>NC_136919.1:46597852-47197852 GCF_949752795.1 Hyperoodon ampullatus | reverse complement strand
CTCACGTGGCGTTAGGTGTAAAAGGGAGCTCTTGCCCACTTTCTACAGACAGACTTCAGGTTAACAGACCTAAATTCAGGGCTCTGCCCTGTCCTAGGGACAGAAAAGCTGGAAATCAAGCTTAGCCTGACGGAACCTGAGTCCAGCTCTCCACAAGAGGGGGTCACCACAGCATACCCTGCATTGCATCATGGTCTCCCCATTAGGGCACTGACTCCAGGGCATCAGATTGCAGCAAAAGGGTCTGTACAGCTTTCTTTTCCACATCCATTTCTCTTTCCTAGAATCATAAGGTGATTTCAAATACCTCAGTTCCAGACATTACAATCTATAACAGTTATGGGTGAGGCACTTAATCCAGAATTAGGCATGCGCACAAGTGCAAACTATTTGAAAAGCTAAAAATAATGCCCAAGTTTTCAAAGGCAGCTTGCTTGAGACACTAGTGACTGAGACACACCTGGGAGGCAGGACGGAGCGAGGCAGGTAAGAGAATGTGCATCTGAATTAGTTGAACTGGCTTCAAGTCCTGGTGTGGCCTCTTTCTCACTGTGTGATACTGGGGAGTTGCTGAACCTCTTGGGGCCCCGTTTGCTCATCTACAAAGGGAGGTATTGTTAATTTTTATATCTTGATACAAGATCTTTTATAAGGATTAAATGAGGTCAATCCCATAAAGTGTTTTTTTGGTTTTCTTTTTTTTGCGGTACGCGGGCCTCTCACTGTTGTGGCCTCTCCCGTTGCAGAGCACAGGCTCCAGACGCGCAGGCTCAGCGGCCATGGCTCACGGGCCCAGCCGCTCCGCGGCATGTGGGATCTTCCCGGACCGGGGCACGAACCCGTGTCCCCTGCATCGGCAGGCGGACTCTCAACCACTGTGCCACCAGGGAAGCCCCCATAAAGTGTTTTTGAGCACATTACTTGGCACATGATAAGTGCCAACAAATGCTTATTGCTCCATTGTTTCTGTTGCTGTTGTATGCAAATTATCTACAGAACAATATTCAGAAAATCATCGTGTCTTTTCCTCGTAGAGGCAGACACATTGGGCTCAAAGCATAGATAAAGAGTGTCTGGAACGTAGATCCCTGCCCATCATATAGTGACTGCTCGACAAATGATTCCTCAATCATTGATCCATTCCTTCCTTCCTATGCAGTCATTTCTCAAATTTCCATACTAATAAAGAGGGAAAGAGACGCTAACAATTCAAAATGTTTGATAATCCAAAAATAATATATTCTTGGCTTATTAGAAGAGTGTTTTATACACTTTAACAAAAGAATGTGTCCAATGTTCATAAAACTTAAGTCAAAGTGATCCTTTCACTCAATCAACAAATGCTAATTGAGACTATGGTCACACCTGGCACTGTGTTGACTGTCCATGGTATCCAAGAGACCAAGACCACTGAACTCTGCCCTCATGGAGTTTAAATCCTAATGGTGGCAACTAGGGCCACTTTATGGCTTTCATGGGCCCTAAGCAGTTTTGTGTGCCTCTTCCTCCATAAAAATAGATTTAAAACTATAATTTATGGCTCTGTTGGAATAAAGGTGAAATTTTAATACTATATGTTAAAATATTTGACCTAGAAATTCATTTTTTGTCTTTTGATTTTAAAGAACATTTAAAAAACATTTTTTAAAGAATATTTTGGGCCCTAGGCACTATGCCCAATGGAGAAGGTGGCAACAAAGTAAAGTGAACATGGGAATAAAATATTCCAAGTGGCTTTTTTTTTTTTTTTTGCGGTACGCGGGCCTCTCACTGTTGTGGCCTCTCCCGTTGTGGAGCACAGGCTCCGGATGCGCAGGCTCAGCTGCCATGGCTCACACAAGTGGCTTTTTTTGCTGAACAATTTGAAGGTCAGTTGCAAACATCATGACATTTGACATCGAAATACTTTGGCAATCATCTCCTAAATAAAAGGACATTCTCCTATGTATCCACAATATCACTGTCACATCTCAGAAAATAATTCATGAAACTACAGTATTTTAGCCTATATTACTGAGTCCCACATCATATAATTTTTGTATTTTATATTGATACTTCTATTTTGAACCAAAATTCTATTACCCAATTTACATTATTTGCCACAATTATTTTTGGGTGACACTGGACTGGGTCAAAATACTCTCTCACTTTTAATGTTTAAAAGGTTTCTTCTGCTGAACTGTTAGTGAGGCTTTATTGAGACACATAGTTCTCTATCCTGTATTCTTTTGTTGTCATCCTTTGATAATTATTTTCTTTCTCCCAAAAAACCTTATTCCATACTCCTCTTCAGAAGTTTTTTTCATGAATCCAATTGCCTAGGCTGAAATACTAGGAAACAGAATTGTCGTATTCCATTGGCTGGGTATCATTTATAAAGTACACGTGACAGTTACTAAAGCCAGCAGGCCAATGTAATCATAGATCTTATCTCTACTGTCTTATCTGCAATGTATTCTTCAAAATAAATAGGACATGAACTTAGTGCAAAACTTCAATATAAATGGGTGATGATCTCATGACCTGGTGAAGGCAGGTTGGGAGAACAACTAAAGTTGTTGTCAGTATACAGGCTTAAATAACAATCCTGACACATCTACTTAAATCATCTTAACCTCTCTAAGCCATGGTCCCAGCTGAAAACCAGAGATGGTAATAATACAGCTGTAAGATTAAATGAGAAAACCTGCGTAAGGCACCTAAAATATAGACTCTACACAACGTCTGTCTCCTTCCCCCTTCCCAATCTTTTCCCTACTGTTCCCCTAAGACCATCCCCAAGGACATCCCACAAAAAGAGCTATGCTTCCCCTAAAACTTTCATTCTTTCCACACAAGAGTCCCAATTTGGGGCCTTGTCGACAAGTAACAAAATAATGGGTAATAAGAGATAATTCTAGGGCTTCCCTGGTGGCACAGTGGTTGAGAGTCCACCTGCCGATGCAGGGGACACGGGTTCGTGCTCCGGTCCAGGAAGATCCCACATGCCACGGAGCGGCTGGGCCCATGCGCCATGGCCGCTGAGCCTGTGCGTCCGGAGCCTGTGCTCCACAACGGGAGAGGCCACAACAGTGAGAGGCCCGCATACCGCAAAAAAAAAAAAAAAAAAAAAAAAAGAGAGATAATTCTAGAGACGGATATTTGGCTTATATGAAACATGTGAAACAAAATACTCAACATTTTCAGTAATGAAAAACAGTTAATCAAGATTTCACTTGCTAAAGTAGCCAAATAATACTTCAATCGTGCAGAACAATGAGGAAGGAGAGTTGCCGTATGTAAACAAATGTCTTATCCTGACTAGTTTGATCTAATGCATTCAGTGCAGCAGCATCTAAAAATACTTGCTTCTGGGACTTCCCTGGTGGTCCAGTGGGTGAGACTCCGTGCTCCCAATCAGGGGACCCAGGTTAGATCCCTGGTCCAGGAACTAGATTCCACATGCATGCCGCAACTAAGAGTTCGTGTGCCGCAACTAAGACCCGACGCAGCCAAAATAAATGGATGAATACAAAAAAATAAAAAATATAATAAATAAATAAAATAAAAATACTTGCTTCCGCTTCTGAGAAGATGGAGTAGACACACTTTTCCCTATTCCTCCTGCTAAGTACAACTAAAAACCCTGGACATTATATATACAACAAACAGAAGAAGACTCTGAAAGGAAGAGAGAAGAAAGACCAATTAGGGTCAACAGAACCAGGGGAACATGGTGGTGAGTTCTCTGGATTTTCTTTTTGCCTCAAATATCCCAAGCTGAAGAAGCTGGCAACCCAGAAACATCAACAGGTAAAGTCAAAAAAACAAAAACAAAAATAAACTTGCTCGCTCTTAGCCAAAGGACCAGATCAGGGGCAGCCTAAGAAGAGTTTTAGGTAATAACTGCTCTGTTGCAGCCAAACACCAGAAAAACAAAACAAAACTGTGGCCCAACCTCCAATCACCACCAGCCCAGAAAAGACTGAGTGGAGAATTTATACTTCCACATTTGGGAGGCTACAAAACCCCAGCAAGGTGTTGTTAGAGAAGGCCAAGGAGGGAGCTGGAACTTTCGTCCCAGCTGCCTGATAAGGAGACCACTACTACCCCCATCACCACCCCAACCCATGAGTTTTAAAACTCAATCAATGTAATCGGCCATATTAATACACTAAAGAAGAAAAATATCACATGACCATATCAATGATGCAGAAAAAGCAATTGACAAAATTCAACACCCATTTATAATTTTTAGAAGTTCAGAAAAACAGCAATGGGGAGAACTTCCTCAACTTGATGAAGAGTATCTACAAAAAAACCCTGTAGCTAACATTGTACTTAATGGTAAATGACAGAATGCTTTTTTCCTAAGATTGAGAACAATTCAAGGATGTCTACTCTTACCACCCTTATCCAACATAGTGCTGGAAGTTCTAGCCAGTGCAAGAAGGCAAAAAAAAGAAGCAAAAGCCATGCGGATCAGAAAGGAAGAAATAAAAATGTTTGCAGATGACATTATTGTCTACAGAGAAAATGCCAAGGAATCTGCAAAAAAAAAAAAAATTACAGAACAAATAAATGAGAGTTCAACAAGGTCACAAAATACAAGAAAACATACAAAAATCAATTATATTTTTATATATTAGCAATGAGTGTGTAGACACCAAAATAAACATACAATATCATTTCCAATTGCTCAAAAAATGAAATAGTTATGTGTAAATCTAACAAAATGTGCAGGGTATGCATGCTGAAAACTATGTAACACTGAGGAAGGAAGGAAGGAAGGAAGGGAGGGAAGGAGGGAGGGAGGGAGAAAGGAAGGAAGGAAGAAAAATCTAAATAAATGGAGAGACATACTGTATTCATGGACTGGAAGACTAAACACAGTAAAGATGTCAGTTCCCCCTAAATTAATATATAGGTTTAACAAAATTCTATCAAAATCCCAGCAATATCTTTTGTAGACACAGACAAAATTACTCTAAAATTTATATAGAAAGGCAAAGGAACTAGAAGAGTAAAACAATTTTGAAAACAAAAAATAAAGCATGAAGAATCAGTCTACCGAATTTCAACATTTATTATTTAGCTATGGTAATCAAGGCTGGTTGTTGTGTTTCAGATCATCATTCGTGAAACGAGCCAGACCGGGATGCAAGATCTGGATCATGGGAGAAGTTCCTGCCATTGAGACAGAATGACCCACACTTATTTTCTACATGACTTGTGATACTGTGTGATCTTTCTTTCTCCTTCCCAAGTTTATGTAGACACCAGCATGGGATGCAGTTCCATTTGTTTCCCCTAGGGTTGATCTTTTTTTTCTGATTGCTTGCCTGTCTCTAGTATTCTGTTGTGTCCTCAGAAACTATTTTTCCCTGTATATACAAATTGTATGTTTATAAGTGAAAATAAAACAATTCAGTGGAGGAAAGATTGCCTTTCTAATAATGGTGCTCAAGCAATTGAGCATCTATCAGCAAAAACAAGAAAAAGAAACATATAAAATTAAACCAAAATGGATCACAGACTTAAATGTAAACTGTAAAACTATAAAACTTTTAGAAAAAGGAAAACAGGAAAAAAATTTTTGGAATACAGGTCTAGGTAAAGAGTTCTTAGACTTGACACCAAAAGCATGATCCATGAAAGGAAAACTTGATAAGTTGAACTTCATCAACATTTTTAAACTTTTGCTCCACAAAAGACCCTGTTAAGAGAACGAAAAGACAAGCTACAGACTGGGAGAAAATATTTGCAAACCTCATACCTGACAAAGGACAAGTATATAATGAATTTTCAAATCTCAAAAGTAAAAAAATCAACAGTCCAATCTCAGAAAATGGGCAAAAGGCATAAACAGACATTTCACTAAAGAAGATACACAGACTGCAGATGAGCACATGAAAAGATGTTCAACATCAATAGCCACTAGGGAAATGAAATTAAAACCATGATGAGTTATCACTACATATCTATCAGAATAGCTAAAACAAAAACAAAAACAAACAGTGACAACATCAAATGTAGGTGAGGATGTAGAGAAAGTTATTCATACATTGCTGGTGTGAATGTAAAATGGTGCAGCCACTCTGGAAAACAGTGTGGCAGTTTTGCAAAAAAAAAACTAAATTTTCAAATTATCCAGCTAGAGCACTCCTAGCCCAGAGAAATGAAGATATGCTCACACACAAAAAATATACATGAATGTTTATCAAAGCTTTCTTTGCAAAAACTGGAAACAACCCAGATGTTCTTCAGTGGGTGAATGGTTAAACTGTGGTATATCCACACTACAGACTACTACTCTGAAATAAAAAGGAATAAACTATTGATAAATACAAAATACTAAATGAATCACAAGAGAATTGTGCTGAGTGGAAAAAAATTATCAAAGGTTGCATACTGGATGGTTCCATTTATGGGCCAGGAGTTAAGGAAAGAGTTGCCTTAGAAGGGAATTGGGTGTGGCTAAAAAAGAGCAACATGGGGGATTCCTTGCGATGATGGGAATGTTCTGCATCTTGACTGTGTCAGTGCCCATATCCTGGTTACGATGTCATCCTATAGTTTGGGGTAAAGGGTATATGAGATCTCTCTATACTATTTCTTACAACTGCATGGGAATCTACAATTATCTCAAAATAAAAAGCTTAATCACACATATTCACACACACACACACACACACACACACACACACACACACACACACACACACACACTATGCCTAGTTTGCCAAGAAGCCATGCCTCTATTCTTGATAACTCAGGAGCTCATTAAACTTGTGACTCTAAGCAGGGACTCAGGACTTCACACCCAGGCTGTGTTGTCCAAACTCACCATCTCTCTGACAAACATTGCTTTGATATAATGTCACTGGAAATAGAGTGAGCCTTGATTTTCTGTAGAGCTCATTAAGTAATATTTGTCAGCTGATCTGCCTATTTGGGTGGTTGTTCTGACTTGATGTCATGCTGTACTATGAGCTCCTGAACCAAATCTATATCTCAGCAGTTTGTTCCTGCATCAGTTACCATCCTAGCCCCAAACAGTGGCTGTCAACCATGGCTGAACGTTAGAATTGCCTGCGGAGTGAGTAATTCAGTCAGCTGGAGCTGAGACGCAAGCATTATTTAGAAGCTCACCAGGAGATCCACATGCTGCCAGAGTTGAGAGCCATGGGTCCAAAACAAATAGACAAAAACCCACCACCATATTAAAAAGAAAATGGCCAATGATCATAGATGTAAAAAATAACAGCCAATATTGGCAAAGATGAGGAGAAACCTCCATTCTCATTCATTGCTAAAGAGAGAATAAAATAATTTCCAGACCTTTCTGAAGGGCAATTTGACATCTCTATGGAAATATTCCAGCGAATATGGCGGAGACAACGGCATCCTGGAGGGATCCAGAGAGAGAGCTCTGGGGAGGAGGTCAGCCAGCCCCCACAGGAGTGCTCCATTAGCAGCCTGACCCTCAGGCAGCAGCTTGTGAAGTATGAAGAGGCCTCTTTGAGGGAAAGGCAAACATAGGCTTTTCCAGCGGCTCCATCTGTGCTGAGCTGGAGGGAGTTGCGGGGGAGGAGATAGTCACAGCAACTCCTTTTTAAAAACTGTTTCTTGGTCCCTTTAATCTTGCCTCAGGTGGTTTCTTGGCTGCTCCTCCCTTGATTAGCAACTTTTCGAATCTGCCCTCAGGAATCCAGGGAAGGTCGTGGAGGCTGGAGTCTTGCTTACAAGAACCAGGGGACAAAAAAAGGCTTCCGTGCCCAGGAGCCCCACAGGGTCCTGCTCGGTTTCAAAAATACTGGAAAAAAGAGTTGTACATGATCAAGATTTTCTAAGATTAGATTAAATTTAGTTGGGTAAATGGATTTTGTTGGGAGAGGTCTGGGGCAAGACTGGATTTGGTCTCTCCAAAGTTTTCTTGAAATGCTGCTTTTAATAGCAGATATATGAGTTTCTTTGCCTTTAAGTGTATTTGCTTTTGAAATCTCTTTTAACTTTGGTTAAGGAATAAGTATTGTCTCACAGTGACCTATGATTTTATTTGACCAAGTGTTTAAAAACTTTTTGACAAACTTCCCAAATATCAAATGTTAAATTTCTTTTGACTTCCAGCTAAGTTTGGGATGCTTTAGAGGGCCCCTGAGGTATGTCAAAGAAAAATATTTAACTAGGATTATTTCGTATGTTAAATTAAATGTAATCACATACATACTGTTTCTTAGTTTGCTACAATCTTATCTCTGGGATGCCAAGTCCCATTGACTTTCTGAGCAGGGGGACCTGTCTCACAGGTGGCAGTCTTAAAAGTTGGGGTATTCAATGTTGGGTCCAAGCCCTTCACTGCTCAGGGAGAAACTGGGAGTTGTAAGCTCCCACCCAAGTGTAGGTCACTGTGTCAGGGGTGAGGTTTATAGTAAGAGTGTATCTCAGCCTTTCCTACCCTTTTTGATGTGAGTATTTTCTCATTCACAGTGTGTAGGAGTTGTTTAGCTAATGTCTGGATTTCTTTTAGAAGGAATTGCTCCACGTGTAGCCGTAGATTTCATGTCCATGGGTGGAGGTGAATACAGGAGCCTCCTATGATGCCATCTTGCATTGGAACTGTCCCCTTTTCATTTCTTAAAATCAACAGTGTGGCTCTCTGCCCTTAAAGATAGGTGGTACTTGACCAGCTCTGCTGGCATTAGGGCTCCCAGGATCTTTCTTTATTAATTCATACAAATGCATGTGAATCTATAATTTTCTCAATAAAAATTTCAATTAAAAAAATGCATGGGGCTTCCCTGGTGGCGCACTGGTTGAGAGTCCGCCTGCTGATGCAGGGGACACGGGTTCGTACCCCGGTACGGGAAGATCCCACATGCCGCGGAGCGGCTGGGCCCGTGAGCCATGGCTGCTGAGCCTGCGCGTCCGGAGCCTGTGCTCCGCAACAGGAGAGGCCACAACAGTGAGAGGCCCGCGTACCACAAAAAAAAAAAAAAAATGCATGACTAGTTACACAGTTCATCAGAGTTGATCAGCCTAACAGAATCATATATACCAATTTATGCTACAGCTCTTACATAGTTCACTTCACTTTTTTTTGCAGTATATTTATATTTAGGTGACTCATTTCTGTGACACTTTATTTCTTCAGCTGTTAATTTTTGGTGTTTCTTCCCCTACTATGACTAACTTTTCTGTTGGTTATTGCTAATGGTACTTTTATCTCTTTGTTTTTTATTGTTTCATCATAAAAGAACTTTAAAATCTGCAGTAAAATAGCTTTCCAAACAAAGAAAAGAACTGAATATAGCACACTAGAAATAAACATGATAATTCCTGCCCAGGGTACTTGGTCATTCATTTTTAACAGTGCCAAGCACTATTCTAGGTACTGAAGATACAACAGTAAATTGAAGTCCCTGCCTGCATGAAGGTCACAATCACCCAGGTTAGAAAGAAAAACAAATAAGTATGTAATAAAATATCATACTAAATACCATAAAGAAAAATGCATCAGGGTAATTGTTGATAGAGAATGATAGGGGTTCTAACGTAGATAGAGTGGTGGCCCTACACAGCTTGTCTGAAGAGATAACATTTGAGCAGAGATCTGAATTACATAGTAGAGAATATATGGTATGTAGCTCATAGTCATCAAGAGAAAAATCAATACTGGCTCTTCTCAGACAGATGCTTATTAATTCTTGATTCCCAGAGGAATTAATAGAGAAATGGGTCCTCAACCAAACTTCTTTTTCTTTCAATCCAAAGGCTAAGACATTTGGTTAGATGAAAAAGGGTCAGATACTTAACACCCCATTCTTTTTTCTTTCTTAGACAAGATACATTCATTGTCTCAGAAACACATAGCCAGCTAAACAATGTGGACAATAATTCTTCAGTAGTTTGATGCATGAAAATTGTTATTGGTCTGCTACCACTAGTTCTATCATGATTCTTTTTTTTTTTTAACATCTTTATTGGATTAACACCCCATTCTTTCATTCTGCTACCACTAGTTCTATCATGATTCTTTTTTTTTTCTAACATCTTTATTGGATTAACACCCCATTCTTTCATTCTCCTTTCCTTTGATATTTTTTAAAAGCTTGTCTAACTCTAAAAGAAAAAAAAAAGCACCATTTTAATGAACACTGCAATTAAGAGATGCATCCCCAGGAAACTAACACCCTTTGAGCTGCTGTGATGTTGGCCTTTTCCTGATTTGAGGTCAATCAAGTTATGGTGTCTCCCAGGGAAATTCCTGCATGTAAAATCGATCTGACTCACTCTGGCTTCCCTAAATCCTCCTAAGGAGCTCAATCTGCAGATCAGAGCAGGCTACTCCTTTTCAATTAACTCTGTTTCAGACTCAGTCATTGTCCTTGTCTTCATTTATGTCAAATGATGCTCCCTGTGGAGACAGGCAGCCGGTTATTCTGAGCTAACTCAGATAATACTTATTAAAATAACCTCCTCCCTTGAGCAAATCCATCCATCAGCTTCACCTTGATAGGCCTCTGTCACATAGGCCTGGTGTCACCTCTGGGTCCCAAATGGTAGGCCTCCTCCCCACCCACCCCACAACACCGCACCATCAGCATTGGGACACTGTTTGCAAGGTGCAAACTGCATGTGGAGAGATTTTGAGCCATTCACTTCTCTGAAAGTTTAATTCAATTCAGGAAATGTTAGCCAAACAAATATTATAGGTTTTGGGGAAAGAGGTGTGGAATCCTAGGATGACTTTGCCTAAAAGTTTTCCTTGGAGACAACAGGGCATGTTCTGGGGTTGTTTCTGGTATCTAGGTCAATAAATGCCAGATCAATATTTTTGTAAGACAATACCTTAGTGAGTGACATGGAGGGGGATCCGAGCTTTGAGATCTGATCAACTCTAGGGTCAGTGTGAACACCTATGTTGGAAGGCAGGAGTTAACACTTTCTGTTCAATACAGAAAATTGCCTGAAATGAAAGAAGAGGAGTCATGGGAAAAGGAGGTCCTGGCAGTTCCAAAAACCTTCCTCAGCCTTCCTATCACCCCCCACCGCCTTGTCAGGTTACTCTCTAAGCTCCTCCCAGAATATGTATAAGCCATTATCTTTTGACTTTAGAAGTGATCTATGTTGGCCTCTAAATTCAAACTCACATTAGGATCGAAAGTGAATGGGGCCAACATTTGCAGCAACATGGATGCAACTAGAGATGATCACACTAAGTGAAGTAAGTCAGAAAGAGAAAGAAAAATACCGTATGATATCACTTGTATGTGGAATCTAAAACATGGCACAAATGAACCTATCTACAAAACAGAAACAGACTCATAAACATAGAGATCAGACTTGTGGTTGCCAAGGTGGGGAGGTGGGGACGGAGATGGATGGACTTGGAGTTTGGGGTTGGTAAATGTGAACTATCACATTTAGAATGGATAAACAACAAGGCCCTAATGTATAGCACAGGGAACTATATTCAATATCCTGTGATAAACCATGGAAAATAATATAAAATAAATAGACAGGGCTTCCCTGGTGGAGCAGTGGTTGGGAATCCGCCTGCCAAGGCAGGGGACATGGGTTCAAGCACTGGTCTGGGAAGATCCCACACGCCATGGAGCAACTAAGCCTGTGCACCACAACTACTGAGTCTGTGCTCTGGAGCCCACAAGCCAAAACTACTGAGCCCATGCGCCTAAAGCCCGTGCTCTGCAAAAAGAGAAGCCACCACAGTGAGAAGCCCGTGCACTGCAACGAAGAGCAGGCCCTGCTCGCTGCAACTAGAGAAAGCCCATGCACAGCAACAAAGACCCAACACAGCCATAAATAAATAAATAAATAAATAAATAAATAAATAAAATTTAAATAAATAAATAAATAAATTTTGCAAAAAAATAGAAATCAAGTGAATAGGGCCAAACAAACAGTCCCCTGATGTGACTTGCATGAGGATTATTCCTGAGAGCAGTATTGGTCTTTACAAAATGGCAAGATGGTGGGCCTGTCACGGGCAGTAAGGAGCTAGTGAAGCATGCAATATGATTGTTTCCTATTTTCCCTTTGTTACTCAGAGAAATGAATGGAGACTATTTACTTCCCATATAGCATACCTCATTAGCATAACACGTCTTAAGGTAGATTGGTGGACCCCATGGTACAGAGTCATGCACCTTTGGAAAATGATGACCAATCTTTGAAAAGTCACTGGAGGCCGGGATTACATACTGCCTCCTCCCTTAACTGGATAATGAATTAAAAATCAAGGACCATGAGTAAGAGACAAATAATAGGGAATGTCAAAAGAGGAAAAAGAGCTGTGAGTATTGCTACCAGAACTATAATCACAAGCCAGAATATAGGGGGAACTGAAGACTTAGGAAGAGCTGCAGATTCCCTGACACAAGAAGTGAAACACATCTACAGGTCTAGATGTAATAAGCAGGCCATACTGACTGGCACAACCTTGCTCCCCTGGGGAAGGTAACACTGGGGAATCCTACTTTTGGAACCTGGAAAGACTATGAAATTTGGTTACCAAGTCAATAGAAATTCCAACATTTGCTCATTTACTAAATAAGGTTCCTTCTGATCAATTGTGACAAAAGACTTTATAGACAGAGAATCCAGGCTGTGGTAGGGGTAGTGTCTGTTCTCTTGATTTTGTCTAATCTATCATCTATACCTAGCCTGAGTAATTGTTCTGTAAAAGTATTTTTGTCATTCATGTTCTGGTAATTATTCAACATTTTCCCATTACAATAAATAGAAAGTTCAAAATCTTTAATGTAGCTTATGAAGCCTAAAAAATTTCTTAGCTTCTTCTCTCATCAATGTCAATATATAGTCATCCTGTACATAAATGGCACATTTTTCAATGAATGAGCCAGGCTTTCTCACCTCAGATTATTCTCTCTTCCTTGTTCCCCCATTGCATCACTAAGCTAACTCCACTCCATCCTTCAGGTTGCAATTTAGACTTTACTTTTTCTAGAATGTTTTCCTTAAACTGCATTACAGAAGGATTAAATAAATTAACAATTTCCCTAAATCCCTCAAATTGCATTATGAACCTCTCCTATGTGCTCCCACGGAATCTCATATTCATTCCATAATGGTGCTTATCACACTGTATTATTAGAGTTAATTTATCTATAATCCCTCCCCAGTCTGTAAATTTCTTGAGGGAATATACTACATCTTGTTTATCTTTACATTCCCAGCAGAATAAGATATCTTAAATGAATAAATAAATAAATGAAAACAGCTTCGTCACTAAGAGGCAGGAGACCTGCATTCAAGTCAACACCTCATTATTTAACCTTGTTTTAAAACAAACCATAAACTCCCTGTAGAAAAGAATATAGAAGTAGAAATGTCATCCTCTGTCTGCACAAAACCAGCTGGCTGGACTGGGCAATGCCTTTATAGTCCTGTCAACACTACAATCAATAGCTCCATAGGAAAAAGATTGCAAGATACATTGGGTTGCTCTAAAAGACATACCAGACAAGCATTCCAGGGCACGCTGAAGAAGAGGAAAGATGAACAGTCTCCATAAATGAACAGATTCAAAAAATCTCTGTTCTTATTGTTATGGGAAGGAGGGAATTAACTGAAAGGACCAGTATAGTAACAGGAATACTTGGCCAGATTATGCCCCAGCTCAGTTCTCTAAGACTCAAGTGTTATTTTAGAAACTAGCCTTAATTAGGTAGGACTATGATCTTTGCTGATTAGAATTTATTCATTAATTTTTAGCATAGCTTCCAGTTCTCATTCTGGCTGTCTCAATTGGGCCCCTTTTCTTGAGTGAAAAATGCTCACCTGGGCAGAAGTTGAGCATTTCCCAGCGCTTTCCTCCATTTCACCTCTGTCAGGTTTAGGCAAGGGCAGATCCTCTCTGTTCTAGCAGAGCTTTGCCCCTGTTTTAGCTGACATGCAAATATAGAGTGTAATCCATCATGTTTTATTTAATAGAGTCACTGAGAGGAAGGAAAAAGGAAATTGTTGTGAATTAAATGTCCTTGTCTCTTCAGGCAAGAAGATAAAAGTTCTGATTGATTGCTGAGATGGCTGGAAATGGAGGTATTAACGCAAAACAATGATTTTGTTATGTTCCTATTCTCTGGAGTGTTGTAAATGGCAGAGAAATTTTTATTTCAGAAACAGATTAAGAAAGATTTTCTCCCTTTCTAGAACAAGCAATTTTGGTGAAATCAAGAAGCAGAAGGTGAAGAAGGGGTAGGGCCTGGAGATCTACACACCAGTCCTGGCCCTGCTATGTTGCTTTGGTGGCCTTGGACAAGCCATTTACTGTCCTGGCCTCAACTTCCTTAATATTTGAAGGTCTGGTTAGATATGAGACCTAAAGTCTCTTCACTGCCTGTAATACCATACAATTCTTTCTCCTTCTAAATTAACCCAAGCCATAGGTCTTAAGTAGACACCATCCTCTGGAGGATGCTAGCCTGTTCTGCCCTCTAGAATCTTGCATAAAATTATCAGCAGAGATTCCACCAAGTTCTGCCACTTTTCTTCAACAGTATATGAAGAAATTATTCTACTAAGAATTTTATAGTAATGAAAGAAAGTATAAGGTGTTAAGTGGTGTGTTAACCCCACACAATGGATTGAACTTGACAATTTACCAAAGTTAATTTCAGCACAGTTAATTACATGTAATATGCAGTATGGTTTTGGTGTTAACATCTACTTCCTCCTCACTCAAAAAATGGGGAAAATTCTTAGTTAATATAGATAATGAAAATAGCTCTATCATGATCTGGTTCTGATCCTCCTGATTTTTCCCCTTCCTGAATCTGTAACTCTCTCTGAGTCCATGAATCCCTGAGTTCATACTGTTCCATTTCCCATGCTTGTAGACAGAGATGTTGGCTGTTTGATATGCCCAGGCTTCTAAAGTCCTCACAGAGACTGGCAGTGCTTGGCTACAACTGGGCAAGGTTCTGAGTTTCAGCTGAATGTCTTTATCTACTATATTAATTTCTCTTCCTCAAAAACTACTATTCAGATTGGGCATTGTTGAAAACTAAAGAATGTTTGATTTCGTCTGCAGGACATCTAAGATGGTTACCTCAGAAATGGGTTCTGTTATCTCATCCTGTGGCTCCTGTTCTGGTGTGTGTATGTGTGTGTGTGTGTGTGTGTGTGTGTGTGTTGAGAGAGACAGCAAGAGATGCAAGCACAGAGAAAGCTAACAACTACCAGATTCTACAGCTCAAAACAGAGTTTGTATCGTCTCAGGCCATGCCCAATATTACCCACTGGATTAGAACTCAAATTCAATATGAGACCAGATTTTAAAATGGAATTTAGGTAAGGTCTTCAAATAAAAACCAGACCACTTTCAGAACTCACTCCAACAAAGACATTCATTCTTGAAGTGATCATGAAATATTCTTTTACTTTATATGCATTTTGGCTTCTTTTTTTGTTAAATATCTGATTCTTAAAGTGCTGCCAGTTTGCATCCTGCAAAACTTGAAAGATGATTCCGTTTGAATCACAAGAGATGTTGATGAATCACAAGAGATGTTGACTTGACTACTGCTTTTATTCAAAACAGTTACTTCATAATTTATATGCTTAATATCCATATCTTAACATCAGGTCCCCTGAGTGCAATGGTTTTCTCTACTGATTTGATGGTTTTATTTTATTCAAAAGTTGCTTTCAGATGCAGTAAGTCAAGTATAGAAAGATGAAATCTGGTTTTATGGGTAAAATTGATGAAGTCAAATCTTTTCCCTTGGTGAAATGACTCTCAGATAATAAATAATTATCATGAACTAACTGCTGAACAATCATCAACAGGAAGACACTGGAACTCACCAAAAAAGATACCCCACATCCAAAGACAAAGGAGAAGCCACAATGAGATGGTAGGAGGAGCATAATCACAATAAAATCAAATCCCATAACTGCTGGGTGGGTCACTCACAAACTGGAGAACACTTATACCACAGAAGTCCACCCACTGGAGTGAAGGTTCTGAGCCCCACATCAGGCTTCCCAATCTGGGGGGTCTGGCAACAGGAGGAGGAATTCCTAGAGAATCAGACTTTGAAGGCTAGTGGGATTTGATTGCAAGACTTTGACAGGACTGGGGGAAAGAGAGACTCCACTCTTGGAGGGCACACACAAAGTAGTGTGCACGTTGGGACCCAGGGGAAGGAGCAGTGACCCCATTGGAGACTGAACCAGACCTACCTGCTATTGTTGGAGGGTCTCCTGCAGAGGTATGGGGGAGACTGTGGCTCACCGTCAGACAAGGACACTGGCAGCAGAAGTTCTGGGAAGTACTCCTTGGCATGAGCCCTCCCAGAGTCTGCCATTAGCCCCACCAAAGATCCAGGAAGACTCCAGTGCTGGGCTGCCTCAGGCTAAACAACCAACAGGGAGGGAACCCAGCCCCACCCATCAGCAGATAAGCGGGTTAAAGTTTTACTGAGCTCTGCCCACCAGAGCAACACCCAGCTCTACCCACCACCAGTCCCTCCCATCAGGAAGCTTGCACAAGCCTCTTAGATAGCCTCACCCACCAGAGAACAGACAGCAGAAGCAAGAAGAACTACAGTCTGGCAGCCTGTGGAACGAAAACCACATTCACAGAAAGATAGACAAAATGAAAAGGCTGAGGACTATGTACCAGCTAAAGAAACAAGATAAAACCCCAGAAAAACAACTAAATGAAGTGGAGATAGGCAACTTTCTAGAAAAATAATTCAGAATAATGATAGTGAAGATGATCCAGAACCTTGGAAAAAGAAAGGAGGCAAAGATCGAGAAGATGCAAGAAATGTTTAACAAAGACCTAGAAGAATTAAAGAACAAAAAGAGAGATGAATAATAAATCACTGAAATGGAGAATACGTTAGAGGGAATCAATAGCAGAATAACTGAGGCAGAAGAACGGATAAGTAACCTGGAAGACAGAATGGTGGAATTCACTGCCATGGAACAGAATTTTAAAAAAAGAATGAAAAGAAATGAAGACAGCCTAAGAGACTTCTGGGACAACATTAAACACAACAACATTCGCATTATAGGGGTCCCACAAGGAGAAGAGAGAGACAAAGGACACGAGAAAATATTTGCCAGAAGGAGAAGAGAGAGAGAAAGGATACGAGAAAATATTTGAAGAGATTATACTTGAAAACATCCCTAACATGGGAAAGAAAATAGCCACCCAAGTCCAGGAAGTACAGAGAGTCCCAGGCAGGATAAACCCAAGGAGAAACACACCAAGACACATAGTAATCAAATTGACAAAAATTAAAGACAAAGAAAAATTATTGAAAACGACAAGGGAAAATGACAAAGAACATACAAGGGAACTCCCATAAGGTTAACGGTTCATTTCTCAGCAAAAACTCTACAAGCCAGAAGGGAGTGGCATGATATATTTAAAGTGATGAAAGGGAAAAACTTACAACCAAGATTACTCTACCCAGCAAGGATCTCATTCACATTCGATGGAGAAATCAAAAGCTATACGGACAAGGAAAAGCTAAGAGAATTCAGCACCACCAAACCAGCTCTACAACAAATGCTAAAGGAATTTCTCTAAGTGGGAAACACAAGAGAAGAAAGGGACCTACAATAACAAATCCATAACAGTTAAGAAAATGATCATAGGAACATACATATCGATAATTACCTTAAACGTGAATGGATTAAATGCTCCAACCAAAAGACACAGGCTTGCTGAATGGACACAAAAACAAGATCCATATATATGCTGTCTACAAGAGACCCACTTCAGACCTAGGGACACATAAAGACTGAAAGTGTGGGAATGGAAAAAGATATTCCATGCAAATGGAAATCAAAAGAAAGCTGCAGTAGCAATACTCATATCAGATAAAATAGACTTTAAAATAAAGAATGTTACAAGAGACAAGGAAGGACACTACATAATGATCAAGGGATCAATCTAAGAAGAAGATAAAACAATTGTAAATATATATGCACCCAACATAGGAGCACCTCAATACATAAGGCAAGTGCTAACAGCTATCAAAGAGGAAATCGACAGTAACACAATAATAGTGGGGGAGCTTAACACCTCACTTACACCAATGGACAGATCATCCAGACAGAAAATTAATAAGGAAACACAAGCTTTAAATAACACAACAGACCAGATTGATTTAACTGATATTTATAGGACAGTCCATCCAAAAACAGCAGATTACACTTTCTTCTCAAGTGCACACAGAACATTCTCCAGGATAGATCACATCTTGGGTCAAAAATCAAGCCTCAGTACATTTAAGAAAACTGAAATCATATCAAGCAGCTTTTCCGACCACAACACTATGAGATTAGAGTCAACTACGGGGAAGAAAACGTGAAAAACACAAACACATGGAGGCTAAATAATATGTCACTAAATAACCAAGAGATCACTGAAGAAATCAAGATGAAATCAAAAAATACCTAGAGACAAATCACAAAGAAAACATGACGATCCAAAACCTATGGGATGCAGCAAAAGAGTTCTAAGAGGGTAGTTTAAAGCAATACAATTCTACCTCAAGAAACAAGAAAAATCTCAAATAAACAATCTAAACTTACACCTAAAGGAACTAGAGAAAAAAGAACAAACAAAACCCAAAGTTAGTAGAAGGAAAGAAATCATAAAGATCAGAGAAGAAGTAAATGAAATAGAGACAAAGAAAACAATAGCAAAGATCAATAAAACTAAAAGCTGGTTCTTTGAGAAGATCAACAAAACTGATAAACCATTAGACAGACCCATCAAGAAAAAGGGGGAGAGGACTCAAATCAATAAAATTAGAAATGAAAAAGGAGAAGTTAAAACAGACACCGCAGAAATACAACACATCCTAAGAGACTACTACAACCAACTCTATGCCAATAAAATGGACAACCTGGAAGAAATGGACAAATTCTTAGAAAGGTATAACCTTCCAAGACTGAATGAGGAAGAAATAGAAAATATGAACAGGCCAATCACAAGTAATGAAATTGTGGAGACAAGGACACTGGCAGCAGAATTTCAACAAACAAAAGCCCAGGGCCAGATTGTTTCACAGGTGAATTCTGTCAAACATTTAGAGAAGAGCTAACATCTATCCTTCTCAAACTCTTCCAAAAAATTGCAGAGGAAGGAACACTCCCAAACTCATTCTACGAGGCTACCATCACCATGATACCAAAACCAGAGGGAGATACTACAAAAAAGGAAAATTACAGAACAACATCACTGATGAATATACATGCAAAACTCCTCAACAAAATACCAGCAAACAGAATCCAACAACACATTAAAAGGATCATACACCATGATCCAACAACATATTAAAAGGATCATACACCATGATCAAGTGTGGTTTATCCCAGAGATGCAAGGATTCTTCAATATATGCAAAACAATCAATGTGATACACCATATTAACAAATTGAAGAATAAAAACAATTTGATCATCTCAATAGATGCAGAAAAAGCTTTTGACAAAATTCAACACCCATTTATGATAAAAAACTCTCCAGAAAGTGGGCATAGAGGGAACCTACCTCAACATAATAAAGGCCATATATGACAAACCCACAGCAAACATCATTCTCAATGGCGAAAAACTGAAAGCATTTCCTCTAAGATCAGGAACAAGACAAGGATTTCCACTCTCGCCACTGTTATTCAACATAGTTTTGGAATCCCTAGCCATGGCAATCAGAGAAGAAAAAGAAATAAAAGTAATACAAATTGGAGAAGAAGAAGTAAAACTGTCACTGTTTGCAGATGACATGATACTATACATAGAGAATCCTAAAGATGCCACCAGAAAACTACTAGAGCTAATCAATGAATTTGGTAAAGTTGCAGGATACCAAATTAATGCACAGTACTCTCTTGCATTCCTATACACTAAAAACAAAAGATCAGAAAGAGAAATTAAGGACAATTCCATTCACCATTGCAACAAAAAGAATAAAATACCTAGGAATAAACCTACCTAGGGAGACAAAATACCTGTATGCAGAAAACTATAAGACACTGATCAAAGAAATTAAAGATGATACCAACAGATGGAGAGATATACCATGTTCTTGGATTGGAAGAATCAATATTGTGAACATGAATATACTACCCAAAGCAATCTACTGATTCAATGCAATCCATATCAAATTACTGTGGCATTTTTCACAGAACTAGAACAAAAAATCTTAAAATTTGTATGGAGACACAAAAGACCCCATATAGCCAAAGCAGTCTTGAGAGAAAAACAAAGAGCTGGAGGAATCAGACTCCCTGATTTCAGACTATACTACAAATCCACAGTAATCAAGACAATATGGTACTGGCACAAAAAAAGAAATATAGATCAATGGAACAGGATAAAAATTCCAGAGATAAACCCACACACCTATGGTCAACTTATCTATGACAAAGGAGACAAGGATATTCAATGGAGAAAAGACAGTCTCTTCAATAAGTGGTGTTGGGAAAACTGGACAGGTACATGTAAGTAATGAAATTAGAACACTCCCTAACACCATACACAAAAATAAACTCAAAATTCATTAAAGACCTAAATGTAAGACCAGAAGCTATAAAACTCTTAGAGGAAAACATAGGAAGAACACTCTTTGACATAAATCACAGAAAGATCTTTTCTGATCCATCTCTAGTGAAACTTAAAAGCTTTTGCACAGCAAAGGAAACTACAAACAAGAGAAAAAGACAACCTTCAGAATGCGAGAAAATATTTGCAAACAAATTAACAAAGTATTAATCTTTAAAATATATAAACAGCTCATGCAGCTCAATATTAAAAAAACAAACAACCCAATCCACAAGTGGGCAGAAGACCTAAATAGACATTTCTCCAAAGAAGACATACAGATGGCCAAGAAGCACATGAAAAGCTGCTCAACATCACTAATTATTAGAGAAATGCAAATCAAAACTCCAATGAGGTATCACCTCACACCAGTTAGAATGGGCATCATCAGAAAATGTACAAACAACAAATGCTGGAGAGGGCGTGGAGAAAAGGGAACCCTCTTGCACTGTTGGTGGGAATGTAAATTGATACAGCCACTATGGAGAACAGTATGGAGGTTCCTTAAAAAACTAAAAATAGAACTACCATGTGACCCAGCAATCCCACTACTGGGCATATACCCTGAGAAAACCATAATTCAAAAAGACACACGCAGGCTTCCCTGGTGGCGCAGTGGTTGAGAGTCCGCCTGCCGATGCAGGGGACACGGGTTCGTGCCCCGGTACGGGAAAATCCCGCATGCCGTGGAGTGGCTGGGCCTGTGAGCCATGGTCGCTGGGCCTGCGCGTCCGGAGCCTGTGCTCCGCAACGGGAGAGGCCACAGCAGTGAGAGGCCCGCGTACCGCAAAAAAAAAAAAAAAAGACACATGCACCCCAATGTTCATTGCAGCATGTTTACAATAGCCAGGTCATGGAAGCAACCTAAATGCCCACCAACAGACGAATGGATAAAGAAGATGTAGTACATATATACAATGGAATATTACTCAACCATAAAAAGGAACTAAATTGGGTCATTTGTAGAGACATGGATGGATCTAGAGACTGTCATACAGAGTAAAGTAAGTCAGAAAAAGAAAAACAAATATCGTATATTAATGCATATATTTGGAATCCAGAAAAATGGTACAGATGAACCAGTTTGCAAGGCAGAAATAGAGACACAGATGTAGACAACAAGCGTATGGACACGAAGCAGGGAACATTGTGGGGGGGAGGTGATGATGGGATGAATTGGGGGATTGGGATTGACGTGTATACACTAATATGTATAAAATAGATAACTAATAACAACCTGCTATATAAAAAATAAATTAAAAAAATAAAATTAAAAAAAAATACTAAATAAATAAATAATGATCATTCTTGCAGGCCACCTGGGCAAAGTCATACACACAGTGCAAGCAATTCCCTAGCCGAGTAAATTAACAAATGTAACTTAAATGAACTTAACTTGTTAGAGTACAGAGTTAATGAGCCTGAAACATGTGAGATTAGTTTAAGAGAGTGAGCTTGGGCAGGTTCCGAAGCAACACACAGCATCCCAAACACTAGGAAACCTAGGCTATTTATCACAGAAGGAGCAGGAGCAAGAGAGTCAGCAGTCGGTATCCACGTCCCACCCTTGGAGGAAAGGCATGGACAGGTGGAGCTTCAAAAGCTATCACAGCTGGATGCTGTATGGAAACACGTGAAGCACTTTCAGATGTATTGAGTGAGTTTGAAGACACATACAGAGTTATATTTGTAAATTTATATTTATACATTATATTCTTTAGACTTTATATTTAGCCTTTAATACCCTTATTTTTGTATAATTCAGTCTGAAAGTACATTGTTTTATCCTATTTTTTAAATGTTTAAAAGGGAAAATAAATATAAAAATATAATTATGAAAAAATATGTTATCTTACTTAAATCTCTTAGACTGAACTTTTAAAATCTTTGGCCTTCCTCTCAAGTCAAATTAACTGAAAGAGACTAACTTTCATGATTCCTAAAGCCAAATAATATTGCTTAGACTTGGGTAAATAACATAACCTTTCTGTGACTTTCAGTACTTCAGTTTCTTCTTCTGAAAAATGGGAATAAAAATGGTACCTACCTCTCAGAGCCAGTTTGCTATGTGCCTGGTACTTACTGCATTTATGTTTATGGTTTCAAAAGACGTATTAGTCTCAAAATGGAATGAATTTAGATTTCCTCCTTACCCCATACCAAAAACTAATAATAATTGGATTAAAGATTTTAAAGGCAACAATGAGGAAAAAATCCCTAGCAAAGGATACAAAGTTTCAGTTATACAAGATGAATAAGTCCTAGAGATGTACTGCATAGCACCTAGAGTAAATAATACTGTACTATATACTTAAAAATTTGCTAATAGGATAGATCTTATGTTGTAATCTTATCACAAAAAAAGTAATAAAAAAATAATAAAGAGGGCAAGAGAAAACTCTTGGAGGGATTGGATATGTTTAAGACAGAGATTATGGTGATAGTTTCACATGTAAATACTTATCTCCAAACTCATTACATTTTATATATTAAATGTGTGCAGCTTTTTGTATGTCAATTATAACTCAATAAAGTGGTTCTGAAAAAGAAAGGAAAAAATATACAAAAATATATTTTACAATCTTGAGGTGAAGAAGTTTGTGGAAGCCAGACAACAAAGCCAAGAAGCATAGCAGAAATAACAGATTCAAATTTATAAAGATTTAAATCTTCTACATGGAAAAATAGTTTCCATAAACAAACTAAAAAAGAAAAACGAAAATTATTTTTAAAAATACTTGAAACCTATGTGACAAAGAGGTAATGTACTTAATACATTAAAAAAAAATTACAGAAACTAACAAAGAAAAGATGACTTCCCAATGGGGAAAAAAATAGAGTACATGAACAAGCTACTCACAAAAGAAGTAATGTGTGTTTCTTTTTTTTTTTTTTTTTTTGCGGTACGCGGGCCCCTCACTGCTGTGGCCTCTCCCGCTGCGGAGCACAGGCTCTGGACGCACAGGCTCAGAGGCCATGGCCCACGGGCCCAGTCGCTCCGCGGCATGTGGGATCCTCCCGGACCAGGGCACGAACCCGCGTCCCCCGCATCGGCAGGCGGACTCTCAACCACTGCGCCACCAGGGAAGCCCCTGTGTGTTTCTTTTTTAAGTGCTCACCTCACTAACAACCAAAGTCATGAAAATTAAAACAACATAGAGATTGATAATACCCAGAATCATGTCAGTGGTGAAATGGGAATCTGGTAAAGATCTAGGGGATGGGAAACTGAATTTAAGAATCAGGAAATGAGATGGAAAATGTGGAGAACAGGATCAATGGGAGGAAAGAAAAGGAATCAGGGTGCAATTTAACTGGAGGTAGCCTAGGCCTTTGGGTCTTGGCAGTGAAATAGACTTGGGTCTGAAGCTTTTCTCTGTTGATCGCACGTTACATGGTGTTGGCGAGATACTGGCACTCATGACTCATCTATAACTTAAAGTGCAGTTATGATTGAGTAAAACAATACGTCGGGCCCGGTCAACTCTGTCCCACCTGCATCCGGCCTCCAGGTTTAATAAAACCGTGTTTATTGATTAATGCAACTCTCCCCCCTGCCCTTAGTTGTGCAGAGACAAACCAGTCCTGGAAGGGCAGAGCAGGCCTCTTTCATCCTCATGCTCCATAGATAAAACTGTCAGCAAAGCCGAAAACGGCAGATTCCTCCGAGGTTAAAACCAAAATGGCCAGGGGGAGATTTTCAGATCTCAGCATGAACTGCCTGCTCCAGCAAACAGGAAACACCTCCTTCTTGACCAGTGAGTGAAGCTCACACAATCAGTTTTTCCAATCACTTTTTTCCTAGAGAGTGCAAGATGGATTATACTTACATTGGTCTTTGGTAATTGTATGTAATTTTCTTTTTGGTGGGAGCCTAGTGTTTGATTTTTAAATTCAGTCACTTTTTATATACATTTATTAAGTGTAAAGGAATGGTCCCTCCTGTTGCTATAGCATTCAGAAACCCTCCTACTATTCCAGAGATGGAAAGTAAGTAAATAATAAATATGTTCATAAAGACATAAATAAAATGTTTCATGGGAATAAGAGGTTAAAAAATAGCATGAAAGAAAGAAAGAGGGAGAGAAAGAGAAAAGAAGAGGGGAGAGAGAGAAATAGATAGCAACTGGCCCTTACACCTGAGACAGGGGGTTTACCCGTCAAAGACTGCCACCTAGTGGCATTGTAATTGCACCGGTCCCTTCAGCCTCCCTGGAAGGCAGCCAGAGAGATCAGAGGCAGCTGACCTGCAAGCCTTCAAAGCTAAATAAAAAGCAGATGAATAAATGTTGGTTCATCAGTAGATTCTAAATCTTGACAACACAGAGCCTTATTTAATTTGATCCCTGTGCATCAGAGACTTTAACTGGCCATTAGTCAGGCATGCTGCCACTCTCCTCAGTTGCAGAGGGCTAGCGCTGTTTATGGGGCATCAACCAGCCATATTTCATGTAAATGGGTGAAAGGAAACAAAATCTCTTGTGATAAAATAAAGAATAAATATAAACACGATTGCTTTATCCTGCATAAACCTTCAGAGACCTCTTTTTAAGCCATTTAAATGTCTCTTTTTAAAGAATATTTATACATTTAAAATTTTTGAATAAACGAAATGACCATGGACATTTTTTTAAATGACCAAAAGTGGCTTAAATTAGACTAGACTTTTAAGAGGCTCATTCTATCCAGTAAGAAAATAATATTGATGGAAAAAACATGTTCATACTTAATGTTTTCTCTCTGTTCTATCAAACATAGCAGTAAAATCACACGTATAAAGAATTTAACCTTAACTTTGTGCCTCCACACTCCTTTGCTGACTTAAACAAGGATTACTGTACTATATGGCAAAAATCTATTTAAATGCCAAAAGCAACTCTGTATTTCTAAGCCTTTGTGTTGCTTTTTTATGTGGTAGAGAAAAAAGGAAATAAGACTTCTCTGTTATTTTTTACTCCTGCCCAGGAAAAAAAATCTCAGAAGCTCTCATATTCTCTTTAATCACATTTTCTACCTCTAGGCTCCAAATTCAATTCTCATTTACAGATTTCTAAGGTTTGCATAATTTTAAAGCACAGCACTATATATTTCAGTCCTATGAGTTGAATACTCAGAATTCAGCTGTTTCAGTACACAGATTTAATGACCATCCATATTCTTGTAAAGAGAACAGGTAAACAGACCCAAAAGGATACTTTCTCTGCCAGGCTAATCTTAAGTAAAAAGTTAATTGAATACAGTTAGAACATATGACTTACTAAAATAAAAAACAAAAGTTAACAGTACAATTTTCATTTGAGTACCCAATCTAAAAAGCTTGACAAAGAAACAAAAATAGTTCCAGTGTGCATGCATTTATCATTTAGATGAGTCACTTACATTTTTTTAAAAAATTCATTGAGCAGACAAAGAAATAGTCTGAGGAGCAGAAGAGGAACCAAAAGAGTAAAATTTCACAGTACCCAAAGGTGTAAGAGTTTCAAAAAAGAAGTAAATGCAACTGAAAGGTCCAGCAAAATAGTCTTGAAAAAATGCCCATTAGATATGGCAATTAAGGAGTCTTTGGACCTTAGGGAGAGAGTCTCAGCACAGTGGTGGTGGCAGAGGCCAGGATGCAGTGGATGGAAGAGGAAGCTGGAATAGAAGTAGTGATAGCAATATTACTCTTTCAAAAAACATGAATAATATAGGAAGCAAAAAACATGAAGGGAAATCCAGGGTCCGATGGAGAAATACTTTTAGGATAAGAGAACAATGAACATATTTGTCCACTGCAAGAATAGCCCAGTGGAAAGGCAGCAATGAGGATATGAGAAACAGAGGGAATGACAAAGGAAGTTCATCTTGGAATTAGGGGAAGGGGTGTCAAGGGCAAAGGGAGGTGGGGAGTGACCTGCAACAAGAGGAGGAATCTCTCATTTTTTCTGGACTGGAGGAAAAGATGGAGGGATAGCTGTGGATATAGATATGCGTTTAGGTGCAGGGGACAGCAGCACATTTGATAGCTTCAATGACGTACAAGGTGAGGCAGCTGTTGGAACCAAGGAGATGTGTGAGTTGGCCAGAGAGCCTAAGGAAAGTAGTGATGATTTGGAACAGGAAAAGCTACTGAAGGATAGTCCTCTGCATGTTAGAGGAAGAAAGGCAAGTTGTCCCATGGGTCCCAAACTGGGTATTTGCTGGGCAGATGTAGAAAAAGGAATATGAGTGTTTTATTTTCTGTATCCAAAATGATTCCCAGTAACTGTTCATACAACAAGGTGATGATCACTAATAGTTTATGGTTGATCTTTCA
Source organism: Hyperoodon ampullatus (assembly GCF_949752795.1). NCBI lineage: Eukaryota > Metazoa > Chordata > Mammalia > Artiodactyla > Ziphiidae > Hyperoodon > Hyperoodon ampullatus. The sequence continues at coordinate 47,170,966 of NC_136919.1, read as the reverse complement.
CTTTAAGTCCAAGTATACACACCACCTGCTTAGCACCTGATGCCAAACTTTATTCCATCTCCAATATTGTTCTTCTGTTCTCAAAAAAAAAAAAAAATCCATGGCAATTTTTTCTTCTTTTTTTCCCAAGAAAGTTTCAAACTTCCTTCTGTCCCGAATTTGCCACTAACATCTGCCTTGACCCTTCTTAACTTTCTGAAGTAATACATATTTTCTTCATAATGTTTGTATACACTAAGAATATTCCATGCATATTTGCATATTTGACTATCACACTGTGGACAGATAACTAAAAGATGGAAATTCAATCCTAGCCAAGAAATTTTTGAGCAGCAACAATTTTTTAAAACACAACTCCAAAATTTCAAACCATAAAAGAGAAAATAGGCAAATGTGACTGCATCAAAATTAATAACTATTGTACTGCAAAAGATAACACTAAGAGAAAAAAAAGACAAGCCACATATGGAAAGAAAAATTCGAAATCACATATGTGACAAAGGATGAACTTTTCAACAAATGGTACAGAAACAATTGGCTATCCCTATGCAAAAAAAAAATTGAACTTGGAGCTATATTTCATAGCATATAAAAAAATTAACTTGAAATGGATCATAGATCTAAAAGTAAATCCTAAAAACTATAAAACTTCTAGAAAAAGGTATGGGAAAAAAATCACTAATACCTTGGTTTCAGCAAAGATTTCTTAGCTACAACACCAAAATCCTTATACATAAAAGAACAAATTGATAAATTGGACTTCATATCTAAAATCTCTGCTCTTCATTTGCATTTCCCTGATAGTTAGCAATGTTGAGCATCTTTGTATGTGCCTGTTGGCAATCTGTATGTCTTTTTTGGAAAATGTCTATTCAGGTCTTCTGCCCATCTTTTAATTGGGTTGTGGGTTTTTTGGTTTTGAGCTATATGAGCTGTTTATATATTTTGGACGTTAACCCCCTATCTGTCATTGCAAATATTTTCTCCCATTCAGTAGGCTGTATTTTCATTTTGTCGATGGTTTCCTTTGCTGTGCAAAGCTTTTAAGTTTAATTAGGTCCCATTAGTTTATTTTTGCTTTTGTTTCCCTTTGCCTGAGGAGACAGATCCAAAAAAATATTGCTATGATTTATGTCAAAGAGGGTTCTGCCTATATTTTCTTCTAAAAGTTTTTTGGTTTCTGCTCTTACATTTAGGTCTTTAATCCATTTTGAGTTTACTTTTGTATGCAGTGTGAGAAAATGTTCTAATTTCGCCTCACACCTCATTCCTGAGCATATATCCAAAGAAAATAAAAATACTAATTTGAAAAGATACATGCAGGGACTTCCCTGGTGGCACAGTGGTTAAGAATCTGCCTGCCAACGCAGAGGACACAGGTTCGATTCCTGGTCCAGGAAGATCCCACATGCCGCAAAGCAACTAAGCCCAAGCGCCACAACTACTGAGCCTGAGCTCTAGAGCCTGCAAGCCACAACTACTGAGCCTGTGTGCCACAACTACTGAAGCCCTCATGCCTAGAGCCCATGCTCTGCAACAAAGAGAAGCCACGGCAATGAGAAGCCTGTGCACCACAACAAAGAGTAGCCGGGAATACTACTCGGCAATAAAAAAAGAATAAACCTTTGCTACGTGCAACAACGTTGATGAATTTCAAAATAAATATGCTGAGCGAAAGAAGCAAACCAACATAAAGTACATATTGTATGATTCCACTTATAGAAAATTCTAGAAAATGCAAACTAATTTATAGTGACAGAAAGGGAATCAATGGTTGGAAAGGCTGGAAATAGTATGGAGGATCAGAAGAGACAGATTACAAAGAAGTATAAAGACATTTTTAGGGATGGTGGATATGCTCATTTTCTTGCTTATGGTGATGGTTTCACAGGTGTATACATATGTCAAATATTCAAATAGTATACTTTAGATATGTACAGTTATATATATCGAGTTCAATACATCTACTTTAAAAATTCCACTGCCAGGGCTTCCCTGGTGGCGCAGTGGCTGGGAGTCCGCCTGCCGATGCAGGGGACACGGGTTCGTGCCCCGGTCCGGGAGGATCCCGCATGCCATGGAGTGGCTGGGCCCGTGAGCCATGGCCGCTGAGCCTGCGCGTCCGGAGCCTGTGCTCCACAACGGGAGAGGCCACAACAGTGAGAGGCCCGCATACAGAAAATAAATAAATAAATAAATAAATAAATAAATATGAAGCCCCCTAAATACACCTTCTAAACCAGTTAGAGGACCTCATCACCTTCTTATTGAGGAGGATCTACAGCATCTCAAAATCCCACATTTTCCTTTTATGCGTAAATATGTATGATAAATTATATGTAGTTCCCATTGCAGAATCAGGGTTAATCATTCCCCACAATTTTTTTTGCCATGTTCATGTGACGACAAGTTCAAGAGACCTCTGTGGGTAGTGGGAAATAGAGTCCCTTTAACCACACGGGCCTCCACGTTTGGACTGGCTACCGCTCTGCACCACCAGCAGCTGAGTGGGGCAGAGATGACTGAGCAAACTCAGCACAGGCACGGCCTCTTACTACTTCCCAGCTGACTGACAGCGGGGCGACAGGCCGTCCACTTCTACTTTATTACTCGAGGCTCTTCCTCTGTTCATGCATTATATACTCCCTGTTGGAAATGGCAATGTCTCTCCTAGAAAAGGAAAAAAGTTCAGCCTGTCAGCAGTACAGAGGGAAGTAAATGCATTTACAAGTTCCAATGTTATCTTAGCAACTGCTTTTCTACACATTTTGCAACAATACAAGAAGAAAAGCCTTTTCCACAATGATATGACCCAAAAAACATCAAAGAATTCATGTCAGGCTGAAACGTGAAGAATATAGCCTGTCCTAAGATTAATCTCTGGAAATAAAATAAACAAGCAGATTTCTCAGTAATTATGCCTCTTACAGAAAAGCTCAGAATGTGAAACTCTCCGGGGCCTCAGCCCACCATGTTCAAGACTCTTGCTTTGCAAACAAGAAACTGAGGCATGGTTGCTTTATTGTGTTATATTTCAAAAACCTCTAAATCTCTAAAAGGCCGCCAGAGTATGCCCATATTTCTTATCTTTTAGTACTTTGCTAATGGCTTTTCAAAACCTTCCAACTTCCAAACAATAAACTTCAAGATAGGGACAGTGCGATGGTTCTCAATCAGAGGGGCTAAAGTGAGCAATCTGTAGAAGCTAATTACATTTTATCCTACTAAAGGATGAACATGCAACTGCTCCTAATCTAAGTTTTCTCAGTTTTCCTGGGCAAGAAAAAGAGATCAGCCACCCATCCTTCTGCCATTTCACCACCAGCACCACACACGGGCCCTATAACCTAGTGACAAGTTATTGATGGCTTGTCGTACAGCCTGCAACTGCCTTGCTTCTGCAGACCAGAGAAGCTGGCATGCATATAGATTATAAGAGTCTAATGGGATCAGTTGTGAGTGGGATAAATAACCCCTATATCAACACTGCCAAAAGAGTGATCTTTTGACAGTAAATATGTAATCATGACTCTCCTTAAAAATTCTTAATGGTTCCCCAGCACCTTGGGATAAAGCACAATTTTCTCCATTTCTCTACACGAAGCCCTTCATAGCCCTTTCCCCATCTTTCTAGCCTTACTTTCAACCACTACCATCACCATCATCACTCTCCATCCTACCCCTGCACCCTGAACTCCAGTCAAATGTTGAAATTCTCCGGTCAGGCCTCACTCATGCATTCATGGCTTAGCTCATGTGGGTTCCTCTTCCTTGAATGTGCTTCTCCTCTTCCACCATCTCAAGTCTGCCTTGATGAGGCCCGCGGTCCAACAGCCTGAGGGAGCTTGGGAGCAGATCTTTCCCCAGCCAAACACTCAGGATGACTGAGGCCCCGGCTGACATGTTGACTGCAGCCTCGTGGAAAACTCTGAGCAAGAACCATGCAGACACACCATGCTCAGGCTCCTGACCCACAGAAACTATGATAGATTTTGTTTGAAGCCACAAATTTCGGGGTTAGATAATTAACACAACAACTCTTTAACGCTCAGCTCCTAGTGCCTCCCAATGTAGGAAGAAACAACTCCTCTCTCCTTTCTAACTGTGCCTTCTCCTCTGCCTCTGACACAGAATTGTCATATATGTGCTTGTCTCTCCCATTCTAGTGGAAGCTCTTTGAGATTGAGAACATGTCTTTCCATCTCTTTAATCCCAAGATCCTAGCACTTGGAAGGACTCAAATGTTTGTGAATTGATGAATTGAGTGAATCCAATTACAACCTAGTTTCAGAATTGAGATTTAAAGCAAAACTTACAAGTTTTCTTTCAAGTATAGGGGAATACACTAGGAATTATCAGGGTAGTCTGAAAACCTATTAAAGGTCTCTTTTTTATTCAAAGACAACCCTTGCAGACCACATCATTATCCAGTGTGAGGGATGTTTGAGATGACTACTCCTGGGTGAGGCAGAGACTCAGTTAAAATGGAAATCACTCAGGCTAAAGATCCTCAGAGATACAAATTGTTCACATGAAACAAGAAAGAAGCACCTGCTAATCTACTTGGTCTCTTCATAACTGCTTGAAGGAGGTCCCTTCTAGAAGGAAGAAGTTGGAAGGATAGCAGGTTTGATGAGCCCTTCCCCAAGAACAAGGGCATAGGGTTAGGAGTCTAACAGGGATTCTAGTTAGTTTTTCAGAAGCGAATTACAAAGTATTTATCAGTGATTGTGTTTATTGTATGAGCCATCTCCTATTTGAGTTTCACATTTTGAATAATATTAAAATGCATACAATCAAAAGCCCCTGGATTTGTCTTCTAGGAAACAGAGTATGTAGAGATTATGGACCAGTCTATTGCTTGTAGATCTCCTTTAGCTGTAGAAAGGCTGAAAAGATTAGAAAAGTCGGAAAAGCAGGCTAATTTTCTGAGGCCAGCTGTGAGGGTGGGAAGTAAAAACAATCAACTGCATTCAGCTAGCTACCAGTTGTTATCTCCCAGTTGTTACCACACAAGTCCTACAGAATTAACAGCATTTTTCCTTGTTATGGTTTCAGAATCCAACCTCGGGGGGATTAAATAATTTGTCTTAGGTTACACAGCTAGTAAACAACAGGATCGTGACTTAAGCCAATACGTACTCAAAGCCTTCAATCCCATATTCCTTCCCCTTTGTGCAGAAGGTGTGAGCCTAGACTTTAATTCACTTTTCCTTTATTTTAACAAACATTTATGAGCATCATCCATGTGCCAGGCTCTTTGCCACGGGAGGCACAGTGAGATGCGGCTCTGGGCTGCTACAGTGGGAGATCTCGCACCCAGAGTGAATTTCCTGCCAATAGCAGCCCTTATATTTGAGGAATCTTTTTTTCAGCTCATAGTTTTTCTGATATTACCTAAAAATTTTTTCAGCCATATCCCTGTTACAGGAGAACAAATATTCTAGCACAAACAAGATTGATTTTGTCAAGTGTAGGAAGGGCAAGCTAATGGAATACTTGAGTTAATAACTCTTCCAACAATAAGGTCTATTTAGTAACTTGCTTCATGGAACAAGCTGTGCCCAGAACAATATGCTTATTTGTCTCACACTTCCCAACATGAAGCACAATACTTCGTAGGTTGGGATTTTTAAATCTGAATAATATTAGTGTGAATGTTTGAAAATTCAGTTAAATATCTATGGGCAGGACTTCCCTGGTGGCACAGTGGTTAAGAATCCGCCTGCCAATGCAGGGGACACGGGTTCGATCCCTGGTCTAGGAAGATCCCACATGTAGTAGAATCACTAAGCCCATGCACCACAACTACTGAGCCTGCATGCCACAACTACTGAGCCTGCGTGCTGCAACTACTGAAGCCTGCATCCCTAAAGCCCATGCTCTGCAACAAGAGAAGCCACTGCAATGAGAAGCCCAAGCACCGCAACAAAGAGCAGCCCCCGCTCACTGCAACTAGAGAAAGCCTGCGCGCAGCAATAAAGACCCAATGCAGCCAAAAAAAAAAAAAAAAATCTACGGGATCCCAAACAAATACATGTTGAGTAGCCAAATGTCAATCCTTCTCTATCCCCATTACATGAATGCAACACTAGGCATTCAGTAAACGGTGGCTACAGTTGGTGCCTTTCATATATTATCCCAACTAATCACTTCACCAGCCCTGTGAAATAGATGTTAATATATCTAAAATGTAATTATCTAACCTATATCAGCAGTTATTATGTGCCAGGCACTGTGCTAAGCATTTAACATGTTTTCTCATTTATTCATTCATTCAATAGCTATTTATCGAGAGTGTACTATAATCCAGGAATGGGGTTAACCCCTAAGGATACAACAACAAGTAAACCAAAGATACAGGACACTATCCTCATGGAGCTTGCTTTCCAGGTGAGTGGAGACAGCAATAGATAAGAAAACAAATAATAACGAGATGATTACAGATGATGATAGTACTAGGAAGGAAAATAATGACATGAAGGGATAAAAATGCCCAGAGAGGGGAAGTCTACTTTAGAGAGCATGACCAGGGAAGACTCTCTGGGGTGATGATGACCAAGCTAAAGCCAGAAGAACACGAAGGAGATGGCAATGTAAAGACTTGAAGGAAGAGGTCCCAGGCAGGGAGAATAAGTGCAAAGGCCCTGAGGTGGGAAATAGCCTGCTTGCTAGATGAGCAGAAAAGATGCCAGAGATAGGGTGGTCCAAGGTGAGTCTAGAAAGGTAGGTGGGAGTCAGATGATGCAGGGCTTTGTGGTCCATGGTGAGGAATTTTGATCCTGTTTTAAAGCCACATGAAAGCACTGAATGTTTTAAGCAGAGGTATGGCATGATCTGATTTGTACTTTTTAAAGATGACACTGGTTGCTGTGTGGGGAATGAACCTCAGGTAAATAAGCAAGAGTGGAATTGGGGAAACTAGTGAGGAGGTCATTACTGCCATCCAGATCAGAGATGGTGGAGGCATGGCCCAGGGAGGTGGCAGGGGGTACGGAGAAAAGTGGGGAGATCTGAGATATGCTGTAGCCATGGAACTAAAAGAGCTCACGGAAGATTTTAATATGAGAAGCAACCTTACGGGGCTGGCAAATTTACTGCCCATTCATTCCGCCTTTATACAATTTCTTTTAAAAAGCCTGAAACTTAAGATGTCAAATTATTATCAGTTGTATCTCAATAAAATGAGGGGAGCAGGGGAATTACAGGCAAAAGTTAGAAAGTGGAAGCGCTGAGAATCACACCAGGTGTGCTTGACTCGAAGCCCTTAGCCACTGTGTTCCACTGTTTCACATGCTTCCCTGCTCTTTATTCAGAATTTCTCCAGGTAACTCAGGTTTTTCTCATCTTCTACACCTGGTCCTTGATCTTTCCATTTTCAGCCAGGACTGTCATATGCAGCTGTGTACGCTGTGCACTGCACAACTGGGAGAGGAGGAAACAGACTGATGTGGAGGTTTTAAAGACAGGTTTACAAATTCATCATACTCCTCCCCTAAAAGTACTTAATTCCCCTGCTCTTGAGTGTGGATGGGACTTAGTGGTGCACTTTTGATAACAGAACACACAGAAATGATAGGATGTCACTTCTGAGAGTGGGTTATAAAAAGACTGCAGCTTCTATCTGAAGGGTTCTCTCTCTCCTCTCCTCCTCTCTCCTCTCCTCTCCTCTCCTCTGTTCTCCTCCCTCCTCTCTTCTCTCCTCTCTCTTTATCATTAGTGACTCTGAGGAAGCAAGCTGCCACACCAAATGGCACAGAACCAAGACCTTCTAGCAACCATGTGAGTGAGCTTGGAAGAAGACTTTCTGAAGCCTGCCAACAGGCACCATAAATGAGCTTAGAAGCAGATCCTCCCCGTCAAGGCTTAGGATGACTCCAGCCCCAACCAACAGCTTGAATGCAACTACATGAGAGATTCATATGTCTGACCCACAGAAACTGTGATATAACACATATTTGTTGCTTTAAGCTGCTGAGTTTGGGGTGATTTGTTACACAGTGATGGATAGCTAATACAACTGCATTGTGAATGGTTCCTGGGGTTATGCAGCATGACAGCACTGTTCCCGCCCTTCATTGCTTCTCTATTACCAGTTTTGGACTTTATTTTTCCCCCAGCCACGTGTGTCCCCTCCCCACTAGCTGGGTCATCCCCCACCCCCTCCCACTGGCTGCGGAAACCCTGTTTTGCACTTTTTATTCTAGTTAAAAATTAATTTAATCACTTTCCCAGATAGAATCCTCAGCCTCTGCCTACAGAATTCACATCCTTTGTCCATAGGTGAGAAAGTGTTCCACCTCCATCCACCTTAGTCTCAAGGGATTGGTCCTGGTTAGACCGGCACCTTTGCCTAGATTAAATAATACTTTAGTATTTCTGTATACTCCCTGGATAAGATCCTGATTGTCAAACAATGTTCAGAGGAGTAACAGTATCAGAATCCCTGGGGAGATTTACACACATAGAGATACCTGGGTCCCAACACTAGAGAGGCTAATTCAGTAGATTCTGAGCTGGGTCCAGGAAGTTGTATTTTTAAAGAACTCCCAGGTAATTCTGAGGCATGGCCAGGTTTTGTAAAGCCTGTCTTAGTGTTTGTCCCTGACTTGCTGTGGAAACAAGGCCCATAATTGGGACTAGAAACTAGGTTTCCTGTGTCTTCTTCAGGAAATCTCTCTCACACACGCAACATAAAGTTTACATTTTTCCTCTATGCGTTTTCTTGGAGGCCATAACTGAATGATATTTGCTGAATGTCTGCAAAGATGCAACAGTAAGTATATACTGAATTTACATATAAGATATTTTGTAATTGTAAGAAACTGGGTTTCAACATGATGGAAGTTAGTACTGTGAACATATAAAGTTGTTTTCTGTGATCTCACTTCTGCAGTAACAAATTTAATTGGCATCTTCTCTGACTCTGTGGAGAATGTGAAGAGCATCTCAAAAAATTAATAAATGAAAGCTTTGGATTTATCAGCGATCAAGGCTGCAAAATTAATAGCTAAAGAAAATATAGCAAAGCAAAAATAGAGCCATTTATTCTGTTAGAGTTAAATTCAGGGAAACAAGGCAGTCAGCAAAATACCAGAGTCAAAGATGCTACTGGAGAGGGTTTCTAGTAAGAATAAAGGAAATTACAGTTTTCTAATTAACAGTGCAACGAATACTAAAAATGACCTTAAAGGAGAGCTTAAAAGGTGTTTTAATGAGTTTTTGATGAGCCCTTTTTCATAAGTGAAGAGAAATGTCTTCTTACGATCATCATATTGGAATCATATTTCAGGTAAATAAAATCCCTTGCTGGAAGTTAAGCAAAAAGGCCCAGTAGGAATACTAATCAAGCTTATATCTTATTCTAATAACTGTAAGAAGAGGCAGATTCCCGAAGTCTAATTTTTATGGCATTGTCTCCTTTTAACCTTCTGAGAAATTGTCACTGATTTTAAATACACACACACCACACAGACACACACAACCCACTTCATCACTCCAAGTTTACCTAATTGTCTACCTCACTGTCCTTCCCTCCCTCTCCAATGGTTCTTCAGATTTTTTCCTAATCCCAGTTACATTAAAATATATACCAACATCTCTCATATTTTGTAAAGCTTTCACTTGCACTAGACTTCTAGTTTAACATAGTATTTGCTACCAATTTTCTATGAAAATATCTCTGTAGATGGACAAAAACAGCCTACATTCTTGCTTGCAACCCTATGCCCACAACAAACTGGCCCAACTCCCATAGTCACTTCTGAGCTTGAGACTAGAATCATCTGGTCACTTCTGCAGTGGCTCCTCCTTTGTGTGGAAGGGAAGGATCCTTTACCTTATTTCTCTTCCATCTGCTTTATATGTTCCAGAAAGTATTCAAATCCTCCATTCCACTCTTTCCTCCCTTTCAGCACTGACATGGAATTCTTCCTATCATCTTACTTATCCTGTCATTTTAGGGAGAAAGGTAAAAACAACTTGTGGGCTCAAAATTGATGTGTTTATTATATAAAGGGACCTTTGACCTATTTCTCTAAAACTGTAATATTGGTTTTTGGTTCCTCCAGGACCAGTTAGTGGTTGGTTTGGAAAATCTATATGGAGCCCTGGGTGGGGAGGCAAAGATACTGTATGTCTCAGTTTGGTGTGGGCAAAACTAGCTTTTGACCATCTGTAATAAGTGTTCTGTCTTCTGGGAAAACTTTAACAGCAAAAATCCAAGGAGGAGCTTTTATTTTAGAGCTAGATAAATAAGTTATGTAAATTATTTCAGAACAAAATAAGTGATTTGTCATCAAGAAACTGGAAGTATTTCTAGACATTTCATCCATAGCATAACCCATGAACCCTAGGCAAAACCCTGTCTAGCTCAACAGCTTTGCCAAGAGGAGAGTAAAAGAGTACTGGAAAATCTCTCATGTAGAACTCCCTGAAGAATTCCACCATCAGTCTGGGGACTCAGTCTAGACTCTAGATTGATGCAGAGATTAAGTGTGAAGACAGAGACCATGCCAGGGCCTTGCAACTCAGTGTGATCCTTGGACCAGTAGCATCCTAGAAGCTTGTTAGAAATGAAGAATCACATACCCCACCCTAGAATTAGTGAATCATAGTCTGCCTTTTTAACAAGATCCTCAGGTAATTATATACCCCCTTAAAGTTTGAGAGGCTTTGCCCTGGAGGAAATCTTCTCTAAGTGGGCTCTGTAGAAAAATGGGACAGCTGGATCATTAACTTCTCCAGCTTTTCCTCCTCCTAGTTCTCTCTCCTCCTCACTTTCCTGGGCCTTATGGGTTACCCTTCAAGGTAGGAGCCTAGGGAGATTCCAACACCCAAATACCAGCAACAACCACACAAACTTGGCAGGGGGAGGTGTCCTGAATTCTATTAAGATAACACTAGAGAAAAGGCACAGACTTCTAAGAGTCTCATATTCGTCAATACTTTCTGAGTTGCAATAGCAGAAAATCAAACTCAAACAAGAGTAAGCAAAAAAGGGAATTTATCAGTTCATGTAAGTGAAAAGTCCGATGTAGAGCAATTCCAGGCACAGCTGAGTCTATGTATTTGAACAATGTTATAGAAAGCTGCCCATCCCTTTTCAGTAACTGTTTTCCTGTATGTTGGCTTCTTTCTCTGGAAGGCCTGTGCCTTAGCACAGTTCCCAGTTCCAGGTCTACCTCTTCTCAGTTCCAAGTCCACACACAAAAAAGAGAAGGCTTCTCTCCCAGCAGTTTCCTAAAATTCTAGAACCAAGTTTTAGTGCCTCTGTTCCAATTTGAGTCACGTGCTCATTCCTAAACCAATCACAGCGGCCAGGTGGATGTGACCCTCTGAGTCACAAGCCCACTCTTGGAGCCAAGGATGAGGTCAACCTCATCTGATGTACATGAACTGAGAGTATTAGAGACGTGGTACCCCCAAGGAAATCGGGGAGCATATGGAAGAGGAAGGAGAGATTGATGCTGAGTTTAAAAAAAAGCAACAGCTATTCACTAAGGCACCTTCCAGGTGAAATCTATAGCTGCTCTCTCCCCACAGAAAGGTGCCCTCACCAAAACAACCACTTGGACTTTCATTAAAGCAACTGCAGTGGAGCCGCAGGGCAAGTAATTGGACTCCCAGTGTATTGCCCTGTCATTTTGGAGATGTCCATTTTTCCATTATAATATCTTCAATATAGTAAGTTCAAGTTATATTTAAAGCTACGCTGATTGGCAGCACTGCTTACTTACTTTTTCCAAGTGACAAGGTTTGACCCAACAACCTGCCTTAAGAAAGGTGAAAATCATTAGCCAGTGAAATTATAGAAGAAAAGTCATTGTGAAGGTGACAGAGCTCTGGGCAAGGCTGTGACATATGCCAATTTTGTCCTAATTAGTGTCCAGTACCACCTCCTATGAACTAACATGGAAGGTTTTAGCCCTGGTCAAAGTTCTCAACAATCTCTAATGCCTCTGGGAAGTGTGAATTTGCCTCAAGGAAACACTGATTTCTCTTCGTGCCTGAAAAATCTGGAGACAGAGCTGTGGGCCACCTTCGGAGATGTTCAATTTTGTTCTCCGCTACTCAATTCTCACGTGAACTATTCTGTACAACTCTACTTTAATTATGTATTAATTTGAATATTATTACATGCAGAACACAACTGCTGCTCATTAAAAATTAATCTGGAACCTAGGGGTTTTATTTAGTATTCATTATAAGGCAATGTTCACATTTTTAAAAAAGGCCTCCAGATAAATGTGTTGCTCTACATAACCAAGTAGTGATTTGACAGAAATAGGAATACCTTAATAAGAATTCTGCCCGCCTTTTCCCTTCCTTCCCCTCTTTGGCAGCTTCATCATAACCATCAATAATGAACAGGCAGAAGGAGGAGCTGACAAGGACTAAGTGCAGCACTTGAGGGCCCTGCTGTTCTAGGTCGTTGTTGGAGCTGTACAGCAAAATCCTCCTCTCATTTTGCTATTAAACGGAATTATGTTACGTGTTCACCTTCAACAGCCCTGCTCTGGAGATTCTGCAGCAGGAATGCCTTGGTTTAGATGTTGACAAGAAGCCCCCATGTTTTACTTCACGTCCATTATGGTACTTTTCCATGCAGATACGTGCAGAGCAAAAAAAAATACTGCCTAAATTGTCTGTGGGAAGAATCACGTGGGACTGAAAAGATAAATAAATAAATGAACACTTAAACTGTTTTCTTCTAAATCTGAAAATAACAGTTAACATTTATGGAGACCTTACTATGTGCCAGGTACGGAGCATGTATCTTATTTAACCCCAAGGCGAGTACTGCAGGTACTTCTCACAATGAATTTTGCAATGTTCTCATAATACTTTAGAAGGATTTCACATACATATTCACAATTAATGATCAACACTCTAACAAAGAAGAAACAAAACCTTAACCCTGAATTCACAATGTCAAATAATTTGCAGAAAAAAACTCATTCTTGCAGTACAAGTGTAGTCTCTTCTGACAGTATCAAATCAACATTTCAAAAATAAGTTAAGTTATACTTATACTACTAGCTTGTGCAGTATTTTCTTAATACAGAAATTGATGCTTCACTTTAGGATATTTCATGAAAATGTTGGCTTCCAACTAGAACTGACTGTTTTGTGGCTGCTCCTCAGTGAGCTACACCTTAACAGGTTTCCACCCTATTTTTTTTTATTTTCTCATTGACTCTAGTTAACAAACAAATATAAGTAAAAATGAGTCTGGCCAATGTATTAGTTAGGCTACTGATGCAAGTACAGACACCAACGTCAGCCAACATAAGTAAAAAGTAAAATACATGGTGGAGAGGAAGGGGTATGAAACGGGGGTATTACAAGAAACCAAAGGCAAGAAGCATCCAGGCTTGAGGAAGTGATGGAAACAGGAATGAGAAGTGGGTCAGGAGCCCCTTCTTTGTTTTCCACCAGTGACAATTTCTATTCTCTTTTCAGACTAGCTTTCTCTCCTTCTCACCCACATGACAAAACAGTCACCCCCAGCTCCCAAGTCTAAATGTTACTTGCTGGCCAAGTAGGAAACTATGCTTTCTCCCTCTTTCTCAGGTCCAATTTCAAATTCTTGAGATAAATAATCTGAAAGGTCCACTTGGAGCCAGATGTCCACCTCTGGACTTCTCAACTGTGACTGGAAGACAGAGTTAAATAGGATAAAATGGCTATAAAACCGATCAATGCAGGTTGGAAGGCAGATACCAAGGAAGAGGAGTGACTGTGAAATGGGCAGGTACCCTAAAGGATGTTTTGCTAGTCTGGGTTCTGCAGAGAACACAAATCAATAGGCTATTGGTTCTAGATACCAGAGAGAAAGTGAGAGAGAGGTTTATGATAGGAATTGGCTCACACAATTATGGAGGCTGACAAGTCCCAAGTTCTGCAGTCAGCAAGATGGAGACCCAAAAGAACAAAAGGTGTAGTTCCAGTCCAAGTTTGAAGGCCTCAGAACCAGAAGAGCTGATGGTGTAAATTCCACTTAAGGGCAGGAGAAGACCAGTGTTCTAGCTGAATAATCAGGAAGTAAATTTTCCTCTTATTCAGCTTTTTTGTTCTATGCAGGTCTTCGATTGGATGAGGTCCCCCAACATTAGGGAAACCAATCTGCTTTACTCAGTCTACCAGTTCAGATGTCAGTGTCTCCAGAAGCATCATCATAAACACACTCAGAATAGTGTTTGGCCAAATGTCTGGGCACCCCATGGCCCAGTCAAGTTGACATATAAAAATAATCACCACAGGTGTCTCCACCACAAATAACACAGTGTCATCTAGAATCTGACCATATAGATGTAATTAGAATATTCATCTAATGATACTTTAATTTCTTAGGACAATATAGATAAATTATGTTGACAATAAAATTTTGTTAATAAAAATTAATTGTGCTCTACTTGGAAGGAAAGTGGAATGCCAAACAGGTGCCTTGACCCAAAAAAGTATTTCTACAATCCAACTGATAACAGATTCCTCTCAAAAAAGACATTGACACAAGTAACCCCATCCCGCTTTCTTACCAAAAATTATGAAGTAATGACAAAGGAATTCTTCTGATTCAGATACTTTCAGATTTCTTTTAAGATTTTAAACTTTTTATGTCATGATATTCTTCTTTCTTAAAGATAAGTGCATTCCCTGATTCCAAATCCAAACTGGCAGAAATTAACTTAAGACTTACTGGGCCTCCCTGGTGGCGCAGTGGTTGAGAGTCCGCCTGCCGATGCAGGGGATACGGGTTCGTGCCCCGGTCTGGGAGGATCCCACATGCCGCGGAGTGGCTAGGCCCGTGAGCCATGGCCGCTGAGCCTGCGTTTCCAGAGCCTGTGCTCCGCAACGGGAGAGGCCACAACAGTGAGAGGCCCGCGTACCGCAAAAAAAAAAAAAAAAAAAAAAAGACTTACCACAGGTGGGAATTCCCTGGCGGTCCAGTGGTTAGGACTCTGTGCTTCCACTGCAGGGGACATAGGTTTTATCCCTGGTGGGGGAACTAAGATCCCAAGTGCTGCGCAGTGCGGCCAAAAATAAAGAAAAAGAAAAGAAAGACTTACCACAGTTGTGAATGTGATGACTTTTTGCAGTATTAAGTTTAAGCAGAAGTTAATAAAAACACAATGTTTTAATTCACTAATGTAAAGATAACTTCTTGCCTGTGGTTTGTATTATTATTATTATTTTTTTTTTTTTTTTTTTTTTGCTGTACACGGGTCTCTCACTGTTGTGGTCTCTCCCGTTGTGGAGCACAGGCTCCGGGCACGCAGGCTCAGCAGCCATGGCTCACAGGCCCAGCCGCTCTATGGCATGTGGGATCTTCCCGGACCGGGGCACGAACCCATGTCCCCTAGCATCGGCAGGCGGACTCTCAACCACTGCGCCACCAGGGAAGCCCTGTGGTTTGTATTATTAAGCAAGTTTGAAAGGTTAAACACTCATGTTCTAAATTACAGAATAAAGGTTACTCCCATCCATCTCCTTGTTGCAGAAATAAAGTGTATTAAGAAGAAGAAATATAAACAGTTTTGGAATATTTATGCTTTTAAATAATTTATAATCATTTATTCACTGAATACTTGAATACCTGTGTGGCAGAGCTAGCTCTAAATGTAAGAGATATACTTCAAATGCAAAATATGTTTTTTATTCTTGAGTTATTTGGCTCTATTAAATATTACTGCTGTTACTGTCTTGTCTTTCAAACAAACCAATATTATGGTTACCAAGGGGGAAAGGGGGGAGGGATAAATTGGGAGATTAGGATTGACATATACATAAATGTGTATCACATTTTCTTTATCCATTCATCTGTCAGTGGACACTTTGGTTGTTCACATGTCTTGGCTATTGTAAATAATGCTGCAATGAACATGGGAGTGCAGATATCTCTTTGAGATAGTGATTTCATTGATATATACACACTACTATATATAAAATAGATAACTAATAAGAACCTACTGTATAGAACAGGGAACTCTACTCAGTATTCTGTAATGACCTACATGGGAACAGAATCTAAAAAAGAGTGGATGTATTTATATGTATAACTGATTCACTTTGCTGTACAGCAGAAACTAACACACACTGTAAATCAAATATACTCCAATAAAAATTAATTTTAAAAAATAAAGGAAGAAAAAACCCAATAATATTATTTTAGGTATATACCAATCTTTTAAATATTGAGCACTTACATACTCAGAATTCTGAGAAAATCACGTTATATTTTTCCATTTTTCACATTCAGAAAAAAAAAGGAGAGACAGAGAGAGAGAGGAGAATATGATAAAGCAAATGGGGTAAAATCAAAACAATTGGCACAATTGAAGTAGAGAATCTAGAGGAATTCTTTATAATATCATTGCAACTTTTCCAGGTATATTTAAAATTATATCAAAATGAAAAGTTACCAAAAATGAAAATTAAAAATAGGACCACCATATATATGATCCAGCAATGCCACTTCTGCACTCCAATGTTCATTGCAGCATTATTTACAGTAGCCAAGACGTGAACAAAGTGTCCACTGACAGATGAATGGATAAAGAAAATGTGATATAAACACACACACACACACACACTGGAATATTATGCAGCTGTTACAAAGAAGGAAATTCTGCTATTTGCAACAACATGGATGGACTTTGAGGTCATTATATTAAGTGAAATAAGTCAGACAGATAAAGACAAACACTATACGATCTCAGCTACATGCTGAATCTAAAAAAAAAAAATGAATCATAGCAAAGGCCAGGGGTTGGAGAGGGGGTAGGTATGAATGAAGGTAGTCAAAAGGTACAAACCTCCAGTTATAAAAGAGTCCTGGAGATGTAATGTACAGCATGGTGACTACTGTTAACAATACTGCACATTTGAAATCTGTTAAGACAGTACATCTTAAAAGTTCTCATCACAAGAAGAAATGTGAGGTGATGGATGTTAACTAACCCTTACACATTTATAATATACACATATATCAAACCATCATGTTGTATATCTTAAACTAATACAATGTTATATGTCAGTTATATCTCAATAATACTGGGACAAAATGTTGATAAAGTTGGTAAGTTGAGAAACTGGCCACAATGTCAGTTTCTGTAAATATAAGGCAGGCTGTCAGCAGGATGATGCTCAATAGTTTAGTGCAATCATGGCAGTCACTTGTAGGTAAAATCTAACTTTTACCTTTCCCCCCAGTGAGAAATGTATGGTAGGAATTTGTCTACTTGTCTGGAGCCACGGGCCTCTGTGAAGCTCCAATTCATTTACAACTTCAGAAAGTTATAAATGAGCTCTCAAGCTAGAGGCTAGCCAGTTCTGTTTGACTTAATCTTTTCTTTGGGAGTGTCACATCATCAGATGGGTCTCCCAGGAGGGCAGCAATAAATCTATCACTGAGGAAGACATCAAGTAGGATCAAAAACACATTCAAACTAAAAATTATTCAAATAAAACTAGGTTGATGAACAACAAAAAAGGAAGGGTAACAATTTTTTCACTTTATCATACAGAGGGTGAGAGGATTAATTAGCTTGTTTTTATACAGCGCTTTAAAGATAAATTTTGCCGTTAACTTGTCAAAACTCATTCTTATTGTGCTTATTTGCTGTGTCCTACGTACATATTTAATGGTTACCCTGGGAAAGTAACTCTTGTTTAATCTATCATCCTTTTTTTATTAGTAGATAGCGTACAACAGCCAAATTTTTCCCCTGAATATATTATTTTTTAAAATGCCTCCAAGATAGTTTCCTAACAACCAGGAAATAATCCACAAATGAATCATTAATGTTTGATGTCTCTAAGCAATGGGAAGCACATAATATGGTAGGACCTATATGTTGGAGCTCTTTCAAGGTAAAACAGGGGTTAATTTTCCTTTGCACCATTGTGATCATACTCAAACTGGTCATTGCCAAGGTAAGCTTTTTAATAAAGAAGAAACAATGCAGGTTTGATTCATTCAGCTATTTCTAAGCATTACTGACCAAAAAACATGGCTTATTTCTGGAAACATGGATTTCACAAATTAAGGGAAAACACTCTTTTTTTTAACATCTTTATTAGAGTATAATTGCTTTACAATGGTGTGTTAGTTTCTGTTTTATAACAAAGTGAATCAGTTATACATATACATATGTCCCCATATCTCTTCCCTCTTGCATCTCCCTCCCTCCTACCCACCCTATCCCACCCCTCTAGGTGGTCACAAAGCACCAAGCTCATCTAAGGGAAAACACTCTTGATGTCACCCAAAGCGGTAATTTTCCACTAACATGTTTCCTGTCCTACTAATCCATCTATTTGGTGAGAAGAAAGAGGAAGGAGTGCCAATACCTCTTTTCACTGGATTTTTAACTCTTAAGTGAGATCACACAGACCCATGCTCTAACCAGAGTGCTCAGCTATGCTGCATGGAGGACCCTGGCTGGCTTGCTTCTTGATCTGAATGTCCCTGGACCTCTTCAGGTAGCCTTAGCAGAGAAGCACCCTGGCCTCCCATGAAGGAGGAGCAGAGCCCTGTACACACACAGCACCTGGCACTGGAAGGCAGAAGTGCAGAAAGCTAGCAGAGAAAATGAAAATCAAAAGAAAGCTGGAGTAGCTATACTCATATCAGATAAAATAGACTTTAAAATAAAGAATGTTACAAGAGACAAGGAAGGACACTACATAATGATCAAGGGATCAATCCAAGAAGAAGATATAACAATTATAAATATATATGCACTCAACAGAGGAGCACCTCAATACATAAGGCAACTGCTAACAGCTACAAAAGAGGAACTCAACAGTAACACAATAATACTGGGGGACATTAACACCTCACTTGCACCAATGGACAGATCATCCAAAATGAAAATAAATAAGGAAACAGAAGCTTTAAATGACACAATAGACCAGATAGATTTAAGTGATATTTATAGGACATTCCATCCAAACACAGCAGATTACACTTTCTTTTCAAGTGCACATGGAATATTCTCCAGGATAGATCACATCTTGGGTCACAAATCAAGCCTCAGTAAATTTAAGAAAATTGAAACCATATCAAGCATGTTTTCTGACCACAATGCTATGAGATTAGAAATGCATTACAGGGGAAAAAAATGTAAAAAACAAACACATGGAGGCTAAATAATACATTACTAAATAACCAAGAGATCACTGAAGAAATCAAACAGGAAATCAAAAAATACCTAGAGACAAATGACAATGAAAACACGACGATCCAAAACCTATGGGATGCAGCAAAAGCAGTTCTAAGAGGGAACTTTATAGCTATACAAGCCTACCTCAAGAAACAAGAAAAATCTCAAGTAAACAATCTAACTTTACACCTAAAGGAACTAGAGAAAGAAGAACAAGTAAAACCCAAAGTTAGCAGAAGGAAAGAAACTATAAAGATCAGAGCAGAAATAAATGAAATAGAAACAAAGAAAACAATAGGAAAGATCAATAAAACTAAAAGCTGGTTCCTTGAGAAGATCAACAAAATTGATAAACCATTAGCCAGACTCATCAAGAAAAAGAGGGAGAGGACTCAAATCAATAAAATTAGAAATGAAAAAGGAGAAGTTACAACAGACACTGCAGAAATACAAAGCATCCTAACAGACTACTACGACCAACTCTATGCCAATAAAATGGACAACCTGGAAGAAATGGACAAATTCTTAGAAAGGTGTAACCTTTCAAGACTGAACCAGGAAGAAATAGAAAATATGAACAGACCAATCACAAGTAGTGAAATTGAAACCTGGATTAAAAATCTTCCAACAAACAAAGTCTAGGACCAGATGACTTCACAAGTGAATTCTATCAAACATTTGGAAAAGAGCTAACACCCATCTTCTCAAACTCTTCCAAAAAATTGCAGAGGAAGGAACACTCCCGAACTCATTCTATGACGCCACCATCAGCCTGATACCAAAACCAGACAAAGATACTACAAAAAAAGAAAATTACAGACCAATATCACTGATGAATATAGATGCAAAAATCCTCAACAAAATACTAGCAAACAGAATCCAACAACACATTAAAAGGATCATACACCACGATCAAGTGTGGTTTATCCCAGGGATGCAAGGATTCTTCAATATATGCAAAGCAATCAATGTGATACGCCATATTAACAAATTGAAGAATAAAAACCAGATGATCATCTCAATAGATGCAGAAACTTTTGAGAAAATTCAACACCCATTTTGATAAAAACTCTCCAGAAAGTGGGCATAGAGGGAACCTACCTCAACATAATAAAGGCCATATACAACAAACCCACAGCAAACATCATTCTCAACAGTGAAAAACTGAAAGCATTTCCTCTAAGATCAGGAACAAGACAAGGATTTCCACTCACCACTATTATACAACATAGTTTTGGAAGTTCTAGCCACAGTAATCAGAGAAGAAAAAGAAATAAAACAAATACAAATTGGAAAAGAAGAAGTAAAACTGTCACTGTTTGCAGATGACATGATACTATACATAGAGGATCCTAAAGATTCCACCAGAAAACTACTAGAACTAATCAATGAATTTGGTAAAGTTGCAGGATACAAAACTAACGCACAGTAATCTCTTGCATTCCTATATACTAATGATGAAAAATCTGAAAGAGAAATTAAGGAAACACTCCCATTTACCATT
The DNA here is from genome assembly GCF_949752795.1 of Hyperoodon ampullatus. Lineage (NCBI taxonomy): Eukaryota > Metazoa > Chordata > Mammalia > Artiodactyla > Ziphiidae > Hyperoodon > Hyperoodon ampullatus. Next base: position 47,150,293 of record NC_136919.1, on the reverse strand, counting down.
GCAACAAAAAGAATAAAATACCTAGGAATAAACCTACTTAGGGAGACAAAATACCTGTATGCAGAAAACTATAAGACACTGATCAAAGAAATTAAAGATGATACCAACAGATGGAGAGATATACCATGTTCTTGGATTGGAAGAATCAATATTGTGAAAGTGACTATATTACCCAAAGCAATCTACAGATTCAATGCAATCCCTATCAAATTACCAATGGCATTTTTTAAAGAACTAGAACAAATCATCTTATAAATTTGTATGGAGACACAAAAGACCCTGAATAGCCAAAGCAGTCTTGAGGGAAAAAAACGGACCTGGAGGAATCAGACTCCCTGACTTCAGACTATACTACAAAGCTACAGTAATCAAGACAATATGGTACTGGCCCCAAAACAGAAACATAGACCAATGGAACAAGATAGAAAGCCCAGAGATAAACCCACACACCTATGGTCAACTTATCTATGACAAAGGAGGCAAGGATATACAATGGAGAAAAGACAGTCTCTTCAATAAGTGGTGCTGGGAAAACTGGACAGCTATATGTAAGCGAATGAAATTAGAACACTCCCTAACACCATACACAAAAATAAACTCAAAATGGATTCGAGACCTAAATGTAACACCAGACACTATAAAACTCTTAGAGGAAAACACAGGAAGAACACTCTTTGACATAAATCACAGCAAGATCTTTTTTGATCCACCTCCTAGAGTAATGGAAATAACAACAAAAATAAACATATGGGACCTAATGAAACTTCAAAGCTTTTGCACAGCAAAGGAAACTATAAAGAAGATGAAAAGGCAACCCTCAGAATGGGAGAAAATATTTGCAAATGAATCAATGGACAAAGGATTAATCTCCAAAATATATAAACAGCTCATGCAGCTCAATATTAAAGAAACAAACAACCCAATCCAAAAATGGGCAGAAGACCTAAATAGACATTTCTCCAAAGAAGACATACAGATGGCCAAGAAGCACATGAAAAGCTGCTCAACGTCACTAATTATTAGAGAAATTCAAATCAAAACTACAATGAGGTATCACTTCACACCAGTTAGAATGGGTATCATCAGAAAATCTACAAACAACAAATGCTGGAGAGGGTGTGGAGAAAAGGGAACTTTCTTGCCCTGTTGGTGGGAATGTAAATTGATACAGCCACTATGGAGAACAGTATGGAGGTTCCTTAAAAAACTAAAAATAGAATTACCATATGATCCAGCAATCCCACTACTGGGCATATACCAAGAGAAAACCATAATTCAAAAAGACACATGCACCCCAATGTTCACTGCAGCACTATTTAGAATAGCCAGGTCATGGAAGCAAACTAAATGCCCATCGACAGACGGATGGATAAAGAAGATGTGGTACATATATACAATGGAATATTACTCAGCCATAAAAGGGAACGAAATTGAGTCATTTGTTGATATGTGGACAGATCTAGAGACTGTCATACAGAGTGAAGTAAGTCAGAAAGAGAAAAACAAATATCGTATATTAATGCATGCATGTGGAACCTAGAAGAATGGTACAGATGAGCCGGTTTGCAGGGCAGAAGTTGAGACACAGATGTAGAGAACAGACGTATGCACACCAAGGGGGGAAAACCGTGGTGGGGTGGGGATGGTGGTGTGCTGAATTGGGCAATTGGGATTGACATGTATACAATGATGTGTATAAAATTGATGACTAATAAGAACTTGCAGTATAAACAAACAAACAAACAAACAAAACAACTAATAGTAAACTTTCTTTGGGTTATTTGTATGGAAATATGTTAATATAAATGTTTCAGACATTACATGAAATTTATAAAAATCTTATATGTTCTGGTATAATGTTATAAGTCATAATTCTAGTTATTACTTTAAAATGTATATCTCAGAAATAATGAAATTTCCTTGTCAATTGCATTATTATGAACTTCCATCAAATCTTTAACCATGGTCATTTTTAAGTCTTTTGTCATTTACAGACACTTCTGGGTGTACTCTGATGCTTTTGCAAATATGTTCCTATAAAAGGGTTTCATCTTCAAGGAATTCATGGAAAAGACTCTGACAAGTACAGGTTTCTGGTAACTGACTATACTGCTGAACTGAATGAATAAGCATTTTCCGAACTCTGATGGAAAACTGATGAAATCATAAAAGTGCTAAAAAGAAAAGATCAAGATAAAAAAAATTAATTACATGGGACTGAGCGAACTGATGAGGATGATTATAATTTTTGTGACTTTCTGTTTGAATAAAAAACAAACCAAACAAACAAAAATAACAGATAACCAACAAGGACCTACTTTATAGCACAGGGAATGCTGCTCAATATTCTTTAATAACCTAACCTAAATGGGAAAAAGAATTTGAAAAAGAATAAATACAAGTCTATATATAACTGAATCACTTTGCTGTACACCTGAAACTAACACAACATTGTTAATCAACTATGCTCCAATATAAAATAAAATTTAAAAAATAAAGAAAGCTAGCAGAGAATCCCTGGCAAGTTAGGCTGGCAGAAAAACAGCAGGAAGTGAGCAAAGGGGGGATTATTATGAGAAATATCGTGTACACAGTTACCCTTCTTAGGCCACAGGACTACAGTGTGTCTTACTGGTGAACACATGAACAGAGAAGTGGCAAAGTCTTAATATGTTTTTCAAGTGTTGCCAGGAAAACTCTGTGTCTCTAATACACGAAATCTAAGTCCAAATAGTTCAGCACCACTGACCCAAGGAACACAGTTAACTCAAAAACACTAGATAATTTCCTTCCCCACTAAAGCCTCAATGATCTGGCAAGCTCTGCCTTCATGGGTGGAAAGGCCCTCACTGGGAGGCCAGGCTCCAAACATGGAACTGAAGAGAGCTACGCTTTGCACCTATTAGGGTTAACTCTGTTGACTCAACCAAACCAGAAAGTCTGACCCAACTTTTCCCTGGAAAATTTCTCACAGCCACAGGTGGCAGAATTGAGGTTATTATCACTGCTTTCCCCACCCAGGGACTTGCCCTGGGTGACCTCTGCCTTGAGCTCATCCTTGGAGAAACAGGACTCTTTGGGTAGGTTGAAGAGCCAATTATGGGGACTTCCCTGGTGGACCAGTGGTAAAGACTCACGATCCCAATGCAGGGGGTCCGGGTTCAATCCCTGGTCAGGGAAGTAGATGCCACATGCGGCAACTAAAAGATCCCACATGTCGCATCTAAAAAAAAAAAGCTAATTCTGTGCCCTTGAAAGAGTCAAGTGCCCTCAAAGCGTTGTAGTATTTATAGGGTAAGCCCATAGCTCACAGACCAAGATGAATTAGTACCTTGGCTTAGGAGCTGTGAGACCTCCAACAAATTAATCAACATTTCTGAAGCTCTGTTTACTCCCTTGCAAAATGAAGAAATAGTATTTTAATGATTAAATGCCAGCAATTACCATGTTTTTCATCCTAAAATGCAATCAATTATATCTTAATGTAGAAACAGTGAATTTAATGTAAATGAAAAAAATGCTAACTTTTAACAGTATACATTTATTCATACAATTATACATCTCTCTATCCTTCAGTATCATAACCAAAATTTAAGTGATGTCTTCTTTCATTGATAATCTAAAGATATTTCTAACTCATTTGTAGCCATTTTCAGTTATGTGGGGGTTTTTTGTTTGTTTGTCCTTTTTTTTTGTTTTTTTTTTTTGGCCGTGCCACATGGCTTGTGGGATCAGTTCCTCTGGCATTGGAAGCATGAACTCCTAACCACTGGACCCCTAGGGAATTCCCTCTTTTTTTTTTTTTTTAAACCTGTCCTCATGGACTTCCCTGGTGGTGCAGTGGTTAAGGATCCACCTGCCAGTGCAGCCAACGTGGGTTCAAGCCCTGATCCAGGAAGATCCCACATGCCACGGAGCAACTAAGCCCCTGCTCCACAACTACTGAGCCTTCACTCTAGAGCCCATGTGCCCAGAGCACTTGCTCCACAAGAGAAGCCACCACAATGAGAAGCCTGCGCACCACAATGAAGAGTAGCCCCCGCTCGCCACAACTAGAGAAAGCGCACGTGCAGCAATGAAGACCCAACGCAGCCATAAATAAATAAATAAATTTATAAATTTATTTTTTTAAAAACCTGTCCTCATGAGCTTAACTTTATTGTCCATTTCAGGTCTGACAATGAAATTCCTAAGCATTCAGGGCTGCTCCAACAGGTTATGCACCAACAGCACCAAAAATGTCATTCACATAGTCCATGAGGGCATGTCTAAAAATACCACATTTCCTTAAATGAATCACATATTGCTGCAAACAGACCTACTTTTCATGAAAACTACCAGAACCTGGTATAGATAGATGTTCAGCCCCTGCGGGATCAAAGTCTATATGATGCATAACTTGATTAAACCAACCTTTCTTCATGTTGAAGATTTTGATTTATTCAAGAATATAGGGCTGATATTTTAATGAAACAATTGCTTATACTCATAAATATAATTATCTTACACTGCTGAAAGAGACAACAAGGAAGATGCATGGACTTTACTATGCTTTTAGAGACATGCTTGTTCTGTTTGATGTTCTACTGTTCAGTGGCCAACAAATAGTTCAAAGCAATTTTAAAATCCCATCTTGGCTTTCTAAATTATACATACCATTATTCAAAGTTCAATGGGACTGGAAGAAATATTTTCTACAAAGTAAAATTAGATTACTATTCTTACAAAGCTATTTTTTTAATATAACACATTTAACTAATCAGGAAAAATTATATACTCATTGCAAATAATTTTGGAGGGAATAGTGAACATATTAAAAAAACAAAGCATTAAAATCACACATACTATTTCCACCCAGAGATAAACTCTCTAAACATTTCACTGTATTTGTTCTCAACATTCTTCAAATAATACATGTGTGTATATGTGATTTTTTTCACAAATTCAAAATTATCCAATTATATAGTTTTCATTTTACTAATACCATTAATATTCTATAAATATCTTCAAAAATATCACTTTTAATAATTGCATGTTATTCTATATCAGATGTTTTACTTGCTTTTAATTTTTATTATAAATAATGTGATGAATGTCTTTGTCAAAAATCCACAAATGTTTGATCAACTATCTGACGATTTTCCTGGGATAAATCCCTACAATTTTTGAGTAACCTGTTAAGGACTTTGTCACACACTGTCAGTTTCCCTCCATAAAGTTCATGCCTATGTACACTCCCACCAGAAGAATATAAGAGCATTCGTTTTCTCATATTTTTGCCAACATTGGATTTATAAAAATATTTCTATCAATAAATGCCATATCTTGAAGAGATATCTGCACTCCCATGTTTATTGCAGCATTATTCACAACAGGCAAGATATGGAAATAACCTAAATGTCCTTCAGTGGATGAATGGATAAAGAAAATGTGATAAATATATATCACATATACACACACAGAGAAACACAGAAATATTATTCAACAATTTTATATATATATATATTTATATATATATATATATATATATATATATACACACACACACACATATACATCTATCCAAAAGCAGCAGAATACACATTCTTTTCAAGTGCACCTGCAATATTCTTCAGGATAGATCACATGCTAGGACATAAAAAAAGTCCCAGTAACTTTAAGTAAATTGAAATCATATCAAGCATCTTTTTTGACCACAACACTATGAGACTAGAAATCAACTACAAGATAAAAACTGCAAAAAGACCCACAAACACATGGAGGCTAAACAATATGCTATTAAACAACCAATGGATCACTAAGGAAATCAAAGAAGAAATCAAAAAAATACCTACAGACAAATGAAAACAAAAACACTATGATCCAAAATCTACGGTACTTGGCAAAAGCATTTTTAAGAGGGAAGTTTATAGCAATACAAGCTTACCTCAGGAAACAAGAAAAATCTCAAATAAACAACCTAATTTCACACCTAAAGGAACTAGAAAAAGAACAACAACAACAAAAAAACAACCACCAAAGTTAGTAGAAGAAAAGAAATCATAAAGATCAGAGCAGAAATAAATGAAATCGAGACTAAAAAAAAAAAAAAAAAGAGAAAAGATCAATGAAACTAAGAGTTGGTTCTTTGAATAGATAAACAAAATGGATCAGCCCTTAGCCAGACTCATCAAGAAAAAAAGAGAGGGCCCAAATCAATAAAATCAGAAATGAATAAGGAGAAGTTGCAACCAACACCACAGAAATACAAAGGATCTTAAGAGACTACTATGAACAACTATATGTCAATAAAATGGACAATCTAGAAGAAATGGTCCAATTTCTATAAATGTACAATCTCCTAAGACTAAACCAGGAAGAAATAGAAAATATTAACAGACCAATTACCAGTAATAAAATTGAATCAGCAACCAAAAATCTCCCAAAAAAAAAAAGTCCAGGACCAGATGGCTTCACAGGTGAATTTTACCAAACATTCTTTAGAGGAGAGTTAACACCTATCCTCTGAAACTACTCCAAAACTTGCAGAGGAAGAAATGCTTCAAACCCATTCTAAAAGGTCATTATCACCCTGATACCAAAACCAGACAAAGATTCACACAGAAAAAAGAAAATTACAAATCAGTATCACTGATGAACATAAATGCAAAAATCCAAAACAAAATATTAGCAAACCAAACCCAACAATACATTAAAAGGATCATACACCATGATCAAGTGGGATTTATCCCAGGGATGTAAGAATGTTTCACTAACCACAAATCAATCAATATGATACACCACATTAACAAAATGAAGAATAAAAACCATATAATCATCTCAATGGATGCAGAAAAGGATTTTGACAAAATTCAACACCCATTTATGATAAAAAAAAAAAACTCTCAACAAAGTAGGTACAGAAAGAACACACCTCAACATGATAAAGGCCATATATGATAAGCCCACAGCTAACATCATAATCATTGGTGAAAAGCTGAAAGCATTCCCTCTAAGATCAGGCATAAGACAAGGATGCTCACCTCACCACTTTTATTCAACATAGTATTGGAAATCCTAGCCCCAGCAATCAGACAAGAAAAAGAAATCCAGATTGGAAAGGAAGAAGTAAAACTATCACTATTTGCAGATGACATGATACTATACATAGAAAATCCTAGAGACTCCACCAAAAAACTACTAGAGCTCACTAATGAATTCAGTAAAGTTGCAGGATACAAAATTAATATACAGAAATCTGTTGCATTTCTATACACTGAAAACAAAATATCAGAAAGAGAAATTAAGGAAACAATCCCATTTAACACCAGGTCAAAAAAAAAAATACCCGGGAATAAATTTAAGAAGGTAAAAGACCTGTACTCGGAAAACTAGAAGACACTGATGAAAGAGATTAAAGATGACACAAACAGATGGAAAGATATAATGTGTTCATGGATTGGAAGAATTAATATTGTTAAAATGACCATACCACCCAAGGCAATCTACAGATCCAATGTAACCCCTATCAAAATACCCATGACATTTTTCACAGAACTAGAACAAATAATTTTAAAATTTGTATGGAAACACAATAGACCCTGAATAGTCAAAACAATCTTGAGAAAGAAGAAAGGAGGTGGAAGAATCATGCTCCCTGACTACGCTACAAAGCTACACTAATCAAAACAGTATGGTACTGGCACAAAACCAGACACATATGTCAATGGAACAGAATAGAGAGCTCAGATATAAACCCAATCACTCATCATCAATTAATCTAAGACAAAGGAGTGCAAGAATATACAATGGAGAAAACAAAGTCTCTTCAATCAGTGGTGCTGGGAAAACTGGACAGCTACATGTAAAAGAATGAACTTAGAATAATTTCTCACACAATATACAAAAATAAGCTCAAAATGGATTAAGGAACAGAAACCATAAAACTCCTACATGAAAACATAGGCAGTATACTCTTCGACATAAATCACAGCAATATTTTTTTGGATCTATCTCCTAAGGCAAAAGAAACAAAAGCAAAAATAAACAAATGGGACTTTCTGCACAGCAAAGGAAACCATCAACAAAACAAAAAGGCAACCTACTGAATGGGAGAAAATATTTGCAAATGATATGGCTTATAAGGGTTAATATCCAATATATATAAACAGCTCATTACAACTCAGTATCAACAACCTGATTAAAAACTAGGTAGAAGACCCAAATAGACATTTTCCAAAGAAGACATATAGATGGCCAATGGGCACAGGAAAAGATGCTCAACATTGCTAGTCATCATAGAAATGCAAATCAAAACCACAATGAGCTATCACCTCAAACCTGTCAGAATGGCTATCATCAAAAAGACCACAAACAGGGACTTCCCTGGTAGCACAGTGGTTAAGAATCCACCTGCCAATGCAGGGGACATGGGTTTGGTCCCTTGTCAGGGAAGATCCCAGGTGCTGCAGAGCAACAAAGCCTGTGTGTTACAACTATTGAGCCTGTGCTCTAGAGCCCACGAGCCAGAACTACTGAGCCCATGCACTGCAACTACTGAACCCTGCACACTCGAGGGCCCGCATGCTGCAACTACTAAGCCTGCACGCTGCAACTACTGAAGCCCTCGTGCCTAGAGCCCATGCTTCGCAACAAGAGAAGCCACCACAATGAGAAGTCTGCACATCACGACAAAAAGTAGCTCCCACTCTCCTCAACTAGAGGAAACTCGCATGTAGTCAACGAAGACCCAATGCAGCCAAAAATATATATACATATAAATAAATAAAAAGAAACTTAAAAAAAAAAGACCACAAACAACAAATGTTGGTGAGGATGTGGAGAAAACAGAACCCTGGTACACTTTTGGTAGGAAAAAAATTGGTGCAGCCACTTTGGAAAACAGTATGGAGGGTCCTCAGAAAACTAAAACTAGAACTACCATATAATCAAGCAATTCCACTCCTGGGCAAATATTGGAAGAAAACAAAAGCACTAATTTGAAAAGATACATGCACCCCAGTGTTCATAGCAGCATTATTTACCATAGCCAAGACATGGAAGCAACCTAAGTGTCCATCGATAGATGAATGGATAAAGAAGATGTGGTACACATATACAATGGAATATTACTCAGCCATAAAAAGAATGAAATAATGCCACTTGCAGCAACATGGATGGACCTGGAGGATATTATGCTTAGTGAAATAAGTGAGACAGAGAAAGACAAATACTAAATATTATCACTTATATGTAGAATCTAAAAAAAAAAAACTAGTGAATATAACAAAAAATTATATAAATATATATACATATATATACACATATACATACACATACAATGGAATATTATTCAACCACAGAAAAAAAGGAAATTCTGCCACTTGCAACAATGTGGATGAAACTGAAGGGCATTCTGATAAGTAATGTAGGCCAGAGAGAAAGACAAATAACGTACGGTATCACTTCTGTGTGGAACCTAAAAGAAAATAAAAGTTAATTTCATAGAAACGGGGAATAGAATGGTGACTGCCAGTGGCTGGGGGGAGAGAGAAATGGGGAGATATAGGTTAAGAAGTACAAACTTTGGTGACTGCAGTTAATAATACAAAATCATATACTTGAAAGTTGCTTGAGTAGATCTTCAGTGTTCTCACAACACACACAAAAAAAGTTAACTATGTGAGGTGATGGATGTATTAATTATCTTGATCTTGGTAATCATTCCACAAAGTATTGCACATATGTGTGTGTAAAATCATTACACTGTACACTTTAAATATATTATATTTTGTCAATTATCCCTCAATAAAGTTAGAAAAAAATACTTCTATTATTCAGCTGATATTTATTATATACCTCCTTTGGGCCAGATCCTGGCTATGGCTTCAAGAAATGAGGACTACTGGAGGAAACAAAATCACAAATGAGTGAAAGAACTAATAAATAAAATAGCTAATAAATATAATGTATTATGTTAAAATAAGTAAGTAAAATGAGCTCTGGCTAAGAAAAGGTGAGGGAATTGCCTGAGGAGGAAAAAACCCTGAGCTACAGCAAGTAGTTGCATAGCTCACGTGGGAAGACCTTCTTCCTTAAAAATACCTTCTAGATATTATATGTATCATCTCTAGTACATGATATTTTAAATGTCGTCATACAGATAGACTAGGAATACTGCTGCTGAAAGCTGGCCAACCACTGAGTAGAAGCCAAACAGAACTTTAATCAACACCTTGTGCCAGTCAAGGAAAAGAAACGGGACTCCCCTGTGGTTCAGTGGTAAAGAATCCACCTTCCAACGCAGGGGATGCAGGTTCCATCCCTGGTCGGGAACATGCCACAGGGCAGCTAAGCCCGCGTGCCTCAACTAGAGAGCCCGCCTGCTGCAAAGTACAGAGCCCACGTGCTCTGGAGCCCGCACACCACAACTACAGAGCCCATGTACCCTGGAGCCTGTGTGCCACAACTAGAGAGAGAAAAAACCCACACACCACAACTAGAGAGAAGCCTAAGCACCACAACTAGAGAGAAACCCAAGCACTGTAACAAAGAGACCGCAAGCCACAACTAAGACCCAAGGCAGTCAAAAAATAAAAATTAATTATTTTATTTATTTTTTTTTAAAGGAAAAGAATCTTAACAACCCTGGGCTGGATCCAAAACTTGTGATGAGTGCGTGGGTTCAAATATGACCCAGTGAAGGACTTTCTGCTTTTCAGAAGCAACCTTTAAACAGAGTTAGGAGGACTTGCTGAACATTTTTCAGTAAATGGTACTACCATTTTTGTAGGCCTTCTAAAACCAGGAAAAACAAACTTAACTTGGAAATAATGTAGGCATATTAATATCCAAATTTTCAATGCACCTCAGGAATTTAACTACAATATTTTAGTGTAAATTGAGGAAAGGCGTGAAACTATAATCAGCAAGCCTCTCAGTATAGAGCAGTAAACGTAGCCAAAAATGTTCAAAGAAAACAAAGCAAAACTAAATTGAATAAAAAGGAATTTAAAACACTGCCAAAATGCAAAATTAAGCTTTCTTGTTCTCACATTTTGCAGTTAATTTACCCCATTATAATCCTTTGACCTGTTTTTACCATCAATTTTACTGTCAGGATTTTAGCTGTTCTGTTAATATGCCCTCAGTTGTAGATATATGAACCTCAGGGTATAAATGACCTTCTGAGCAAAGAAAAAGAACCCACTAAACCCAAAGCAATGCATGCCTGGCACCCTCTGCAATTCCTCCCAGCATCTGGAAGTACTTGTGTGTGAATAATCCTTCCCTGGGCCATTGACCAAGCAACAAATCACAAAATGTAGATGTTAAGGGATATTTAATGAGGCTCTACAATGATATGTCTTTGCTTTAAGTTTCAACACTGTGTGACTTTGGCAAATCACTTAACTTTTTTTTAAGCCTATATAATGTGTATTAACAAAATAACACTTAATCTTAAGAGTTGTGAAAATTAAATGAAATAATGCATGTTAAAAAAATCTTAACATATAGTACAATATTATTTGTGATAGTACAAAACAATGACTGTTATTGCTGTTATGGTTATTTACATATTATGCTTACAAAACAATTTCTAGTCTTCTTATATGTCACAGCAACTTCATGTTGAAATATCCAGGGAAATAAATCATTCCGACCTTGCTTTGCCCAAATCCGAACCTCAAAAAATATAATTCTCTCCTCACATGTAGTTAGTTTCCAATAGTATATGATATTCGAAGCCTACCTAATATTCCTTATTCCTGTTCTTAAGAGTATTAACCTCATTAAAGTTCACAAAATGCAAGTGAAAACACAGACTTATAGCCTGTAGAAATATATTTTTTATATAGTGTAAATGTATTACATGTATATATTAAAATGTGTTCTTCAGGAATAATTTTTTACTCTGATGAATTAAGGAGAAAAAAAAAAAACAGAAGGAAAAAAGATGTGTCAAAACCACAGATACCAGACCATCTCTGAGGGGCAATTTAACTATCTGCTCAGACCCATATTGACACTGCCTTCCCTCCAGGACAGTAGGACAGCTTGTTCTAGAAGGATGAGGATATTTGGCTACAGATTCTGTCTCGGGTGATGGCTATAGTGGTAGCAGGTAGACTATATTGATAGCAGGGCAAGTAATAGAGAACTCTGTTTTACTCATAAAGATGATGACACCCTGCCTGGTTCTTCCCTGCAGCTTTCTATATAATGTGGAATGTGGCAGAATGTCTGCGATTCCAGACCACTAAAATGAGTGAGGGAATGAGGGATCCTGCAGATAGCCTCAAATTGTTGAATCAAAGTTTACAGAAGGCCTTATAAGAACCTTATGTCAAAGAAGGCATAAGCATTTCAGTTACAATAAGAAGAGGTAATATTCCAAAGCAAACCAAATAATGAAATTTGTCTCAGTAGTGTTTTTGAGGAACGATCAAAACACAATATGTGTTTGGGAAATAATTAAAATTCCTGAACCAAGGTTCTATGTACTTCATTCTTCACTGTGTTTTTCCATCTAGATTCTCAACCCAGAGAGATGGGGAAGACCAAAAAGACAGAGAAAGTGCAACCGTTTAATTGCAGGATCCTGTGCTCACTGGAAGTTTGAAAGCCTGGGTCATTATTGGAAGTATAATCTGCATCTTCTTTACAGCAGCAGTTCCACCTTGGCCAGCTTTCTTTCTAAGTCTGTCTTGGCAAATGAATTTAACCCAAAGAAATGCATTTGCTTACTATTCTCTTGGAGAAATGCATTGTTGGTGTGCTTTGGCATTCTGGAATAGTAACTCATTATTTTCTCTGTTGTTATCCACCAACTTTGACATCTTCCTGTCAGTAGCATTATACAAGTAATTCATCAAAGCTTCAGTTCCAACATAAACTCCTCAAACACATCTCGCTTGTGAAGTATCCTCACTGGCTTTCTTTTGTTATATCCCTTCGAGTTAACTTCCAGCTAACAGACCAAGATTTTTTTTTTCTTTTCTGAAACCATTAATCTTCACTGAAAAGCTGTTCAAATGTCTTCCAACAGTTTCAGCGGCAGAGCCTCCTGCTGGCACTAGTAACTCTCATAAATATTATTGGGATTGTGCATGTACATCAGGGAGAGATTTTTAACCCCAGAGAACATGAAAGGAACATCAACAGTCTCATTCTTATTGAGTTTGAGTTGTGCAACTGAGCACAGGAGAGAATGTGGGCAGGAAATTAGTTAGCAGTTGAAAGGGCAAATGGGTGTTCCACATAGACTCTTCTTCTAGGGAACAGTGACATCACACTTTATTGTGTATCATTCTCCCTTATCATTACATCTTATCTCCTCCAGTAAATGATAAACTCCCTGCAAGAAGCATCTTTGTATTATTCATGAAGTATTTGGCAGATAGACATTCATAAGATGTTTGTTGAATAAATGAATGGATGAGTGGATAAATGGGTGGGTAGATGGGTGAAAAGCTTGTGAAATAAAGCTTATACTATTCACATGTCAAAAAAAGGAAGAACATACTCCCCAATATCAAGATAAGCAAAATATTACAAGTCTTTTTGGAAAGAACTATCACATTATTTGTGTGTATGTTTATGCTTCAAAGCCACCCACATGATTTTTGCAGCTGACTGTTTCAAAAACTAAAAACACCACTGCATTTTGAAAAACTCTTGATGTTAGATGTCTGGCCATGTGTTGTAGCCTTTGGAGCATTTTCTAAAGACATATTGCCTGTAGAAATTAGTGAGGGAAGATTATGACAGAAAAAAAGAAACATTCTTAACAAATTAGGTCAAAAAGAACCTATAATATACTCTTTTAAAAATTATACTTGAATTAATGTTCAGAACATTTGTTTAAGCGCTAGAGGAGGGATAAAGCTCTTGTGATGAAGAGATTATGAATTTAGAGCTATGGAATTAGGTTTACCACATTTAAGTGTTCTAGTGAGAATAAAATTCTAACAAAGAGAGTGCTAGAATGTTTCCTCTGTTTTATTATTTCAATTTTACTACCAACAAGCTGCCCAACTTGCTGGTCTGTGATGTTTCTCTACAAACTTACATAGTGATAAGCAACTCTGAGTGCAACTTAAAACCCTATGCAAAATCTACCTTCTGCCCCAGATATTGGAACTATGTGGCAGAGAATTTAAAATAATTTTTTTTTTTTTTTTTTGCAGTACATGGGCCACTCACTGCTGTGGCCTCTCCTGTTGTGGAGCACAGGATCTGGACACTCAGGCTCCATGGCCATGGCTCACGGGCCCAGCTGCTCCGCGGCATGTGGGATCCTCCCAGACTGGGGCACGAACCCGTGTCCCCTGCATCAGCAGGCGGACTCTCAACCACTGCACCACCAGGGAAGCCCTAAAATAATTTTGATTAATAGGTTAAAAGTTCTAATTTAAAAGGTAGAAGACATCTAAGATCATAGGGGTAATTTCATCTGAGAGAAGCTAGAAATAAATAAGACAGTAACAGATAAAGAATGCCTTCAGGGGCTTCCCTGGTGGCGCAGTGGTTGAGAGTCTGCCTGCCGATGCAGGGGACACGGGTTCGTGCCCCAGTCCGGGAAGATCCCACATGCCACGGAGTGGCTGGGCCCGTGAGCCATGGCCGCTGAGCCTGCGTGTCCGGGGCCTGTGCTCCACAACGGGAGAGGCCACAACAGTGAGAGGCCCACGTACCTCAAAAAAAAAAAAAAAAAAAAAAAAAAGAATGCCTTCAACTGCTCATCAATAGACTTGACACTTGAAAGAACAAATGGACTTGAAGAAAAGTCAATAGCAATTACTCAAACTGAAATCCAACAAGAAAAAAGGAATGAAAAAAAATTTTAATCAAACATCCAAGAGCTGTTGAATAAAATGCCAGAGGACAAGAAAGAAAAAAGGGCCAGAAGAACATACTTGAAGAAATAAAGGATGAGAGTTTTCCAAATTAATGATAATTATGAAGCAGTAAATCCAAGAAGTCCAGAGAAGAGCAAGCATGACACGTTTAAAAAATATATAGACCTATCATATTCAAAGTGTTAAGAACAAAGACAATGAGAAATTCTTCAAAAGAAGCATTATATACAGAGGAATGAAGACAAGAATTACAACAAACTTCTATCAGAAACATCCAAACTAGAAGACAACACCGTTTAAATGTTGAAAGAAAAACTGTCAACCCAGAATTCTTTTTTTAAATATTGAATTCACTTATTGATTCAGCAAATATTCTTCATGGTAATAAGCCTCCCCCTTTTGATATGGATTCACTTTTTTTTAATTGAATGAAAAAGTCTTTAAATTCTATAGTGCTTTACAATTTTCAAAAGTTTCACACACATGATTTCATATAATCCCATAATAACCATTTTTCTCTCCTCCCCCTATATTGCCCCTCCCCCTTCCCTCTCCTCACTGGTAACCACTAGTTTGTTCTCTCTGTCTGTTGAGTCTGCTTCATTTTGTTATATTCACTAGTTTGTTGTATTTTTTAGATTCCACATATAAGTGATATACAGTATATGTCTGTCTGACTTATTTCACTTAGCATAATGCCTTCCAAGTCCATCCATGTTACTGCAAATGGCAAAACTTCATTCTTTTTTATGGCTGAGTAGTACTCCATTGAGAATATACATTCCACATTTTCTTTATCCATTCACATATTGATGAACACTTAGGTTGTTTCCATACATTGACAATTGTAAATAGCTCTGTTATGAACATTGGAGTGAACATATCATTTCAAATTAGTGTTTTTGTTTTTTCAGATATATACCCAGGAGTGCAACTGCTCTCAACCCAGAATCTTTATCCAGCAAAAATATCTTGCAAAAATGAAGGAAAAACAGGGACTTCCCTGGTGGCACAGTGGTTAAGAATCCGCCTGCCAATGCAGGGGACACAGGTTCGAGCCCTGGTCCTGGAAGATCCCACATGCCGCAGAGTAACTAAGCCTGTGTGTCACAACTACTGAGCCTGCACTCTGGAGCCCGCAAGCCACAACTACTGAGGCCCATGTGCTCTAGGGCCCACGTGCCGCAACTACTGAGCCCGTGTGCTGCAACTACTGAAGCCCACACACCTTGAGCCCATGCTCCGCAACAAGAGAAGCAATGAGAAGCCAGCGCACCACAGCAAAGAGTAGCCCTCACTCACCACAACTAGAGAAAGCCCACGTGCTGCAATAAAGACCCAATGCAGCCAAAAATAAAATTAAATTTAAAAAAAAAATGAAGGAAAAACAAATACCTTCAGACAAAAACTAAGGAAATTTATTGCCAATATACCTACTCTACAAAAAATGTTAAATTTCTTCAGGCAGAAATAATATATCAAATTGAAAATTAGATCTACCAGAAAGAAACAAGAATAAATTAAATGGAATAAATGAAGATAAAATTAAATTAACATTTTCTTATTTTCAATTATCCTAAAACAAAAGTAATAGTAATGCATTCTATGTTTATAGCATATGAAAAAGTAAAAAGTATGACAGTAGCACAAAGGATGGGAAAGAGGAATTAAGAATATACAGTTGAAGGTCTGTACAGTACATATGAAGTAGTATAATATCATTTGAAGATTTATTACTTAAATATGCATATGATAAGCCCTAGTTTAACAACTAAAACAAATTTTTAAAGAGGTATAAATAATAAGTTAATAGAGGAGGTAAAATAGAAACACTGAAAATGCTCTAGGCAGAAAAGGGGGAGGGGAGCAAAGAACAGAGAGAAGAAATGGAAAATAGCTAGAAAAAAAGTAAGTTTTAATCCAATCATACAAATAATCACATTAAATGTGAATTTAATTTTCAAAACAAATTTCAAATTGGATTTTAAAAAGCAAGATTCAAATATGTGCTATCAATAACAAATCTACTTCAAGTTCAAAGACATATATAGATAAAAAGGAAAAGGATGAAGAAAGATATACCATGCAAACATTATACAAATGAAAGCTGGAGTAAGTATATTAATATTAGACGAAGTAAGCTTCAGAAAGAAAAGTAATACTGGGGATAAAAGGGGACACTACATAATGATAAGAAAGTCAATCCTCCAATAAAGTATGCATCTAACAACAGATCTTCAAATATATGAGCCAAAAACTGATGGAACTGAAAGAAATTAACAAATCCACAATTACAGTTGAAAACTTCAATACTCCCCTCAGTAACTGATAAAACAAGTAAACATAAAATCATTAAATATTATAGAACTAAACAACACTATCAACCAACTAAACCTGAATAACGTATAGAACACTCCACCTAACAGCAAAATTTATTTTCAAGTGCACATGGAACAATCACCAAGATAGATTATACTCTGAGCCATGAAATGAACTTCAACACATTTAGAATAAAAATCATATTATAATATAAATTTGATATAGATAAAATTTAATATAAAGTCTTATTATTACTAAATGAGAGTGGAAATTTAGGCTCCCTACTCAGTCTTTGCTGACTGGGGTAGCAGAGCACCTGTGTTTTTCCATCATGTTTGGTTGGAATAGGTGGTTATTGTCAAAGTTTTCTGTCTTGCTAAAGTGCTTTTTTCCCACCAAGAGAGAACAGGCTTTTCTGTGGGCTTTTAATCTGTGGTAATTGATCTTTCCTGGGTGTAGCCTTCTCCAACACCCAAACTGGAATGTATGGGAGGCAAAAAGGAATCTCAGGGAACTCATCACTGTCTCATTCCTTGAATCCAAGATCCCTAAATAGTGTGCCTTTTCCACTCCACCTTTCAGAGTCTTTTTCTTATTTTTTAAGATAATATTATAAAATATTATATCACATTATATAATATCATATCATATTATATTATGTTATGTTATATGAATGGAGATTAAAGAGACCAAAATGGAGGTAAATTTTCTATACTTCACTTGAACTACAAAAATGTTGACACCAGTAGACTGATAATTTATGTATGCATAACTGCAATCACTAAAAGAATCTATACAAAAAGATGCACTCAAAAACACTATACCTGAATCAAAATGGAATCAAAGTCAAAAATTCTAAAATTTGTTCAAGTAACTCACAGAAAAGCAGGGCAAAGAAAATAGAGAAATGAAAAACAGAAAACAAATTATTAAATGACAATTTTAAGCACAAACATATCAAAAATTACATTAAATGTAAATAGTCTAAATATAGAATTAAAAGACAAAGATTGACAGAATAGATAAAAACAAAAATGACTAAACTCCTGTGCTGTCTTAAAAAAACTCACTTTAATTATAACTCATTGAACATAAAATGATGGGAAAAGATATATCAAGCATTAATGAGAAGAAAGCAATAGTGCTTATATTAATATCAGAAAAAAAGTAGGCTTTCAAACAAAGAAAATTACCAGGGACAAAGAGGAACATTACATAATGCTAAAAGGGTCAATCCAGCAAAGAAATACAGCAATTCTAAACATGTATGCACTAAAAAACAGAGCTGCAAAATAAGTGAAACAAGAACTGATAGAACTAAAAGGAGAAATGGACAAATCCACGATTACAAGTGGAGACTTTTAGCACTCTTCTCTCAACAATTGATAGAACTACTAAACACAATCAATAAGGACATTGAGGGATGTAATAGCACCATCAACTAACAGGATCTAATTGACATTTATGAAACACTCCACACATCTACAGCAGAATACATGTTTTTTCAAGTAAACAAAGATACAGACAGGACTTCACTGGTGGTCCAGTGGTTAAGACTCCTCACTCCCAATGCAGGGGACACGGGTTCAATCTCTGGTCGGGGAACTAGATCCCACAAGCCGCAACAAAGAGCCCGCATGCCTCAACAAAGATACTGTGTGCTGCAACTAAGACCCAGGGCAGTCAAATAAATAAATAAATATTAAAAAATAATAAAATAAAATAAAGTGTTAAAAAAAAACAAAGATACAGACATGCACTGAAGCATTTACTACATCCACTACACATCCTTTAATTGATATTCTTTCAAAAAGAAAAATTAATAAATACTTGTTAATTATAACCAGTAAAATAATACAATACAGTGATAAAGATAAATTTAATCATGTCAGACCCATTCCTCTACAATTCCTACCCACATAGTTATTGTGGGTATGAGAGATTTACAATCCACAGATTTACTGGCTGCCTCTGATACTTACAAATTCTCTATCCCCATTATTCATCTGTATAATGGGGATAAGAATTACCACTGCCTTAAAGACAGTCTTTTTATCTCTCTCAGGGCCTGCAGTCTGTCAATCTGCTTCTCTCTAAGTTTGTTCTTTTCTTCTCTCTGCAGATAGAAAAAAATGAAATGGGGAGAAACTTTTCCACACATGTGGCAAAGTTTTAATGTTCTTACTACATAAATTTCAATTAAAAGTGAATATCGCAGGCCTTCCCTGGTGGCGCAATGGTTGAGAGTCCGCCTGCCAATGCAGGGGACACGGGTTCGTGCCCCGGTCTGGGAAGATCCCACATGCCGCGGAGCGGCTAGGCCCGTGAGCCATGGCCGCTGAGCCTGCGCGTCCGGAACCTGTGCTCCGCAAGGGGAGAGGCCACAACAGTGAGAGTCCCACCTACCGCAAAAAAAAAAAAAAAAAAGTGAATATCGCAAAGAAAAACTTGACAAAGAACATTAACATGCAATTCAGAATAAAAGGACATTTGACGGGCCAAAAAAGGAGTGAAAACCTCGATTTTATTCAAATAACTAAAATAAAAACACAAATGGACAAAAAATATTCACCTAGTGGCCAAAGAAATAAAAATTAAAACTATGATATATCATTTTTACTTATAAATTGGCAAAAATAAAATGAAGCCAGTATTACTGAGAATGCAGCATAATTTACCTTTGCTTATACTGCTGATAGTGCAAATTGATACAAACTTACTACAAGGAACTTGGCAACATCTATTTCATAATTTATTTTTTAAGAAGATGTTGGGGGTAGGAGTTTATTAATTAATTTATTTATTTTTGCTGTGTTGGGTCTTCTGTGCGAGGGCTTTCTCTAGTTGTGGCAAGCGGGGGCCAGTCTTCATCGCGGTGCGCGGGCCTCTCACTATCGCAGCCTCTCTTGTTGCGGAGCACAGGCTCCAGACGCGCAGGCTCAGTAGTTGTGGTTCACGGGCCTAGCTGCTCCGCGGCATGTGGGATCCTCCCAGACCAGGGCTCGAACCCATGTCCCCTGTATTAGCAGGCAGATTCTCAACCACTGGGCCACCAGGGAAGCCCTCACAATTTTTAAGTAGTAATTTCCCTTCTTAATACTTATGTATTATTTGCACTTGTTTAATGAGTTATTATGCTGCAGAAAACATCAGAGATTCACACAAAGACTTATACAGAAGATATTTCTCATGTTTTAGCTATAGTCTAGTGAAAAACTAGAAGCCTAAATTTACAACAAGGAGAGTGATGTTGAAATGAATTGTGATATGTGCATGTGAGATAACACCAGCCGTTAAAATCATGTTTCCTAAAATTATTTAATGATGAGTAAATGAATACAATATAATGTTAAGAAAAAAGCAGGATACACATCATATATATAGTATACATGTTAAAAAATTCATACATAAGAAAAGGCTGAAAAAAATCAAAATTGTAAAGAGTGAGTTATTTCTGGGAGGTGAAATTATGTGTGATTTATCTTTCCTTCTTTATGTTTTTATCTCTTACAATTTTCTTGCTTTAAAAATACTAATCTGTTCATCTCAG
The DNA here is from genome assembly GCF_949752795.1 of Hyperoodon ampullatus. Taxonomy (NCBI): domain Eukaryota; kingdom Metazoa; phylum Chordata; class Mammalia; order Artiodactyla; family Ziphiidae; genus Hyperoodon; species Hyperoodon ampullatus. The sequence continues at coordinate 47,129,584 of NC_136919.1, read as the reverse complement.
TATTTTCCACTAGACTAGGCTCCTTGTAGAAGGTCTACATTGTCTTCACAGGGGTGCTCTGCCTAGAAACCAGCACAGTACTGATACAAAATAGGAATTTCCAAATGTCAAATCAACAAAGCAATGCTTTTGTAAGCAAAAAAATTGCAGTTGATTTTTTTCTTAAATTAGCTGTAATTTATTCAACAAATAATTATTTTTATGTAAATGGCATTGAACTTAATCAAGCATTTCTCAGTTATTTCTGGAATTTCATGTAAGTCAAAAATCATAAAGAAGAAGACACTATTAACATTACCTTCTAATAAAATTAAAGGAGCTTATGTCTTTAAAATATTCTTGTTTTATATATTATCTCTCATTCCAAAAAAGACTTTAGGTGGCCTAAATAAGAACATATAATAATAGTAGTTTATATTTATCAGGTGCTTACTAAATATTAAGTTTTCTTCTAAGTGCTTTAACTCTAGTAAGTTATTTAATCCTCATAACAACCCTATTATTATTATTATTATTATTTTTGCTCTATGCGGGCCTCTCACTGCTGTGGCCTCTCCAGTTGTGGAGCACAGGCTCCGGACGTGCAGGCCCAGCGGCCACGGCTCACGGGCCCAGCCGCTCCACGGCATGTGGGATCTTCCCGGACCGGGGCACGAACCCGTGTTCTCTGCATCGGCAGGCGGACTCTCAACCACTGCACCACCAGGGAAGCCCAACAACCCTATTATTATCCAAATTTCATAAATGAAGAAACTGGGGTACCATGCTTAGGAAAATATACAAGATCACACCCCTGAGAATCAGGTAAGTTAGGATTAAACTCAGACCCTCTGGCTCCAAAGCCTACACCCTTGGGGCTACAGAACTGCTTCTGTAAAGTAGAGATTTGAAACAGAATCAGCTATATGCTGATTTTCAAGTCCTGGTGTGTTCTTCATGTTTAATATCCAGCCATTAAATAGTATGGCTGAAGCATGAAGCACACTGCCCAGATGCTGTGGTGGACAGTACTCCTATTTTTAGCCCAACTTTCTTTCTGTCCTTGACCTCTCTCCTTGTGGTAGCCTTTCCTTCCCAAAACAACACCTATATCTTCACGTCTGTTTGCCCTCTACTTCATCAGCACTTACAAACATGAAAGAACCTTTTCAACTTGTTCATTCTCAAGTATACAGTGACTGATGGGACATTGTTACTCCTTCCAAGGAATTTGGATTTTTAACAAGAAACAGATTCTTAAAAAGAAGACCAAATCTCTAATGGTGAGGGTTCCAAGGATTGGCAAGGCTGTGAATGAAATAGTTGGATATAGAGAGTTGCTGGTGCCGCTAAATTTATATCCACAAAAGAGGCAATCTGGGCCTCTGAAAACAGTATGAGCTTTGGAGTCTACCATTTTCTAGCTGTGTGAACATAGGAAGTGTAGTTAATTGGGCCTCTTTTTTAATTTTTAAAGGAGAACATGGTACCTACTCTCCAGGGATGTAAAAAGATTTAGTGATAATGTTTATAAATTAGCACCCACAGTCTCCGGTGTAGGGCTAATGCTCTATAAGTTATTGGTATTGGTATTTAGCATTCATTTTGGTATAAGTATAAACATTAGGGACATTAATTGACATTAACAAAAAAGTACTGAATCTAGCATCAGAAAACCTGGCTTTTGAGCATTAGCTCAACCTTGACTCCGTTGAGAGAGGCAATCCCATGGGCTGTGAATACCCTTGCACATTCTTTCTGGGTGTGCCAAGAATGTAAGGCCCTGGGTACTCTTTATCTGGGCTATTTCTCTGAATTGTTTTTGCAGCAAGCAACTTTGAAGGATAAGGTAATGTCTCCACCCAAACAAAGAGCAGGTTTGCTTAGCACTCACTAAAAAAACAGTAAATTCCTCTCCTATGACACAACCCCCTGCACGTGCATCCATCTAGGTCCGTCTATGTCATCCCGTGGGATCTGGAGGACATGGAGAAACAGCATTCTCATGCTGTTTGCTGTGCTGCCTTTGTCTCTGACGTAGGAGTTTTATGTCTGCTACCAGCATCCAGAGAACATAACAGGCTAGCTCATCAGCTTAAATGTAGTGTAAAATCTCAGAGCCTTCACAGGTCATGATAGACCCCTAATTTACCATAGACGAACAGTAACACCTGCCCTCTCTCCCTCATAGAACTACTGGAATAGATAAATAAAATACATATTCATGCAGATTGTCAATTTTTAAATGAGAGACTTAACACAAATAACTGCAGAGCATAAGGTGAGCCTTGTGTCATAGCATTGAGAGATTCTCAAATGAAGTAACACTTCACTGTTAGTTACAGGTCAGCTAGGATCTATATTTTTTAGACTTTACCTTAAAAGCACTCTATGTGGTTTTGGCATCAAGGGATACCAGATTCAGAGAATAATGGCATGTGAGTGATACAATCCTATATGTGCATGCCAATGAACCTTCTGGTAACTCAAACTGAAACAAAGACAAAAGTTTCCAAAACATCAACTTTCCTCTGCTGAGAATTACATCATCCTTTTTTACTGTAGTCTTGATGTAATAGCTTACATATTCATTTTTCACTTACTTAAATGAACTTTATCCTGTGGGGATTCTACACTGCTTTCCAAAAGTACTTGGTCTTTTTCTTCTGGACTAAAGATGGTGAAGATTCACACAGAAAGCTAGATTTACCCTGCTCCCTCTACCTTACATGCATCAAGGCCAAAGGAAAAACATCTGCTCTGAGATTTACTGCCAACTACAAAGAACTAATAGAAAACCAGGGCCTTTGAGTGGTATGAATGCTAGTTCCAGTTTGAATCTAGCAAGTGGTTACTGAATATGAAATGCCTATTCATATGCTGAAATCTTCAAATGGCCAGATGGGCCCTGCTCACATTCAGAGAACCATTGAGAGTCATCCAAAATCACCATAACTAGTACCCTTGACATTTACCAAACCACAAACTAAACCTTGCCCACATGAAAAGTGATTAAGTGAAGAGTCACTAACAACAGCTTTAATATTTCATTAGAAGTCTCTAATTAAAGGGCAGCCTTTTGTTTCAACACTAAACCAAAGTGATAAGAAATCCATATGCATGTAAGCATGATGAATGTTTTATTAATAACAAATGGGCCCACATTGAGATCCAAATGTCTGGTGAAATAATTGGAGGCCAAAAGGAAGTAACTTGCCTGAATCAGTTTACAAGTGTTTTTTGTTCTTGTTGTTTTGTTTTGACTGATGAAAGAAGGAAGTTTTGCGTGGCACCTGAAAAAAATAAATCTGAGCAATGGACAAGAGAATATAGTGCACACACCTCCCATGTGCCTCTGGACTCATAACCACAAAGGAGGAGGCTGCCTGTGAGGATCTGGGGGCTATCAGAGCAGAGACTGCAGCACTGATTCCAAGCGACAGAATGAAACCTCAGAACATACAGCCTCTCTGGCAATCAGAAATTGTGTTTGATAGCTTTTGCTGCTTTTCACATGAACACTTTAACATGTGTCTACTCTATTTGCTCTGGTTCAATGATCCTAGACAATAGACTTTAACGTGAAAAACAGGTAAACAGCTCAGTATTACCAACCGAACACTACAATAATTTCTTCAGGGTTTGAGAGGATTCTCTGCAGCCTGCATTTTCTCATAATAGCAGCCAATCAAGAGAGTAGAGAAAATGAAGGAAGAAAGGAGAGAGACACACAGAGAGAGACAGAGAGAGAGAGAGCAGTAGCTAAGAAATTAAATTCTTAGAAGTATTGTTTTCCAGTTAGTCTTCAGAAAAAGAGCCTTATTTTTCATTTATTCTGTTTATTTTAATTTTTACAATATTGATAATATCCTACATAATTTTCTTTTTATATAACTAACCTGTTTGTAGCTATAACAGTGCACTTGCTGCTTCTAGTGTGGATCACTCCTCCTCAGATAAATGCAGTCACTTTCTTCTCTTGGTCTCTTCCAGCCTCTGGGGCTGACCTGGGACCTCTCTGCTGCCCAGGAGACATTCAGATACTCAGGAGGTAAACTGCTCAAAAGTGAGAAAGGCAAGGTCATGCCACTCAGCCTCCTAGGCCCTGGGAGAATGTGGACACTCTACGGCAACCTGCAGTCTGATCAGGAGGCTCAATCCTTCTAAAGCAGGAGCCAGGAACTCCTGGAGACTATTCCTCCATTCCATAGGAGGTACGTTTGGAATAAAGAGATAAAAGCCTTTTAACAACAAACTGCAGAGAAGGAGACGACTGGCTACCGTTAAGACAGGTACTGCTTTGTTCTCAATTGGAGCTATACATGCCTGTATGATTCATGTACAGTGCACTTATGTCCATTTATAAGACTTGTAGTATGGCAGCCTTAGTGAGTGATCAGAAGTGTATAGTCATGGACTTGATGCTTTGTTTGTTTGTTTCTGTGAGTTTTTTTTTTAGTTTGAAAAAAGTTTTTTTAATTTAATTTTAATTTTATATTGGAGTACAGTTGATTTACAATGTTGTGTTAGTTTCGGGTGTTCAGCAAAGTGATTCAGTTACACATGTACATATATCCATTCTTTTTCAGGTTCTTTTCCCATATAGGTTATTACAGAATATTGAGTAGAGTTCCCTGTGCTGTACAGTAGTGGACTTGATGCATTGATTGTATTTTGACCTTTATATCATTCATATATCACACACCAGTATAACCCCCAACTATACTGTAAACCACCACGCCCAGGCCACATCAACCTGAACATCCAGTTAAGACTGTGAGATCTGCTAAGAAATTCTCAGGCTCAGCCTCCACCAGCAGAACTACTTCCTGCCCTATGTCACTCGGCCGTTCTCAGAGAGTCTGTAATTGTCCCCCCGTGTTCCGGAATTGTGCTCCTCCTGAGCACCTCCCTGAATCCTCCACTCAGGGAGCGTGATGCCTGATGCCAGATGTGGAATGTCTTTTCCACCAAAGTTGAGTAAAAGTGACCAGTGTTCTCCCTACCTCATTCCTGCCATGATTCCTTGTGTTCTGCTTGATCTACTTTAATACCATCCTCCAATAAACCTTCTAAATAGGATAAGTTTGCATCATTTTAAATTAAGTGTTCCTCCTGCCTCCCATATTTTAGTATTCTAGTTCCCTTGAGTGGGAGGGATCAAAAAGTGTGCCCAGAGAGGGACTTCCCTGGTGGTCCAGTGGTAAAGACTTCACCTTCCAATGCAGGGGGTGTGGGTTCAGTCCCTGGTCGGGGAGCTAAGATCCCACATGCCTCATGCCAAAAAACCAAAACATAAAACAGAAGCAATATTGTAACAAATTCAATAAGATGTTAAAAATGGTCCACATCAAAAAAAAGAATCTTAAAAAAAAAAAAAGTGTGCCCAGCAAAACTGGAGAACCTGGGTTCCGGGGCCCTGTCCCTTTCCAAGATGCTCCATCCCAGGGTGCTAACCTACATGGGGTATTTATCTTCCCTCAAAGATAGCTGTCAGATTCATCTCTGTTGCATTGTCAGAGTCCCTTAGATACTATACAAGTCCTCTTACCTGATACAACTGGGACCAGAAGTTCATGTGTTAATAAAAAAAAGAATATGGAGAAATTTTAAGAATTAGTAATATATAAATTATGCTAAGCAAAACAATGGCCTCCAAAAGATATCCACATCCAAATTCCCAGAACTCGTGAATATGCTATGTTATATTGGTAAAGAGATACTAAGATTGCAGATGGAATTAAGGTTGTTAGTCAGATGATCTTAACATAGGAAGATTATCCCTGATTACCCTGGAGGGCCCAGTGCAATCACGAGGGTCCTCACAATTGGAAGAGAAAGGCAAAAGAGGAACAACCAGAAAGATGACAGCATGAGAAGGATTCAGCCTCTTGTCTTTGAAGATGGTGGAATGCAGCCACAAGCCAAGGAGTGTAGGAGTCCTCTAAAAGATGGAAAAGGCAAGGAAATGGAGTCTCTCCGAGAGCCTCCAAAAGGAAAGTGCCCCTGCTGACACTTTGATTTTAGCCCAGTAAGACCCTTGGACTTTTGAACTACAGACCTTGTAAGATAATAAATTTGTGCTGTTTTAAGCCACTGTGTTTTGGTAATTTGTCACAGCAGCAGTAGGAAATGAATACACGTATACTAAACATTTCAGGTTAAAACATGTAACTGCTTATTCACCTGCCAACGTTTTTATGTATATCACAGTTTGGAGTTACATAAATCCCTTTTCATTAAATCACACCCATATATTTGGCTATAATTTCCAATTCAATTTCTTAAAGTGAAACAAATATCTGCTAAAAGATTGTATCTAAATATAAAAATAACTTTTTTTTTTTTTTTTTTTTTTTGCGGTACACGGGCCTCTCACTGTTGTGGCCTCTCCCGTTGCGGAGCACAGGCTCCGGACGCGCAGGCTCAGCGGCCATGGCTCACGGGCCCAGCTGCTCCGCGGCATGTGGGATCTTCCCGGACCGGGGCACGAACCCGTGTCCCCTGCATCAGCAGGCGGACTCTCAACCACTGCACCACCAGGGAAGCCCAAATATAAAAATAACTTTTAAATCAATAAGAAGAAGTAAAACAAGCCAACAAAAAATAGACAAAGCAGTTAAGACATTTTAAAAGAGAAGTTAAAGGAATGGCCAATGAGCATGAAAAGATGTTCAATATCATTAGTCACCAGGAAAACACAAATTAAAATCACAACAAGATATGACTGTGTACCCATCAGAATGGCTAAAATTATAAATACTGCCAAGTGTTAGCAAGGATTAGACTTTTAATTATGCAGCATTTGAAATAACACATTTTTGCCGTCTTTTTTTGGAAGTTTAATCAATAGTTCAACTGACTCTACAGTTTATTCAAGAAGCAAACTGATAGATTTTCAAAGAGTTTTTACATATTTCTAAGATTAAAATTATTCTTAAGATGTACATTCAAAGAAAAAAAAATCTTTTTTTTTCTTTCCCAAAACAGTAGTTCAGAAGACAAAGAAGCAGCACAGACAAAGTTTCAAGGAAAAAATATTGTGACCCAGATTTACTGTTCATGTGAAAGGAAAAAAAAATGCTGGTAAGCCATGTAACAAGAAAGAGGAGAGAAATAGAGAAAAGACAGAAGGAAGAAGTAAGGGAGGAAGGGAAGGAGGAAGTTATATTATTTGAATATGTTCAATAAAACAGTACATACATCAAAAACTATCCTTGAAAAAAGGCAATAGGACATAAAAAATTAAGTAGCAATACTGTCGGTCTAAAATACTATATTATGTTTTAATATCTTAGGATGTAACTAATGCTATGAGAGGAAGAAAGTAAAAGCATACTAAGTTTCTCAACTTTTACCCTCTGCTATAAATGAAATATTTTAGATTTCCAATAAAAAAGGACTTTCAACAATTAAATGTTATATATTCATTAAAAATAATGGTATTTCTGCAGCCATAAAAGGAATGAAATCTGCAGCCATAAAAGGAATGTTGTTACAACATGGATTATGCTAAGTGAAAGAAGTCAGACAAAGACAAATACCATATGATTTCACTTAGATGTGCAATCTAAAAAACAAAACAAATGAACAAACATAACAAAACAGAAACATACTCATAGATACAGAGAACAAACAGGCGGTTACCAGAGGGGAGGGGGTTGGGGGATGAGTGAAATATGGGAGGGAGATTAAGAGGTACAAACTTCCACTTAAAAAATAAATGAGTCACAGGGATGAAATGTACAGGGTGGGAACATTGTCAATGATATTGTAATCTCTTTTTTTTTTTTGGCCATATGGGGCGGCTTGCAGGGTCGTATTTCCCTGACCAGGGATTGAACCTGGGCCCTCGGCAGTGAAAGCGTGAAGTCCTAACCACTGGATCGCCAGGGAATTCCTGATATTGTAATATCCTTGTATGGGGACATATGTTAACTAGACATATCACAGTGATCATTTTGTAGTATATAGAAATATCGAATCATTATGCTGTGCAACTGGAACTAACATAGTGATGTAGGTCAATTATATTTCAATTAAAAAAATATGTATTCCTGGGAGGAAATACTTCAAAATGCTAATGATGGTTACCTCTGGTGAGTGGGGATTATGGATGACTTAATTTTTACTTTATGTTTTTATGTATTTCTAGTTGTCTGCCACGAACATGTATTGCTTGTAAAATTAGAAAGAATATAATAAATGTCACTAAAATGTTTTAATACATATTTCTGATAAAAGATAGAACAATAAATCCATTTCCCCTCAGGTCACATTGACTAGATTTGGTTCCCATGCCCATCCTTAGACCTAACATTTGCAAACACCAATCATGAGGCATCCTGTGTTGGGAGTGAGGCTGACCTTCCTGGAGAACAAGAGGGTGTTACTAGCTAGACATCATAGTTCTGTTTCCAGGAAGGAAGGGATGGAAGGATTGGCTGTTGAGAAATCAGTGAATAGAATCAATGTCCTCCAGCCAAAGATCACCAGGAACACACCCATAGTTGAACTAGTTGGGTTTAGTGCTCCTTGCGGTGAGGGAGGACCACACCATGGGGAACTGTGGGGCAGCTCAGCAAGAAACTGTGTGAACGGATTAATTCTAGAAGCTGGGCATGGGTTAGGTGATCTGGGGGAGGGGTGAAGGAAGCGGGACTTTGCTATAGATCAGATGCCATCAGGAGAGAAGGGGAATTCTAGCCTAGATTCTTAATAAATCTTATCTACAAGGTATGTAGTGAGGCCAGAGCTGTGATAGTCACTCGTACTAGCCAAGAGAGAGGGACGTTTGGTATCTGTGGTTTGTTTTTGTCTGCACCTAGACAAAATTATCAAGTTTTCTCATTTGTTTTTTCTCTCACTTCAGCACAGTCACCGAACGCCCTTGTCTGATGTTGCTGTTCTGTGAGATTGTTTATGTCCACTTGGCCTAGTTGTAAGTGTCCTGCCAGTTCCCGAAGGTCAGGAGCTGCTTTTCTCCTTTTAGGGAGTTCTATCCAGATGGTGGGGATGAGGTGAGACCTAATCCTAATGCTGTGATTTGTACCTAATATTCTTGATGCTTCGTATACCTAGTAAGAGCTACATATTCAACAAGATTTCACTAACCACTATTTTTGAAGAAAAATGCATCTGTATCGAAACTAATGAAACAGTTCATTTTCTCTGTGCAGGAAATGGTGACCCCCTCCCTACTCCTCAATTCCCCTAGGAAATCTCAACAGTGGTTCTGTTTGCAATAAATATGTAGGGCTTTGCTTGTTTACTTGGTCTTCCCTAATACTCACAAATATTGATTTATATCAGTGGATTTATTTAAATGGCAAACAAAAAAGAACTTCCCCAGATGAGCATTTCTAAGCCAAGTTTCTGGCCGGAGGGAATACGTTTCCCTTTCAGTTATATATAATTCTCTCCAAACAAGGTACTATCAGGGGAAGTCTAAGAAACAGCCTATGTGACTCAGCCTATTGTGACTTTATGTCACATTTCAGCATCAACCAGGGCTGAGTCACACAGCACAGAAACCAACAGAAACAAAAGGTTCCATTCCCGCTGCAAAGAGTAGCTTCCAGGTCTCAGCAGACAATGGAAAGGAAAGAATACTTTTCGGAAATAGAAAATGAGGCTTTCTCTATGCCTAATTTACCTTCAGAGTCCTGCCATTCTGAGCTTTCTCACCACTTTAATCCTCTCAGCTCAAGGAAGCCAAAGTAAGAAAAGTAAACTGGCAGTCATTAAGTCTGTTAAACAAATAAATCCCCAAAAATTACCTGTTTGGTAACTGTCTTCTACAATCTCCTGAGTTGGACATAGAAGACAGCCAGGGACATGAGTCAGGCTAGCGTGCCTCTGAGGAACTGGAGAGCCCAGGAATTGGGACAGAGCTGGGTCTCAGCTGTGCCAGCTCACCTGAGACACAGTGACAGCCAGTGGACAAAGCTTGCCTATCTGAGGACATGTCTTATAGTATGATCGCTCGATGGGGTGGAGAATTCACTCTCTGCAGTTTCCCATCCTTTCCCACCCCCTGCTGCCCGTACTGTCATACACTTCTTTAATCCGTGGCCAGTTGGTCAGAGTAATCCTTCCTTCTGATTTCTAGGTCATTATTCCATGACAGAGCCTTTCAGGAAAAACGTCAAAAGAGGTCAGCCCCTGCCTTGTTCCTCTGATTTTGCCTTCCTATCCCCTCCCAGCAGGAATACCTGATGACCCATGAACAGCCCAGGTCCAATGTGGCAGGGACAGCAAGTAAGCAGAAGCTTCAGATTTCAAGGTGGTGGTGGTGCCTGGACCTGATTCTCTCACCCATGGACTTGGGATCTGCCCTCGGCCATCTGGTAGACCCCTAGTCACAGCTCTTCTTTCTGTCCACCCCCCTGGTCCCATCCCCTGCCCTGCAGTGTTGATCCAGACTCTGTGACATGACTTCCTTGATTTTCCTGCCTTATACTTCCACTGCTCCCTAGGACCACCTGAGCCCAAGGAAGTCTGATTAGGGCACAAAAATCATAGCAGCCTCTTCTGGGAGACTGGGTACTATTCCATCTCCCTGCTTCTGGCTAGGGAAGTAGTTTAAATTGAATCGTCTTTACCCTTGCAAAAGTACTTTTTGCATTTATTCTGACCTGAATCAGAGGTCTCTAACCCTCTATTCTTCTTCAGAATATTCTGTATTGATTGGGACACAATAAAAATCAGATTCACAGCCTTCCTCTACAAACCTCAAATCAATGATATAATGTAATCTCATCACCATGGAAGAAGGGTACAGAGTACATGTAATAAAGGAGAAACCAGTTTGCTGTGATGAGTCTGAGCCTGGTTTCTACTTAATGTTGGGGGTATAGATGGCCTTCGAACAGGGAGCGCATATATTTGAAATCAAATGCCTGCCTGGGAAATATCCACATGTCAATTGTGTAATGAATCAGCTCCACAAAATGGTCACATTATAAATAGATGTTCAAGTTCAAAAAATGTGGCCCCTTCTAACACGGAGGCTCTCACATCCTCTCGTGCGTTGGTAAATCACAGTCCCGAGGAACCTGCACTGCCCTCCCTTTCCCTCTCTCCAGGATTGTTTTGAGGGTTACACTTTGCCCTTCAGCAGTGATGAATGGAGTATTGTGCTAATGCTGGTCACCTCCATTATTCATGTCCCCATCCTCTGTCCCAGCCTATAATTGTAGCATCCTGGAAGTAGAAGCAAAAACTGCATTACAGAGGAAACTTTCCTATTCCTGATTATAACACCTGACAAAAGGCGGGCTTTTCTATTAATCTTGGGTACCTTCCACCAGAGGGCATTCATTCACTTGCCATACATGTGCAGGGCCCACATCTGCCAGCATTCCACAGAAATGGAATAGGTGGCTCTTGGGATCTATAACTTCATCCTGAAGAAGCTGAGGTCATAATCACATCACTCCACTGATATGATGATAATCGTATCAATCCTTAATCGGCCTATTACAGGCATAAATTCAGAGTTTTACTGGAAAGAGCCTGTGTCCCAGAATTCCTGACTGCCAGGACCCAGGTGAGCTCTGCTGAATGTCAGGTGTCCCAAAATATTCTCGCTCTCTCATTGCAGCCTATTACAATCCAATTCATGCTTATTCAGAAATGCCCTGGATTTGTCAGTTATCTCTTTCCTCCTTTTCAGTTCTTAAAGTGATACTCAAAATAGGGCATTCAGTTACACAAATTATATCTAAAGGATATTGGCCAAAGATTTATTGTTCAAAATGTATAATTATAGGGATTTTTGTCAAAATTAACAAAGAGGCTAAATAAGTGACAAGCCCATCAGAGCACCAAAAAAGCATAAATTTGGGTTACAAGACAGTCCATTACTATAGTTGATCATGGTTTCTATTAAGTCTTAGAGCTACAAAGGTTGTAACTTTGCCATCTGCTACTTCATCAAATCGTTTATAGGAAAGCTTCTGGCCTGGAGAAAAACTGTAATGAAGCTGCAGCCTGCTTGCTTCTCTTCTTTATAAATTAAGACTTTTCAAGAAAGTCTAGGATCCAATCCAAACTGCAGGGAAAAAGGTAAATGAATTTATGTAGTGTAGTACCCACAAGCCCTGGCATTCATAATTGTAAAAGTTCAGCCCCGATTTATTTCAAATTTGCTGTATACTGGGCACTGTCCCAGCCACTGGGTATATCTAGATAAAGGAAATAGAGTTAAGACCTGGCCCATTAGCCAACTGGGAAGTCTTTGCATTTGCCACATGTCTGAGACTTAGCTGTCCCTCCAGACAGACACAGCAAACCTCCCTCCAGCTTGCCAACACTGGAAGCCACTACCCAACCTCTTATAGCTACAGAGACATTACAAGAGGAGGGTAAAGGCAGGGCCTTCGCCCCTCCATCTGCCCTGGCTCTCCTGGACCCCCCTTTTCTGAGTCCACAGCAGAACTGTCTCTAGTCCAAGACTGACTCTTAGAGCACAGTCAGATAGAAGAGAGTCAAGGGTCTGCTCCTAGACTATATATAGACTAGTGTCCCTAAACAGGCAACTCAAAGGTTTCTTTAAGTGACTTAAGTTTTACTAAGAGTCTTTGTAGCCCTCATATTGAAGAGAAAACATAATCAACTACAGCTTCAATTGATCTACTTAAAAAAGAGAGTCAGTGTCATAGAGCAAACAGGGAATTACTTATCTGTAGTTGCAATTTTCTGACAACAGGCCCCCTTTTCTCAAGAGCTAAGGTGCGGATCTGTGCCTTTGATATCTGGGGCAAAATTGGCCATACCACCTCATGGTGGGGTTCAGGGAGAGGCAGACAAAAAAGATCCCAGTTGGTGGAAATGGCCATGGAACTTTGAAGAGTGGCTTCCTATTCTATCCTGTGATCTGCTTCTTTATAAAAGTGATTGTGTGTGTGTGTGTGTGTGTGTAGAGACAGACAGACAGGCAGAGGATCAAAGTTAAAGCAAGCTTTTAGAGAGTTCCTACTCTCACAAGCATCTCAGAGTCTAGTCAGAGAAATGGACAAGTAAACTGCAATAACTGCAAAGCAGCGTTACACTTCACAACGGAAGTGTCATGTTGGCACCAAGGAGGGAGTGGCAGATGCTGTCAGGTGAAGGCAGAGAAGGCCTCATGGAAGAGGTGATGATAAATTGACTCTTGAAGGAGGGTAGGAATTTCCAGGTACCTTAGGAGGTCAAGGCCAATCCTGCTTTGCTTAGGTGGGCGGTTCTCAAACTTCAGCATGTGTAGAGTCACCTGGAGAGTTTATTAAAGCACAGACTGCCAAGCCTAACCCCAGAGTTTCTGACTGAATAAGTCTGAAGTGGGCTCATGAATCTGTATCTCTAACAAGTTCACAACTGACGCTGATGCTGAGAACTTGAGGCAAAAGTGCAGGGTAAGGAGCAGATATACTGGGAAATAGGCAGACACTGGATCATAAGGACCCTGGGCTCCATGAAGAGACCATTTACAATCTGGACAGTAAGGACCCATTCACAGGTTTTAAGCCACAGAGTGCCATTACAGTATTTGTGTTTTCAGAGGGCAACTCTGGTGGAAGTATAGAGGGAAAGGGTAGTTATAACACAGTTCCAGTCAGCCTCAGGAAATGATGAAGTTAGAACAAAAGCCCAGGGGAGTTATAGGAATGTTGAGGATGGATCTGAGGTTACTTATGTGAAAATGAGAACAAAAGCCTGGTCTCCTGAACTATCCTCTCAAAGGAGGAAAATAAATCAACTGTCTCCTTTGCCTCTAGAAACTGTTATTTGTTCTTATCCCTTATTAAAATATGCATTATGTATCTTCTGGGAAAGGACACATAGATTTTAGTATCATTTCCTTAACAGCCATAGTTTGTTAATTCTCTTTTCTAAGAAAAAGGGAAATATCTTATTTAGTGAAGTCAGAGACAAAGCCCTGGGTTAAGGGTACCTGGTGGGGTTTGGTGGAAGTCTGTGTATTCATAGTTTGGGCAGAAGCCAACCCAAGAAGGCCAGAGTAGTACAGAGTAGTGATGTAGAGAAAACAAGAGGAGTTGCAGAAATAACAAAAGCTGGGGCACCTGAGGATTTCTAGGAAGTCTCAGAAATATTTGGTAGGTGACTGAATTTCCTGTAGAATATGCTACATGAGAGAAATATAAAATTATACTATTTTGCAATATTAAAAGATAACATTTACATTACTAACTGTCTTAGCCAGGGTTTCCCCAGAAGCAGAGCCTGAGACAAAGGTTCACCTGCTGGTGGTGTATTTGGGAACGGGACCAGAGGAAGCTGGAGTATGGAAGAGGGGAGGGGCTTGGGAGCAGGGACAGTCAATCCCAGGCTGTGGGACCAAACTGACCACCGCCCCGGGGGCCACCACTCACTAGATCCCACAGCACTGCCTGAGAAGCTTTATGAAACATTTCTCAGAACCATCCAACAGGGAAGAGAGGGGCCAGGGTTCCCCCAGTGGTCAAGGGCTGGCCTGCAGGATGTTCAGTCTCTCACACTTCTGCGCTGTATACACAAGAGTGCCCACTCCAGGTGTCAGAGAAGCCCTAGGCAGGAAGTGAGGAGCTATCAGTTTGCACCTGCACCAGGTGAGCGGGGCCTGGGTAGAAATGGTTACCGAGTGTCAGTATCAGAGGCAAGACCATGAGCATGTTTGGTCTGGGAAGTGTCCAGTACACTTAAGATGGGCCAGATCCTGGGCTAAGGGTTTTACATGCATTCTTTTATTTAAGCCACACAACAACCCTATAAGGCAGGCATTGCTATGCCCACATCACAGAACAAGGAATGAGGGTTAGAGGCCCAAGATGAGATAGCTGGTAAGTGGCAGGGTGAGAACTCAAATCTACTTCTTTCTGACTTGAGCCCATGCTTAACCACAATATTAGGCTGTACTCAACACATTAAACTAGATGGTAACTCAGGAAGTTAGTTCAGGAAGCCTTATCAAAGACTTTAAAATACTTATCAAAGGGCTTCCCTGGTGGCGTAGTGGTTGAGAGTCTGCCTGCCGATGCAGGGGACACGGGTTCGTGCCCCGGTCCAGGAGGATCCCACATGCCGTGGAGCGGCTGGGCCCGTGAGCCATGGCCACTGAGCCTGCGTGTCCAGAGCCTGTGCTCCACAACGGGAGAGGCCACAACAGTGAGAGGCCCGCGTACCGCAAAAAAAAAAAAACTTGTCAATTTTATTTCTATTCTAGAAATCTAACTTAAGGAAATAATCAGAAATGTACACAAAGAATGATGCTTATCCTAGTCTTATTTATAATGGAATAGATATAAAGATAGATAGATATGTATATGTATAAAGTATCATGCAATAATTTAAAATGATGACTATGAAAAATATAATAATACAGAGAAATACTTATGACATAAGGTTAAGAAAAAATCTAGCCTACAGAACATACAGTATGAGCTTAACAACATATAAAATATAAATACATAGGAAAAAAAGACTAAAAGGGAAAGTCAAAAATATTAAAGTGGTTGGCAAGGTAATATTAATTTAAAACTTTTTTCTTTACACCTCTCAATATTTTAAAATTTTTCCACAAAAACACATATTACTTTTATAATCAGTGACATTTTTATTTTATTTTAATAGGCAGTGGGTGAAGTGACTGTTACCCACCAGGGACTCCCCACTAGTACCCTAGGTCACCTTCCAGCACCAGCTGGGTCAGGTGGTCTGTCCTTCCCTGCACCCCTCACAGCAGTTGTTGTCAGTGCTGTCACTGAGGAAGGGTCCTTTGTGGAGGAAAGAAGTCTTTGTGTCCTTCACAGAAAGTCTCCTTCAAACATTGTGCTTGGAACCTAGAGCTGCATCTCCACTCCTGGGCTCCACAGACACTTATGCACCCCAAGCTGGGCATCACCACAGCCTGGCCACTGCTCTCTGTGTGTGCAGCGGGGCTAATGATCCCGCAGTGCTTGTGTTTGAGAAGATCTTAACTGGGAGCAGACCTGCTGCAAGTCTGGCCTGTCAAGATGAGCTCTCTGTCCTGGGCAGGGCTAGAACTGTTTCTCCTGTGTTCCCTGAAGTTCCAGGACTCTTCCTGGTGCCTGGAGAAGATCAGAATGTGGGAGGGAAAAGGGCATGGAATCTACACTTTCTCATCCTTTACTAATGCCTCTAGAGGTACAGTTGGCCCTCCATATCCGCAGGTTCTGCATCTGAGGATTCAACCAACCATGGGTCAAAAATATTTAGGGGGGCTTCCCTGGTGGCACAGTGGTTGAGAGTCCGCCTGCCGATGCAGGGGACACGGGTTTGTGCCCCGGTCTGAGAGGGTCTCACATGCCGTGGAGCGGCTGGGCCCGTGAGCCATGGCCACTGAGCCTGTGCGTCCGGAGCCTGTGCTCCACAACGGGAGAGGCCACAACAGTGAGAGGCCCACGTATGCAAAAAAAAAAAAAAAAAAAATTAGGGGGAAAAAACTCCAGAAAGCTCCAAAAACCAAAACTTGAATTTGTCACACATCAGCAATTATTTGCATATCATGTACATTGTATCAATATTAGGTGTTATAAATAATCTAGAAATGATTTAAAGAATACAGAAGGATTACATAGGTTATATGCAAACTGTTTACACATCAT
This sequence comes from Hyperoodon ampullatus, assembly GCF_949752795.1. NCBI lineage: Eukaryota > Metazoa > Chordata > Mammalia > Artiodactyla > Ziphiidae > Hyperoodon > Hyperoodon ampullatus. The sequence goes on along the minus strand of NC_136919.1, from coordinate 47,112,998 downwards.
TTTACATAAGGGACTTGAGCATCCTCGGATTTTGCTATCTGAGGTGGGGCCTGGAACCAACCCCCTGCAGTTACCGAGGGATGACTATAGTTCTCCTTCCACACCCTTGTCAGCCCAATTTCCTTTATTCCCAATGGAGAGATTCTTCATCAATAGGATTTCCCACTTCTCAGTCTGCCGATTAAGTCCCTCCATATTTTTGGGACAGAGGTGCCCTCTGCTACTTCTCTCATAATTGCTGTGTGGCCATTTCCATCATCATTTTATCTGTGGAGTCTATTCTCTTTATGTCCCTCTTAGAAATAATTCCTGGAGACCCAAAACTCGAAGACTATCATACTAAGAATGGCCGTGGCCCAGGGCCTCGCAGTAATGTTTCAAAAGGCCACATGGTTCCCTTTTGTCCCTTAATAAGCACTCTGAGCAATTTCAAGGAAACAGAGTTGCTTGGCAGGGTGCACAATGGAGGAGATGAACCTGAAAATTCTGGCTATAACCTGAAGCACATTTGCAATTCCATCTCACTCTACATTATCAGACACCAAAAGATACTTTGACAAGGGAGTAAAACCCTTGGAGTTTCCTTTTTGGAGGAAACCTTGAAACCAATAGTTCTCTACTTTAGTGGCTGTATAGCACATTTTAAGCAGCATTCTCGTCTGGAGAATTTCAGCCACTATGAGGTCCACCTTCCCAAAGGAACTGTGAGATCAAACTGCACAGCATCCTTTGCAATGACGTGATGGCAAATGTTTCTCAATTTCACTGCTTTGTATCACTTGCCAATTTCCATGGTAAAAATCCTCCTACTACGGCCTACTTCAAGTTGCCAATAGTTTAAAAACTGGCCTATAAAATTCCTGAAACTTAACCGTCACCTCTCAAAGCTAGCTTAAGCCAGCTTCAACCTCTCACTGGACAGGCATGTGACTCAGATTCCATAATCAGATACACCTGCATGAAACGTAAGCTTTGAAGAGAGAAGAGAGAAACACTAGGAAGCAGGCTCCATAGGGAATCTATCCTTTTGCAGTGTGGCAGAGGAAGCATCCTGTTTTGGAGTGTAGAAGACACAGTGGTTCTAGTGTCCTGTCCTGGCACCTGCAGTGTGGGTTGCTATGTCTGTCCCCACAGCAATGGCAGAAGGGTCATCCCTGGAGCAGACCTGAGGTGTGTTGGAGCACCGTTCCTGACTGCATGGCCTCTAAGCCCACCTGGAGTTTCTGCGAACTTCCTTATATTCTTTAATAAATCCCTTTTGTGTTTTGACTGAATAGAGTGCATTCTCTTATTGGCAAATAAGAGCACTCGTCGATTCTGTTTGAGGCAGAGATAGATAATTGTAAGCAGAGTTAAATATTGCTTCTATTACATCTGTCTTTGGAGTTTAGGATTTTCCCCAGGGGGGTGAAAATGCAGGTTTCGTTCAATCCCACTGCTCCCCATCCATAGGAGTGGTGGACAGAAACAACCCGAAACTCCGATTACTCTGCAGCTCAAGTTGTAGGAAGGGTGCAGCTTTACTGTGCAATGAAGCATCTAATGAGAGACCCAAAAAGACTTGGGGAGTGTGAAGAGTAATTCCCTCCACCTCAGCAGTGCCAGGTCTCACTTTCACCAAAGAAACCGTGAAAAATTCCTCCAAAGAGCAACATAGGAACCATGCAGGTTATCCATTATGCACATTTTGATAACCTCTCGCAAATAATTAATTCCTCAAACTTTACCTTAGTTATTGTTCTAGCACTTGCTGGACCACCTGCCTCTACCATACCTGAAACACTTGTTAAAAATTATTTATGCCTTGCCAGATCGAAATTAGAATCTCTGGGGATAAAGACCCGGAATTTACATTTTTAACTTGTGCTTAAAATTTTTGAGTACCTAACTTTTTTTTGATTAATATCATAGAAAAGGGCCTCTCCCTGAAAACATATAGTAAAAAGTTTAACAGAAAATTCCAGGTATATAACACAAATTACATGTTTAGACATGCAGGCATACATTGTCATGAAATATTTAATAAAAAATTTAACCCACAGTTTTAGGCCCATAAAATTCTCCAAAATGCCTAGGGGAAGTTGAAGAGAAGGTGAGAGGAAGCCAGACCATTTTGCTGGAAGTCACCACCTTCCCCCACTTCTCTCCAAATCCAGAAACTTCCTATGTCCTCAACAGGAAGTTCTCTAAAGAGTGTTCTGCCCAGGCAGTTTCCAAATGCTGCTGTTTCTTATCATGTCTGGAAGATATGGTGGAGTTTAAAATTGCTAAGCTTCCATGAACATTGGGGTACATGTGTCCTTTTGAATTATGGTTTTCTCAGGGTATATGCCCAGTATTGGGATTGCTGGGTCATATGGTAGTTCTATTTTTAGTTTTTTAAGGACACATGTACCCCAATTGTTCATTGCAGCACTATTTACAATAGCCAGGACATGGAAACAACCTAAATGTCCAACAATAGATGAATGGATAAAAAAGATGTGGTACATATATACAATGGAATATTACTCGGCCATAAAAAAGAACGAAACTGGGTCATTTGTAGAGATGTGGATGGACCTAGAGTCTGTCATACAGAGTGAAGTAAGCCAGAAAGAGAAAAACAAATATCATACATTAACGCATATATGTGGAATCTAAAAAAATGATACAGGTGAACCTATTTGTAGGGCAGGAATAGAGACGTAGACATAGAGAATGGACATGTGGACACAGCAGGGAAGGGGAGGGTGGGACAAACTGGGAGATTAGGTTTGACATAAATACACTACTATGTATAAAATAGATAGCTAGTGGGAAACTGCTGTATAGCGCAGGGAGCTCAGCTCAGTGCTCTGTGACAACCTAGAGGGGTGGGATGGCGGGGTGGGAGGTGAGGTCCAAGAGGGAGGTGATATAGCTATATACATAGCTGATTCACTTCACTGTACAGCAGAAACTAACACAACATTGTAAAGCAATTATACTCCAACAAAAAAAGTAGTAAAAATAAAAAAAATAAAATAGCTAAGCTTGAAAGAGGGCTATTTACAAGATACCATGCTAAGCACTTTGAATGAATTATTTCACTTAACCCTTACAACTCTGTGATGCAGGCATAATCATTATTGTCATTTTATAGAAGAGGAAAGTAGATGTAAGCAAACTGTCCAAGTTCTCAGTGAGTTAGTGGCAGGGGTAGCACATGAATGGTGGGAGCCTGACTCCACAGTCTATACTCTTCAGGACTGCACCACATTGATAGTACTTGACAATGGTCAGATCAAAGACAGAGGAGGGAAACGTGGGGTGCTGCAAGAAAGCTGCCTGCCATATGCATAAGGACCTATCCTCTCAGAGAATCTTGGAGAGTTTTTACAGGGGCTGGGTTTCCTCATTAGCTAGGAAGGTCTAGTCTGTGATGCATGGATGGTAGTAGCAATGGGGACCCCATCCACAGTCTGTGGCCTGAAGATTCACAAACCATATCTGTATAGTAAAGAGGCTACAGTTCTTATCACAGAGGATGGATTCTGTCATTGCCATCTGATCCTTTTGCATCTTCATTAAAAACCAGCAAAAAGAACACCTTCTGGGGTTTATGCTGGAAAGAGCGGACCCAGGTTGCCTGCTGAAGCAGCCCGCGACTCAATTTCACCTCCTCCACCGCCTTGCTTTCTCAGGTTTCACAGGAACTGAAGCCCTTCCCCTGAGGCAGTACAGCATGCGCCCGGGCTCAAAACCTAACTCTACCACACAAGGTCTGAAACCTTAGGCAGGCTAGTTGACCTCTCTGAACCTCAGTTTTTCCATCTGTGAAAGGAAGATAAACATTCTTCACTCACAGGAATGATATGAGGATTAAAGGAAAACAGTATTTAGCAAAGGTCCAGGCAAAGACTAAACACTCAATATATAGTAACTATTTAAATTGTTATAAAAGCCCACATCTCTTCCTAAATCATTTATGCATTCATTCCTTTATGCACAAGTCCCTTCAACAAACATTTCTGGTTCTGTGCTTTTGCTTTGTGTACACACATATCCAACAGGACACTGATAGATGGAAGATGTAGGTGTGTATTATCAGGCCTGTGTTCACTTTCTCTGCAAAAGCGGTATCTGGAAGATGCAGCCCAGCTGCTGCAGTTTGCTTTTACAGAGACGTCTACTACATAGCGAGGCCTAGGGAGCCAGGGAATCAAGCTGTCGCTTCCTCCACACTCTTTATCTTTTCTCTCAAAACAGCAAGAGCATGGTTTCTTTTCACACGGGAATCAATGGGATGCAGAAAGTTTCTCTTCCATTTACAGCTTCCTTCCCATCCCTCTGCCATCTGTGTATTGGCTGCCTGGCTCTCTGTGTCTCTCTGTATTGTGCTATCTTGAAACTGTCCATAACAAAGAGCAGTAAATCAAGTCCACATCCAAAAGCCACACTGAAGAGTAAAACAAACTCAGATAAAAGACCGTGCCTATTCTGATGAGTGAGGACTGCCAGCCCCATCAGCTAAGGTAAGACTGAATGATGCCTTTCTAAAGAAATGTTATATGGATTTCATTTTCTGGCTTGCCCCCAGTGCCCCTCAGATTGGGGTTTTTCATGTATTTTTGATGTTTATTCATAGGAATAAATGGATTGTTTGATCTTTCTGGATTTCCCATCCAGTTACTAACCAAGAAAAGAAAAAAATTCAAATGCATAATTTCAAGCCCTCAAACCACTGGTTGCAACTGCAAAAAAATGATAAGAAACGAACAGACTCTGTTCTTTAACCAACTGTTCTGTTTACCATTTATTATGTCTCATATACCTAACTACAAGCTCCCTACCTTCAAATCTCATGGACTAGAGCAGGATTTCTCAAACTCAGCATTATTGACCTTTGGGGAAGGATAGTTCTTTGTTGTGGAGAGCTGTCCTGTGCATTGTAGGATTTGGAAATATCCATAGCCTTTACTCACTGGATGCCAGTAACATCCCCCACCCCAGCTGTGTCAACCACAAGTGTTTCCAAACATTGCCAAATGTCCCTTGGGGGACAAAATTTCCCCTGGTTGAGAACCACTGGACTAAACAGACATGTAAACAAATGCCAATAATGAAATGAAACACATACCAATAATGAAATGAGATGGTGATGGAAGGCAGAGACCTGTCAAATGCTACAGAAGGAAAAACTCCACCAGGAAAAATGAGGAAAACAGAGAAGATGTGGAAAACAGAGGATCAAGCTAGCTTTAGAGCTTTTGTTGTCAGAAATAACTCCCTATTTTGAACTCACATTAGCCTTCTTATACAACTACTATCCTTTGGTCTAGACCCCCTCATTTGATCCTTTGAAGTTAATAAATGAAAAACCCAGTTGTCTATGCAAGTATTTCCCAGCTCATATGATACTGTGTAAATTCGCTCCTCTCAACTCTGTTCTTGAAGGAGAGAAGAATGGGGAAAAGATCATTGGTGGAGCCTCAGCCACTGGGGGAAAACTTGAGGAAGCAAGTCTATCACTAAGCATAAGCATCCAAATTTACATTAAAGATGAAAGTCTGGAAAAGAACTTCACTTGTCTGATATACTTCTGTACTGTGAAATGAAACAAAAGTGAGCTGTAGCAACGGAGTTTTTGGAAATGTCATAAATTTAAGCTACCACATGCAATACTTATACAGAAACTCTATGCACATGAGCACAATGTTGGCTAGTGGTGTTCCCTTTACTCTCCTTCCACATTTTAACTGTTTGCTCCTCTCCAGGTTAAGAAAAGTTCCAGTTGAAATAGCAGATGCTCAGACACTCACTGCTGTAGGCCACTCATGCCAGGCACCCACCCAGGATCACTGTCGCATGTGTGCAGAGTTGCGTGGGTACACAGGCACCCATTTAATCTCATTGACTTTTTTTTTTTTTTTTTTTTTTTTGTGGTACGCGGGCCTCTCACTGCTGTGGCCTCTCCCGTTGCAGAGCACAGGCTCCAGACGCGCAGGCTCAGCAGCCATGGCTCACGGGCCCAGCTGCTCTGTGGCATGTGGGATCCCCCCGGACCGGGGCACGAACCCATGTCCCCTGCATCGGCAGGCGGACTCTCAACCACTGTGCCACCAGGGAAGCCCCTCATTGACTTTTAATGCTGATAAATGTACAAAGTAAAAATGAAGGGACTGGAAAGAAGCACTTCCAGAATGGTGGAGTAAGAATTGAAACCGAGGACTTCCCTAGTCCAGTGGTTAAGACTTCACGCTTCCACTGCAGGGGGCACGGGTTCAATCCCTGCTCAGGGAAGTTCCACATGCCATGCGGTGAAGCCAAAAAAAAAAGAATTGAAATCAAACAGGACTTTGCAGGGCCTTCCTGGGTACAAGCCTCTCCATGTCCCCTGCTTCTTGTTTGTAAAAAAAAAAACTTTAGTCTCCTAGGCCCTCCTCGAGTTCCAAAGAGCAGACTAAAATAGTTAATGATTAGAGAGGTGAGAAAATGCAGAAACAAAGGAAAAGTAGTCAAGCTAGAAAAGTATTAATATTTTGAACAATAGTTCAGCAATAAAAGAGTCACAGAACTCCTAGTTCCTCCTCAAGGGATATAGGCAACAATCTGATGCATACCTTTAAGTCATTTTGTAGAAACTAAAACACAGTGGAGGATGTTTACTACTTGCTGGTCACAAACACATAGACCCCAGACTGGTGGGATTCAGAGACTGATGATTAAAATTCCCAAAACGTCACCCTGTTACCTCACCACCAACCAATCAGAAGAGTGTTCATGAGCTGATCATTCACCCAAGGACCCCACCCCTAATGTTGCCTTTTAAAGCCCTTGCCTAAAATCCATGAAGGAGTTTGAGTCTTTTGAACATTAGCTGTCCATTCTCCTTGCTTGGTGCCCTGCAAATAAATGCTGTACTTTCCTTCACCACACCCCCGTGTCAGTAGATTGGCTTTGATGTGCACGTTGGGTGAGCAAACCTGAGTTCGATTCGGTAAAGAACCTCTGAAACTCCATTCCTCCCTAAAAGCAACCAGAATACTGACCAAAAAAAGTCAAAATTAACTTTTTCAGAACCCTATAAATTAACTAAAGGCATACAATGATCCAAGGAGTATTTATTCAAGAAAAGTGGCTGAACCTCAGTAAAAAGGACAAACTTTGTGATGTTTGGACTTGTCCCATTACCATCCAGTTTTGAATCAGAAAGTTTGCACCATTATTTGTTGAACAAATAGATGCTGTTTGCTCTGGTTGATTAAGCATCAACTGATTTATAATATGGCTGAGAATATACATTAATGGCAAATCAACAATTTCACCATCCATAAACCCAGCTTTGGCAGCTAAGTTTATTACCAGTAAGTGAACTGACACTAATTTTTCTCATGGCCTTCTGGAGCTCATGTGGATCCTAACAGATGACTTTAATGAGGAGAGAATCTGAGAGCTTAAGGTACACGGCACATATTGAGTTCTTTGTGAGTTGTTAATATGCTACCATTATCACTACCTTCACTATAAAACATGCCCGTGAGCTTTTAACTGAGCCTCTGCCACTGAGCTTAGAATTATAAAATAGGAGTTGTAGAGGAAGCAACAAATAACCCTTAATTATAACTTCCACTCCTGCTGGGATGTAACTCCTCCATCAGAATGAAAAAAGAATCGTTAAATTGCCTAGAACTGTTAGTGAGTGTTTCAGGACTTTTCACACTTTTTTTTTTCCAATTCATTTTTGCCAAGAGTTTATGTCCTTTTCACATCATCTCTGACTACACTGGTTGCCATGGTTTCCTAGCTTTCACTACTCCTAGAAATAAACAACCCATTAGATTTATGTCATTGTTAATTTGTCTCTTTGTATAAAACACATAGGTGATTTGTAGCTTGGAAATCAGCACTAGTTACCGCAAGTCTCCCTTAGCAAAAAGTTGGCCCCAAAATGTTTTAACAGTATATCTAATAGCATTACTTCTATTTAGGAGAACTGTCTTCATGAAAAGGTAAGTATTATTTTTAATTAGTATGTCAAATTTGTGTGCTTCTAGAGTTGCTAGAGACAGTTTATTTCATTTATCTTTTGTATATTTTCAGTATTATCTTGTATCCAAGCCACTTTTTCTATAGAAAATGTGAAAATAAAAATTAGCCTAAATTGTTTCAAAAAAAATCACAAATTCCAAAGTGATAGACTCCAAGTGAATGATATTTTTTAAAAACATATTTACTTGAAAATAATATCACAGCATAATGTGGGTGTTCTTTTTGGAGATTCTAAACTGTTCTTACTCACAAAACTTCTGACACCTAATATGTAGGGGGTTTTTCCCACACCAATCAATTTTCTAACTCTCCAGAACCAACCGGGTGTCCACAATTCAGTTCTGACTCTAACTATCCAGAGTCAGCACAGAACCCCCAGGTTAAGAGCTCAGTCCCACAAGACTGAGACGCCAGTCACAAGTCCTGGGCCTCCCATACTTTTGACTGACCACCTATAAACCCAGGTTCCCATGACACCCTCCTCAGGTTTGATGATTTGCTAGGATGGCTCACAAAACTCAGGAAAAGTTTACTTACTGTCACTGATTTATTCTAAAATATACAACTGGGAAACAGTCAAATGAAGGAGATGCATGGGGCAAAGTATAGGGTGGGGAGCACAGAGCTTCCATGCCCTCTCCAGGTGTGCCACCCTCCAATCTCTGACCCAGAAGCTCTCCAATCTCTGTCTTTTAGGAGTTTTTATAGAGGGTTCATTAAGTAAGCATGATTAAACATTGGCCATTGATGATCAATTCAACCTCCAGCCCTTCTCAGAGGTCAAGGGATGAGGATGAAAGGTCCAACCCTCTAATCATGAGCTAGTCTTTCTGGCAACCAGCCCCCATCCTGAAGCTACCTAGGTGCCCCCAGCCACTAGTAATCTCATTAGCATACAAAAAGACACCTTATCACCCCAGAGATTACTTACAAGAGCTTAGAAGCTCTTGTGTCAGGAACTATGGACCAAGGCCAAACATTATAACAAAAGATGCTCCTATCATCTCTGTCATTCAGGAAATAAGAGTTTTAGGAGCTCTGTGCCAGGAACTGAGAGACAATATCACAGAAGCACATCAATTCTTTCAAGCCACCAAGAGAACCAGTCTACAGTCTGGTGGGTGTGACTCTCCCAAATGACCTCAGCCCCATCCAGTCCAAGACCCAAAGAGAACTCAGGCTGAAAGAATATAAATAGCTTCATACCCAGTAGAAAGAAAGAAAGTTGAGGAAAAGTTTATAATCTCCTAAGGGACCAGGTCCTATTTCCTATGGAAATTATCTTAGAAGCTCCTGAATCATATTCCCTTTCGATGTCATGGAGAACTGCTGCCTAAAATCTTGATGCTGGGACTTCCCATCCATCCACTCCACCCCACCCTCACCATCTCTAGCTCAGTTGAAACTTGGCATATAATACTTGCCAGTAACTTAGGGTAAAGGTCTTATCTTATTCATTCTTTTATTGTCAGCACATACTACAGAGCCCAGGGCATAGGAAGCTCTCAATTGTGTTGAAATATGTGGAACTAAAATATTTGTTGAATGAGCAATGTATGCACAGGCCTGCAATCATAACAAGTTGAATGTAGCTAAAGTGAGATATTTGAGGGAATAGGCCAACGTGCCCATCCTAGGCTAAGCCCAGTCAGCCTCACAGAAAGAAGGATAGCAAATCAGAGGAGAGTGGCCAAAAACCAGAACCTTCAGGAAGGTCAGATACACCTAGGCCACTGGCCAATCCAGATAACACCAAAGGGTCAATTGCTTTCACTACTGGCTTTGAGACATAGATTGGATTTCCAATGTGCCCTGAATCGGTTTATTCTTTTTTTTTTCTTTTTATGATACACTTTATCAGTTTATTCTTTGATTCAACATTCAACAAGCTCACTTACAAAACCTCTACCTGAGTGATACAAGGAAAACGAAGGCCTTCCAGAGCCTGCAGAGATCCTTTGGTGATGTACATAAGTAGCCATGACACCAACTCAAACGGGTATGGCCATAAGAAGGAGATAAATAAAGCTTGACCTGATAAGAGATCTGTTAATAATCATCTGATTATTATCAAAGAAGTTCTTTCTCACTTAAGACTTTTCTTTCTAAATAGGTATACACCCAGCAGAAAGGGATTATGAAGTGGTGCTCAGACTCTGCTTACAACACTGGCCTCTCCCCACCCCTTCTCTTTCTTAAGTCCTTTCACCTTCAGGTCTCAACCTAGAAGTCTGTTCCTCTAGAACAACTTCTTTGCTCCTTCTAAGGTCGCTGCTACATGCTTCAAGACACATAGGACTTACGTTATCAGAGCACTTAATACACTGTCTCCTAATTATTTGCTTAATTTTCTGTCCCTTTAATTAGATTAAATTCCATGAAGAAAGAACTATACTTGGCCAGGTCACCCTGTATCTCTGCTCAGGGTCTGGTGCACAGTAGGCCTGCAGCAAATATTTTATATGGATTTATCAATCAATCAACACAGAGCACATTTCAAGAGCCTCAACAAAACTCAAAGTGGAATAACATTGAGTAGTCAAACTGTTCATCAATCTAACTGGACATGAAAATAGATTAATGCAAATTTTCCCCACCAAATATGTAATTCAAGGCTAAAGGCTCTGGGACTTCCCTGGTGGTCCAGTGGGTAAGACTCCGCACTCCCAATGCAGGGGGCCCAGATTTGATCCCTGGTCAGGGAACTAGATCCCACATGAATGCCACAACTAAGAGTTCACATGCCACAACTAAGAAGTCTGCATGCTGCAACTAAGAACTGGCGCAGCCTAAATAAATAAATACTTAAAAATAAAAAAAGGCTAAAGGCCCCGCCCTCATTATGGAAAGGAGTTCACTTGTACTAGCAATGAGTCATGGAGGAAATGGAAGCAGAGAAAGCATTTGAAACCCCAAATTATCCAACATTTGTTTATTCCTACCATTAGTTCCCTCACCACCACAACACCTTTTAATAGAACTGCTAATAAAGAAAGAGGAAAGGGCTTCCCTGGTGGCGCAGTGGTTGAGAGTCCGCCTGCCGATGCAGGGGACACGGGTTCGTGCCCTGGTCTGGGAAGATCCCACGTGACACGGAGCGGCTGGGCCCGTGAGCCATAGCTGCTGAGCCTGCGCGTCCAGAGCCTGTGCTCCGCAACGGGAGAGGCCACAGCAGTGAGAGGCCCATGTACTGCAAAAAAAAAAAAAAAAAGAAAGAAAGAGGAAAAACCATGCCCTAAATTTCCGCTCCTCCCGCTTCTGGCTTCTGGGAGCCTTGAGAGCTGGCAATAGCCAGAAGAAGAATGAGGAATAAAGGGAGTGAATAATCCCTGCACTTCAACTTTCAGTTGTCATGCACTGTCAGTTTCTGACAAACGATCAGAATCATGCCCAAAGATTGAACAACCTGGGGGGCCAGTGTTCACGGTTCTGTATCCCCAGTCCTGGACCCCCTGCTCAGGAAGCTTCCCCATACAGCCTCTCCACCTAAGAACTAGGCTACCAGGGGAGGCTGGGTCCAACACCCATCAGCATCACTGAGTGTCATACACACCTGGACACCACTGAACGTGACCCTGAGCAGCCACATTACCAATGGGATGCAAAAAACAAGCCATGCTGCACTTTCCAATGGAAATGCTCCTGTTTGATCTGTATCTGTACAGATTGCTTTTTCTACAAGGCTGTTACTGCATGTGATGCCTCTGTTACATACACAGCCTCTGGAACCATGGACAAGGCTGATCCTTGTCCAAAACCAAAACATGCCAAAGCAGATCAAAATATGAAGCAGTGCTTAAGTTGAGGTGGAGAGTAATTCATAGGCACAGACATCTAACTTAACTCTTTCTTTGCTGTGGCAATTGGACTGTGGCAACCTAATTGGATGCCACATCACCACCCTCCTCCCTGCTCCTCAAAGCCATTATCACCACCTAGAATCACCAGATTCTACTATATCACACGATGCTATTCATTGGATTCTAGCAGAGGGGCAATGGAAACATGACAGGACATCTTCCATTTCCAAACAGAGCCCAGGGAAAGCACTGCTCCACTGAAGAATGCTTGCTTTCAGGCGCTCCCAGCTATCCCCAAGTGGTTCATATGCACACCCAGTTGGAGAGTGGCACTTTCCATCTAGAGCAGCTTCTCCACTGAGCCACCCTCAGAAGCTTGCCTCAGCTAACAGCCAATTTTTTTATGGCAATGCTCACAAATTAATAAAGCATGTGCAAAGAGACAGCTCTCCAAATAATTAGCCTTCTCATTGCAGATCTTGGGAAGTCATGCCTGGTCCAAGCCTGCCTGCAAATCTGGCTCCTTATCCAGTACAGTTGTGAGCAAATAAGGTCTTCTGTTATAAATTTCAAGTGCTTTTCTTAAAGCACAGTTAAGAAACACAGTACAAAGTAGCTTCTCCCAGCTCTTACCAGAATGCAAACACACTTCTCCCTCTGACCCAGAAGGCACCGGGGGGTAAACTTAAAGCTCCCAATTAAAATGAATCCAGATTAGGGAGGGGTGAGAATAAGAGCTGATGTTACAGCTTCTTGAATCCATATTTGAGGAGGTGTGAGAAAAAGGACTGATAATGGACCTTGTTGGGATTGAGTCTTACAGCTGTTTAAAGAATAATGTTTCTTATTACAAAGTAATTAATATTCACTGTAGAAATACCAACAAGCATGAGAAGAAAGATAAATTAGCAATAATTCACTTTCCAAAAGTAAGCACTGTTAAGATTTGAGTACAATTGCTCCCTTCCATGCTTGTGTGCGTATGTTTGTTGTGAGTACTATTTTGTAACTATTATTTTTACTTATAAAACTGCTATATAAATATTTTGTACATTTTTTAAAGACCACATGTATGGGTACTAAAAATAGCTAACAATTATTGAGCCAGAAACCTTGCTGTATTATCTCTTATTAAAAGTTAAACTGAGGCATAGTAAACGTTTTAAGAGTTGAGCAAAAATCTATTCAAATCCAGCAGCACCAAACCTGAAAGTGGTTAGGAGTGCTCCACTGACAGGAGCTTGGGGAAAGTCTTACATAGAGAAAGTGCAGAAGCAAATTAAGAAAACTGTTGATTGGCTACAGTTTAAAGCTTAGTTGGCTGTTTGTGATTGGTTGCCCTTAGCGTTTTGAGGCACTTACAGGCTTAGATTTTGGTTTGCTTACATAGGTGCAGGATGGTCTAACGGCCTCCTTGGTTAATTAATTTAGCATTCCCTTACTCTTCACAAGGACTCTCTGAGTTAGACACTCTCACATTTTACCCTTTTATAAATGAGAAAACAGAGATGTAGAGATAAAGCTGTGATGTCTCTTCTCTGTTCCTCCTCGTCCCCTTACACCATCCTCCTACCAAGAGCAAGAAGACAGCTTCAGGCACCTCCTCATCTCTCTACACACCAGCTAGACAAGCCCTGAGAGAACAGGTCACCAGGCAGGTCTTCCAGGACCACCTCTGCCAGGGCAGAGCAGGTGTGCCTTGGGTTCCCAACGACCACACCAATGCTTTCCTGCCCTGTTTCTCCCCATGTTGGACCAGGACTCAGTTTTAATACCAATATGAAGACACAGAGCCCCATTTTCTGTGCAGTGTTCCCTCTGTACCATTTTGAAATCATAGTTCACAGCTTCTACTTCAGGCTTGCCAGGACCAGAAATCACATGCACCATATTTTCTCTTGTTTGTACCACCTCTTATTAAACAAGGGGTTGAATCTTGTTCTCTCCTGCTTTTTATCTCCTGTTTCGAATTATTTTTCTTCCATTTCTCTTCTCTTTCACACTATTTCCATTACTGTTTATGTCTTTGCAAGACAAGATTTGTTCTCCTTCCTTCTCTTGTTCCCTTTGTTCACTGCACCTCTCCCTCACCTCACCCCGGTCTCCTCCACCAACTTATGAGCTCTCCGCTTCATTTTCTGGTAGAGAAGGTCCCCTTCCTATTGCCCTTGATCTAGCATGCTCATTCAAGGCTGCTCCTGGCATATAAAGGAGCCAGTAGCACCAAAGTTGACAAATCCCCATTCCATATAATAAAGAGATGGTAGGAAGTTATCCCATCCAGAAGAACCCACTAGCTGCTGCCACATACAAGCACACATTCCCGACTTTCCATTCGTCTGCACTCTTCCTCAGTGATCTCCAGCTACCACTAGTTCCTCATACAACCAAAACCAGCGTGATGTTGTACATGCTCAAGGGTCTTTCCTAGAGCCTCTCAGTCGGCATTTGGCTTCACAACGGTTATAGCTCACAAATGCAAATACAGGTAATAAGTGCAGAAAGATTACAATGCACCCTCCAGCTAACATCTGGAGGCAGCTCTGCTTAGCTTTCTGACAAAGGCTGAGGTGTTCTGGAGACATTTCACTGCAATCCAACCTGCTACCTAGAAACCAGGCTGCCTAATTTCACTTGTCACCAATAACTCAGGTTTAGGAGTCAGAACATTGCAAGCAGTTTAGGGTGAGGTGGGAGAAGTGGGGCATCTGAAATGCAATTCATTTTGCTTCCGGGCTGGCTCTCCAGCAAGACTGTAGGGAGCACTTGTTTTTCAACTTAATTCTACTCCTTTATCACCGCAGTGTCTCCAGCGCCTCCTGTCTCTTCTCTGTGCCCTGCCTGCACCTCCCCCCCCAGTTTTCACATGCACTCACACACACTCTCACACATACACACACACACAAATATACACCCAAGATTCCAAGGCTTTCAAAATGTACTCACTGATAGGAACCAAGCGCTGTTTATAACGGGTCTTTTTGTGTGTGTTTTTAATTTTTACCATAATAGAAAATAGAGAAGAAAATTAAAGATATCACTATCAGGAGGACAAATACCTACTTATCTGCTGAGACCTGACCACCAAACATCTCCCCAGAGGACTGGACAGACTCTCTGGGACTAGTCCCCACAGGCTTGCTGCTGTAGGGTCCCAAGTTGTTGGCAGCACCATCTGAAAATAATAAACGATCCAAGACTGCATGCTGTGGATCTTCCTTCTAGAAGTATATTCAATCCTGACCTGTCCTCCAACGGCAACACTGGGGACAAACATCAGTGTTGCACTGAAGAGTAAAGAGGCTCCTATTTGGATACTGTAAGATCAAAACCATGTGGCTGCTTTCCCTCAACACAGCCTCTCACTTGAGGCTAAATAACAGTGGTGCACTTCTGCTTTGCACTGAGCTGAGAAAGAGTTTGTGTGATTTTCTCAAGGATGATGGAAACATGCAAAAATATGTCAGGATACAAATATCTTACTTAAGACTGAGTGCACAGGGCTTCCCTGGTGGCGCAGTGGTTAAGAATCCGCCTGCCAATGCAGGGCACATGGGTTCAAGCCCTGGTCTGGGAAGATCCTACATGCTGCAGAGCAACTAAGCCCGTGCGTCACAACTACTGAGATTGTGCTCTAGAGCCCATGAGCCACAACTACTGAGCCCGCGAGCCACAACTACTGAAGCCCACGCGCCTAGAGCCTGTGCTCCGCAACAAGAGAAGCCACCGCAATAAGAAGCCCGTGCACCACAACAAAGAGCAGCCCTCACTCACTGCAACTGGAGAAAGCCCGCGCGCAGAAACGAAGACCCAACGCAGCCAAAAATAAATAAATTAAATTAATTAATTAAAAAAAAAAGACTGAGTGCACAGGATTCAGACAAAGTCTGTGGAGAGATTCAAAGAATCATTGATTTGGGATGATCTCAAGCAGGTAAGAGTGAGAGGCAAGGTTTTAACTAGCTGTTGCCAGCTATAACAATAGCGAACTGTAAATTTTTCTGACTGGAGGTTTCCTAAAACAGCGGAGATAGAAATATTCCTGAAATCCTAATGTAGGGAAAGTCACTCAAATAAATACTTCTTAAGGTAATCAATGCATTAAAAGGAAGCATTTGTGGACTAAAAGCTACATAACACACAGAGGTTGCATCCTGACAGGATAGTTGTTAAAAGAATCCATTTGTGGATTCCAATACTCAGGGTCAGTAATTGCTCAGAAAAAGGTTAATGGAAACAAAACAGAATTCAGGGCACATTCTCCCAAACTATGCAGAAATGTAAGCAAAAATAAACCCTTAGCATATCCTCCAGCTATAGAATGCAAAATCATTGCAACATTCTATTGAGTAGAATTTGCAATCAATACAATGGAGAACTGAGGGAGACTAGATGTAGGAGGACATTTGCGTGATTGGGCAGAGGGACTAAATGACCTCTGGTCACTTCCAACCTAAGCCTGCAATGATTCCATGTTTGAAGGCAGAGGGTCTGGATGTGAATAAACGAAGGGGTGACTGGATGGAGCTGAAGGACTTTTCTCAAATCAGCTTCTAGCCCCAGAAGCTGCTCTGAGAATTTTATAAATATGTCACAGACTCACACAAATTATGGTAAATTGACTGAGAATGAAGCCATAAAACCTAAAGGCTGTGGTCTAGTCTTCCTTCCTAGAAAAAGGGAAACCTGATCTGGGCAGCAGTATTTTAGAAGGGTTGGGACAGTGGGAGTCTGGTGTGGGTTTCAGGATCTAGAGCAGCCATGTCTTTGAAACATCACGAACAGAGCAAGAGAAGGATCGAGCTAGAGAAGGTGTCAAGAGAGAGTCTAGAAACATGAATAGGACCCAGGAGCCTCGTACAAGAGGTTTGGAACTGGGATGAATGAGCGAATATGAGGCTGGAGGGAATCCTTCCGGAAAGGGATGCCAAAGCTATCCCAGTTCAAACGACTTTTGAAAACTACACCGCTGCGTTTAACAGGCCACACAGGTAACCACACGAGTCAGCCACAGCAAGTACTGTGTGCCCTTTGGCTGAGGGTTGTGCATGATCCAGGCTGGTAGTGGATAGCTTTTAGCGAGGCCTCCCTCCCTCCAGACTCAGAGCTAAGTGTTCTGCATGCAACATGTTATTTAGTCTTCATAGCAACCCTCCAGCCTTATCAAACCCCTCAGCTAGAGAAATAATATTTATGAAGGATTCGTGGATTCGAAATTGTATCCTTCAGTTAAACTAAATCAGAAAGCTACACAACAAGGAATGCTTGGGGGTACATGGTGCTTACCGTCCGTCCTCCACCTCCAACTCCTTTAACAGAACAGCACTGTGTTGCTACCCACCAGCTGACACATGTGAAGAGTATCACTGTGCATAAGAATAGTATCTATTACATTACATAGTATCCTCTTCATGAATCCCCAAGTGACATAATTCCTGATCTTAATACATTATACCTAAGAATTATTATAGCTCTCCTAGCACTTGGCACGTTTTTATGTTATAGACACTAGATTATGCAACCGATCCTGTTTTCCTACTAGCATTAGCTGCTAGGAAGCTCCAGGTCAGATTTGTGAATCAAGTCAAGACATGCTACTACCCTAACTACATTCCATTCTTTCTTGCTCCAGTTTAACATTTAGTTATGATTTTTCTTTTTTAAAATTTATTTATTTATTTTATTTTTGGCTGCGTTGGGTCTTCGTTGCTGCGTGTGGGCTTTCTCTAGTTGCAGCGAGCAGGGGTTACTCTTCATTGCGGTGCGCAGGCTTCTCACTGCAGTGGCTTCTCTTGTTGCGGAGCACGGGCTCTAGGTGTGCGGGCTTCAGTAGTTGAGCATGCGGCCTCAGTAGTTGTGGCTCATGGGCTCTAGCGCACAGGCTCAGTAGTTACGGCGTATGGGCTTAACTGCTCCGCAGCATGTGGGATCTTCCCGGACCAGGGCTCGAACCTGTGTCCCCTGCATTGGCAGGCGGATTCTTATCCACTGCATCACTAAGGAAGTCCTAGTTATGTTTTATCTTTTTTATCCTATAAAATTTTGTACACTGCTAAAAATCCTTTATGTACGAGAGCATTTTATACAAAATAAACATAGACATACACATATTCATATGTACAGATCTAAAAGTGCTACAGCCAAATTGTAAAAACAGTACAGGTACTAAGGGTTTCATGTAGATATAACTGAAATTAGTGAAATTCCTGTCCCCTGATAAAGTTATTTATTATTAATATTTATAAGTAACCCACTTTTCCTGTTTCACATTTTTATTAAGGAAATCCATTTTCCACTTGCCAGAAACCTGGATTTCTTTAGTCTTCATGGAGAAACCAAGCATTCTGTTTTGTATGGAACAACTTCTCCATCTATTGGCACAATTTAATATTGCAAATAATACCTTGAAATCAGATGTTCCCTTGTTATGTTATGGAAAGTTTTCCCCCACTAAGACTCTCAAGAAGTCTCCACTGTCAGTAATTAAATACATCTCCCCTGCTTTAAGCTTTTTGCTTTTAGGAGCTAATAAACCTATAGAAATTAAATTCATGGCACTAACGCTGGGCTGAGAGGCTTGCTGGATCACAATCCCCACCTCCTAAAGGAAGTCAAGCCAAATTTTCCAAAATAAGATGAAGAAGTATTATGCATAGACTTAGTCTAAACCAACATAGGATGTGACAATTATTTTTATATTTATTTTTTAAAATAAATTTATTTGTTTCAGTTATTTATTATTTTTGGCTGGGTTGGGTCTTCGTTGCTGTGTGCGGGATTTCCCTAGTTGTGGCAAGCAGGAAGTACTCTTCGTTGTAGTGCGCAGGCTTCTCATTGCAGTGGCTTCTCTTGTTGTGGAGCACGGGCTCTAGGCAAGCGGGCTTCAGTAGTTGTGGCTCGTGGGCTTCAGTAGTTGTGGCTTGTGGGCTTAGTTGCTCTGCGCCATGTGGGATCTTCCCAGACCAGAGCTCGAATCCATGTCCCCTGCATTGGCAGGGGGATTCTTAACCACTGAGCCACAAGGGAAGCCCGACAATTATTTTTAAATCACATTTAAAGGCTGAGTGAAATCTGGACATGACAACATTTCAATCCTCATTTGTTACACCTTATAAGTGACAAAACACATGGGCATCCAAAAGGGCCAATCAATTTTGTAAGCGTGTATCATAAACTAATACTAAAAATTGAGACAGAACCAGTCTTACCATTTCACCCACCAACAAATCTCTACCTTTGAATAAGTCATTCCCTTCATCTGACAAAGCAATGCCACTTTCTCATAAACAAAAGTTTTCCCTTAAAATTTTTTAAAGCATAAGGTGTTTTCAAAACCCCTGTGATGTTGCAACATCTATATGACTATATATCTGCAGTGAATTTATTTATATGTACAGCTCTTATATTATTATTCTACAGATCTGAGTTTAAAATCCAATTCTTCCACTTATACAAAGTGTGCAGCCTTGAGTAAGTTATTTTACCTCTGGAACCTTCTTTCCTCATGTATACATGAAAATAATACTAATTAACTTGTAGGACTGTTTTGCAGATTAAATAAGATATCTTTTTAAATACCTAGCACTTAGTAAATACTCAATAAATGGTAGATTTTAGTAACAGTTGCAGTTGTTGTAGGAAGAAGAAAAGGCTTTGTTAGATTTTTCCCACAAGTCCCTTGACCTCTCAATCCTTCACAAATTGAATCTCTGACCTGAAGAAACAACTTTAAGAGGACCTAAAATCAGGGAGGTTCATAAACAGCAAGAAATAAGAGCCTTAATGAAAACTATAAAGTTTCAGACAGAAAGAAGCAAATGTGAACAGAAGAAAAAATTAGAATTAGAACAGAAATCAGTGAAATTGAAAATAGGAAATCAATAGAGAAAATCAACAAAAAGCAAAGTTAGCTCTTTGAAAAAAAAATCAGTAAAATTGATAAGCCTCTAGCCAGGGTAACTAAGCAAAAAAGAGAGAAGACACAAATTACTAATATTAGAAATGGAAGAGGGAACATGACTATAGATCTCATGGACATCGAAATGATAATAAAGGAATACTATGAACCTCTATGCCCACAAATTTGATAACCTAGATGACATCAACCAATTCCTTGAATGACACAATATGCCAAAACTCACACAAAAAGAAGAGGAAAATCTGAAGAGGCCTATAGCTATTAAGGAAAGTAAATCAGTAATTAATAACCCTCCAGGGGCTTCCCTGGTGGCGCAGTGGTTGAGAGTCTGCCTGCTAATGCAGGGGACACGGGTTCGAGCCCTGGTCTGGGAGGATCCCACATGCCGCGGAGCAACTGGGCCCGTGAGCCACAACTACTGAGCCTGCGCTTCTGGAGCCTGTACTGCGCAACAAAAGAGGCCGCGATAGTGAGAGGCCCGCGCACCGCGATGAAGAGTGGCCCCCACTTGCCATAACTGGAGAAAGCCCTCTCACAGAAACGAAGAACCAACACAGCAAAAATAAATTAATTAATTAATAAAAAAAGCAAACATTAAAAAAAATAAAATAAAATAACCCTCCAAAACAGAAAGCATTAAGCTCAGATGGGTTCACTGGTGAATTTTACTAAACATTTAAGGAAGAAATATTACCAGTTGTCCACAGTCTCTTTCAGAAGATAAAAGCAGAGGAAATACATCTGAACTCATTCTATGAAGACAGCATTACCCTAACACCAAAACTAGACAAAGACATTCGAGAAAACCACAGATCAATATCTCTGATGAACATAGATGAAAAAATCCTTGACAAAATATTAGCAAATCAAACCTGACAATGTATTAAAAAAATGTGGTAGGGACTTCCCTGTTGGTCCAGTGGGCAAGACTCCATGCTCCCAATGCAGGGGGTCTGGGTTTGATCCCTGATCGGGGAACTAGATCATGCATGCTGCAACTAAGAGTCCACATGCCTCAACTAAGAAGCCCACAAGCCACAACTAAGATCCGGCGCACCGCAACTACTAAGCCTGCATGCCACAAATAGAGAGAAGCCTGTGTGCTGCAACGAAAGATCCCACATGCTGCAACAAAGATCCTGCATGTTGCAACTAAGACCTGATGCAGCCAAATAAATAAATAAATATTTAAAAAATAAATACATTTTTATAAGTAAAAAATTTTTTAAAAATTAAAAAAAAAATTTTTAATGTAGTACACCACAACCAAAAGGGATTTATCCCAGGTATGCACAAAACTGGTTCAACATTTGAAAATCATTTAATATGATCCATCACATCAGCTAAAGAAGGCTAAAGAAGGCTAAAGAATAAAAATCACATGATCATATCAATAGATGGAGACAAAGCATTTCACAAAATCCAACACCGATTTATGATAAAAAAAAAAACCTCTCAGCAAATTAGGAATAGAGGGGAACTTCCTCAATTTGATAAAGAACATCTACAGAAAAACCTATTGTTAACATCAAACTTAATAACAAAAAACTCAAAGCCTTCCCCCTTAGATTAGGAACAGGTAAGAATGTCCCCTCTCACCACTGCTTTTAACATCTTATTGGAAGTTTTTTTTTAATTGAAGTATAGATCATTTACAACGCTGTGTTAGTTTCAGGTGTACCGCAAACTGATTCAGATATATATTTATATATATATATGCTGTTTTTCAAATTCTTTTCCCATATAGGTTATTACAAAATACCGATTATAGTTCCCTGTGCTATACAGTAGGTCCTTGTTGTTTGTCTATTTTATATATATGTAGTGTGTATATGTTACTCCCAAATTCCTAACTGGAAGCTTTAACTAATTCAATAAGACAAGAGAAGTAAATAAAAGGTATACAGATTGTGAAGGAGGAAGTAAAACTTTGTTTACAGATGATAGGAATGTCTATGCCAAAAATTCAAAAGAATCAACAAAAAAACTCCTGAAACTAATAAGATATTATAGCAAGGTTGCAGGATACAAAAATAAAATATGAAAGTCAATCACTTTCCTACATACCAGCAATGAACACGTGGAATCTGAAATTAAAAACACATTACCACTGATATTAACACCCCCTAAAAATGAAATGTCTAGGTATAAATTTAACAAAATATGTACAATGATGAGAGAAATCAAAGAAAAACTGAATAAAATGGAGAGATATTTCATGTTCATGAATAGTAAGATTCAATATTGTCAAGATGTCAATTCTTCCCAAATTGATCTATAGAATCAACACAATCCCAATCAAAATCTCAGCAAGTTATTTTATGGATATCAACAAGCTGATTTTAAAGTTTATATAGAAAGGTAAAAGACTCAAAATAGCCAACTCAATATTAAAGGACAGACTACCTGAATGCCTGACTTCAAGACTTACTATGAAACTACAGTAATCAAGACCGTGATATTAGTGAAAGAATAGTCAAATAGATCAATGGAACAGAATAGAGAGCCCAGAAATAGACGCATATAAATATAGTCAACTGATCTCTGACAAAGGAGCAAAGGCAATACAATGGAGCAAAGACAGTCTTTTCAACAAATGGTGCTGAAACAGCTAGACATCCACATGCAAAAAAAAAAAAAAAAAAATGGAAACACAGACTTTACACCCTTCAGAAAACTTAACTCAAAATGGAACACAGACCTAAATGCAAAATCAGAACTAGAAAACTAGAAGATAATGTAGGAGAAAGTCTAGATAATCTTAGGTATGGCAATGACATTTTTTAAAATTTATATTTATTTATTTCTATTTTTTATTTTTGGCTGTGTTGGGTCTTCGTTGCTGCATGCAGGCTTCCTCTAGTTGCAGTGAGTGGGGGCTACTCTTCATTGCGGTGTACAGGCTTCTCATTCAGTGGTTTCTCTTGTTGGGAGCGCTGGCTCTAGGCATGCAGGCTTCAGTAGTTGTGGCATGGGAGCTCAGTAGTTGTGGCTAACAGGCTCTAGAGTGCAGGCTTAGTTGTGGTGCACAGGCTTAGTTGCTCTGCGGCATGTGGGATCTTCCCAGACCAGGGCTTGAACCCGTGTCTCCTGCATTGGCAGGCAGATTCTTAACCACTGCACCACCTGGAAGCCCTCATCTAGAACTTTCATAGTTTTAGATTTTAGATTTAAGAATATGCTCAAGGGCAGACAGCAGAAGCAAGAAGAACTACAATCCTGCAGCCTGTGGAACAAAAAACACATTCACAGAAAGACAGACAATATGGAAAGACAGAGGCTATGTACCAGATGAAGGAACAAGATAAAACCTCAGAAAAACAACTAAATGAAGTGGAGATAGGCAACTTTCCAGAAAAAGAATTCAGAATAATGATAGTGAAGATGATCCAGAATCTCGGAAAAAGAATGGAGGCAAAGATCGAGAAGATGCAAGAAATGTTTAACAAAGACGTAGATGACTTAAAGAACAAACAGAGATGAACAATACAATAACTGAAATGAAAACTACACTAGAAGGAATCAATAGAAGAATAACTGAGGCAGAAGAACGGATAAGTGACCTGGAAGACAGAATGGTGGAATTCACTGTTGTGGAACATAATAAAAAAAAAGAAAGAAAAGAAATGAAGACAGCCTAAGAGACCTCTGGGACAACATTAAACGCAACAACATTCGCATTATAGGGGTCCCAGAAGGAGAAGAGAGAGAGAAAGGACCAGAGAAAATATTTGAAGAGATTATACTCGAAAACTTCCCTAACATGGGAAAGGAAATAGCCACCCAAGTCCAGGAAGTGCAGCGAGTCCCATACAGGATAAACTCAAGGAGAAACACACCAAGACACATAGTAATCAAACTGGCAAAAATTAAAGACAAAGAAAAATTAATGAAAGCAACGAGGGAAAAATGACAAATAACATACAAGGGAACCCCCATAAGGTTAACAGCTGATTTCTCAGCAGAAGCTCTAAAAGCCAGAAGGGAGTGGCATGATATACTTAAAGTGATGAAAGGGAAGAACCTACAACCAAGATTACTCTACCTGGCAAGGATCTCATTCAGATTCGAAGAAGAAATCAAAAGCTTTACAGACAAGCAAAAGCTAAGAGAATTCAGCAACACCAAACCAGCTCTACAACAAATGCTAAAGGAACTTCTCTAAGTGGGAAACACAAGAGAAGAAAAGGACCTACAAAAACAAACCCAAAATAATTAAGAAAGTGGTCATAGGAACATACATATCGATAATTACCTTCAAGGTGAATGGATTAAATGCTCCAACCAAAAGACACAGGCTTGCTGAATGGATACAAAAACAAGATCCATATATATGCTGTCTACAAGAGACCCACTTCAGACCTAGGGACACATACAGACTGAAAGTGAGGGGGGTGGAAAAAGATATTCCATGCAAATGGAAATCAAAAGAAAGCTGGAGTAGCTATATTCATATCAGATAAAATAGACTTTAAAATAAAGAATGTTACAAGAGACAAGGAAGGACACTACATAATGATCAAGGGATCAATCCAAGAAGAAGATATAACAATTATAAATATATATGCACTCAACAGAGGAGCACCTCAATACATAAGGCAACTGCTAACAGCTACAAAAGAGGAAATCGACAGTGACACAACAATAGTGGGGGACGTTAACACCTCACTTACACCAATGGACAGATCATCCAAAATGAAAATAAATAAGGAAACAGAAGCTTTAAATGACACAATAGACCAGATAGATTTAAGTGATATTTATAGGACATTCCATCCAAAACAGCAGATTACACTTTCTTCTCAAGTGCACACGGAACATGCTGCAGGATAGATCACATCTTGGGTCACAAATCAAGCCTCAGTAAATTTAAGAAAATTGAAATCATATCAAGCATCTTTTCTGACCACAACACTATGAGATTAGAGATGAATTACAGGGAAGAAAACGTAAAAAACACTAACACATGGAGGATAAACAATACGTTGCTAAATAACCAAGAGATCACTGAAGAAGTCAAAGGGGAAATCAAAAAATACCTAGAGACAAATGACAATGAAAACACGACGATCCAAAACTTATGAGATGCAGCAAAAGCAGTTCTAAGAGGGAAGTTATAACTATACAAACCTACCTCAAGAAACAAGAAAAATCTCAAATAAACAATCTAACCTTACACCTAAAGGAACTAGAGAAAGAAGAACGAACAAAACACAAAGTTAGCAGAAGGAAAGAAACCATAAAGATCAGAGCAGAAATAAATGAAATAGAAACAAAGAAAACAATAGGAAAGATCAATAAAACTAAAAGCTGGTTCCTTGAGAAGATCAACAAAACTGATAAACCATTAGCCAGACTCATCAAGAAAAAGAGGGAGAGGACTCAAATCAATAAAATTAGAAAAGAAAAAGGAGAAGTTACAACAGACACTGCAGAAATACAAAGCATCCTAACAGACTACTACAACCAACTCTATGCCAATAAAATGGACAACCTGGAAGAAATGAACAAATTCTTAGAAAGGTATAACCTTCCAAGACTGAACCAGGAAGAAACAGAAAATATGAACAGACCAATCACAAGTAATGAAACTGAAACTGGGATTAAAATTCTTTCAACAAACAAAAGTGCAGGACCAGATGGCTTCACAGGTGAATTCTATCAAACATTTAGAGAAGAGCTAACACCTATCCTTCTCAAACACTTCCAAAAAACTGCAGAGGAAAGAACATTCCCAAACTCATTCTATGAGGCCACCATCACCCTGATTCCAAAACCAGACAAAGATCAAAGATACTACAAAAAAAGAAAATTACAGACCAATATCACTGATGAATATAGATGCAAAAATCCTCAACAAAATACTAGCAAACAGAATCCAACAACACATTAAAAGGATCATACACCATGATCAAGTGGGATTTATCCTAGGGATGCAAAGATTCTTCAATATACAAAAATCAATCAGTGTGATACACCATATTAACAAATTGAAGAATAAATACCAGATGATCATCTCAATAGATGTAGAAACTTTTGAGAAAATTCAACACCCATTTTGATAAAAACTCTCCAGAAAGTGGGCATAGAGGGAACCTACCTCAACATAATAAAGGCCATATACAACAAACATCATTCTCAACAGTGAAAAACTGAAAGCATTTCCTCTAAGATCAGGAACAAGACAAGGATGTCCACTCACGCCACTATTAGTCAACATAGTTTTGGAAGTCCTAGCCACAGCAATCAGAGAAGAAAAAGAAATAAAACAAATACAAATTGGAAAAGAAGAAGTAAAACTGTCACTGTTTGCAGATGACATGATACTATACATAGAGAATCCTAAAGATGCCACCAGAAAACTACTAGAGCTAATCAATGAATTTGGTAAAGTTGCAGGATACAAAACTAATGCACAGAAATCTCTTGCATTCCTATACACTAATGATGAAAAATCTGAAAGAGAAATTAAGGAAACACTCCCATTTACCATTGCAACAAAAACAATAAAATACCTAGGAATAAACTTACCTAGGGAGACAAAAGACCTATATGCAGAAAACTATAAAACACTGATCAAAGAAATTAAAGATGATACCAACAGATGGAGAGATATACCATGTTCTTGGATTGGAAGAATCAATATTTTGAAAATGACTATACTACCCAAAGCAATCTACAGATTCAATGCAATCCTTATCAAATTACCAATGGCATTTTTTACAGAACTAGAACAAAAAATCTTAAAATTTGTATGGAGACACAAAAGACCCCGAATAGCCAAAGCAGCCCTGAGGGAAAAAAACGGAGCTGGAGGAATCATATTCCCTGACTTCAGACTATACTACAAAGCTACAGTAATCAAGACAATATGGTACTGGCACAGAAACAGAAACATAGATCAATGGAACAGGATAGAAAGCTCAGAGATAAACCCACGCACCTATGGTCAACTAATCTATGACAACAGAGGCAAGGATATACAATGGAGAAAAGACAGTCTCTTCAATAAGTGGTGCTGGGAAAACTGGACAGCTACATGTAAACGAATGAAATTAGAACACTCCCTAACACCACACACAAAGATAAACTCAAAATTGATTCGAGACCTAAATGTAAGACCAGGCACTATAAAACTCTTAGAGGAAAACACAGGAAGAACACTCTTTGACATAAATCACAGCAAGATCTTTTTTGATCCACATCCTAGAGTAATGGAAATAAAAACAAAAATAAACAAATGGGACCTAATGAAACTTAAAAGCTTTTGCACAGCAAAGGAAACCATAAACAAGAAGAAAAGACAACCCTCAGAATGGGAGAAAATATTTGCAAATGAATCAACGGACAAAGGATTAATCTCCAAAATATATAAACAGCTCATGCAGCTCAATATTAAAGAAACAAACAACCCAATCCAAAAATGGGCAGAAGACCTAAATAGACATTTCTCCAAAGAAGACATACAGATGGCCAAGAAGCACATGAAAAGCTGCTCAACATCACTAATTATTAGAGAAATGCAAATCAAAACTCCAATGAGGTATCACCTCACACCAGTTAGAATGGGCATCATCAGAAAATCTACAAACAACAAATGGTAGAGAGATTGTGGAGAAAAGGGAACCCTCTTGCAGTGTTGGTGGGAATGTAGACTGATACAGCCACTATGGAGAACAGTATGGAGGTTCCTTAGAAAACTAAAAATAGAATTACCATATGATTCAGCAATCCTACTACTGGGCATATACCGAGAGAAAACCATAATTCAAAAAGACACATGCACCCCAATGTTCATTGCAGCACTATTTACAATAGCCAGGTCATGGAAGCAACCTAAATGCCCATTGACAGACAAATGGATAAAGAAGATGTGGTACATATATAGAAGGGAATATTACTCAGCCATAAAAAGGAACGAAATTGAGTCATTTGTTGAGACGTGGATGGATCTAGAGACTGTCATACAGAGTGAAGTAAGTCAGAAAGAGAAAAACAAATATCGTGTATTAATGCATGTGTGTGGAACCTAAGAAAATGGTACAGATGAACCGGTTTGCAGGGCAGATGTAGAGAACAAACATATGGACACCAAGGGGGGAAATCCATGCGGGGGTGGGGATGGTGGTGTGCTGAATTGGGCGATTGGGATTGACATGTATACACTGATGTGTATAAAATTGATGACTAATAAGAACCTGCTGTATTAAAAAAATAAATAAAATTCAAAAATTAAAATAAAAACAAATAGAGACTTGAAAGTCACCTTAAATTCCACCATGTGGAGAGAACTAGTTAAAACGTGTGTGTGTGTATTCTATAAACTGTGAAGATAATATTTTGGTAAAAAAAAAAAAAGAATATGCTCTATTTTGAGTAATTCTTGAATATAACATGAGGTATGTTTTGAAACTGATTTTCTTACATATGGATATATAATTGTTCCTGCCTTTTTTTCCATTGACTTACATTTGCATCTTTGTTGATAATCAATTTTCTTTGAAAAAGATATATATGTGTATGCATATCTATTTTCAGACTCTCTATTCTCCTGCATTGAACTATGTGTCTATTCTTTTGCCAATACTACACTATCTTAATTAAAATAGTTTTACAATAAATCTTGAAATCAGGTACAGTGAATGCTTCAGCTTGATTCTTCTTTTTCAGAATTGTTATGGATATTCTATGTCATTTGTCTTTCCATCATAGGAAATTTTAGAATTAGCTTATCAACTTCTACCAAAAAAATCCTGCTGGATTTGATTGGTATTGCATTGAATCTACAGTTGAACTTGGAAAGAACTGATATCCCAACAATATTAAGGCTTGAAATCCATGAACACTGTATGGCTCTCTATTTACTTAGCTTTTCTTTGATTTCATTCATCAGTGTTTTGTAGTTCCACATCGGATCCCTCACATATTTTTTGAGATTTATACCTAAGTATTGTATAATTTTCATATTATTATAAATAGTACTGGTCTTTAATTTTAATTTCCAACTGTTTATTGCTAATTTATAAAAATACAATTGAATTTTATATATTGACCTTGTACCCTAAAATCCTGCTAAACTTAATATTAGTTTTAGTAATCTTTTTGTAAATACTTTGGGATTTTCCTCATAGTCATTCATGTCACATACGAACAGAATACAGCTCTTTCTTCCCAGATTGTATATCTTTTTTCCTTTTTCCTGGATTATTTCACTGGCTTGTATATGGAACAAAATCAAATAGAAGTGATAACAGTAGACATCCTTGCCTTGTTTCTGATCTTACAGAGAAAGCAGTCAGTCTTTTGTCATTAAGTATGACATTAGCTGTAAGTTTTTCATAGATGCCCTTTATCAGGTTGAGGAAGTTCCCTTCTATTCCTAGTTTGCTGAAGTTTTTATTACGAATGGATGCTGAATTTTGTCAGATGATTTTTCTCCATCTATTGAGGTAGTTATAGTTTATCTTAGTCTGTTGATACAGTGAATTACAGTGGTTAATTTTTGAATGTTGAACCACTCCTGCTTTCCTGAGATAAATCTCTTTCTCATGATATACTATCCTATTTAGTTAGTTGGTAAACTTGATTGGCTAATATTTTGTTGAGGATTTGCCTGTTCTGGACATTTCATACAAATGGAATCATACAATATGTGGTCTTCTATGACTGACTTCTTTCATTTAGCATGATGTTTTTAACATTCATCCGTGGTGTAGCATGTATCAATACTTCATTCCTTTTTATTGCCGAATAATATTCCATTATATGAATATACCACTTTTTGTTTATACATTCTTTAGTTGACAGACGTTTGGGTTGTTTCTACTTTTGGCCATCAGAAATAATGCTTCCATAAACATTCATGTATAAATTTTTATATGGACATATGTTTTCATATCTCTTGGGTTTATACCTAGAAGCAGAATTGCTGGGACACATGGTAAGTGTGTCTAACCTTTGAAAAATGTCCAAACTGTTTTCAAAGTGGCTGCACTATTTTACATTCTCACCAGTAATGTATGAAGGTTCCAGTTTCTCCACATCCTCATCAATACTTGCTATTGTAATTTTTTAATTGTGTTTGGTTTTTAAATGTTTCTGCTTTAAATACCATATATTTCTACCATATAGCCCATGTATTTCCAAAAGAATCTTTTATATTTTTGTTTAATTACAACAAGGTCAATAAAGCCATAATCAGTTAGTGAAATAGTATGAAATCCAAATATAAATGTCTATAACCTGGGCTTCCCTGGTGGCACAGTGGTCGAGAGTCTGCCTGCCGATGCAGGGTACACGGGTTCGTGCCTCAGTCTGGGAAGATCCCACATGCCGCGGAGCAGCTAGGCCCGTGAGCCATGGCTGCTGAGCCTGTGTGTCCAGAGCCTGTGCTCCGCAATGGGAGAGGCCACAACAGAGGCCTGCGTACCGCAAAAAAAAAAAAAAAAAAAAAAAAAATGTCTATAACCTGTGTTAAATAAATAAAATTTTCTACTCCAAAATAGTTTTTAAAAATAGTCTCAAAGTTAAAGATCAGTGTGTCACTGGAGAACATCTTGCTGATGAACTAGTCAGATCCAAATTCATGATGACAAAAATATATTTATACATATATATATATATAAAAAATTTGACTAGAACTTTATTCTCCAACCTAATTAATATTTATACTTCTTTTTCCCAAAGGGCTAAACCATTTTTTTCCAGCTGTACTGAGGTGTAATTAACAAATAAAAATTGTATATATTTAAGGTATACAATGTGATAATTTGATATATGTATATTGATAAATTATTACCACAAGCAAGCTAATGAGCACATCCAACACCTCACATTGTTGCCCTTTTTTGTGTGTGGTGAAACACTTAAGATCTACTTGGTTAACCAATAAAACTATATGACATTAATGAAAGAAATTGAAGAAGACACAAATAAGTGGAAAGATATCCCATGTTTATGAACTGGAAGAATTAACATTGTTAAAATGTCCATACTACTAAAAGCAATCTAGAGATTCAATGCAACCCCTACCAAAATTCCAATGGCATTTTTCACAGAAATGGAAAAAGCAATCCTAAAATTCATATGGAGGGCTTCCCTGGTGGCGCAGTGGTTGAGAGTCTGCCTGCCCATGCGGGGGACACGGGTTCGTGCCCCGGTCCAGGAAGATCCCACATGCCACAGAGAGGCTAGGCCCGTGAGCCATGGCCACTGAGCCTGCGCGTCCGGAGCCTGTGCTCCGCAATGGGAGAGGCCACAACAGTGAGAGGCACGTGTACCGCAAAAAAAAAAAAAAAAAAAAAAAAAAAAATCATATGGAACCACAAAAGATTCCAAATAGCCAAAGCAATCTTGAAAATAACAATGCTGAAAGTATTATACATCCTGGTTTCAAACTATATTATAAAGCTATAGTAACCAAAACAGCGTGGTTCTGGTTAATATTACACTTTAAAAACATCAAGTTTTCAGCTTTTGCCCTCATCTCCTTAATAGCATAAAATGACTATCTCAGTGCTTTACTTCTTCAAACCATCCTTGTCAACAATTATTTTTCTTCTCAAGATTCCTGCTACTGAAATGTGTGGCCTCTGGTTTCAACTATAATTTTGATCAAAGCTAAATCAGGAATATTTTGATCTTATAATTTTATTTATAAATTAATATTCAAGAAATAGAAATTTTTAACAAGTACAAATTATCAATTTCTCCCATCAAATTAAAAAAATTAATATCCAGCATTATGAAGGATCTCAAAAGACAGTTATTCTGCCTCAGAAGGTGGAAATTTAAACTATTACAAGTTTTCTGGAGGATAATTTATAAACATAATTTTAAAGTTTTAAGAATGTACAAACCCTTTGACCCAGCAATTCTTCTTCTAGGAATTTTTTTTCCTATTTTTTGGCCATGCTGTGCGACATGCAGGATCTTAGTTCCCTGACAAGGAATCGAACCTGTGCTCCCTGAAGTAGAAAGCACGGTGTCTTAACCAGTGGACCGCCAGGGAAGACCCTCTTCTTCTAGGAATTTGTGCAAAGGAAATAATTATCAATGTGGTCAGAATTTTACACATAAAAATGTTCATCTTTATAATGGAAAAATAAGGAAATTTTTACATAGCTAAAAATGTAGAATGGTCAATGGTTAAATATTGGGTTGGCCAAAAAGTTCATCCGGGGTTTGCTGTAACATCTTAATGGAAAAACATGAACTAACTTTTTGGCCAACCCAATGAAATACAATCTATTTGTGTGATGTAATATTATGCAGCAATACAAAAATCATGGTTTCAATTAACTTTCAATGGCCTGAGAAAAGTTTTTGATGTTATGTTTTGACAAAAATGCAACATACAAAACTACCTGTTGTGTGTTCCCCACTATCGAGATAAGACAGAGACCAGTAGAACTAAACATACTGCCAGTGATAAGTCATTCATGGGTGGTAGGATTATAGGCAGTTTTTAATGGAGTGTGTGTGTATGTGTGTGTGTGTGTGTGTGTGTGCATGTGCACGTGGGTATATTTTCAAAGTTTTCTGCAGCGTACGTGTTTTACTTTTACAATGATAATGAAAGTGATGTACAGAACTGTTCTTAATTTCACCTCTATTTAAAACCACTTTTTTATTTCACTGCACAGCCATAAATGTCTCCTTCATGAATACCTCATTTTGCTTTCTCCAAAAGTTGCAAAAACAACTTAGATAATGAGCAGTTTATTTGCAGTAATAACGTATTGGCACCACTTAGGGAACAAGCTCTCAGAACTTTTCCCTATGGCAAAACAAAAATGTCACACACAGAGGCATTACAATGTTTATGCTAACTCTGGCATTTTACATGCTTGAGCTCATTATTATTCTCATTAATTTTGTGATTGTTAATAGCGCTGCTATTTATATGATGACTTAACCTTTACAGATTTCAATCAAAGATTTCAAAACTTAATGAAGAATGTGTCTAGAATGTAAGAGGATGTATCTCTGAGTGATTTTCCCCAGCAGGAGGCCTATTTTGATGCTCAATATACTTAAAAGACTGGGATGCCTAGCTAGGGAGAAGTCAAGAAACAATTATTTTATCAGTACAAGTATAAAAATTGTAGATGAGAAATTGGCCTTCATAAAAATATGTATGAATGTCAAAATATACATGAAATGAAAACAAACTACGGGGGTATTTTCTAAATGGTCCCTTTAATGTAGGTAATCTTAAAATAAGCAAGGAGTAAAAACGGTTTTTAACGAAAAGCCTTAATTTTTAACAAAAGCTGTTCTAGGCTTAAATCTGAGCAGGATAAACTAAAATTTCCAAGGGATAGAAATACAGAAGATTCCACTGTTCGCTTTTGCCAACAGATGGTTTAGGCCATCTTGCACAATCATTTTATCCTTGGTCATAGAGTTGTCCATTAGTCTGTGTCAGCTGTGTTTCTGTATAGTTGTGTAGTGTTTTACAAGCATTGTTAAAGCCATTATACATGATAAACATAAAAGCAGTAAGAACTATTATATCTTCCATCTTTTTCTCTACTTCAGAACAGTTTATAGGGCAGATAATTACGTGTTGTTTAAAAGAACCATCTGACGGCAAAAATCTGCAAGTCTGACGAAATATTCCTTTGCTAAGGCTGTGGTGAAAAGGCACTGGGTAATTGAAATGCTTAACAGTTCTACCACACCTGTGGAGATTATGAAATTGCTGCCTCTCAGCTCCAAATCTAACCTTTTGTACTCTGCTTTTTGATCCTGGGGCCAGGACTCTCCAACCACCTTTCTGCTTGGTCAGGTGGCTCTAAGTTAGGATGTGACAGTGGGAGCCTGAGAGGCTACAGGAAGACGAAGGGACTTGCTTCTTCCTGTCTGCTTCCTGGGGGCTTCCTGTTTGTTTGCCATTCCCAGGAGCCGGCCCTGCAGTGCCTTCACTCTGCAGCAGCAGGTACCTTTGCATAGCAGCAGCCAAATTCAGTTTTCAGTTTTCCCCATACTTGCAAACCCCTGTCTCCCACAGAGACATCAGAATCAGCTGGCCCTCTCCTCCTGCAAGGTCTGGGTCCCAGTCCCATAAGGCTCCCCGTATCAGACTCAGAACCTCCCACCAGTCCAGCAGTACCATCTCCTCGGAGTTCCGAGTTACAGCTCCATAGGACCTCTCCTCTAAGTTTCCTCAGCTGAGGGTTGGGAGTAGCTGCTTACAGTTGCTGCCTTTTGATGCCTTAAAGCTCTCCTTTTACCTTCAGCTATTAATAACATTATGCCTAATGAACAAGCCTTTATATTAAATTCTTTTGGTTCACATAACTGGTGTGGTCTCTGTTTCCAAATGTGACCTTGTCTTAGTCAGTTTGGGCTGCTATTACAAGTTACCATAGACTGGGTGGCTAAAACAGCAAACATTTATTTCTCATGGTTCTGAAAGGTAAAGTCCAAGATGAAGGTGCTGGCCTGGTTGGGTCCTGGTGAGAGTCCTCTTCTGGGTTGCAGAAGAAGTTACAACTGCTAACATTGTATGTTCACATGGCAGAAAGAGACCTAGCTAGCTCTCTAGACTCTTTTTCTAAGGGCACTAACCCCATTCATGAGGGCTCCACCCTCATGATCTAATCATTTCCCAAAGGGTCCACTTTCAAATACCATCACATTAGGGGAGTCAGGATTTCAACATAAAAATTTTGGAAGGACACAAACATTCAGTCTATTGTAGAACCTAACTAATACAGAAAAGAAGTGGGCAATATCTAGCAAAAATGACATGGATTTACACTGTGACCCATCAATACCACTGCTAGTACTCTATGCAGAAAGATATATGGTCTTTCTTTGAAACGCTACTCATAATAGCAAAGATTGGAGACAAAAATGTCTACCAATGGTACATGCACATAATAGGATATTATAAAGTCATAAAAAGAAATGGGAAAAGGCACTATATACAGCCATGGAGTGATCTCCATGATACGTGGTTAGGCAAAAAAAAAAAAAAAAGGCAAGAGGGAGAAAATGTGTGCAGGATGCTGCTGTTTGTCTAAGAAAGGAAAGAATAAGAACACAGTCACATATTTACTTTTATTAAATTAAGTTGAAGGATAAACCAAAAAAACAAGATACCCATTGGAGGTAGGAAAGAATAGGTTGAAGAAGATTGGGACAGAAGCTAGACTTCTCTACATTTACCTTGTTTTACAGATTTGACTTTAACAGGTTCTGGTGAACAATTCCACCACGTAGGTGTGTATGTGGAGTGGGGGTCCCCACACCAACAAGAAATTCTTCAACACCAGCTAGGTGTCCTACAAATCAACTAAACACTGACAGTACCTGGAGATGGCATCAGATCCCACAGGTTAAGGGCTCCATCCTATAAGACTGTCCCCCTGACAGCCCCAACTTTAGACACCAATCACAAGCCC
The DNA here is from genome assembly GCF_949752795.1 of Hyperoodon ampullatus. NCBI lineage: Eukaryota > Metazoa > Chordata > Mammalia > Artiodactyla > Ziphiidae > Hyperoodon > Hyperoodon ampullatus. The sequence continues at coordinate 47,077,854 of NC_136919.1, read as the reverse complement.
AGGTTATCACCTGTGCTTCTGACCAACCAACAGTAGATTGGAGGCTCCAATGACCTTCAAATTCAATTAACTTGCTAGAATGACTCACAGAACTCAGAGGAACATTTTACTTACAAGATCCATCAATTTATTATAAAAGGATATAACTCAGGAACAGCCAGATGGAATAGACACACAGGGCAAAGTATGGGGAAAGGGCATGGAGCTTCTATGCCCTCTCCAGGCACACCAGTCTTCCCAAATCTCCACCAGTCTAGAACCTCCAAACCCTGTCCTTTTGGGGTTTATGGAGCCTTCATTACATACACTGGGTTGATTAAATCATTGGCTATGACTGATTCAACCTCCAGCCCCTCTCCCCTCCCTAGAGGCCAGGGGGTTGAACTAAAAGTTCCAGCCCTAATCACAGGTTAGCTCCTCTGGCAAACAGGTCCCATCCTTAGGTGCTTTCTGAAAGCAACATCATTAACATAACAAAAGACACATTTATGCTCTTATCACTCAGGAAATCTCAAGGGTTTTAGGAGCTCTGTGCCAGGATCAGGGACAAAGACCAAACATATATTTCTTACTACAAATCACAATATCACAACTTTGCAACCATAAAAATCATTTAAATAATCATAAATAATATTTAATTTTTTAAATGATGTATTATATAAACAAATAAACAAAAACTATATCCACTGAAAAGGCAGTGTTTCTACAAAGACCAATCCAACAGCAATGAGTACCCCTAGTGCCCAGGTTATGACTCTAAATACCATTTCCCACTAAGAGGAACCAGGGCTCCTTTGAGAAATGGCAGATTCTAGGTCAGGAGCAGAAAATGCACAAAGCAAGTAAGGAAGCTCTTGTTATACCAGAAAGCAAGAACAGTATCAAGGGACTTCCCTGGTGGTGCAGTGGTTAAGAATCCACCTGCCAATGCAGGGGGCACGGGTTCGATCCCTGGTCAGGAAAGATTCCACACACTGTGGAGCTACTGAGCTCGCGCGCCACAACTACTGAAGCCTGAGCGCTCTACGGCCCACGTGCTGCAACTACTGAGCTCATGTGCCACAACTACTGAAGCCCGCGTGCCTAGAGCCCATGCTCCGCAACAAGAGGAGCCACCACAATGAGAAGCCTGCGCACCGCAACAAAGAGTAGGCCCCACTCGCTGCAACTAGAGAAAGCCCACGCATAGCAACAAAGACCCAACACAGCCAAAAATAAATTTAAAAAAATTTTTAAATAATATGTTTAAAAAAAAAAAGAACAGTATCAAGGATGACTGGGTTCTGTCAAAAGGACTCAGGAGTCAACTTGAAGAGATTCTATTAGAATATCTTCATTTGCAACCCCTAATGATTAATGAGTCTAAACATTGATCATCAATGCCTGCTCACATTCACTAAAAAAGAGAGACAGTCAGATACAGTAAGTCCCCTACATACGAACAACTTCTGTTCCGAGAGCAAGTTCGTAAGTCCAATTTGTTCCTAAGTCCAACAAAGTTAGCATAGGTACCCAACTAACACAATCGGCTATATAGTACTGTACTGTAATAGGTTTATAATACTTTTCACACAAATAATACATAAAAAACAACCAAACACAAAAAATAAAGAAAACATTTTTAATCTTATGGTACAGTACCTTGAAAAGTACAGTAGTACAGTACGACAGCTGGCATACAGGGGCTGGCATCAAGTCAACAGGCAAGAAGAGCTACTGACTGGAAGAGGGAGAGGAGGTGGGAGATGGTAGAGCTGAAGGATCATCAGCAAAAGGAGACGGAGGGCAAGCTGCAGTTTCACTCACGCCTGACTTTGATGGAATGCATCTTTGAAATTTTGCAACTTGAAATTTCACAACTTGAAGGTTCGTATGTACTGGACTTACTGTATTATATACCTCCTGATAAAAGTACACAATATCATCTTTGAAGTATTCTTGTGCAAAACATGGGAACCATAATCTAATCAAGCTTCAAGATACATGTATCTATTTGCAGGGGACAGAAGAACATATTAATGACATCGTGGAGATGCAATTAGCAAAATCCAGGTGGTAGAACACAATTATTTCTTCAACAAATAGACTACAAGAAAAAAATAGAGTGTAAATCTGTAAATTAACAGAGAAAAGATAATGGGCCTGATTTAAACAAACAAATAGTTTCAAAAACTTTATAAGACAGGGAAATTTGAACATGGGATATTTTATGATTTTTGGAATTATTTTTAACTTTGTTATGTGATGATACTATAGTTACATTTTTAAAACAAAATATATAATACATGAAATTGTATAAAGACAGGTATTTACTTCAAAACTGTCAGGTTGGGCTTGCCTGGTGGCGCAGTGGTTAAGAATCTGCCTGCCAATGCAGGGGACACGGATTCGAGCCCTGGTCCAGGAAGATCCCACATGTCGCGGTGCAACTAGGCCCATGCATCACAACTACTGAGCCTGTGCTCTAGAGCCCACGAGCCACAACTACTGAGCCCACGCACCACAACTACTGAAGCCCGCGTGCCTAGAGACCATGTTTCGCAATGAGAAGCCACCGCAATGAGAAGCCTGCGCACAGGAACAAAGAGTAGCCCCTCTCGCTGCAACTAGAGAAAGCCTGTGTGGAGCAGCAAAGACCCAACACAGCCAAAAATAAAAAATAAAATCAAAATCAAAAAAAAAAAACAAACCTGTCAGGTATGAGGAAGAATTGAGTGAGGATATAGAAGAAACAAAATTGTCCAAGAATTTATAATTATAGAGTCTGGGTCATGGGTATGTTGACTGAAAAAAAACATATGATGTAAAAGTAGTAAGTTTCAGTTTTATTTGGAGACCTTACTGAGGACAATAGCCCAGAAGACAGCCTCTCAGGTAGCTCTGAGGAACTGCTCTGAAGAGGTAGGGGAGGAGCTAGTTTATATATGAATTTTTTGGCTGGAAAATACACGTAGTCAAGCATACATCTTGGCGAAAGGTTACTGCTAATTACAAAAAAAGATATCTCAAGCTAATGACTTTAGTGTTTTTCTATGAATGGGAAGATGCAAGAATCTGGGGTCGTTGAAATTCTCCCTTAGATATGCATCTTAACTATCTAGTGGCCCCATACCCAAAACACAGAATGCCATTTTCCCATCTTTCTCCATCCTGAATTCCCCTCAAGCGTGCTAAGACTAGGCATACTAAGACTGGGTGTGCTAAGGCGTGGGAGACTGCAGTGGGTTTCCATTTGACCGTTTGTATCAGGGTGACACTCTTTGTTCTTTTTGTTTACAGGTACATGGGGGTTCATTATAAAGTTTTTTATGCTTTTTTTATACGTTTATATTTTCCATAATAAAAAGTCCAGGGCTTCCCTGGTGGCGCAGTGGTTGGAAGTCCGCCTGCCAATGCAGGCGACACAGGTTCATGCCCCGGTCCGGGAGGATCCCACATGCCGCGGAGCGGCTGCGCGTCCGGAGCCTGTGCTCCGCAACAGGAGAGGCCGCAGCAGTGAGAGGCCGGCGTACCGCAAAAAAAAAAAAAAAAAAAAAAAAAAAAGTCCATTAAAAGGCAAAATCATCTCACTTAAGAACATTTTTGAATGTATCTCTTTGATAACTTTTCCTATTACTTGAGTGATTATTGTACTACCAAGTTTTTCATTTCTTCTAGAGTCAACTTTTGGTGATACAATAATGTCAAATTCATGTGTATTTATGTAGATTTATTAAAATAACTAAAAAGCTTAAGCGATACATTTACCACTATGTACAGCTTTGGTTACCTCCAAAATATTTCAGGTGTCAGGGAGAAGGAGAATTGTGATGCTTTTCTTATAATTATTATTAGTGGAGCAATATACCCTATGTTCACAAAATAGCTCTTGAGAAATTCAAAGAACAGAGATACTTTAAAACAAAGCAAATTCCAGTTAATGATTTTAAAATAAAATATATTACAAATGAAATTATATGATTTTATAAACATGCTTCAAAATTATCAAGGATGGGAAGCAGATATAGAAGAAGACTGGCTATGAGCTGAAAATTGTTGAACTGAGTGATGTCTATATGGATGCTCATAATACTAATATCTCTACTTTTGTAAATGGCTGAGATTTTTCATTATTTTAAATCTTTTAAATAAAGCTGAAAAAGTGATGAAATTAAAAAGTTCTAAATTTCCAGCTTTGCAGAATTTGGCACAGTTGCAAGACAAGTTTAATAAACTGAATTTTTTCCCCTCACTGTAAAAACAAAATTACACAACTAAATTTGTGCCTGGTGATTTCAAGCAAACACCAGAGCATCCTTCACCCTCCCAAAAAACACAGATACCTATCAGGGTTTGGGATTTTACCCTACTTACAAGCTAATAAGAGCCTGTTACTGTTTTATGAATATTGGCAGGAGACAGGAGACTCCTAAGTCAAAGGAAAATGTTATTACTCAAGGCACAGCGAGCAGCATGAGCATCAGGTCCTTGCCTCGGGTCCCATGGGAGAGATGTGGAGGGTCCAGAAGGATGTAATACATACAATGGGTTTGTGCTGCAGAAGAGGAGCACTGAGTTTGGGAATTCACTGCTTTTATGGTGATAACAAAGTCTGCACTTTGAACCCACATGTACCCATGACCCAGACTCAACAATCATAAATTCTTAGACAATATTGTTTCATCCATACCCTCATTCAATTCTTCCCCCCACCTAGTAATTTTGAAGCAAATGCCTGACTTTATATAATTTCAGTGCTCAAAGCTGCTCTCTGTAATCACCACCCTAAGGAACGGCCTGGGTAAAAAGTAGTCAGGACCTTGCATACTTGTCATACCCAGCAAAAATGTGCAGGGCTGCTCAGGGCCCATGAAAGTTTGCCTTCCCCATCAATCTACCTGTTGTCCCTCCACGTCTTGGCTTCTTGCAAAATTCACAAACACATGCCACTCTGTTGACCACTCTGATTAATTTAACCAACAGAGGCTAGAACTAAATCTGTTCAAATGGCCTCATACAGCATTTGATTAAGGTTACTATCAATAGGACTCCAAACGAGCCAGACAAAGTTAGCCTGCAGTATTGACCTCAAATATGCCTGTGGGGGTCCTGGAGTCAGAAAACTGTCCCGGGGAGACCAGAGGATATTATTTCAGACAGTCAGGATGTAGTCTAGTGTAAGGCCAGTCCATTATCCATTACAAGCCATGAAACAGAGTTTACACGGACCTGCTGATCTTTGGTGTCATTGCCAATAATTACAGAAGGCAACAGATAAGCCAAAAAAAAAAAAAAAAAAACCCAAAACAAAACAAAAAAAAATCCATCCCCAATGGAGAGATATTCTATGGCCCATTTCCAGTCATATGCAAACCCAAACAGGCACAGGTAATTCTGATCAGGTTTTTCGTTAAACTTGATTTGGATCAGGCTTAACATTGGTTAAGTCACACGAGCAGTGTCACTGAGTGGTTGTAGCTGGCATAACCTAAAACCTCTCAAGCATCAGAAAAGCATGTGAATTTATAACAGTCAGAATGAAACAAGGTTTTGTCAGCCCGTGTGTTTGTACCTGCTTAAAGGGGGTCCATGTTGAGAGCTGCTATTGATGGCATCGGGCACAGCAGAAGAATTAAGAATCAGCCATGTCCACAGAATGTCAGCTGCAGCTGCTATTTGACTCAAGTGGCAGTGGTGGATCTAGGGGACAAAGAGATTATTAATTGCCCCCACTCTTACACATTTTGGGTCTAAAGTGTTCCCATCAGAGGTGCCAGGGTTGTTTAATCTATGAGTCTATAGTATTCCAATTGGCAGACCAGATAGCAGACCAGGCAGCTAACTCATTGGCAATATCCCAATCAATAAAAAAAAAATATTTCATCAAAAGGAGTATTGGCCAGAGTTATGAGAATGGCCTTGAGTTCTGCCCACTATGTGGACAACCACACCAGTTTTCAAGATGGCATATATTGAGCAGCACTTGAACAGCTGAAGCAGCCCAGTGGACACTGACAGGATCCAACTTAGCCAAACCATCAATGAACAAGGGTTAGGCTTTAAGGAGAACCTCTGTGAATCAAGGGCCCCTTTAAACCAATGGATTTATTTCAGGTTGTATACGTAATGGAGAAGAAAGTTTCTCCAAAACAATAGCTGCCCCTTTTTCATATACACTGAGATGCTGTTGGGGCCAGGTCACTGTGTCCTTAAATATACAATCTCCATTTGACAAGTAAGTAGACTGGACCTTTTCCTTATTAGTTGTCAAGTCTGAATTGACCCACCCAAAAATGGGGACAGCAGGCTGCAGAGTCCTAAGCCCTCTATGCATGGATCAGGCGTTCAGCTTGGCAACACATTAATAGCCACCCCCCTTTTTAAAAGGGGTGTACTTAGTGCCTGCATCAGGCAGGTGGCGATGTTGTACCGGGAAATTGCCTCTCTGAGCTGCCACCACTTAAGTCTTTAAAGCTGTGATTTCCATTTCTTCTCAGATTTTATATTCTTTTGGGAGGCCACCGGGAAGAGGATAGAGATTACCTCTCTACACGCCACAGTGCCTGAATGAAAGAATCCCTTCTGGACTTCATGAGCATTTACAATACAAGCATGTACAACATAAGTATCAAGTAGTTGTTCAGCAGTGAAAGACTCATTACCAAATCATTTTCTGGAAAAAAGTATTAAATAAGTCAGTAGGAGCAGCCTCAGAACAGTAAAATTACTGCTCCTGATTTCCAACACCTCCATCCCCAGGATGGGGAGTTTCTTTACCTGTGTGCACTTAAATCACAGGGCAGCAGCAGGCATCTCCATACTACCATAAAGGAGAAGCAGCCCTGAAAATTTGTGAATAATGAATTCTAGACCATATGGGAACAGACCAAAGTTCCCTCCTAGAACATTTAAGCTCCTCTTCCTTTCTGCAAAGAATTAATAAGTTATAATCTCACGGTATCCAATGATTTCATTTAAATAAAATTATATTTGCTTGCACAGGGTTTCAAGCACAAGTTCTCAAATTAAGACCAGGCTTTGTTGAAATCCCAGCATCACCATTTACAAGTTATGTGACCTGAAGCAAATTACATAATCATTCTGAATCTCAGTTTCCTCATCTGTGAAATGGTAACATGCCACCAGATACAAAGTGTTCTCATAAAGATTCAATGGGACATTTAATCACATTTGGTTTTTATTATTAGCTTTGTTGAGGGGAATGGTGCTTAATTGTAAAGCCAATGGCTAGAGGACCCTGGTTCCCTGGGAAGGCAGCTCAGGAATTCAGGCATTTAGGCAGTAAGAAAGCACAAAAATTAAGACTATGAGAGGCATGGAAGGGGATGGCAGTTGGATATCTGTGGGGGGCCAAGATAAGCCTAAGAACTGCCTTTCCTTTTCATGAATGTAGCATTTTTTTGTAGAAGAGCAGAAAACATTTACCTCACACTTCCTCTGGTATGAGGAAGAAATACATTCAGTGATGAACTCAGGCATTCTTGAGTCATATCAAACAGGAATTTCAGAAGGGACCACTTTATACTTCATTCATTGCCATACAGATATCTCCCCTCTACTATGCTAGAGAATACTGAATGGTTCTACTATGCTAGAGAACACTGAACTCCAATGGAGAGCACAGAGTAGAAGGCAGTAATTAGTCAGCAAACTTATACTGAGCACCTTCTATGCGCCAGGCTCTGTGTTAGGGGTGATGAGCAAACTGATACTATCCCACCTTCAGGGAGGATACATTTCCAGCTTGCAGCTCCCTGGGGGCAATCTGCTGAACATGCGAGAGCAGAATCACCTGTAGTATTTAGAGCGCTCAAACTATGAGCACAGATCCTACTCCTGAACTAATTCTAGGAGGTCGGGGCACAGGAGGCTGTATTTTTTTTTTTTTTTTTTTTTTTTTTTTTGCGGTACACGGGCCTCTCCCGTTGCGGAGCACAGGCTCCGGACGCGCAGGCTCAGTGGCCATGGCTCACGGGCCCAGCCACTCCGCAGCATGTGGGATCTTCCCAGACCGGGGCATGAACCTGTGTCCCCTGCATCGGCAGGCAGACTCTCAACCACTGCGCCACCAGGGCAGCCCAGGAGGCTGTATTTTTAATAAATTCTAACACCCAGTTTGGGAACCACCACTGGTGTTACTCAAAGGGTGGTCAGACCCTCACACTCAGTCTGTCTAAGAGTGCAGTATAGGAATGTGTTTTTTCAATGAACCTCGAGGTTTGAGAACTGCCATGCTAGACTGCCTTTCTCTCTCTCTCTTTTTTTTTCCTTTTCGGCCACGCATGGCATGTGGGATCTTAGTTCCCCTGACCAGGGATCGAACCCATGCCCCCTGCAGTGGAATAGCAGAGTCTTAACCACTGGACCTCCAGGGAAGTCCCTAGACTGCCTTTCTCTTACACCACTTCCTTTCTATTAGATAATATGTGTGAAAATGCATTATGAACAGCAAAGCATGATGCCAAGTTAGTGGGGTCCAGTTTATACAAGCAACTGAAGTCAATGTGGAGTATAATGAGGCATTCCTCAGAGCTTAACAGGTCTCTGACCAAAACCTCATGATTCTTTCTCTTTTTTAAAAAAATTATTTTATTTATTTATTTTTTATTTATTTTTGGCTGCGTTGGGCCTTTGATGCTGTGAGCGGGCTTTCTCTAGTTGCAGCGAGTAGGGGCTACTCTTCATTGCAGTGCGCAGGCTTCTCATTGCGGTGGCTTCTCTTGTTGCAGGGCATGGGCTCTAGGCGTGCGGGCTTCAGCAGTTGCAGCATGCAGCCTCAGTAGTTGTGGCTCACAGGCTCAGTAGTTGTGGCGCATGGGCTTAGTTGCTCCGCAGCATGTGGGATCTTCCCGGGCCAGGGCTCGAACCCGTGTCCCCTGGATTGGCAGGCGGATTCTTAACCACTGCGCCACCAGAGAAGTCCTCATGATTCTCTTTATAGTAGCATAAGCTTCTGGCAGGTAAGGCTGACAGAACAGTGCTGTTACCTCACTGAAGGCCCTTCTGCCACTGGCCCCTGGAGCAGATTCATGGTGCCTGAGCAGTTACCACACCTGGAGGGCTTCCTCTCAGAAGGCCCTTAAAGTCTACACATTCCTCTGGGCCACTTGCAGAATCTTTTGTATCATGACCGAAATATTTATTAGGCGAAACTTGTATGAGCATAGTGATATGGTTCTAACCCCCTTAAATGCTTTCTCAACACATCATGAAATCCAAACTCAGGATGTGGGATTCAGGATGAGGAAGAAACTAGATGGGTTGGAGGGGACAGGCAGATGTCTAGAGAAGACACTGAACTGCCACTTTAGATGTGAAGAATGGCAAGTGCCTTGGGGATACTCAGGTGGTGATGCCCAACAAATGGCTGCTGACAAAGAGTGTGGAGATCTGAAGGGGATTAAGGTCAATGACAGAGGCAGAGGGGACTTCAGCTGGAAGTCTGCATAGAGAGAAATTAAATGAAGAAGAATTCATCGGTGTATGGAGTCACATGTGAAGTGAGAGGAGAAAGGGTGCAGTGAAAGAGCCTAAGAAAGAGGGACCAAACTAAGAAGAAGTGAATCATGAGAGCAGAAGGCTCTAAAGCCAAAGGAGGTTAACATTTCAAGGAAAGACCTGTCACCAGTGTCAAATACAACAGAGCAGTCAGCAAGGGCAAGAACAGAAGAGAGGTCACTGGATTTGCAATCCGCACATCACTGGTGACATTCCCCAGAGCAAAAGAGCAGAGTGATGTGGGAACTATTTCCTTCATGGTTTTGGCCAGAGTGTTTACTAATAAATCTCAGTTCTTTTTATAGTTCTGATTTAATTATTTCCTGTCAAGGATTACCAGTTCTCATATTATATGTATGTTATCACTGAACATTAAGAAACTTTGCTTTTTGAAGGGCTGCCTCAGTAAGAACCAAAATGTAGCTGGATGGCTTTTCTCCCTACTCCTCAGCTTTCCCTACACTCTAACTTCCAAGGCGACCCCAGTATTATTTTTCGGGGTTTGTGGTGAGCCTCATATACCCTTTCAGGGTATATGGTGGCCACTCAAAGAAAGTTTGCTCAATGAATGTGAATGCAAGGACTTTAGGAAGTGGGTGGGAAGAAAGTCTTCTCCCATATAGTAAATACATAATATTTACTATAGTAATATGAAATATAGTAAATATGTTCTCTTTCAAAATTAAATATAACCAGGGAATAGCTGTACCCTGCAGTGCAACATGATGAAGTGTGGGCTTAGGAGTCAGATAGAGCTGAGGACTGAATCCCACCTATGGATGTCTGTAAAACGGGGTCATACTCCTCACTTCATGGGGCAACTGGAGGAACTGAACTAAATAACATATGTAAAGACCCCATCATCGAAGCCTGCAAAGAGTAGGAGCGTGGTAACTAGTAGAGGTCAGTATCAGTATCAGCTATTAGTTAGTCATCTTATAAGCTGTTTATTCAGATAAGATAGAAAACGACAATAACTCTCTATAGAAGTTGGGCAGGAAAACCTCACCTTTCATCTAGAAAGATCTCATCACCCACATTTACCTGAGCGGGCGCAACTCCCACCAACCTATGGAAAGTAGGTGTGGTGAAGAAGGCCCTCTCAGTGTCTGCTGAGCCATTTCTCTGACTTCTGACAGGGTGAAAAGCGTGCATTAGGAAGAGTTGTTACACGTTAAAAATAAATAAGTTGATTAAACATTGAAACTTTGCACTCCTAGCCACGGAAACGTTGAAGTCCCGCCAGCACTCGGCACGCTTTGCAAGGCATTAAGGTGGCGATGGGGTGAGGGCAAAAGGGAGAGAGGGGAGGTGACCACACGTACCGGGGTGCCAGACAGGGAAGCCTCCAGCTTGACGGCCAAACCATTTTAAAAAGCGGCATTTTCCCCTCGCCCCTTAGGCTCCCCTCCTAGCGAGCTGGACAGTCACACTCCACGGCCCAGAGTGAGCGAGTCCCAGGCCTGGGCCCGCAGGGGAGGAGCCTGCCGCTGGCCCCTAGCAACCCTCCCTCCCTCGGGGGGCGGGCGAGGTCTCCTTCGCCCCGCAGACCCCGCCCCACCCCGGCTCCGCCCCTCGGCCGGTGGCCCCGGGGCGACAAGGGGAGGAGCTCGGCGGCTGGAATCGCGCAGCGCAAGGGATCGTGCCCCGCAGCCTGGTCCCCGGCCGCCGGTCGGAGCCTGCAGTGCAGTTTGCGGTGAGTGAGTACGTCGCGGCCCGACCGACGTCCGGCCCCGGGCGGGAGCGCCGGCCGCCCTGGCCCCGGCAGGGTGGGCGCGAGTCCGCGGCGCCCCAGGCACCTTCCCTGAGCCTGGACTGCCCGGACTGCGGCGCGCCGGGCGGCCCGGGGCGGGGATCCGGGGAAGGCCGAGGGGAAAATCGGGGACTAGTTCCTGGGGACTGACCCCTTCGCCCTGTCCCCAGCCTGTGCTGAGCCGAGGACAGGTCTCGGGGACTGGAAATGGCTCTCCTAGGCCTTCTTTGTCTGGGCTGTGCGGGCCGCCCAGAGTCCACGCTGAGACTGTTCCGGCCGACTGAACTGGGGAGTCCTAACCTCAGGGAGGGTGTGCAGGCCTCACCGGGGAGTCCTCGCCGAGCTGGGGGTGGCAGGATAGGGAAATCCTCAGAGGTTCTGACAGATCGGGGCAAACACAAGTGGTAAGGGGAAAACGGAGTGTGGGGGAAGAGACCCTCGGTGGAAGGGGTGGGGATAGAGCCCATCCTAATAGATTCAGAGATCCAGGAAGGAGCACGGGCTGCCTTTCCTAATTCAGCCAGCACACCAGAATGGCACATCTTCCTTCCTGCCACATACCTAACCCTCCTTACAGCGGGGTGTGTGTGTGTGTGTGTGTGTGTGTGTGTCTTGCGGGGATGGGGATAGGGAGTCGGGGACAGCCTCTAGGATAGCAGTTCTCAAACTTTTCTGGGGGCGGTGCTCAAAAACCCCTTTACACTCTTAAAAATTAGTATACTAAGGAACTTTTATGTGGGTTATATATTTCAATATTTGCCAAATATAACGAAAACTGAGAATATTTTACTATATTTAGTAATGCATTTAGACATAATAGTGGACCTATTATACATAACATATCTTTATGAAAATAACCATCCTTTTCAAAACAGAAAGTTACTGAGAAGAGTGGCATTGTATTAATTATATTTTTGCAAATCTCTTTAATGTCAGGTTTAATAGACAGCAGCTAGATTCTTTTTTTGTTTTTCATTTGCTTTTTCATCAGCTAGATTCTTATATCTGCTTCTGCATTCAGTCTGTTGCAGTATTACGTGTCATATAGCCTCTGGAAAACTCCACTGTGTACTCTGGAAAATGTGAGAGTGAAAATGTCAAATAGCATCTTGGCATTTTTACGAAAGTGGTTTTGACTTTGTGGATCCCTAGAGTCCCCTGCACCACACTTTGAGAGCCACCGGTGTAGGAAATGCTTCAGAGGCTGAAATCATTGGCCTGCTTCTTGTTTGTGATCCTTCCTCTGAATGGGAACACACACCACACCATGCATGGATGGTTAACCTCTGGTAGTTGCAACCAAGCTTGACCTCACTCTGGAAACCAAGAACTAGGTCCCCACATAAGGCATGATGAGCCCTGCTGGCCTCCTGAAAACTGGCAAGGCTCTCAGATGCCTTTGGTTATTTCTGTCCCTGCAGAGGTGACCTGTGCATGAGTCCAGACTGTAGCAGTGATGTGGCACACAGGACCCACGCATTCGGAGGCGTGCCCATGGGGACCCCATGCCAAGTGTGGAGGGGTTTGTGCGAGAGTTTGCAAGTGTTTGAGAAGTGATTTGCAAAAGAATAGGGAGGCGTGTTGTTGCCTTCCTGTCCTCCATGATCATTTCTGTTTGTGGTTGAGCAGCCTTGAGTTTATTGGAATACGACTGGTGAATAAGAGCACCCAGCCTTGGTGCTCTTTCACTTTCCACTTTCAGAGGGGTGTCCCTGTGAGTGGCCCTTCCTCAGCCTCTGCCAGAGCCCAGTGTCCTGCATGCTGCTGTGTGGTAGGTGGGATCACTCACTGGATTACTTCCGTGGCTCCTTGTTCTGTCAGCACAAATTCCAGATAGAAATTACATACACATTTAGCCTTATAAATGTTTGGAAGACAGACATACCAAATTATCAACAGTAGCCAGTTCTGGACAGTGGAGTCAGAAGGAAGGCAGGGAACTTATCTTTGTTACTCTTTGTGGTAACATATGTCTGCCTGCCTTGCAGCATTCATGTATTGCTTTTACAACCTGAAAACAAAACAAAAAACTAAACTCCCAACAACCTATACTTTTTTAAGGAAGATAGGATTATTTCTGTTAGAATGTTACCATCACTCCCTCTCTCCTGATAAAACAAATTACTGCATCCTATTTCTAAACTAGTATATATGATACTAGTATATATTAACTCAAAATAATATTGAGAGAGAGAGCCCTCTCAGATCAAAGCATTTTACTGAACAATATTTGTTTGACGTTAAGCCCCTGTCCAAGGTTAGAAGCACCAGATCAGACTTTTTTTTTAATTTTTGAATTTTATTTTATTTATTTTTTTATACAGCAGGTTCTTATTAGTCATCCATTTCATACACATCAGTATATACATGTCAATCCCAATCGCCCAATTCATTACACACACCCCCGCCACTGCTTTTCCCCCTTGGTGTCCATACGTTTGTTCTCTACATCTGTGTCTCTATTTCTGCCCTGCAAACTGGTTCATCTGTACCATTTTTCTAGGTTCCACATATGTGTTAATATACGATATTTATTTTTCTGACTTACTTTACTCTGTATGACAGTCTCTAGGTCCATCCACTTCAGATCAGACTGTTTTCTAATGGACTATTGTGCAGCCCTTAAACTGATGTTGTAAAACGCTGTTTCATGAAATGTCATGAAGTACAGTTTTAAAATTGAAAAACATGTTACCCAAGACTGTTTCTCTGTGATACTACTGTGACGAGGAGAGAAAGCATGTGCGTGTATGTACAGATGTGCACACGCGTGGACAGAGGCAAAGGATGTGCCAAACGCTGGGTGGCTTTTCTCTTGGTGGTGGGGTACAGTGGGTTTTTAATTCTCTTCACTTTGCTTATTAATATTTTCTAGCAAGTACTAAACAAGTATTAAAATTGACTTGACCGGACTTCCCTGGTGGTGCAGTGGTTAAGAATCCGCCTGCCAATGCACGGGACACGGGTTCGAGCCCTAGTCCGGGAAGATCCCACATTCCGCAGAGCAACTAAGCCTGGGCGCCACAACTACCGAGCCTGTGCTCTAGAGCCCGCGAGCCACAACTACTGAGCTCCCGCGCCACAACTACTGAAGCCCGCGCACCTAGAGCCTGTGCTCCACAACAAGAGAAGCCCCCACAATGAGAAGCCCGTGCACCACAACGAAGAGTAGACCCCCCTCGCCGCAACTAGAGAAAGCCCACGCGCAGCAACGAAGACCCAACGCAGCCAAATATAAATAAATTAAAAAAAATTTTTTGACTTGACCAAAAATAACCCCTACAGTTATTTGTACATTGAGGGCAACATAGTTGGCTTCGTTTTTCTTAGACTGACTTACCACCAACTTGGCCAGTAGCAGACCCCTGCTACTCCCTTCCTCCCAGTGGGAAATGGAGAAAGAAGTATGAAGCGAGAGGCATGGGGAACTGAAAACAGCCCTTAGTTATGTTGTGAAGTGTCTACTTCCGCCTGTGGAGTCAGCTCCAGCCTCAGCCCTGCCCGTTCCCTCCAACTGACCTAGAGGTTAGAATGTTCTTATCAGATCAGCACCATCACCTGAGAAGCCATCAGCTGACCATCTCCCCAGACTGAATGGCCTTGATTTCTCTTTTAGCCATTTTTAATGGAAAATTGCAGACATCCAAAGAAGTGGAGAGTATAAAGCCCCCGCTTCAACAATTATGAACATTAGCATTTGACCAATCTTGTTTCATCTGGACCTTTCCTTAAACTCACTTCTTTTTTTGCCTCTTCCAGGAGTTAGCATCTTCATTTTCAACTGTATAAACTAACAAAGTATCTTTGTTGTGTCTTTTAGTAACAAGGATGTACTAACTGCTGTAACAAAATCTTAAAACTCTTCTGTCCTAATGTCAGCACAACCGAACCCCCAGGCGGACTTCGAACACTTGCTGTGTGGTCCCCCTTCTCTGCTTCTGCATTTCCTCTCCTCTCTGCCTTCTAGGCTAAATCAGTCTTCCCTCTTTCCTTCTTCTAATTCTCCTCTGTTAAGCCTTTCTCAACTCCCTTAGTTATAGCTGTCACTTTCCTCTGACCTCTCTTATGACCCTTAGCATATTATAGTTCTTTGCGAGCTTATCTCAGTCTCCTTAGATCATAATCTTCATGTAAAACAAGATTTTCCTTATCTCCCTTTCTCCTATGCTACTTAAAAATGCTTAATGCAAAGAAGATGCTCAAGAAACAGATGCTAAATTAATTTAAATTGATTAAGTTCATTGGAGAAAAATTTTGATTACAAAAGAAATGCATTATGTTCAAAGGAAAAATTTCAGATATTGCCTAGGACCATGAACATTTTATCTCACCTGCAAGATTTTTAAAGATTTTAAAGTACTGCAACAAAAAGAATCTTCAATTTGAGCCAGTATAAAGAAGACATCTTTTTTTTTTTTTTTTTTTTTTGAGGAAAATGGTCTTTATGGTCTGTTGTCATTTTTTTCACATATATCTGGAGCGTTTAGGTCTTCTCTTATTCTAGAATGCTTTTTTTCCCTTGGTAGGGAAGAGTGACTCTGACAACACTTAGAATATCTATTATGTTTTAAGATGTAGGTTTAAATCTTCAGTAGAAGAAACTGGCTATGTTTAGGGTCCGCACGCCCCATGAAGTAAGTTGGTATCAATCTCATGAATAACGGCAGCTCACAGGTATAGAGTTGTTCCCAGTGTACACCATCTCTTCATCTACTGCCTCCTTTAATTATCACAGTGGCCCTTGTGAGCTGGGCAGGGCGGTGCAGGGCAGCTATTGTTGCCTTAAATCTGCAGAGAAGTAAACTGAGGCTTAGGCAGATAGAGTGAATCTTGTCTACGGCAGAAAGTGGCAGAGTCTGATTTTAAGTGTAGATTGGAAACCAAAGGGCTTTGGGATTGGATGTTGGGAACATGCAAAGACGGGAAACTCTCTCTCTCTGAGCACTACATATATTTGGGAGCCAGACCAGGTTCTCGAAGTAAGTATGTATATCCCACTGCGTAGAACTACCAAAGTGATATCACACTCTCTGAACCAATCACTTCCCAGATTCCTCAGGTTCTGCTTTAGTCTTTGTCGTAGAAGTTAATCCACTTTCTGAGGAATTGGCAAGGTTGCTGTGCGTGCATGCTGCTGGGGTTCTCTCTCATTCTCTTTTCGTGACTTAAGGAGAACTCTGGGGAAGCCCATCTTTGAACAGTGTGAATTGCCTGAGCTGTTGCTCAGACTGACGTGAATGGAACAATTAACTATTCCTTAACCTCGTCATCCTTTCATGACCATTACTGTAAAATTACAAAGCAAATTGTACACATTGTGGCCTAGTTCATGAAGAAGACATGTTGGTCGAGGAAAGTGTCCTCCTACAGGATTACCAGGTTTGAATTTTTGGTTGAGAAGCGGAGAAGTCAACGAATCATTGTGGACAGTCGGTTACACGCAAGAGCTACGCAGATACGCGCAGGACAGTTCTATAATAGTGGTGGGATAAAGACCAGCCTCCAGACTGGTCTTAAGAATTGCTGTGTTTCATAAAAGCCTTATTTGCTTAGATAAGGAATCAGTTACATTTTAAGGGTTGGTGATGCCTGGTGATGGGTTTTTGAAATCAACCCATACTTTAAAAGTTATCTGTCATACAAATTTTGCCAAAATCAAGGATATTTTAAGGGAAATTAGAGGTTGACTATCTAGTCCTCGCATATGTACCTTAGAGTTTGAAGATTGTTTTAAAGTGCGATTTAACTTTTTTAATCCATTTGGTTAATGTGGGTTTTTGGATGAGGAGTGGCTATAAAATGCTATGCCTACTTGGAAGAAGCAGGGTGCGAGGAAGTTGGCCCTGACATCAGGGGCCCTGGGTTTCACTCCCAATCTGGCCACTTACTAGCCACAGGGCATTGGCAAGTTACCCTCTCTGATCCTCAGTCTTCTCATCTGTATAATGGGATGGTAGTCCCTATCTCACAGTTGCTGAGGGACCATATTAGACAATTTGGATAAGGTATCTAGCACTCCACGGGCACTCGGCACATATCAGCAGGCTGCAGTGCCTATGGAGTGATATAGCACTCATGGCAGAATGCCTGTCCAAACTTCTCTCAGCCCAGACCTCCTGAGCTCCTGGTGCATATATGCTGCTGCCTGCTGTTCCTCTTCATCCCAAATTCCCCATGTCTAAAACCGACATCCCGGTTCCCATTGTGGTCATTGGCTCTGCCAGTTTGCCCAAATGAGGAACACAGGAGCTATCCCAGATCTCTCTTTCTTCCTCACCCACCCTCAGTCCATTCTCGTTTCTTAACTCTCCCTGGGATCTATTGCCCCTGCCCCCTTCTTCTGACTTGATGACTGTAATAGCACCATAACCTGCCTCCCTGACACCAATCTAGCATCCTTCCCCCGAGTCAGCTCTTACCACTCTACCAGAGTGATCTCTGAAAATCAAATCAGGTCTTGAAGATTCCAGCTTAGAATCTTTTAATGTGCCTCCTTGTCTTCAGGATAAATCCGAGCCTTTCTGCGAGGTCCCTCATGATGTGGACCCCGCCCCTCCCTTTCCCTCTCCTCTTACCCTGCCCGTTGTGAACCCTGTCCTTCGTCCACATGGAACTGCTTTACAGCTCCCACAGGATCACACTTCCGCACCTTTTTTTTTTTTTTTTTTTTTTTGTGGTACTCGGGCCTCTCACTGCTGTGGCCTCTCCCGTTGCGGAGCACAGGCTCCGGACACGCAGGCTCAGCAGCCATGGCTCACGGGCCCAGCCGCTCCGCGGCATGTGGGATCTTCCCGGACCGGGGCATGAACCCGCGTCCCCTGCATCGGCAGGCGGACTCCCAACCACTGCGCCACCAGGGAAGCCCTTCCGCACCTTTACATGTGCTGTTTTCTCTGCCTGGAATATTTTTTCCCTGACTCCCTCCCTCAGTGTAGTTCTGGAAGGCTTGTGCATGGCTTGCCGGTCCCTGGAGGTCTTCCTGACCCCCTCCTATGCTGGATTAGGTGCTATCCCTAGATGCCTTTTTTTTTTTTTTTTTGGCTGCACCGTGCAACGTGCAGGCTCTTAGTTCCCCAACCAGGGATCGAACCCGTGCCCCCTGCAGTGGAAGCTCGGCGCCCTAACCACTGGACTGCCAAGGAATTCCAGCACCCCTAGGTGCTTCTTTATCGCTCTCCATCCACTGCTGCTGTAGCATGGACTGCTTGATAGTCTCATCAACTCCTGACCAGTCTGTGTGTGACTGAAGAGCAAGGGGACTCATCTCTTTATCCCATCAATGTCAAATCAGTGTCTATCAATGTCAAATGTATGAGCGAATCTGGGTCAGTCCCTTTTCTCAGACAAGCCAGCGAGGCCCAGGTAGTAGATGTGTCATGGTCGAATGCTGCTCTATTACTTGTCACATCTTTGACCCAGTGAAATGGCCATTGCATGTAGATGCCACGCCACTCTGTGGGCTGCTGAGATGGGACTAGAGCATCGTTGCTTAAGAGCTGGGCTTAAGGCCAGATGGACATTCCCTCTATCGGGGTTGAGTTCCCTCTCAGCACGTCTGCAGTCTGGCTGCAGCTTCCCAGCTCCTAACCACATGGCTATACCACTGTGGGGAAAGAACGTGCTGGTCAGAAAACAGGAGCTTCAGGTCCTCCTGGCAGCTGCCTTTCTTCTCGAAAACCAAGAAATGTAGGCTTATACCTCAAGCTTCTGGGAACTTTATTAGTACGAATCATCATTCACGAGTCTGAGCAGTGCTGAAGTGGGTTGGGGTAGATGACCTCAGAAACATGGTGAATTCATGGAGAGAAACGCTGCCCTGTGAGACCTCCGGCAGCCTGACACCCAGCCTTTCGTGGTGACACTCTTTCTAATTCCTAAAATTTGAGTTAGAAAAGTTTGTTACCAAGGATCTACGAAATGAGTTTGGAGCTTGAGGAAATCACGCCACTCTTAAAGGATGGCTATGGACCAGGACTGCTGTGTAATGCTAGTAACAACTACAGTTGCTGCCCCCTCGCACCCCCTACTCTCAGGACTTGGATGCAGTAGGACTTCGGGTCTCTGCAGGCATCATTTTTGAAGCCCTGATGGCAATGGTGGGTTGCTGCAGGGTAGGGGACCCACAGTCTGAGAAGGGGCTGAGGACTGGCCTTAAAGAGGAGAGGATGGGGCTTCCCTGGTGGCGCAGTGGTTGAGAGTCCGCCTGCCGATGCAGGGGACGCGGGTTCGTGCCCCGGTCCGGGAAGATCCCACATGCCGTGGAGTGGCTGGGCCCGTGAGCCATGGCCGCTGAGCCTGCGCGTCCGGAGCCTGTGCTCCGCGACGGGAGAGGCCACAACAGTGAGAGGCCCGTGCACCGCAAAAAAAAAAAAAAAAAAAAAAAAGAAGAGATGATGAGGTCAGGAACTGAGGACTGGCCAAGACACCTGGTTCTGAGGGGGTCCTGCCCTGCTTCTTTACTTTCTGGACAAATGTTTCATGACCCCACAATGACTTTCCTTTCTCAGTGCATCTCCGGAATAATAAATCTGAAGTTCACCAAGACTTTTTGTGAAACTGTTTACATTAGCCCATAGTGATACCAGAAAATAAAGGTAACTATTTCTGTTCTTTGGAGTTTGTGCTACTGCAGTTAATTTAAAATGAGCTTAAAGGATGTGTCAGGCAAGTTTTCTCTTTTGGGAATTTCATATGATGTTGTGCTGTCTTGGCCACTGAGCACAGCACAGTGCTGGGGCAGGGGCTGCTTGATCAGACAGTGCCGTGGTCATGGCTCTGGTCCCCCAAATCCTGACCATTACCTTTGGCAGTGGCTATGCACATCTGCTGAGTGAGTCATGATCATTTTTATGATACATCCTGAAAATTTCCAGTGTTACTTAATGAAGTTCAGGGAAACAGAAGGGTTAGATTTCAGGAAGTAGCTACTTTTTAAATGACAACCTAATGTTTTCATATTATGAGTTAATATCTTACGAAACCTAAATCCTGATGTTGGAAATGTACAATTTAAACCAAGTGTAAAGTTAGGAGAGTACTTTGTAGTTTGTCCTTAGTCAGAGTTCCTACAGTAGCTGACTCTGCTACTCCCCACCTCAATCTTTTCCTTTTCTGCCCTCGCTCACTCTGCTCTGGCCTCCTTGCCTTCCCTCAGACCCACCTCAGGACCTTTGCACATGATCTGACCCCTCCTCAAGATTGCACTGAGCTTGCCCCCTCACTTCCTTCAAGCTTGTTCTCAAGTGGCTCCATATCAGTGAGGCCTTCTTTGATCTCCTGATACCCTTCATGGCCGACACTCCTTAGTGCCCTGTCCTGCTTTATCCACAGAACTGGTCCCAGTCTTACGTTCTGCTTCTATGTTTGTTTATTGTTTAGTCCATCTCCCTCCACTGAAATGGAAGCACCATGAGGGGGCTTTGTCAATTTTGTTCCCGGGTGCATCCCTGGTGCCTAAAACAGTTCCTGGCACATGCAGTTAACATAAATATGTGTTGAACAAATGAATGAATGAAACAGAATTTTTTCACCCAGAAGGGACTTTTTAGATCATCAAGTAACCTTATGTTACAGACTGGGAAACTGAGGCACAGAAAGGTTATGTGGCTTATTCAGAATGAAACTGAATCATTTAAAAACTGTTATAGCTCTTTTTAGAACTCTAGGAATATATGTGGAGCATTCTGGTCAGTGGTCCAGGATGAGACAAAAGAGTTAGTGAAAACAGACTGATAACTGAAAATTTTAGCAAAAAGTGACAAGTTATTGTGTGATGGCAAAGCTTTTTGAAAGCAGAGCCTTGTTGACTTTTGTGGTGTAAAGTGCACTTTGCATTAATTAGTGCCCAAGAAAAATGTGTTGATGGATTTGGTTATACTGTTATAAAGTCATTCTTTCTCTAAGACCCTCCTTCTGCACTGAGACAGGAGGGACAGGTGCAAGGCACAACCTTTAAAAGAATGACATATCCTGAGGATACGACAAAAACTCATTAAAACCAACTAGGTCCAAGATGGCAGAAGACTTAACTTCCCATAGACCTTGAGCCTCATTATACACTCATTGTAATATATT
This sequence comes from Hyperoodon ampullatus, assembly GCF_949752795.1. NCBI lineage: Eukaryota > Metazoa > Chordata > Mammalia > Artiodactyla > Ziphiidae > Hyperoodon > Hyperoodon ampullatus. The sequence continues at coordinate 47,056,529 of NC_136919.1, read as the reverse complement.
AGCATATGCTAAACAACACACCGACAGGCACCATGACAGTTCTGAGGCCAACCATGAAAGGCCAAAAGGTGGGTGGTGCCCCAATTCCTGGAAATCCCCGCCCCCTCTCCAAGATAGAATATTCCACTCGTTAGCTATGGAGTTGCCCAGCACATAGAAACTAACCAGCCCCACATTTCAGGGGCTGCTCTCACTTTCCAAGAGGACCCCATCGCCTGGGGCTGCTTCTTTCTATGGAGTGTGTACCTCTGTAAATAAACCCACTTTCACTTTACTATGGCTCACTCACTTGCCCAGCCATCCCAAGGACTCTAGGCCTGGGACATGACCATTCTCTCATGCCCCAATTTTCCTACAACAGTACTACTCTTTTTCCTTTTTTTTTTTTTTTTTTTCTTTTTCATTCTCTCCCCAGATAGACAATTGCACTTACAACTTGAAAATTCTTTTGGTTACAAGTATCACATTTAAGAGATTTTTGTGTTGTTTTTGGTGTGTGTGTATTTTTTTTCCAATACTTTTATGAACAGCTAAGAAGATCAAAGAAGTGACTGGGTCTCTGGGAAAATTCAGAGCTATTCAGCTATTCCATTTTTCCAGATGCGTCTGCATCAAATAAAGCAAAGAACTAATATTTCTAGCTCTCCACTTCATAAAAGAACCGAGTTGACAAGCCATGGTGGTTTGAGGGCCTGAATGGTTCTGACCTCAATCTTGTTTATAGACATCCTTAGAATCTCACTTTTGACAAAAAGTTGTTTATAAGTAGCATGATGTTTAGATACACAACAGTTTGGGGGTGGGACCAATTAATTTCTCTTTAAACAGAAAAAAATGAAGCACAGCTAATCTTTTTAGTGAACTGAAGTAAACCCTAAAAGATGCAGTGATACTGCTTTAACTTTGGAGTTGGAAGCCATGAAAATTCAGGGAGGGTATATTTAGGAAAATGTGAGAAGAGAGGAAGAGAGGTGGGTAAACCACATGAATACAGAAGAAACCTCTTTCTGTTGTTAGCACAGATTTAAAAACTCTACTCTTGTGTGTCTTTAGATATCCTAAATAAACAATTCTGAGGGCGTGTTGTCCATACTTTAGACCACAGAGCAGTGATTCTGAACTAATCAACTGAAGGCTCTTTCAGACTATCCAAACTCTCCAGGAAACTGATTACACACAATCTCCACCCCACCCCCCTAACTTTATTCTCCCCATCCCATTACTGAGGGGAATTCTGCTGCCCAGGGTTACGCCTGTCCTCTGCTCTTTCCCACTGATGCGTGGAAATCCTGTGGTTGGTGGTAGGGCCCGTTCATATGCATGCCTCTTTCCCTATCATAAGACAGCCTAAGAGGATTCAACTCCGACAGCATAAGCAGCTAAATCTTAGATTTATATACTCCAAAGGCTGGAAGCAGACCCGAAAACATGACTCTTATTTTATCTGATCGTTGGCATTTAGCTAAAATCAGTCGACTATTCCAAACATCTCTACAAATCTGGCTGTACCAAACAGGCATCATGACTGTCAGCTAGGGTATAGTCCCAGGCGATCCTCTAGCAAGAGCAGTGGTTTAGCATTGTACTATCCATATGCTGTACTCAGGCTCCCTCACAAAACCCATTTGCAAGACTGCTGCCTGGGCTTGGAAATGGTCTGGGTTACAGGTAGCAAAGCTCACTGACCCCAGTGGGGATTTTGCCTGTGACGTAAGCTAATTGGTCACTTACTTTGCTATAACCAACTAGGTTCACAGTGCACCTGAGCATGGGGTCAAACTGTGCGTTAGATTTTAGTGCTCCCTTCAGGTAAAGGGGAATCTTACGGACTGCAAGTCTCAAGATCAGGTAGAGGCCACAGGCAGTCCTTGCCTCTCCAGGACTACAGAGCTGAGTCTCATCCACAGGAATAGTGCAGTGAAGTCCCCTAGGAGATGAGAACATTTGGTCACCAGAGGCCATCTTAGTGACCCTCAGTTTGCCCTTTCTGGCAGACACGGAGTTTACAAAAGAAGAAATTCAGATTCTAACAGAGGGATGGAAAGGTATTCACCTTCACTAGCACTTAGAGAAATGCCCAAGGTTAGCTTTTTAACCTCTCAATTTGGCAAAAGGTAAAGACCAATTATGTTGCCTGGTTTAGGCACCTTCATTTACTCACTGCTTCAGAGAAGCGTCATAAAATTGGTACAGCCCTTCCCTGGCAACCTGGTGATGTGCAACCCAATGGAGATATCAAATCCTTACACTCAGCTGTCCTACTTCTAGGAACTGAAAGCTACGAGTTTATTTTAAGGAAATGGATTAAGGACCTATTCGAAGAAATGTATACAGAAGTTGCAAGCATTATTTGAATGTTAGTACTTGGAAACAACCTATGTATTTTAATAATAAGAGATTTAAATAAATTATATATCTGAATGATAGATTTTTATGGTGTAGTTAAAAGTGATATAAAATATCACATGATGGCTCTATAAAGATGTTTGTGGTCTACTGCTGAGTGGAAAAAAAAGCAACTTACAAAACAATGTGAGGTCTAATCATTTTTTAAAAATCCAAGTACATTTAAAAGTCATGTTAAATGAAACTCCAAACCATGGTATTACAGATGACTTTCATTTTCTTCTTTTTGTTCACTTGCATTTTTTCTTTTTTTTGAGTTGTGTGTTTTTTTTTAAATTAGGTTCTACTTCTATACATTAGTGCGATATGATCATACAGTATTTGTCTTTTTCTGACTCATTTCACTTAGCATAATGTCTTCAAAGTCCATGTTGTCACAAATGGTAGGATTACCTCATTTTTTATAGCTGATTAATAGTGTTTCCACAATGAGCATCTATTTTTAAAATTTTCTGTAGGGACCTCCCTGGTGGTCCAGTGGCTAAGACTCCATGCTCCCAGTGCAAGGGGCCCGGGTTTGATCCCTAGTCAGGGAACTAGATCCCACATGCATGCTGCAACTAAGAGTTCACGTGCCACAACTAAAGATCACACATGCTGCAACTAAAGATCACACATGCCATAACGGAGATCCCAGGTGCCCCAACTAAGACCCAGTGCAGCCTAAATAAATAAATAAATACATAAAAATTTTGTTTTTAAATTTTTGTTTTAATGTATTTTTCTGATCTTTTTTCTAAGTATTTTCTTAAATTGAAGTGTAGTTGATTTATAACATTATATAAGTTTCAGGTGTACAATACAGTGATTCACAATTTCTAAGGATTATACTCCATTTATAGTTATTATAAAATATTGGCTATATTCCCTGTGCTGTACAATATATCCTTGTAGCTTGTTTATTTTATACATAGTAGTTTATACCTCAAAGACCTCTACCCCTGTCTTGCCCTCCTCCCTTCCCTCTCCCCACTGGTAACCACTAATTTGTACTCTATATCTGTGAGTCTTTTTTTATACTCACTAATTTGTTTTATTTTTTAGATTCCACATAGGTTATAACAGGTCTCATTTTAATTGAGTTGTTTGTTTTTTTGGTATTGAATTGTATGAACTGTTTATATATTTTGGATATGAACTAACCCCTTATTGGTCATATCATTTGAAAATATTTTCTTCCATTCTATAGGTTGTCATTTTGTTTTGTTCATGTTTTCCTTTGCTGTGCAAAAGCTTTTAAGATTAATTAGGTCCCATTTGCTTATTTTTGCTTTTGTTCCCTTTGCTTTAGGAGACAGGTCCAAAAAATATTGCTATGACTTATGACAAAGAGTGTTCCATCTACGTTTTCTTCTAGGAGTTTTATGGTTTCTGGTCTTACATTTAGGTCTTTAATCCATTTTGAGTTCATTTTTGTATATGGTGTTATAAAATGTTCTAATGTCATTCTTTTACATGTAGCTGTCCAGTTTTCCCAGCGCCACTTTTTGAAGAGACTGTCTTTTCTCCATTGCATATTCTTGCCTCCTTTGTTGTAGATTGATTGACCATAAGTATGTGAGTTTATTTCTGGGCTATATGGTCTGTCCCATTGATCTAAGTGTCTGTTCTGTGCTGTTTCTGTTTTGTTATATTCATTCATTTGTTTTATTCTTTAGATTCCACAGGTAAGTGATAACCTTTCTCTGTCTGATTTATTTCACCAAGCATAATACCCCCCAAGTCCAGTTGTTACAAATGGCAAAATTTCATTCTTTCTTATGGCTGAGCACTATTTCATTGTATATATGTACCACATCTTCTTTATCCATTCATCTGTTGATGGACACTTAGGTTGCTTCCATATTTTGGCTACTGTAAAGAATGCTGCTTTGAACATGGGATGCATGTATCTCTTCAGATAAGTGTTTTCCTTTTCTTCGGATATATACACAGCAGTGGAGTTGCTGGATCGTGTGGTAGTTCTGTTTATAGTTTTCTGAGAACCTCCATACTCTTTTCCACAGTCGTTGCATCAATTGACATTCCCACCAATAGCGTACGAGGGTTCCCTTTTCTCCGCATCCTCGACAACATTTGTTTTTTGTGGTCTTCATGGTAGCCATTCTGACAGGTGTGAGACTGTGGTTTTGATCTGCAAAACCACTGACGTTGTGGTTTGCATTTCTCCGACGATTAGCGATGTTGAACATCTTTTCATGTGCCTGTTGGCAATCTATATATCTTAACTTTACTCTGTATGCTTCTTTTTTGTGTTCATTTGCATATGAATGGTATGTGGGTCTGATATTTACATCAACAGAATTGATCTGTCATTCCTCTGCCTCTCTTGGAATAAACTAGTCATCAAGAGCAGACAGTTAAAAACTTAACCACAAGTTGTTTTCCCAAAGTTTAGCTGTCAGTCAGTTCTCTGGAATTTTGAACCACAGAAGGTTCAGTGAATGATTATAGAACTAACTCACAAAAGTGCCAGAAGACTGTGATACGCCTAAGTAGTACTTTTTTCAACTCTACTTATGAAGGATTTTAAGGTGTTTTTGTTTGTTTGTTTTCCCTGCCAGAAATTTGCTTTTTTACTGGAGGGAAAATCAGCTATATTTTCTCCTGGTTCTACCACTTATAATCCTGTGACCCCAGGCCATCAACTTCTTTTTGGGGCTTCTATTTCCTCATCAGGGGAATGTTGGTCCCCTGATGTAGTCCTAGGTAAGGTTCTTTAAGGTAGGCTCACCATTCTCTGATGTATCTCATTACCTCCTTAGCATCTAAGATCAAAGTGTCCCTAGCCTGTGGTGATGGATCAATGCCAAGCCACACATGTACAAGTGAAGGTGCCTCTCCAAGTCACATGCCAGTGTCCTAAATTGAGGCCAAAGGTCAGTTGGCAGCAACACTGTCTGTGGCTGGAGAGGATCCCCAGCACTGAACTCCCTCAACCTTTTTTACTGGGAGCATAGTTCACGTGTTAAGTGTCTCAGATCTGCCTGCCTGTGCCTACTATTTACTATTTTTAGTAATTTACTTTAAAAATCTGGTGTCCAGCACTCCCTTCCCCACCCCTACTCTTCGATGCACAAAATGTATCTGTAAGGGTCATGCCAAGTCACCCAGCTGGTATTTCAGGATGGGTTAGCTTTGAGAGACACCGTTTCGCTACCGAATAATTATCTTTTCTTTCCGAATGTGAACAGATGTAGTGAAGGGTTTCAGAGATGGTGCAAGTGTCTGTTTTTGGATTCCTTTTCTTTGAGAACTGTCCACGGGTCCCACTTGATTCAGAGGCCAGGCAGATATCAGCAGTCCTAGCCTTCTCAACACAAGTGTTCAGGAAGGGCAAGTTCTGAATGAGCTGTAAACTCACTGCTTAAAAGATATCATTTCCCCCTCTTTCCTTTTTTTTTTTTTCTCTTTTTTTTTTTCCTTTGCCTCCATGCAGTACCACCTTATTCTGTGGAACACAAGAGGCAGCAACCCGAATATATTTCCATGCATACTAATTCTTCCCTCTTCCAAAAGAGAAAAAATCTAGGATGACACTCCACCCTCTCCCCAAAGATCCTCTCTGTTTGCTCATTCCTCTCTTTTATTAGTATTGAATGGGGATTAGACAAAACAGAAAAAAAGGCAGGAACAATGCAGATAAGAAAGGAATTGAAACAGTGGGGTCTGTGCTTTCTGTGGTTGTGGAAGTAGACAGGATTCCCTGGCCAGTTGGTGGCGTTTCTAGCAAAATCACAGATCTTGGGATAATTTGGGGTAATATTCAAGGTTTGGGGATGGGCTAGGATTCTGGCCAGGGTAAGGCAGGCCTAGGTACATTCACAATGCCTAGATTCTACTTTGGATCTGGATTGTTCCCAAACCAAAGATCTTTCCCCTCATACCCTCCGTGGCATGTGGTTGTTTTGGCTCCCTCTTGGGATTACTAAAGCACTGGGAACTCCTATAAGGTCTTTTGAAACAAGAGTGATAGAATGAGTGAAACTGTGGAGTGGCTCTGATTTCCAGAACCCTCCAGGCTTATAAGGGGGTGGTGGTGGGGGGAAGGTCCATTTCCCAACTTCCAAGCAAAACCAGTTTGGGGTTGCAAAAACACAGCTGCTGCTGCTTTCCACTGACCTGTGGCTCAGAGTGGCAAGGGACATGTGACAATCAATGCCTGGCTCAGGCCACTGTGCTGGGTGACCCCCAGAAAGAAGGAAAGGTAACTCTAGTATTCAGAACTGCCTCTTGTAGGAGGATTTCTCAGGCCCATGCGTCTCCTGGCTTTTCTCAGCTCTGGGGGTTGGTTGGTGACCTCCTGCCAGCGCCATCTTCAAACCAGGAGTTGCCACACCTGGAGAGGCAGCCCCAAGGGGCTGGTGGAAAAAGCCAGAGTTCAAAACCTAGCTCTGCCTCTTACTGGATGTATGCCCTGAGGCGAGTTTTTCCATCTCTCTGAGCTGCAGTTTTCTCAGCTGTAAAATGGGAGTAATGATAGGCTGGAATTTATAGAGATGTTGTCAGAGTTATAGAAGATGGTATGAAGCACTTGGCACGTGCTGATACTTAGTAATTAGTCACTGGCTCTTCTCTCTCCTAACTTCTGCAAGTGAAATTTCCTTCATTTATATAGTGAAACTACACAATTATCTAGTCTCTAAGGAAAAAAGGAGGCAGATGGAGAGTGCGTTATACGACACATTTTCTACAAGAGCCAATCTGGTCACTATATCCATCCTGAAATACCAGCTGGCTTTGTAGGGTGGTAGGAACAGCAGGAATCGTGTAAGGCTTCCAAAGTTCTACCAGGGCATTTATAAGGTGCGGGGAAGCAAACTGACACGTTGTGTCCTGTGCCCTCACTGCATCATGGCAAATATGGGTACAATTTGGCAACTGGTTTAACCCTAGAATTTTGGCAAACTGAGCCCCTTTAGGGATGATTCAGTGACTTAAGGCTTTTGAAAGATATGAACAGCCCACCGTGCCCAGTTCAGCGAGGGGTTCCCACCACTTCCAGAGTTTCCTGCCTGAGTTTTCTCTCTGTAGTTACCTCCCATTCCTCCAAAACATCTGCCAGGCTAAGTTAGAACACAGGTCAGGTAGTGCCCTCAGGCATGTTTGGTTTGGCCATTGTGCTTCAGGCCCACTCAGCAGTTTAGAAAAATCTAGTTACTGACATTTATAAATCAAGAATGTTCGTGTAGAAATCCAGATTGCCAGCCTCGCTTGAAAACTTGGCTCTGTCCACACTGGGCTGGCATATTCCAGCATGCAGCCCGCGGCTGGAGCCAAGTGGCTGCCGCTCCCTTAGCCGGGCAAACGTTGCCCAGGCTGCCAGGCCCCTGCGCTGCCTGCTTCACTTGTTCAGGCCCCCTTCCTGAACCGTGTGGTATTTTGGTTGCGATTCACTCCCCCTCTCAAACATATACTTCCCATGGTAACTCCCTGCTTTCTGAATCAAGTGTACCTTCTTCACCTGGCCCTCCACGGTGTCCAGCAATGATTCTCAAACTGGACACGTGCTAGAGACACCTGGGAGATTGTCGAATTCCTGGCGCCTCCCCCAGTCCCTTCTGATTCAGTAGCTCAGCCTATTTTTAACAAGAAAGAGCCCCAGGTAATTCTACTGCAGATGATCTAGGGCACGCCCCAGCATCCCGTGCTAGGCTTTCTTTAGTTTCAGTTCCGGAATTCCTAGAGAAGTCAGTTGGCCTTCCCTCTCCCCCACCAAATGGCAGCTCCTGCAAAAACCACGTGGGACTAGGGGAAAGGGGCGATTCCTAGTAAAAAAGGCACTCGGCAGACCACCTGCACTCTTCCTTCTCATTCTCTCACGCCTGTTGCCGGTGCCCGGCTCATCCCATTGTCTCTGCACTCGTAACTCCAGGAAGGCAGGGGTTGCTTCTCACTCAGCTGCCTCTCCCCAGAACTGCCTGGCACTGGACTTTAGACACAGTGGGTGTGCTCATCATCTATCTCTTTTAAGTCTTTAACTAGTTTTCCAACAGTTATATTTGTACAGTTAAAAATGCAAATAATACCAAAGGATATACAATGAAGCTGAGTCTTTCTCCCAATCCTGACTTCGAGGCCTCTGTCCCTCTTAAAGGAACCAGTCTCTTTTGTGTCTCAACGAAGACATGGGCCTGTCTATGGAGACAAGGCCCACTTGTCACTTTTTCCCCACAAACAGTTGTTTTCTGTACAAACGGTCCTCGACTCACAATGGTTTGACTTACAATTTTTTGACCACTTTGGTACAAAAGCGATAGGCATTCAGTAGAAACACACTTTGAATTTTGAATTTTGATCTTTTCCCGGGCTGGTGATACGCGGTACAATACTCTCTTGTGATGAGTCCCAGTCAGCCACACGATCAGGAGGATGAACAACTGACACCCTTACAACCATTCTGTACCCAGACAACTACCCTGTTTTTCATTTTCAGTACAGTATTCAATAAATTACATGAGATATTCAGCCCTTTGTTATAAAATAGGCTCTTTGTTAGATGATCTTGCCCAAATGTAAGCTAACGTAAGTGTTCTGAGAATATTTGAGGTAGGCTAGGCTAAGCTGTGATGTTCAGTAGCTTAGTATATTAAATGCATTTCAACTTACGATATTTTCAGTTTACAATGGGTTTATCAGGGTGTTACCCAATCATAAGTTGAGTAAGATATTGTACTTTGTTTTCATTTTATAGTAATATGTTGATCATTCCATATCAGTCACCCCCAAAATAGGTTTTATGAATATTTATTCATAAAAACCTTGGATTAGATAGGGGAATGTTACTATTATTATCTTAAAATTAAGACTGTTGGAGAATGGATCGATTAAAGGATTTTTGCCCAAGGGGTAGGACTAGAAAGCAAGTCTTCCGACTTCCACCCCGGAGTGTTTTGCTCTAAGTTATATAGTTAAGTTATTTGAAATCGCTGTTTATCTGTGTGGTGGAGGCCAGGAACAGTGTCCTTTCTTGTTCACCACTTATAATTTATAAAAAGATAAGGAGAAATTCTGCCCAGAGCTGGGGTAGAGGGTCCTTTCCAAACATATCTGGGGAGTTTGGGCCTTTATGCCACCACAGTGTACCTTAAAGATTACCTGATATGAACTCACTCTTGCTACCAACTCAAAAGTGAGTGGGGAAGACTTCCAACTAACAGGTTTATTTAAAACGCTGCAGAGACAGTTACAACAGAAAACAGCTGCTTTCAAGTCTGCTCTTCCAGAGTTCGAGTTTTATACGATTGCACAATGTCACCTGCTCCGGACCTCTTAACCTCCTATCAAGCAAAACATGAGTCCAGCTCAGAGGTCTGTTCATGTACTCGAGATTTACCATGCAACACATCCTTCATTTCCCTTCTTCCTCATGACTTACCAGTGCAAGAATTTTGGAAAGTTGTATACAGATAAGGCAAAAGAAGTTTGGAACTGTATGCACTCTTGAGAGGTGAATCCTAGCTTTCACAAATAGCTTCACAGAGCCCACTTTCTTTGCTAAGGGTATCATTTTTCTATTCATTTATGTCCCACCTTTCCCCTACTCTGAGAAGATAATAAGTGATTTCTTAAAGTGAATGTGTATCATAACTGTTAAAGAGGGCAAACACTCATTGAATAAATAAAGTCCAGCCTTGAGAGTAGAAATTAAACGTTCTCTGTCCTTTTCAGGGACACGTGGCCATCAGGAATCATGAGCAACCCATTTGCACACCTCACTGAGCCTTTGGATCCTGCACAACCAGGAAAGAAATTCTTCAATTTGAATAAATTGGAGGATTCAAGATATGGTAGGTACATGGCTCTATGATATAAGTGCTCTGATAGTAATTGGAATATCATTTGCATAATAAGTAAGCTACTTAATAAATTAGGCTTTAGGAGAGTTGGAAGAGGGAGTAGCAGAGGTGGCTGAATGGTCTTGGGTTAACCACACAAATACACACCTTTCTTACATTGCTCGTTTTCAAGTAGATAATAATGATTATATATATATGTAACATTTAGTATAGAGAGTGTTCGTACATATATATTGTTTAATCTGAATAACAACCCTATCATGTTATGTTTAAAAACATAAGAAGTCCTGAGGAAGCTGAGGCCCAGAGAGAGTAAATGATATGATTAAATAACAACTATGTAGGTAGCAGAAGAGGATGAAAACACAAGGCTTTTTTATTCCAACTCCTGTGCTTCTCTACCTTTATAGTCTTGGCTTTTCTGGATAATACTGGTAAATAATTCTCATGTGTCCGGATGGACCATTTCTTTTATAAACAAAATAACTTTTCTTATGAATTACCATTGTTTTATTCTAGAAAACACAGTTACCAATGACCATACTACATGGTGTTTAGGGGTTTATTTCCTTTGAAAGATGTATCTGACTATTCTTTAGTCTTATTATAATAATTGTAAAGGGGTTATTTTCTCATTTCTTAAACACTAGGTTTCATAAGAAATACTACTGTGTGTATGTGTGTGTTACTTGCTAACAGTAATACAGCAAATTATCTAGACTGATGTCTTTCATGATGACTTAAGGGAAATTCTGTTACTGGATTCCAAGGCTAGGCAACCATTTATTATGAAAGATTTAACTGTAATATTTTCTTTTTGCCTAGGCTGTTGGTATTTTCTAGTACTGAATGTCTCCTAAATCCATTCAATAGTCTTATATTTTAAACTGTTGAGATCAGTTTAAATTTACTCTTTCCCTGCTGGAAGAATAGTGTGATGCCTTGTATCAAGTCTGTATGGAGTTTGGCTTTAGAGAGCTGTTATAATAAGATGTCTCATGGGTTTTGTCTTGTTATACTTTCTCCTTTACTCCTAGGACGACTACCATTTTCTATCAGAGTTCTCCTGGAGGCAGCCATTCGGAACTGTGATCAATTTTTGGTGAAGAAAAATGATGTTGAAAATATCCTAAATTGGAATGTCATGCAGCATAAGAACATAGAAGTGCCGTTTAAGCCCGCCCGCGTCATCCTGCAGGACTTCACGTGAGCCTCATGTCTCTTCACTCTGTTTTTCTCTGCATCCCTTGTCAGCCTTTAAAGAAAGCTTCTTAAAAGCAAAAATAAAAAACACAGTGACTGTGTAATTTTTCACTCAACATTCAGAGACAGTTGAAAGCAAAAGGGGGCAGTCATCCCAGACGGGAAGAGATAATCTCAGGCAAATCAGGATGCATACTCACTCCACCTTTTCCAGTGGCAAAGATCTTTGTCCTTGGTCTTCAAGATCCTAGTCCTAAGTGTACTAGCAAAAGTTGAAAGAAACAGCATGGAGTGGAGCTATCTCGGAATCTTTTGCCCCTATGTCCTATCACCCAAGGAGCCAGGTTTCAAACAGCTGTCCTTGGAATGTTGATATGTATCACCTGAGGGGAGATACATAGTTCACAAGGCCTGATGTGTTGCTGTTAAGCCTCTGTTCACATCCTGCTATTCCCAGGAATTGCTCCCCATCATGGCTTCATTTTGAAATGGTGTTATTTTATTCCTTCTCGAGAGCAAATTTCATTTTTTTTAGAGGAAGATCACCCAAATTTTATTCTCTAATAAAAAGGAAGCATTCACTTAGTATAAATTTGACTCACAGCCTACTTTTCTGAATTATATCCATTCCTTTAAATTTGGTCTGAAGTTGAAGGGTGTGATCCGTATATCTTGTCCAGGTCTTTGTCAGCCCACCATATGAATAGGGAACAGTGATGGCAGAAAAAGTTCCAGAGTTTTTAATTGCCAGCTTTCCCACAGTTTCTCTGTTTAGACCATATTGGCTGTGAACTTCAATGCAGGGATGAAATTGCATGTAGAGATACCACTCAGTCGTGGCACTTATTACTGATGTGATTTCTGCTGAAGGGAATGTGTTTAGACACTTTCACTTTTCTAACACATCCATTGTTAGCACCACTGATGAAACAACCCCGTTGCCAATATTATCAGCAGAGGCAAAAGCTGAAATATCCCATGGCACTTGTTTAACAGATTTGTTTTCTGCTTAATCTCCCTTTTCTTAGGGGTGTGCCAGCTGTGGTTGACTTTGCTGCCATGCGTGATGCTGTGAAAAAGTTAGGAGGAAATCCAGAGAAAATAAACCCTGTCTGTCCCGCTGACCTTGTCATTGATCATTCCATCCAGGTTGATTTCAACAGAAGGTGAGAGACTAGGATGAATACTTGGGTTTTCTGCTTTGTGCAAAATCTCAGAGTGTAAGTCTTTTTAGTGTGTAAAAGGGAACCCTCCTGCACTGTTGGTGGGAATGTAAATTGATAACAGCCACTATAGACAACAGTATAGAGTTTCCTTAAAAAACTAAAAATAGAACTATCATATGACCCAGCAATCCCACTACTGAGCATATACCCTGAGAAAACCATATTTCAAAAAGAGTCATGTACCACAATGTTCATTGCAACACTATTTACAATAGCCAGGACATGGAACCAACCTAAATGTCCATTGACAGATGAATGGATAAAGAAGATGTGGCACATATATACAATGGAATATTACTCAGCCATAAAAAGAAACAAAACTGAGTTATTGGTAGTGAGGTGGATGCACCTAGAGTCTGTCATACGGAGTGAAGTAAGTCAGAAAGAGAAAAACAAATACTGTATGCTAACGCATATATATGGAATCTAAAAAAAAACCAAAAAAAGGTACTGATGAACCTAGCTGCAGGGCAGGAATAAAGAGGTAGACATAGAAAATGGACTTGAGGACACGGGGTGGGAGGGTGAAGCTGGGGCGAAGTGAGAGTAGCATCCGCATATATACACTACCAAATGTGAAATAGTTGGCTGGTGGGAAGCAGCAGCATAGCACAGGGAGATCAGCTCGGTGCTTTGAGATGACCTAGAGGGGTGGGATAGGGAGGATGGGAGGGAGGCTCAAGAGGGAGGGGATGTGGGGACATGTGTATGCATATGGCTGATTTGCTTTGTTGTACAACAGAAACTAACACAGTACTGTGAAGCAATTATACTCCAATAAAGATCTATTAAAAAATTTAAAAATTTTAAAAAAAGAAGAAAAATCTTTAAAAAGTATATTCAGGAAAACTCAAACTTAATAAATATTTTCCCCTGAAGTTTTTTTTTTTCAGGGTCCGGGCAGGGGGGATTCAGTCTTTTTTTTTTTTTTTTTCTATTTACTTCTTGGGTGGGAACAGCCTGTGTTTAAGCTTGAAGTCTGGGTGAAAAACACATACAAATTCTGCCATGAGAGCTTATCAATACAAGTATGTGTTTGACTTTAAAAGAGTTTGGCTTTTTTTTTTTTTCCAACCACTGGAGTCTTATTCCTTTTTGATTCCAAGTAACTATTTCATATCTGGCCATCTCTGCCTCTCCACGTGGGTGTCCATAAACTCTATCCCTTTCTTTTCCTTTTTTCCTTCTACTGTTCAGGATATCCACTTCTCTCTTCCTGCTAAAATCCTACCAACAACCTACCAATCCTACCAATAAACTCTCAGTAGCAGAAGACAATAAGAATTTATTTCTTACACATCTACAAGTTGGGTGGGAGCTCAGCTGATCTCAGCTGAGTGCAGTTGGGCAGCTGTGCCTCACCCAGCCTTGGCTGGGTTGACTGCTTACACTGCACTGCACATCGGTAGGGCAGCTGGGACAGCTCCATTCTATGTGTGCTTCTTTGGGGGCCCAGGCTAAAGGAGAAAGCAGCTATGTGGTGATCACAGAGGTTCAAGAAGGCAAGTGGGAACCTGCAGCATCTCTTGAGGCCTAGATGAGGACTAACATAGGATCACTTCTATTCACAATCACATTAATCAAAGCAAGTTGCACAATTTAGCCCAAAGTCAGGGGTGAAGGAGTACACTCCAGGAACTGCAAGATTACACAACGAGGATTTGGATATAAGGAGGGCAACCAGGTACTACTAGAAGGCTGATATCTTAACCTAGAAGTATAACTAAATAAAATTATTTCCAACTTTAGATAGAACTTTAGTTAGAAAGAAATATCTGTTCTGCATACAGTGCTGGGAAAATTACTTATTTGGTAGAGAGAACAGTTCATATGATTTAAAGCATTAATATTTAAAAAATTAAATCATCAAAGATTTTGAAGAAAATTTAATTATATAGTGTCAAATGTCTTGATGAGAAAAACCTTTCTAAATTTAGAAGCAATGAATGAAACAAAGGGAAAAAAATCTATAGATTTAATGACTTCAAAGTTACCAGGAGATAACTTGAAAAATATTTTCAATAGAGTTAATATCCCTAATATATAAAGAATATGTATAATCTATTAAAAAATAGTAAAACCCAGCAAATAAATGGGCAAAGGAAAGTGGACATTTCAGAATAAAAGGAAATACAAATGGTAAACAGTATATAAAGCCATTTCAACTTTACAAGTAATAAAAAGGTAAATTAAATCCTTGAGATACCATTTTCTCTTATCAACATAGTTTAGAAAATAAATGTTATTAATTATAAATGTGTCATGAGGGAGACACTTTTATACACTGCTGATAGCACTACAAATTAGAAATGATGAAAGCAATGTGCCATATCCTTTGTCTTGGAATTTCCACTTCTAAACATACACTTTATAGATATCTGAAATTCAGCAAAAGCTTAATGACTAAATAGTGCTTATTAAAGTATTATTTATAATAGTGAAAACTTAAAAGCATTCTAGGTGTCCAACAAAGGAGAGTGATTTATTAAATTATGGTACATCCTTAAAGTGAATTATTAAGTAACCTTTACAGTTATATTTTAATCCTTAATAACATTTGAAACATGCTCATGTCTTGGCTCAATGAGCTAGATAAAAATTGCATGTATAGAGTGATCTCAGCTCAATGAAACTCTAGGCAAAGATTAACAAATTGGAAAGAGAAGTGCCAAACTGCTAAGCAACTGTAACTATTCTTTATTTTTACAATAAAAAGCTATTGTTTTTATACGGTTATTTGCTTCCTTGGGGATTTAAGTGGGTTCCATACAGCCTCAAGAGAAATGTAGAAACTGGTCATTCTCAAATTAGTATTGCCAATATCCAAACCAGAGAAATTCAGGAATAGAGAGAAAACTGCTTTGTCCCCTGAATTGATGGTTCTTGGAACAAACAGACTGGATACTTGATAGCTCTTTCCTTTTCTTTGGATTCTAAACCCATCCTTGGGCAACATGTCTTTTTTTTTTTTTCCTTAAATCACATGAGCTCAATTTAATGTTTTGATTTCAAAGGGAAGAGTTAAAAAGACACAAACTATTATCCTATTGGAGAGTAAGTATGTTTCCTAAAGTCCCACTTCAGAAATTATTAAAAGTAGCCTCACAGGGCTTCCCTGGTGGTGCAGTGGTTGAGAGTCCGCCTGCCGATGCAGGGGACACGGGTTCGTGCCCCGATCTGGGAAGATCCCACATGCCGCAGAGTGGCTGGGCCCGTGAGCCATGGCCACTGAGCCTGCGCGTCCGGAGCCTGTGCTCCGGAGAGGCCACGGCGGTGAGAGGCCCGCGTACCGCCCCCCCCCCAAAAAAAAAAAAAGTAGCCTCACAAAATCATGGGCAACCTTTTCTTGAAGACTCATTGGTGTTGATGGATTTACCTTCATTTCCCTGGCCTGGAAGGTGAAAGTACTGGTGGAGACAGAATTGTAATTGTTTTAATGTCTAAAGTTATTTGACTCAAAAGAACTCCTGACAATTAAGCAGGTAAAGAATCTGAGTCAGCACCAAGTTCATTGTGACTTGGTTTCCTCCTTAAACCTTGACATCCATCAACTCTGGTTTCAATTTTTTATGGACCTTTTTCATTTATACTGTAATACTAAAAACATTATGATGAAAATAGCAACGTCTAGGGGTGAACTTTGATCCAAAATGATATCCAAATTTAGCAAACACTTTTTTTTTAATTAAAGAGAAACACTTCTATGAGAAGTATTTTCTTTTTTTTAAATAAATTTATTTATTTATTTATTTAGGGCTGTATTGGGTCTTCGTTGCTGTGCACAGCTTTCTCTAGTTGCGGCGAGTGGGGGCTACTCCTCGTTGCGGTGTGCAGGCTTCTCATTGCGGCGGTGGCTTCTCTTGTTGCGGAGCACAGGCTCTAGGCACGTAGACTTCAGTAGTTGTGGCACATGGGCTCAGTAGTTGTGGCTCGCGGGCTCTAGAGTGCAAGCTCAGTAGTTGTGGCGCATGGGCTTAGTTGCTCCGTGGCACGTGGGATCTTCTCGGACCAGGACCAGGGCTCGAACCCGTATCCCCTGCATGGGCAGGTGGATTCTTAACCACGGCACCACCAGAGAAGCCCAAGAAGTATTTTCATTGCTAGTGTTTTGTTTTTATTTCTTGAGTTTGGTTTTGCAATTTGACCTCCCAGTCTCTTTCCTCATTTTTGTAAGGAATTAAGTGTGATGTCTCAGCTTTTGTGGAACTGTGTGTTGTGGGCTTATTTCCAGCTATTTCCAGAATGAAGTAAGGAGTGGTGGGATGGTGAATTTTCTCAGTTAAGTATTTCTAAGCTCTTTCCCTGCTGTGAATAATAGCAACTGGCTTCACACCATCTTTAGGAATCGAGGATCTAACTAATGCATTATCGTAATGTTTTACAAAGTTATCTCAGAAATAACCTTTTTTAAAATCCCAACAAGAATATCATAGCAATTTCTGACCAGATTTCATGAGTGTCAAAACTATCTTCTCTATAAATACTGTCTGAATTTCTGGAGTACCATTAAATGTAATACTCAGAAACTTTGAACTACATCCAAATCTGATTTCAACTTACATAAATAAGGAGAAATTTCCTCTTTAGTGTGTGAGGCCATTCACATTCAGAGATCTTACTGAAAGCTCACCAGATTGGGTAAATCTAGGAAAGTTCTGAGTGGTGGAAAAATCTGAATTCTAGGTCTGTTTATTCATTTGAATAACTAGAACTAAGTTAAAGAGCCAAGGTTAGCATGAAAGATTTTTTGTTTTAGTGAGTAAATAGGGTTGTTTTTTTAATTTTAACTTTTTTTTACCTAGAATTTAACATATCTTAAAGCAGCCTAAGCATTTCTGGCTTCTGCTTGTCCTGTGACTATGTCATGTATATCGAACTGATGGTCCCAGCATTCTCTGGGGTAAACGGTCCTCTTCCAACCTTGCTTCTGTTGTGAGAAACTCTGAAATCTTTCTGGAGACAAGAGGACAAGGCATAATGACTGGGAGTCCACATGTGCTCAGAGCTCAGCAGAAGAGATGGGGCAGGGCCATACATGATTAAGAATAATGTTCCAAGATGCCTTCCCTTTTTTTGGTAAAATTAAATCCATTTAACAGACCTGTCGTGTGCCAGTATTTATTCAAGAAGCACGTTAGTCTAGAAAAGTAGAGAGATTAGAGAATGCACAGCTTGAATGCAGTTAGTAAGTGTAGGAACCAAATCACTAACTTGGAGGGTCAGGGGAGCTCTTCCAGGAGTGTCACTTAATCTGGGTCCCCAGGCGTGTTTACCAAAGAGTGAAGAGCTGGAAAGGCATTCTACACAGAGAGAACAGAGCATGCAAAGGCATGAGGAAAGTGGGCTTTGAGAGAGTATGAGGGCCACAGTGCAGCTGAAACTGAAAGTTTGGACTGGAGAATAGGAGAGGGCTCATAAAGGAAGTCTGAGGTCAGACTGAAGGACCTTGGTTTTTGTTTTTTTTTTTTTTTTTTTGCGGTATGCGGGCCTCTCACTGTTGTGGCCTCTCCCGTTGCGGAGCACAGGCTCCAGACGCGCAGGCTCAGCGGCCATGGCTCACGGGCCCAGCCGCTCCGCAGCATGTGGGATCTTCCCAGACCGGGGCACGAACCCGTGTCCTCTGCATCGGCAGGCAGACTCTCAACCACTGTGCCACCAGGGAAGCCCCAGGACCTTGTTTTTTAAGGCAAGGGATTTGTACTTTATTTAGAAAATGGGATCCACTGACAGATTCAAGATGGGTTGTAACCTGTATTTTGGAAAACTGATTCTGGTGACAGTACAAAAGATAGGTTGACTAGACTGACAGAGAAACTAGAGAGGAAGCTGTCTCTGAATTAATACTCTGATAGCTGTAGGTACTAAGTGAGAGAAGAGGAGGTCATTAGATGAGAGATGGACAGATAGGGATGAGGAAGAAATGTAGGAAAGAAGGTTACATATTAGGGTTTGACCTGCTGTGTTTGTGGTGCCCGAGGTGTTCCTGAGGCAGGGGCCCAGGATACATTGGGACTATGGATCTTGACCTGAAGAGACAGGTGGGGACTGGAAGGATGGAGCCTTTAGTGTACTAGTGTGAAGGTGGAGATGAGTACCTTCAAGAATAGCTGCATCTGATGCAGAGGGTCCACAGGGGCTGCTGAGCAGGGGTCAGGACAGGGATCAGAACAACTGCCTTGTTCCACTACACTAGGATCTCTCCTTCTCCATTTCTTTTACTTTTCTCCAACACGTACACACATTCACAGACATTCATTCTTCATGTCAGAGATCAGCAAACTTTTACTATAAAGGGCCAACAGTAAATACTTTAGGTTTTGCTGGCCACATACTGTCTCCATTTATTTTTTTTCCCAACCTTTAAAAATATAAAAATTGGGCTTCCCTGGTGGCGCAGTGGTTGAGAGTCCGCCTGCCGATGCAGGGGACACGGGTTCGTGCCCCGGTCTGGGAAGATCCCACATGCCGCGGAGCGGCTGGGCCCGTGAGCCATGGCCGCTGGGCCTGTGCATCCGGAGCCTGTGCTCCGCAACGGGAGAGGCCACAACAGTGAGAGGCCCACATAACGCAAAAAAAAAAATATATATATATATAAAAATTATTCGTTGCTTGACCGCCAAACATATACAGTATTGGGCCAGATTTGACTCATGAACCATAGTTTGTGGACCAACCCCTGCTGTAACATACTCTCAGAAACTGATTCCATCAAAGCAACTGACACTTATCTGGAAGAATATTCACATCAAGAGGAAAAGAAAAAAATCCGCATGGTAACTGAATGTGTATTTGTAGAGTGAATAATAAGTGCCTCCAGTCTTTCTTCTCCAGGAGAGCCTGCCTACCCATGTTCATCTGGCAGACTCCCCCTCACCCTCCAGACTACATCGATGTCATTGCCTTCTGGAAGGCATCCCTGGCTCCCTGGTCTGAGTTCATGGCCCTTTCTGGGTGCTCCCATGGCACCCTGTACTTCCCGTATCATGACATTGATAATCACACTCTCATGGTTGCCTGGTTGCTGCTCTGTGTCTCTCACTAGGCTCTGAGCTCCAGCTGGGCAGCACACATGCCCCTTCTGCACCTTTGTATGCCCAGCATGTGGCACCAGGTAGGCTCTGTAGATCATTAATAAGTGACAGAAGAAAGTGGGTATAGTGGTTAAGGTAGAGGCTCCAGGACCGGTCAGACCTGGGTTCAGGTGACCACTCTGTAATTTACAAGCATCTGACCTTGGAGAAGTTAACTAATCTTTCTGTGCCTCAGCTTCCTCTTCCATACATTGCAGTAGTACCTACGTGAGGGGTTGTTATGATGTTCGAATGAGTTCATGTGTGTAAAGCACTTAGAGCCTATGACGCATCGTGCAGTCTTGCACTTTGGCTCCTGCTGTTATTATTATTATGGTAGTTGTTGCTATTACCACTACCACCATTGCTGCTACAGCTTCTGCAAGTACGACTACAGGGAGGCAGCATAGGGACTTAGGGCATCATTCTTGAGTCAGACTGCCTGGGTTTCAATACCAATTCCATCATTTACTAGCTGTGAGGTCTTGAACAAGTTTCTTACCCTCTCTGTGTCTGTTTCCTCTTTTGAAAAATGTGGATATTAGTTGCTCCTAGCTCAAAGGGCTATTTTGAAGACTAAATTAGAAAATAAATGTAAAGCACTTTAGTGCATAGTTCCTAGTAATGTCAGTAAGTGTTAACTATCAATTAGTGAAGTCTGACTTGGGTCTTAGCTATTAATTTCACTATCCTTTCCTATGTTCACTCAAACCCATGACAGTTTGTAAGCGCTTCCTGCGTGCTAACCATGCCGAGTTGTCACTATGACTTACTCTACCTTGACTCAAAACAATGTCGTTTGATTATAAAAATTCTGGAAAAGCTTCCTGATGCCCTGAATTGTCCATGTCAGTCCTGATGAACTGAATGACTTGGAGCAAACCTCGGTATATAATCTGGGCTTTACAGATGTTCTTGAGCGGCACCATCCTCCTCATAAACCTCCTTTTGCAAGATAGGAGATTGTGATTCTATAAATTCCTGTGCCTCCTGGCATCACTGGTTCCCTACCTCCCAACATAAAACAGATGAAAATGCCAGCCCAGATATGGCTCAGCTCAGAGAGGTGTTGTAACAAGGTCATAGGTAAGAAAGGAGTACAGAAAGAAAGCTTCTTTAAATATCTAAGCTGCTATTGTCATCATAAATGTCTTGAGTCTGTTCCTAAGAGTCAGACTTTATGATTAGAATAGTTTTAACTTAAATTCACTTAATGTTTTCTACCCACCATGTTTAAAGGCATTATAAAAATCACCTGAACCAAAAAATAATTATTCTTTTTACTTTCTTTAATTACCTCTTTCCCATGTTAACGAATGCATAATACCACCCAGCAAGCCTGCAGATGAAACTGCCATTTTCTTTATTATCACCTATAAATTTGACCAGTAACATTTTACGCCTTAAAATTTATACATTTAGTTTTTCTCTTTGACAGGGCAGACAGTTTACAGAAGAATCAAGACTTGGAATTTGAAAGAAATAGAGAACGATTTGAATTTTTAAAGGTATGGGCAGAGTTTGGCTCCATTGGTTGATTCTTTATGTGTGTGGGGTATGAGGAAGAGATGCCAAGGAGGTGAGCTGCATAAAGATGTATCTGGCATTCATAGTGTTCTCCCCATTTTTCAATCCTAGTGGGGCTCTCAGGCCTTTCGCAACATGCGGATTATTCCTCCTGGCTCAGGAATCATCCACCAGGTGAATCTGGAGTATTTGGCAAGAGTGGTATTTGATCAGGATGGATATTATTACCCAGACAGTCTTGTGGGCACGGATTCGCACACTACCATGATTGATGGTTTGGGCGTTCTCGGTTGGGGTGAGTGTTCTTCTGGGTTCCTATTCCACTTATGCTGTTCTATGTAAATACCTTGATTTACTTCGATACCCTTACATCCCAGCAGCATGAATTTGAGTGACCACAAATATCAGAGAGGTTTTTTTGTCTGTTTTCCAGTAATTTCCAGTACCCTGAAAAGTGTCTCATGCCTTTTAGGCATTCAGTATAATGTTTGGAAGAATGAATTGGAATAAGCAGCTGGAATTGGAATAAGCGAAAATCAGCTGGGGTGTTTGTTAAAAACAGCGACTCCTGAAGCCCACTCTCCTTTTTAGTGTGGAATCAAGGGGATTTTGACACAGGTGTTTGAGGGACCACACTTTGAGAAACATTTGTTAAAAATTCTATAGAGGGAAATAGAGAAAAGATAACTGTTCTTTATGGAAATATAACTCTATACTAGTAAAACACTATAAGTGGGTTGACTACTTGTTAATGACACTGAACTATGCCTGAGGGATATCGTGAGGACTAAGGAAAGCATTACTGTCACACCTTTCCACACAGGTGTGGGTGGTATCGAAGCAGAAGCTGTCATGCTGGGCCAGCCAATCAGCATGGTGCTTCCCCAGGTGATTGGCTACAGGCTGATGGGAAATCCCCACCCCCTGGTAACATCCACTGACATCGTGCTCACCATCACCAAGGTAACAATGTGCTGCCTCTTCTGTGGTCTGAGTCGCAGTGACAAATAGGAAGAAAGTCCATGATGGAGTCTCTCTTGGTTTCCATGTGCTCTAGAAATGCTAGGAAACGGTACGTTTATGACTTTAAAAGAGATGACATAAGGAGAGAACTCTGCAGTTAGGTTTCAGATCATTATGTTCATTTTACTCTTCTGTTGCTGCCTGTATCTTTTTCTTTAAAAAATTTTTTTGAAACTGTGAAATAGTTTAAATACACAGAAGTTAAAATGACATTTATATGCCCACCATGTAGACTTAACAGATGGTAACATTTTGCTGTATTTGCTTCAGAGCTCTCTCTGTATGTATATTTTTTAAGAAGTGAAATGTAATATTTATGGCTAAAGCCACCCTCTTCATTTCTAGAGATAATCACTATCTTGAGGTTATAAGAAATCATTTCCATGCATATGTTTATACTTCTACATTTTTTCCACATGTTTCTTCTTTATATGAAAATAACAAACTCTATGAATAATTTTTGACTATTTAAAATTCCATTCTCTGTATTATAAGTTACATTATTGTAACAGATGTTTCTCCAAGCTGGAAAATGTTAGTTTTGTTTTTCATTTGCCCTTGTCAGAAATAATCCTTTTTGGTGATTTGCTTGCTTTGCAAAAAGAAGGCAGTTTCATTTTGAAAGACTATTAGAAAAGTAATTTTTTTTTTTTATTATCACACAATTTTTTCTGGTTGTATAGTTTGGAGGCTTGGGGTATGTGGGATGGATACTATACTTTTGATTTAATAGTCATGGACATCGGAATCGGATTTATTTGAACACTACAGCTCATCGGAGATGTCCGCATCGTTCAAGTGTGGAATAATATAGGCTGTGCCCACAAAATTTGGCAGAATTCCACGTAACCAAAAGAGCCTGTCCATGTGGTTGTCCACACTTCATACAGCTGATTTCATGCAGGGCCAAGCCAGTCACTGAGGCTCCAGCCCTGGCTGATGGCTTGTATGGAAAAGGTGTGAGAGTCAGACTGCCTGGATCTTTTGGTTACATTTGACTTATACCTGTGTTCAGGATATTTGTTCATTATACCCTTGAAAACAAGCCATTTGCTTATTCAACAAGTGCAAATCATAATTTATTCAAGTTGAAAGAATTTATTTAATTTTTAGAAAGAAGTTTTCTCATTTGGCAAAACCTTTCTTATTATTTGTGTTTTTATATTACTTTTTCTTTCTTTTTTAAGAAATGTTTCAACATAATTTTAGATTTACAGGGGAGTTGATGTAAAGGTAATACAGAGTTCCTGTTACCTTTCTCCCAGCTTCCCCAGATGTTAACATCTTACATAACCATGGTTTATTTATCAGAAACAGAAGTAGTTAACATCTGTATGACATTTTTAACTAAACTAGAAACTTCACCAGTTTTTTCAGCAATCCCTTTTCTGTTCAAGGATCTACTCCAAGATACCATGTTGTATTTAGTTGGCTTTACTTTTTAAGTTTTATTTTTAAAAGTAATCAAACATATGTTGGGCTAATTCATTTTTTGTGTTTACTCACAAGGCTACTTTATGAGAATTGCAAGGGGATAGTTCTGCATTTTAAATACAAGTTATCAAGTCTCAAACTCTGCTATTGTTCTGTTGCTCAGCACCTCCGCCAGGTTGGGGTAGTGGGCAAATTTGTCGAGTTCTTCGGGCCAGGGGTAGCCCAGTTGTCCATTGCCGACCGAGCTACAATTGCCAACATGTGTCCAGAGTATGGAGCCACTGCTGCCTTTTTCCCGGTTGATGAAGTCAGTATCAAGTACCTGGTGCAGACAGGTAAGTGCAGAACCCTGAAAACAGAAGGCCGTTTCTAAAGTTCATAGAACACGGAGAATTGGAGCACTACCTTCTGCCTCTGTCCCTCGATTAAATTTACAATTCAGTTAAAATGAAGAGGCAAAAAACAAAGAATGCTGATCTGTTGTGGATCCAAGAATCAAGCTCTCAAACAGTCTCATTTAACTGTCAGAGAACTGGGAGAACTCGGTGTCCATTGGGCAAACCGTGCGTATTATCTCCTGCAACCAGGGTCTTGATCAGAATGAAACAGCAGAGCTTTCAGGGTCATATTCCTGGTGATATAGCATCACGAGTTAGGACTCTGAACTCAAATCTAAACTCAGCTTCGGATCCTGGTTCTGCCATTTACGGCCTGTGCTCCATGGGAAAGTTATTTCATCTTCTTGAGCCACTATTTCCCCATCCATGAATGAGGATAATAACAGTACTTGTCTCATAAGGTCATGATAAAGGATTAGAGAACGAAATAATACATTTAAAATGTTTAGTGCACGGTGCTGGGCACACAGCTGGTGATCTGTGGTGGGAGACTGCGGGGATTACTACTATAAGAAGAATAATGTGGAATGCTGAGGGCCTGTGGCCAGTTGAAGGCAGATGCGTCGGAGGTATGCTTTGACAATTCGCTGAGGCTTAGGATCCTCTTAATTAAGACCCATAACCAAAGAGAGAGGAGCGCTTATAAGTAAGAATCTTCTACAGAAAATGGTCACTTCAATAGAACAGCAGATCAGTTAATGGCCCCTAGTAAACAGCAGCATCGGCTAGAGAGTCAGATGGTTAGCCTGAAAGCTGCAATATCAGCAGAGCTCTTGGTGTGTGTTTAAGTGAAATGCCCATTACTTGTATAGTTTCTGGTAGAGGCATTAGTTTAATCAGGAAATACTAACATCTGTTACTTGTTACTTCTTAAAATGCCATTAGGTCGTGATGAAGAAAAAGTAAAGCATATTAAAAAGTATCTTCAGGCCGTAGGAATGTTTCGGGATTTCAGTGACCCCTCTCAAGACCCAGACTTTGCCCAGGTATGAGAGTGCCTTTCACTGAACATGTGTTTCCTCTTTCTCAAGCCTGTGGTTTTATTTGTGAATGTTTTTCCTTGGGGGGTGTATTTGTAGGAAATTAGTCACTGCCAAGTTATCGCAGAAGAACAGGGTGTTAAAAGCCTGAAAAATCAAAAAGATAAGGAATTGTAGACATAAAATAACGTAACTTGTCCCATTTTTCCCGGCCATTAGGTTGAGTATGCTCCCCCCACCCCGCTCTTTTTTTTTAATAAATTTATTTTATTTATTCATTTTTTGGCTGCGTTGGGTCTTCGTTGCTGCACGCAGGCTTTCTCTAGTTGCGGCGCGCGAGCTTCTCATTGCAGTGGCTTCTCTTGTCGCGGAGCACGGGCTCTAGGCGTGAGGGCTTCAGTAGTTGCAGCACGCAGGTCCTAGAGTGTGCGGGCTTCAGAAGTTGTGGCGTGTGGGCTCATTAGTTGCAGCTTATGGGCTCCAGAGCGCAGGCTCAGTAGTTGTGGCTCACAAGCTTATTTGCTCCGTGGCATGTGGGATCTTCCCAGACCAGGGCTTGAACCCATGTCCCCTGCATTGGCAGGCAGATTCTTAACCACTGCGCCACCAGGGAAGCCCTGCTCTCCTTTTTTGCTTTACTCCTCTTATGCAGAAGATCTTTGGAAAAGGAGTTTAGAAGGACTGGAGCTATTTAAAGGCTGATAAGCACATCATTATTATAGATGGGGAAAGAAATGGAAGTGCAAGCGAATCGATTTGTTCTGATTTACCCATCGATGTACTTATCTTCATTCATTTTCTAGGGTGCAAACTGAATCCACATTTTTCTCAGCAGCCAAGATTGGAGGGTAAACCAGATGTGGGATCCTTGTTTTGTTTCATATTACATTGAGGGAAGGAAATATTCAATTAGACTAGGGCCCATTTCTTGGCATTGATGAGTTAATAGCTGCACTCCCCCAGTCATCTTAGAAAAATTACAATGGTTTATCTATCATTTCAGTAGAAAATCCATCTCATTGACTAACTTAAGCAATAAAAAGGATGTATGAGCTGCTTTGCAAAGATGGCTGAGTGAAAGACCCTGGCGACAGCCACAATGCCCACCCTGGTCTTTCTGAGAGGTGGCAAGGCTTCTCCCTGTCCCACGCTACCGAAGTGCTCATCTGGAACTTTGGAAATTCATCCCTTCAGTGTAAAATGGACATTGACTTCCTTGGTTTTGAATGTGGTAGTTTAGTTTATTTTTATTGTTGTGGTGTTTTAAATTCTCTGGCATGGCTGTGTTTTTTTCTTTGTGAGTATAATGTCAATTCCTCGGTTCCATTTCTTTTGGGTACACAGGTTGTGGAGTTAGATTTGAAAACAGTAGTGCCTTGCTGCAGTGGACCCAAAAGGCCTCAGGACAAAGTTGCCGTATCTGACATGAAAAAGGACTTTGAGAGCTGCCTTGGAGCCAAGGTAGGGACCTGGGAGAGGTGGGTGGAAATCCTCCCCAACCCTGCCCCATGACTGGCTTCTTTGTGCACAGGCTTCACCGCCCTTGATGATGAGTCTTCCTGAAGCCTGGTGCTGCGGGCGTTTCCTCTCCATCCTATAGTCCTCGATGCCTCCCTCTGCATTAGCTAAGAGCCAGGCAGCTTCCTTAGAGCACTTGATTGCCTGTAAACACAACTCAACCCTCCTTTTCAAAAGCATACCTCCTTTTCACATGACTCACCACAGTGTTCACTCGGCTTGCCCAAACTTTTCTGGCCACTGTACTTTTGTTCATGCCATCCCCTGCCTGCGTGTCCCTTCCCCGTCTGCATGCCCTAATCTCTCAGCTCCTCCACAATGTGGCCTCAGATCTCATAGCACAATGTCATCTGTCCCTCATTTGAACCTTCATGGCATCAGTCGGAAACCCTGTGATGGTGTTTCATAGCCTTTAATTTCATTGTTGGTACTGTATACTATTTGCATGTCTGATTTCCTTTACTAGACTGTAGATTGAGGATAGGATTTATGCACAGTCACCTTTGTATCCCACAAAGTGCCCAGCATAGTATCTTGTACACAGTAGATTTTCAATGAACATTTTTCAAATGAATAAGATTTGTGATGGATTTTATCCACGGATGCCAGCATTTTACCAAATGTTCAGCTGCACTGTGTTAGCCTTATTGCTTATGATTGGTTGAATCTGGCCAAAATGGCACCTTTT
Source organism: Hyperoodon ampullatus (assembly GCF_949752795.1). NCBI lineage: Eukaryota > Metazoa > Chordata > Mammalia > Artiodactyla > Ziphiidae > Hyperoodon > Hyperoodon ampullatus. Next base: position 47,029,257 of record NC_136919.1, on the reverse strand, counting down.
TCTAAATTTCCATAAAGGTTAGTATCAGCGCCCTCAGTGTACCCATTACATCTGTACTAATTAGCTCTAATTAGACTAAGCTAAATTTGTAGTTTTAGTGTTTCGGTATTTGAGGTGGGGAATAATTGTTAATAATTTCAAAGCAAAATCAGATTCAGAAATCATGACTCCCTTTTATAAAGATTTAAAAAGAGTAAATTTAATTTTTCTGTAGCATTTCAGAGTTTACCAGCTGAGATGTTTATGTTTTATTAAGAATTGGCCTTTAAAACTATAGTTACCAAAGTATTTCTTCTTCTTCCAGAGTGAGAACTTTTGACCATATATTTTTTTTTCTTTTTTTCTTCCTATAGCAAGGATTTAAAGGATTCCAGGTTGCTCTGGACCATCATAATGACCATAAGACATTTATCTATAATGATAGCGAGTTCACCCTTGCTCACGGTTCTGTGGTAATTGCTGCCATCACTAGCTGCACTAACACCAGTAATCCATCTGTGATGTTAGGAGCAGGTAAGTGCCTTTGATGGTCATGTGGACGTGTGGGTGAAAATTTCCCAAGACATGACCCAGGGGCTTAACTGAGTTCTACATATAGTTCCCTGAGCCTTATCCTTTCCAGATGCAGAGATTAATTGGCCCAGAAATGTTTACACAATAAATAATGCTGAATGCAAGGTATTTAAAGTAGTATAGTCTTTAGAATCAACACAGAAAATAAGGAGAAGAGAGGAAAGAAAGATGAATTTCTGGTAAAGCCTAGAATCTTATGTCAGACTTTAGAAGAAAAAAACTGTTTTCATTTCACAGACTGTTTTCTCCATAAAACCCCTGATAGGCCTTTTTGTACAGTAGAATTTAGTCTGTCTTAAATGCATTGTCAAGTGCATCTGAATTAGGGCACAGGGCACAGGTCAATAAAACTTATCTACCTATTATATGCAATTCTGTTTAATTATTTAATATTTAATATTTACATGCAGAGTTTCATTACTCTAGTGTCCTTTTAGTTTCCAAATTTTAAAATATCCCTAAGAGTTCCTCTTATGTCCACAAACAGTTCTTTATGAATTGGACAAGTGCGTAAGGAAAACCTTTGTCCAGGAATTCATCTATTGCCACCTAAGCTTTGGACAAACCAATTTCCTTAAGATAAGACACCAGCTTGTCTGGAGCCTTTTGTCTCTTTATACCCCTGACTCCTTATTTATTTCCTACTTCCCTGATATGTCCTAAGTCAGAGCACCCAGTGTCCCTGTAATAAATAGTCTCTGTATTTGCCCAGAGTCAAGTGGCCCAAGAGCCCTTGATCTTCCACTTCAAGAAATATCTGAGGACTAGATTTTATCTTCTAGGCAGACTGTATTCCTCACCAACAAGTACACAATTCATATACTTTAAGAAGGGGCCCTTCCTATTATTTTTCATCTAAATAAAATATAATTAGAAAGATTGCTTTCCCTCCAAAAATTAAAAACTCATTCTATAATATAATCATGAATGGTTCAGGTTTATCTCTTAAAAAAAAAAAAAAAGGCACAGCTCTTTTTATCTTTTTCTTCATGTCCATGGCTAATTTTGAGTTTACTGAATACATGTAAATGACTTTGGGCCAGCGAGCTTTTGATTTCTGTCAGGCAACAAAAATGGCAGAAAGCATCAACATGAAGGGGGCTCTGTCAAGCAGTGCAGGAAGTGCAGACTGAAGTCCGTCTCTTTCCTGAAATGTCCGTGGCACCTAGAGTGGGCAGCCCCACACACCGTGTCTGTGTTTACCATTTCACAGGCTTGTTAGCAAAGAAGGCTGTGGATGCTGGCCTGAACGTGAAGCCTTACATCAAAACTAGCCTATCTCCTGGAAGTGGTGTGGTCACCTACTACCTGCGAGAAAGTGGAGTCATGCCTTACCTGTCTCAGCTTGGGTGAGGGAGAAATCTCTTACACCATTGCTTTTGTTTTATTGTATTCCACAGGTATTTTGCTAAATCACCTTGTAATGGATGTAAGCTTATCTGATGGTGTCTAATTGCGTAGTCTTCTGTCAGATGGTAAACAGACAAACCCTCACATTCCGACAGAGCAGGGCCCTCCTGTACAGTTGTACTGTTGTTCATCAGACACGGGTGTCTGTGAAGAGAGCAGGGGCTGATATCAAGCCTGTGCTCTGCTGTAGCGCTGCACTCCTGGGGCAGGGGGCGTCTTTTCTCAGTTGTATGAAGGTGTGCTATGGGCTACTGTTGGCTCTGCAATGGAATCTGCCCTTTGGTACGAAAATAATTATTACCCATGCCTAAAAATGTTCTGATTCCTTGAAGTCAATTAGTTATTTGTTGCCAAATACAGTTTCTCCAATTAATCCACTATTACTAATTTGGATGACATAGATTTTTGTCATGTGCCTCGTAAAAGTCAGAAGTCCTTGGGATTATATAATAAGAGTAGTGAATAAAGACATCAAATGGCATATCTGATTTCAACTTTTAAAAATTCCAGATCATTCAGATAGACTCCTTATAATTTTCTTATAAATTTAAAAAGTAAATTATTTATAAAAGTAAATTATATGGAACAGAATAGAGAGACCAAAAGTAACCCATACAGCTATGGTCATTAATCTTCAACAAAGAAGGTGAGAATATGCAATGCAGAAAAGACAGTCTCTTTAGCAGGTGATGTTGGGAAAGCTGGACAGCCTCATGTAAATCAATAAAATTAGAATACTGTCTCACACCATATACAAAAATAAATTCAAAATGGTTTAAATATCTAAATGTAAGACATGACACCATAAAACTCCTAGAAGAGAATATAGGCAAGACATTCTCTGACATAAATTGTAGCAATATCCCAAGGCAAAAGAAATAAAAGCAAAAATAAACAAATAGGACCTAATCGAACTTAAAAGTTTTTGCACAGCAAAGGAAACCTTAAACAAAACGAAAAGACAAGTTACAGAATGGGAGAAAATATTTGCAAATGATGCAACCGACAAGGGATTAATTTCCAAAATATACAAACAGCTCATACATCTCAATATCAAAAACAAACAAACCAACAACCCAATCAAAAGATGGGCAGAAGACCTGAATAGACATTTTTCCAAAGAAGACATACAGATGGCCAACAGGCACAGGAAAAGATGCTCAACATCACTAACTTTTAGAGAAATGCAAATCAAAACTACAATGAGGTATCACCTCACACCAGTCAGAATGGCCATCATCAAAAAGTCTACAAATAATAAATGCTGGAGAGGGTGTGGAGAAAAGGGAACCCTCCCACTGTTGGTGGGAATGTAAATTGGTGTAACCACTATGGAAAACAGTATGGAGCTTCCTTAAAAAACTAAAAATAGAGCTACCATATGATCCAGCAGTCAGTGGAATAAATCCAGAAAAGACAGAAACTAATTTGAAAAGATACATGCACCCCCATGTTCATACCAGCACTACTTATAATAGCTGAGACATTGAAACAACCTAAGTGTCCATCAACAGATGAATGGATAAAGAAGATATATATACACAATAGAATACTAGTCAGCCATAAAAAAGAATGAAATATTGCCATTTGCAGCAATGTGGATAAACCTAGAGAATATCGTACTAAGTGAAGTGAGTCAGACAGAGAAAGACAAATATTATATATTACCACTTGTATGTGGACTCTAAAAAAAATAATACAAATGAATCTATTTACAAAACAGAAACAGACTCACAGACGTAGAAAACAGACTTATGGTTACTAAAGGGGAAAGCAGGGATTGGGGGGAGAGGTGGGATTAGGAGTATGGGGTTAGCAGATACACACTACTATATATAAAATAGATATGGGACTTCCCTGGTGGTCCAGTGGTTAAGACTTCAGGCTTCCACTGCAGGGGGTGCGGGTTTGATCCCTGGTTGGGGAACTAAGATCCCGCGTGCTGCGTGGCGTGGCCAAAAAAAAAAAAAAAGATAAACAACAAGGATTTACTGTATAACATATGGAACACTATTCAATGTCTTGTAATAACCTATAGTGCAAAATAATCTGAAAAAATATGTGTGTGTGTGTTTGTATATGACAATCACCTTGTTGTACACCTTAACATAATATTATGAATCAACTATACTTCAGTTTTTTAAAAAAGTAAATTATAAAAAGGACTCTTAATTGAATGATTTAGAATGGATGAATAGTAGATCAAAATGTTCCCAAGAATGAAAGCTTTATAGAAACAGCCCTGTACTAAACTTACTTAAGTCAGTGGCCTCCAGGAACTGTAACCAGCAGGTGAGCCCACTGAGAGTCATTCTCCATCCTGTGCTTCTCTCTTGCATCTAGGTTTGATGTGGTGGGCTATGGCTGCATGACCTGCATTGGCAACAGTGGGCCCTTACCTGAAGCTGTGGTAGAAGCCATCACGCAGGTGATTACAGAGGAACTTGTGGGTCTTCAGAGCTGTTGTCATGTTTCATATGATGTGTGACCAAAAGGCTGGTAATTTTAAGAAGGTCCAGGGGAGCATGGGATGTGGTTAAGAGTACGGTCTTCGGAGTTGAGTGAAACTTATTAACTGTATACCTTTGAGCAAGTTAATTAACCTCTTTGTGTCTCAGTTTTCACAACTGTAACTGGAGACAATAATAGCACCTGTTTCATAGGGTTGTGAGCATAAAGGTGATAGTGGACACGAAGGACATAGTGCAGCGCCTGGCACACGCGTGCTCCCTAAACGTGGTTTTGACTGCAGAAGGCGCCAGAATCGTTTGTTCCTGTTGTCTGAAAACTGGTTCCAAGTCAGACAAATGAATGTAAACTAAATTGCGTTGGCTTAATTTTTGTCCCATAAATTCTATAGCGTTGAGAAATACTATTTGGTTTGCTTTGCATTATTATAGAGTCCCTGTCAGTCAACGTGGCTTCCTTTAGCTTTCAACTTGCAGTCTTCCCCGCCTGTTTTCAGGCCCCAGCAGCAAAATAACCAGGATGCTGCCTCCTGACCAACCTGCTATTTTCTCATGAGCAGAAACCACTGAATGTGTCTCTCAGCTGCTTTTGACCCAGAGTGTCTCCCACAGGGTCACCCTGTCTGCTCTTCTTCCCAGGGAGAGGACCAGGTGAAGGGGATGCTTAAAGGGAAAACTTTGACAAATGGAGCCTAGGCATTCTCTTCTCTTTGCGACCTGCTTTTCCCCTTGCCTCACACAGGGGGACCTTGTTGCTGTTGGAGTACTGTCTGGGAACAGGAATTTTGAAGGGCGAGTCCACCCCAATACCCGGGCCAACTATTTAGCCTCTCCGCCTTTAGTAATAGCATATGCAATTGCCGGGACCATCAGGATCGACTTTGAGAAAGAGCCACTGGGTAAGATCTTATTTGGGGGGTTACAGTTTTTCCAATGTATCTGAAAACATTACTGGGAGAAAGTTATTGCTTTCCTTAATAAAGAATGAAGGCTAGACCCTCCAGAGATCAGAGGAGGAGTCTTTTCTTTATGCCCCAATACACAGCTAAGACATAATTGAAATAGTTAAACAAGAATTTACTAAAGGGGGAGGGACAACAAAAGGGAAAGAAATACCCAAAGTAATGCAGATCTTGCCATTCTGGCTTCTTCTCCAGTCCCTTCCTTTCCAACTCCTGCTTTAATCTAATGATAGGCACTGTTTTAATGTCTCCTCTGTAGGAACACATCCACATAGTGCAGCTTCTCGAAATTCTGGGGACAGAATGCCGTGTTTCCTTTCCTCTGGTCTCTTTGCTGTACCCTCCTCAACCCATGCTAATAAGCAGATTAGATAATATGAAAATGGTGCCCTGGAATTTACTTTTAGGAGATCATAGCTTTAGACATACAGTTGATCCTCATTACATATGGATTCCATATTTGCAAATTTGACTATTCATTAAAATGGATTTTAACCCCCAAATCAATGCTCATCACTCTCCCATGGCCACTCACAGATGTGCATGGGGTGGGGGCGGGGAGGGGTGCAGGTGTGAAGACCTTGAGTCCCTCACCGTGCCTGCCCTCAGCTGAGGTCGAACAAGGCGACATTCTGCCTTTTTATTGCAGGTCTTATACTGCAAACAAGTGTCCTGTTCGAGCTCTGTTTAGCACCATGTTTTTCACATTTTTGTGCTTTTTGTTGGTGATTTCACTGTTTAAAATGACCCCCAAGAGTAGTGCTAAAGTGCTGTGTAGCGTTGCTAAGCCCAAGAAGGCTGTGACGGGCCTCATGTTGGACAGGCTCGCGAGTTCAGTGTGAATGCATCAACAGTATATATGAAGTAAGGTGTCATGAAACAGAAACACACATAACACAGGGTTATGTCTTGATCAGTTGACGACAGTGTGGTGGATGGAGGCTCTTGGGAGCCTAACCCGTGTGTCCCCTGGGGGCAGTGACTGAGTATTCTCTGAGTGTGCACGTAGGCTTTACAGAACGTAACTACCCTGAACGAGACTTGACTGACTGTATGTGGCGATGAAAATGGGGTATGAGATGAAGTTTTTCTCACTAATAAACAATTTTTTCCCCAGGGGTAAATGCAAAGGGACAACAGGTATTTCTGAGAGATATCTGGCCAACCAGAGATGAGATCCAGGCAGTGGAGCGTCAGTATGTCATCCCTGGGATGTTTAAGGAGGTCTATCAGAAAATAGAGGTGAGGTTCCAGCCCACCTGTGAGGTAAAGCTGCTCTTGTGCATCATCTCTGCCACCCTTGAGGCCAGTGGCAGTGTCAACTATACAAAGTAACATTTCTTCAGATGATTGGGGAAGTGGTTATCCATCATTTTTCTCCTAAGACTCACATTTTTCCAGACCCCACACTCCCCAGATGTTCCCAGAGTTGGACAAGTGAGCGGCAGCCTCAGGAAGAAAGGCCTCAGCTGTGTGTGGTTGCTGGCCAGCTCTCCACAGTTACCCGCTTCCTCAGGCAGCCTGGGGCGTGCACCAACTATGGTTGAGGACCCCCTGATGTCACTGTAGTGTGTCACTGAGGCATCAAATGGTTGAATGCACCTCTCAGATGTATTTGATTGCTTAAAAAATAATAATAAAAATAAAAGCCACTCAGTAGGAAACACCACCCTATCAAACTACCGAAATAAAAAAAAAACTTGCTGTGCATTTTACAAATACAGGGAAAATGTACGGGGCTCAGCGTCATTTTCTGAGCCCCTTGGATGTTACCACTTTCCCTAGTCTCTGTGATAGGCTGACCCAAGGGCTTCAGCCTAGGGCTGGTGGTTTGAAACAAGAGGGCAGACTGGGGAGCAGAGTCACACGGGGGTCATATGCACTGTGAATCCCACAAGCTGCTCATTGGGAAATGGTACAAGGGAGTTTGGTAGATATTGGGTTAAATGTATTTCTCCAAAGTCTGAGTCAATGGACATGTAGAGCTAATTCAAGCCAATTTGAATGCATAGCAGCTGTCTTTTACTAGCTAATGTCCTTATGACCTGGAGGTCTACTTCCCAGAATCTTCAGAGCATACATAATTTCCCCTGGGGTACAATCTGGATTATTATTTCATAAATTATATTTATAAGTATATATATTAGTTATCTATTGCTCTGCAACAAATTACCCCCAAACTTAGTGAGTTAAGACAGCAAGCACTTTTTTATCTCACAGTTTCCATGGGTCAGAAATGGAGGTGTGGCTTAACAGGGTGTGTGTGCCTTCACAAGGCCCCAGTCAAGGTGTCATCTGGGGCTGCAGTCTCATCTGAAGACTCAACTGGGGGAGGATCCTTTTCTAAGACCACTCATGTGGTTGTTGGCAGGATAAAGGACCTCACATGCTGTGGGTGAAGGCCTCAGCTCCTCACTGACTGTCAGCTAGAGGCTGCCCCCAGTGCCTTACTAGTGGGTCTCTTCACCTGCTCTTCATAGAATTGTAGCTGGCCTCCATCCGAGCAAGTAAGCAAGCAAGCGAGGGTAAGAGGGTGAAAGTGACAGAAGGCAGAGTCTCTTTATAACCTAATCCTGGAGGTGAGTCACTAGGCCCAGCCCCTACTCAGCAGGAGGGGATCACTTAGGGGTGTGAATCCTAGAAGCCAGGTCCGTGGGGGCTGCCTATCACAGAGCACATGTATTTTTAAATTACTTAGCATGGTGTTGTCTCAGTATAGAGGAACTCTGTTGTGTTACCATTTAGAATAAGAATGGTTTTCACTGTGCTCTTAGCTTGAATATATGTTTGTGTTTGCATGTTAAATTTTCCTTAGGATGGACTGTGATTAGATCTGCCCTTCCTTTTTTCTTTTTTCCCCAAGACTGTGAATGAGAGCTGGAATGCCTTAGCAGCCCCGTCAGATAAGCTATATTACTGGAATCCCAAATCTACATACATTAAGTCACCACCATTCTTTGAAGACCTGGTAGGACTTTTTATTTTTTAACAAAATGAGTTCTTCAAAAAGTTTCTTGCCTTGTAAAATCTACTTGACTACCCAATACCCCTGCTTTGACTATCCATTTCATTAAAACCTTTACAAACCCGAGCAGATAATACTGGGGAGAGTTTAGGGAAGCTGAGTTATTTGGCTGGAGTGGGCCTACAGTTTCTCTGTCCAGGGCTTCGTGTGGCTTTGTAGAGATCCCCTGGTGATCAAGTACCACCTGGACAAAGACTCAGTAAAGTCTGAGGGACTGTCCAGGAGAACATCCCCTGGGACCTGCCATATTTAAACCTTATATCCATAAAAATAAGGGAAGTCTTCTCTGAAACTGATGATCAAGGAGTCTGCACTGCCCTGGGTGCAACGGGGAGGACTCCTGCTGTCCTCAGCATCTGAGGCCTTCTCTGGATGTGGAGAAAGAGAATGTCGTTTGCAGCAGCATCCCTGCTGCTTTTGAGGGGATAGTGCCAATACTTCACCTCCCTTCAAGAGTGAGATATGAATATTTTGCATAAATTCACCTCACTTTTCTAAACACCCCTGATAAAACCAATAAAACTAGAATTTTCTATGCGCTGGTATAGGGCTGTCATCTGGTTCGGGTCCATGGACCGCTACCGTTGGGGTTCCCCTGGTGACATGTTGGAGAAAACCTGGGCAAACACTGACTTACTGTGCTCTTTGGTAGACTTTGGATCTTCAGCCCCCTAAATCTATAGTGGATGCCTATGTGCTGTTAAATTTGGGAGATTCAGTAACAACGGACCACATCTCTCCGGCTGGAAATATTGCAAGAAATAGCCCTGCTGCTCGCTACTTAACTAACAGAGGGTAAGTAATGAATAAGGGGGGGAAGGGCCTGAAGGCAGAAATGGAGAGAGTGAGGCCAGTAGTTCTCTTTTCATGAGGTCTCCTTGGAATCACACTTTGGTTTTTCACTGAACCCTGGGGCTTGAAAACCAATTGCTCTTTCTGTTTGCTGCTTCGAAGCTTCCCTGGGAGAATCCATCAGCACGTGAACCCCAGCAGGGATGAGGACCTTCTTTTTGAGTAGGTGTACTCATTAGACTCAGCAGTCATCCCTACCCCCAGCTTGGCTGATTGTTAAAGTATAAGGCTCTGCTCTTCACCTGTGGCAGAGCCTGGTTACACTTGAAGCACTCGACAGGGCTAGAACCGGAAATGCATTGATATTTCCTGGTTGAGAGACATTCTTTACAGAGATCCTCTTCAAGGATTTGCAGTTTACGCATCCATTCAGCAATCCTTCAGTCACATACCGATTTTAACAGGCATTACACCAGTATTATCCACTGTTATTTAATATACCACTATCAATCAACGTCGGTCCCAAATGGGACTTTCCATGAGAGTCGTCTGGGGAGATAAAAGTTCCTGGTTCCCATCCCCACCTCCTGAATCTGCTTCTTCAGGGATGGGGCCCAGAGCCAATCTGAGGAACAAAATTCAACACCTTTTTTTTTCCCCAGTGGGAGAGGACAACTGCCTTGCCCCTCATCTCACTTGCCTGGTGGCTAACCCATTTTCTTCTTGAATTTCCCTTTCTGTCCTGCTCACTCATCTCTGCCTTTTCCTAGTGCACCCTATGGGACAGTCTATTCATTCAGACCAAGAATATTTCATATTCCCCAGAAATGTAAGTGTTGTAAGTTTAAGAAGATAGCCCACATCTAGAGGAGGTGATGCGCAGCGGTCTGTGTCAAGATTTTTCTTTAACGCAGGGTAACTACTTTTTAAAAATATATGGGAACTGCCTATACACAGATACATATTGTGAGATTTTAAAGGGATATATGATTCTGCTTTGAGTGGGAGACCCAAGTCCATCAGCAAGTAGAAAAGGGCAGATGATATTCAAGATGAGTCAGTGAGTCCCTGCTCTTCCACTCACCCACACTGCTCGGGACACATTGCCCACCACCTTGTTCATTGAATGTTCCAAGCATGGCCAAGTACCCAAGTACCCTTCTGCCTGAGAGCCTTTGGTTGAGCTGGCTGTTTTTTCCTCTGGGATGCCCTTCCCCAAGATACCCTCTTAGCTAACTCTCTCGCCAAGTTCAAGTCTTCCTCCATGAGTTCACTCCCACCATACTCCTGTTCTCCTTGCCCTGGTCTACCTTTTCTTTTTCCTAAGGTATTAACCACAATCGAGTAACACTTGCGTAGGATGCTCTTTAAAAAAATTTCTTTGTCTCCAGCTTCTAGAATGTAAGCCCTGCAAAGGCAGAGATCTTAATTGGTTTTGTTCATTGTTCACCCAGGACAGGTTGGTGGCACATAGTTGGTGCTCAATAAAAAGTTGTTGAGTGAATGAATGGGAGAAAAGGCTTCTGAGAACAAATAGAGAAACTAGAGAAACACAAGATTGAGGCTGGAGGAAGAAACTAGAAAATGAGCAGTGACCAACACCTTTTTAGATTGGTGATTATTGATACTCTAGAGAATTGAATGAAAGGAGATATACCTTCCCATAAAAATGCACATGCACATTTTGGACATAATTTCAGGGGTTCATAGACACACTCACCTACTCCTGAAGCCCATTCATAGACTCTCAATCTTCAAATTAGATCTAACTAATAAATCATTAACCACACGCTTCCTAGCATTATAAGAAACAGCCCAGTGAACTGGTCACCATGTTCATTTTAAGATGTTGTTACTCACATTGCAAAGTGTCCTTTCATTGGGATCCACAGACAAGATTCTTCTTTGATTTTAGGACCACCGATAGCTATTCCTATCTGCCTCTTTGGCACTGCCCTGATTTTGATCTTATGAAAATTCTAAGTCATGTCGCCAGTTATGTGTCTTTTCATTGCACTGAGCTCCTGGTAACTAGGGGACAAATTTGAACCTACTTCTGTCTAGTTTATAGAATGTATTTTATGTGTCCCCATTCTTGGCTCCACCTGACTGGCCTACCCTGAGTATTCCCTTTGCTTCCTTTGTTTTTTTAACCCATTTTTAGTATTTTACCTTTTGTGAAGCTTTATAGGCTACCCTACTGAATCAGTAAAATAAATACTCTTATTAAAGTCCCTCCCAATTGCTCTACTCAGATTTATAAGACTGTAGGTTGCTGCTGGGAGCATACTGATTCACAATCCCACCTGCCACCTCTCACTCTCCCCTCAGTTGAAGCTATGGGAACAGCTTTTCTGCCTTGGAGAACAATACTTAGCAGACTTAGAGAAACACCTAGGTTTGTGGGTTTTCTCTTTTCTTGGGGTAAGCCAAGTTTAATCTTCTCTCAGTTCACTAAACCAGCTCCTCTCCTGCTTTCATTATCAGCTTGACTCCACGAGAATTCAACTCCTACGGCTCCCGCCGAGGTAATGACGCCATCATGGCGCGGGGGACATTTGCCAATATCCGCTTATTAAACAAATTCTTGAACAAGCAGGCACCACAGACTATCCATCTGCCTACTGGCGAAATTGTGAGTATTGTGTCTTCTACTTCATTAAGAAGCCAGAATTTCTCAGGCTCTGGGTGGTTGGATGTTTGCACCATCACTTTCCTTTTGGTCTTATTTTTATTTCACAGCTCATCCTACCTCTTGCTTTGTACAGTCCCTCTTGCCAGGTGTCCATGTATATAGAGTTCATCCTTGATGGAGAGGCCCTTTAAACTGGGAAACCTTTTCCTGCTTAGAGATTCTGCTTCATGCTTTAACTAAGTCTAGTTTCCTAGGAGTTGAGCTTAAAAACCTCTGAGTGAAATTTCGTCAGTTCAGAGTACTTGAAGGGGAAATTCCAGGTTAAGGTGGAGGATATTTATTAATAAGTACTATTTTATTGGGTTGGCCAAAAAGTTCGTTTGGGTTTTCGGTAGCCTTGTATGGAAAAACCCGAATGAACTTTTCGGCCAACCCAATATAACTTTAATAGCATTTAATTAATTTACCGTATCACTAGGAAAAGAAGGAATGTAGAGGATTGTGCAGGCCTGCTTGGGTCCTAATGGGAACCATTTGGAGTTGGCATATGACAGCTGGAATTGTCTGTTCACAGATGGCAGGCATATAAGAGGTGGGGAAGCTTGCACTTTAAGTCAGACAAGCCTGGGTTCAAGTCCCAGCTCCACCTCATATCAGCTGTGGAGCCCTCAGCAAGTTATCTCCCTCTCTGAGCCTCATTTTTCTTACTTGAGAAGTAGAAATAATATCTACTTTTTAAGGCTCTGAGGCTTAACCTTGAATGGAATGACACGTAAAACACCTAGCATAGCATCTGGCACAGCAGCAGGTCCTCAGGGTCACTCCCCTTCCCAGTGAATGCTGTGAAACCACATGAAAACTGGTTAAGCTACTTAAGAAATAACCCTCACAAATTATTTTAAAATGATAATGGCTAGATACGTCTGTGGAACTTACTCCATCCCAGGTGCTGTTCTAAGCTCTTTGCATATACTGACTTGTTCAATCCTCATAACAACCCTTTGAGGAAGGTACCATAATTCTCCTTGTTTTAAGTTGGCAAGTGGAGCCTAGAGAGCTCATGTAACTCCCTAAGTTCACAAGTCTGAGGAGCTGAGATTAAAACCCACGGAGTGAGGCTCTGTCCGAAGTCAACGCTCTTTACCACCAAACACACTGCCTCACTTGTAACTGGTTCTATGTTTGTAAAGCAAGTTCATCATAGATACTCTGATCACCAGGATCCAGCACAAAGTCAGTGCCCAAGAGATATCTGTTCAGTGAATAGCAGGGAAGATAAACTATTAAGTGAAAAAGATACAAATAAATGGTAAAATCCCCAAGAGATGAAGGGGAAGGACTTGAAGTTACAGACTTTGGAGGCCTCCAGGATACTGACTGTCACAATGAATCTCCCTCATTTACAGCCCTGCCATTGCACAGAACTCCTAGTCGGTTGCTTAGTGCCTCAGCTTAAATAAGGAGACAGAATGAGAGACGAAGAGACATTTGAGTCAGGCCTTGAACTTGGAAGACAGACAAAGAACAGAGGAATATAAAGGACAACAGATAATGCAAAGAGTAGAAGAAAACTAAGGAAAACAACTGCCTCCTCAGAGTGATAAGAGATGATTTTCTGTTGCTGTAAAGTAATCAGAAGACAAGAAAGAGCTCCTTAAAAAAAAAAAAAGCCCCTAAAATTTCACAGGAAAAGTTGATTAGTTGAGAATATCTTCCAGAATACAGAAAGACAAAGGGGAAATTAGAAAATGTAAGAAAATTAAAGACTGAACTGAGGAGGGCCAACATCTGACTGAACAGAGATGCTAAAAAGAACAGACAAGATCTGAGAGGAAATTATTAGAGAATTAACACAAGAAAATTCCTCAACTGCAAAATCTGAGATTCCAGATTCAAAGGTCCACTGAGTGCCCAGCCACATGATTAAAGAAGACCCACTCCAAGTGACATCATTATGAAATTAAGACAGCAAAGTTGGGAATTCCCTGGCGGTCCTGTGGTTAGGACTCCGCGATTTCACTGCTTGAGGGCCTGGGTTCGATCCCTGGTTGGGGAACTAAGATCCCACAAGCTGCACGGCACGAACAGCAGAGGTAAGGAGATCTAGAAACTTCAGAGAGGGAAAAACAGCTTATGTGCATTGTCCTGGGGATCAGACGTGCTCACAGCAACCCAGGAAACAGACTGAGGAAAGTTACTGGGACCCTAAAATCTGTGTCCCTCATACTTCCAGCCAAGTGAGATTAAAGTAATAACACATTCAGATATTCAAAAACTTTAAAAATACCCTCAGTCCCAGTCTGAAGAAGCTACTTAGTAAATGTATTACACCAAAACAAGGGAATAAACCAAAAAAAGAGGAAGATGTAGGATCCAGGAAAAAGAAATACAGGGAATCGACAGGATGTTTGGGAAAGAATAGGAATGCACCATGTCCTCAGAGAGCCATCAGTCCACACAGGAATGTTGGGTTCCAGGAGTGACACCCCATGAAAAAGATTTTTAAATTAGATTGCCTGATAGATTTGAATGTCTTTAGAGAAGACTTGTATTGATACTTTAGGCAGTGCATTTGGGGATTAATTAACAGGTAGGGACACAGAAATAGGTGAACACACATGCAAAAATTTTATTCCAGTGGAAAAAAAATTTTTAATTGCCAAGAAAAGGAAATCAGAGTATATTATGTGGCTCAGCTATAAGTGGCATTTACATAATCAAAACGTATGACAATGATATTAGAAGGCCGCAGAGAGGAGGGGGTGGGGGAGGGGAAGGAGCGCGGTAGTTAAAAGAACTAAATCATCAAAGTAGGAAATTAATAATAAAAAAGGAGAAATGAAGAACTGGCCAGTTAAATATAATACTTAGGGATACAGAGGCACAATAACAGAAGAAACCACTAAATTTTATGTTTTCTTCAGAAGAGCGGGAGAGTACAGGAGCTGATGCTTTATAAGCTGCTTGCTACTCTCAGTTTGGCTCATGTATGAGAAAAGCCAGGAGCTGGCAATTCTAGACCTGCTTAGTCCCACTCATCTTGGGTTCCAAGACCTGCTTTGCCATGGGATTGTCAGCTTTGCGGTAGTTTTGAAAGCACTTTAAAAAACACACACTCTGGGGCTTCCCTGGTGGCGCAGTGGTTGAGAATCTGCCTTCCAATGCAGGGGACACGGGTTCGAGCCCTGGTCTGGGAGGATCCCAGATGCCACGGAGCAACTAGGCCCGTGAGCCACAACTACTGAGCCTGCGCGTCTGGAGCCTGTGCTCCGCAACAAGAGAGGCCGCGATAGTGAGAGGCCCGTGCACTGCAATGAAGGGTGGCCCCCGCTTGCCACAACTAGAGAAAGCCCTCACACAGAAACGAAGACCCAACACAGCAAAAATAAATAAAATAAAATTACTAAAACACTCAGAGCCAAGCAAATCTACTTCAAAAAAAAAAAAAAAACCACACTCCCACAGTCTTAATATACAAAGCTACTAATAGATATCTCTGAAAATATCAGGTAGTTTTTTTGTTTTTGTTTTTTTTAAACAGTTTCTATATTCATGAGCTCTATCCAGCTAAAGACATACAGAATCCTACCCAGATTTAGGTGATGCCGTGTGACATCAACCACAGTCTCCATCCTGTCACCGCAATAGCAATTTGTGAAAGCCTACTTGAGAATTTATTAGACACCTTTCTAGAGCTCCTTTCAAATCAAATACTCCTTTTGGACAGATCTTATTTTCTGACTTAAATAGCCAGGAGAAAACAATGTTTTATTACTCACCAGCAATGATATCATCTCTTTGTGAAGTCTCAGCTCAGCAGAATATTCAGAGTTCCTGTAAGAAACAAATGAATCTATTTGTGTAAGATGTTTCTCATATATACTAAAAGATCCATTAATCCTTTCCTGTCCTTTATTGATTGGTGCTTCCATCAGTGTTTCTACTGTCTCTACCTTGACCTCCATATAGAAGGGTGACAAATAAGAGTTTGCATTTTATGTAATTTCCGAACACGTGACCTTCTTTCTGTTTGGCTACCCTTCACAACTGACCATCACTGAGTTTCTGGTACTCAGTCAAAACCCAGGTTTAGGTGGGATTCTCTGCGATAGCTTTAAAATATTTTAATCAATGAAAGAGTTTAAAAAAAAAAACAGATCTAATTTCCTTTTTTTCCCCTGATGCCCTAGGATTTGAATGTTTTTCTAAAACTAGGACAATTAGGCATTTCACTTAAGAGTATAAAATTCAATTTGATAGAGGTACGTAGATGGAGCTAACTGGAAATTTGTAGACCAGGCAACTGACTGGTTGAGTGTTCCATTGACTCTACGTTGGCTTGGCCGACTACAGACACTTCTGCCCCTGCATGTCCCACCAGGACTCACTGCCCTGTGTCCACATTCTGTGCCTTTACTGTGTCTGTAAAACCTTCCTCTTCTCTTCCTCAGCTTGATGTGTTCGATGCCTCTGAGCGGTACCAGCAGGCGGGCCTTCCCCTGATAGTTCTGGCCGGCAAAGAGTACGGCTCAGGCAGCTCCCGAGACTGGGCGGCCAAGGGCCCTTTCTTACTGGTGAGTAGGATGCAGAGACATCCCAGCAGGCAGCTGCCCCTCTGAACCGGAAGGGAAGCTGGGAGGGAGGCCAGAAATAAAATGCTTTGCTTTACTTTCCAAGATGTTGCAGAAGAGCAAAGCAAGCTCGGGAAAGCATGGAATGTTTATTCATCTCCTGCTTCTTGGTAGATCGGGATTTACTTCACTGAGTGAAGGGTAATCTAGAGTTCACCGGCCTCCCTTAGATCAAACATTGCTATCCTGGGAGCTGTGGATCTTTGGGGGTGTCTACAGAACAGTTAGGGGGAGAGTCCTGAAGTCTGTCCATCCAGAAGTGTGTAGTATGTGTCTTCTTTTTTTTTTTTTTTTTAATGGGGAAAGTTTCATGGTTTTCATAACGTTCTGAGAGGTTAACACCTGAAGTTTATTCAAGGCTCTTGTCCCAGGTGAATGTGAGGAATAAGCTACTGCCCCTGTATCGTCAGGTTCACAGAAGGGAAAAAGTAAGGAGCCTGAGCTTTGGATAAGCTCGGGGAATGCACTTTTTACAGCTGCTTATCACTGCCTGTGAAAAGTCTGCATACAGGCTCAATAGAAAAAGAAGCCCTCTCTGTATGTAGACAGTCAGCTCTTTGGAACCTTCAGCCATTTCAGGGCTTGACCTGCGTCAGGTGTCCCTGTGGGAGGGGCCGCGCAGGAGCTTTTACTTCTCGAGCATTTGCTTGCCCTGAAAGCAGGGCACACGCCTGGTGACTGACTTTAATCCTCAGGATAGGGTAGAATAGCTTAGCTGAAATCAATTTAAATAACGATGGCTCGAGCAAATCAATGCACTTGGCAGACACTAAGTAAGTTGATATCCACAAGTACAGTAAAAAATATATATATATGGCTGTCTGGCAGGCAGCCCTCCAGACGCCCAGGCTTCTGAAAAATGTCTTTGAACATCACACCTTTTTTTTTTTTTTTAGGCAATCAGTTTGCAGTGGGTGGGGGGCAGATGTTCTTATTAGTTGGTAATTTGTTAAAGGCCTGCCTTTTCTAGAAACTGCTGAAAAGAACCTAAGAAATTACAGAAGAAAGGATTTTAGGAAGGGAGCTGGGCGCTGCAGGGAGCAGTCAGGTGGGGACAGTGAGATCTGGGGAATAAGAAGAGACCTGGCACCGAGCGGCTCTCTAGAGATTCGCTGGGCTGCACCAGCCACGAGACCAAAGAAGGAGCCCGGATACAGCAACAGAGACATCAGTGGTTTTATAGAGGGGGGCTCTTACACATCTGAAGCAAGGTCCTGGGGCAACACCCCACCGTGTGCAGCAAACAGGACACAGCAACAATCTTCCCTCCCCTGGGGGAGGAGGAGGCTACCATTTATAGGGGGGATTGATGTCAGGTTGGCTCATCAGTTACCAGGGAAACCAGCAGCTGGGGCCTGTGCCTCACAGCCCCTCAGGTTAACCACCACCACTAGAGCAGATGTTTCCCTTTAATAAACTAGCAGGTGGGGCCGTTCTGGCCTAAGGGGCAGGGGGCAAGCACATTCATGTGAGTAGGGCGGAGGTGAAGCAGGGACTGGTCGAGGAGGGGATGTACAAAGAGCAAGAGAACAGCCATCTTGAGGGGCCTGACCATACACGTCTAGACTTCTCTACAGAACTGCTCCGAGTTCTGTCTGCCCAGACAGCCATACACACTTCATTCTGTAGCTGCCCAGCCTTGGCCACTAGGCAACCCCGGGCTGTCCTCATGCAGAGAGGGACAGGCAGCTGTGATCTGCAGTGCTGCACGACCCTTTACACAGAGCTTGAGACATGAATGACCTGTGTTTACAAAGATTACCGCTTCCCCCAAAATAAGTATACAGTACATATATACATAAATCCATACAAAATATCTACTGTCCTAAAGAATCTGCCCTATCCTCTATAAATTTGCTTTTAAATTTGGAAACACCTTGGGATTTTAAAAAAACACCTGTGCCTGGATCTCATTCCTAGAGATTCTGGTTTAATTGGTAAGGGGAAAGGCCAGGACATCGGGATTTTAAGTCTCCCCAGTGATTCTAATATTCAGCAGAGTTTGAGAACTACTGCTCTATAGCCATGGTTCTCCTACCTTAAGAGAATCACTATCTTCTCCCACCCATGCTCCCTGTTAGAGATTCTGATACAGTAGACCTGGGGTAGTACCCGTGAATCTACATTTTTTTAAAATTAATTTTTATTGGAATATAGTAGATTTACAATGTTGTGTCATTTTCGGCTGTACAGCAAAATTAATCAGTTATACATATACATATGTATAACTCTAAGATTCTGTTCCCATATAGGTCATTACAGAGTATTGAGTAGAGTTCCCTGTGCTATACAGTAGGTTCTTATTAGTTATCTATTTTATATATAGTAGTGTATATATGTCAATCCCAATCTCCCAGTTTATTGCCCTCCCTTCCCCCTTGGTAACCATAAGTTTGTTTTCTACATCTGTGACTCAAGAATCTACATTCTTAACAAGCTTCCTGAGTAACCCTGATTCAGGGGATCTTAAAAGTGTACCCTAGATATTGAGACCTTTTAGGGGTATCTTACTATTATATTACAGTTAACTAATATTTAAGGATGGGATATTCTAGTTAATCAAGTATCCTGGTTTATTGATCATTGCTGTACATTGCCAGTTATAGATTACCAGTAAAATGTACTTTATAGGAAGCTTTATATCAAGATTATATTCAATGTAATTTGATCCCTGAAACAGGAAGTATGAAAGCAGCACACAGTAGATAATCATTTACTTTCTCTGTAGTATGTTCTGAAAGTTGTGTTTTTATTAAATCTTCGGTGTCTGCTGATGCACCTACAATAATAGCAAAAATTCAAGGGGAAAAATAAATTTTCTTTATGTTTCTTTGTGCTGAGGTTTCCAGATACAGTGGAAGTTTGCTGAGAAATATTGTATCACACGGTGGCTAAGTGTGTGGTTAGACTGCATGGGTTCAGATATTGGGTAAACCACTGACTACTAGGGTACAGGGGCACAATAATAGCGTCTACATCGAGGGTTGGGGGAGGGTGGGAGGAGAGTTCATTTCAGTGCCTACATGCTGCCTACACAGTGTAGGCAATCAGTTATGCCTGGCTACTGTGTTATTTATAACTAGGGGGCAACATTTTATGTAAACGATTAATTGGTACTTATGAAGAATTTAGGTGTGAGAAGAGTTTTGACTTACAAAGCCTTTGTAAAGTGTCTATGTAACTAAAGAAAAACTGTCCAAACTACTCTGTTGGCTCATCAGGGAATCAGAGCTGTCCTGGCTGAGAGTTACGAGCGTATTCACCGAAGTAACTTGGTCGGGATGGGGGTGATCCCCCTCGAGTATCTCCCCGGGGAGAATGCAGACACCCTAGGACTCACAGGGCGGGAACGATACACTATCAGCATTCCAGAAACCCTCAAACCACGAATGAAAGTCCAGGTCAAGGTAAGTCGGCGCCTTTCCATGCCAGGCCCAGCTCAAAGGCCCTGTGTTCATCATAAATCTTGTTAGAAGGAAATCATTGGGATTTGGAAGGAAAAATAAATCCCTCAGTAGACGTGCTTTAGACTTAGGAGTTCTACTAGCACCTTTCTGACCTGCCAGCACAGTGATGCCACACTATGTCGGTTTATTATTTATTCTGTTTACTCATAGAGTTATCAGTTCCATCCTTCCTCCCAAACCCGCCAGCCCCACTGCCTCCTGTTCCTCCCAATCTCAGCCCAGAGAACGGTAATGAAAGCTCAGCGATAGGGCATTTTCACATTACCTTAAAAACACCTTTTTAGGGCGTCCCTGGTGGCGCAGTGGTTGGGGGGTCCGCCTGCCGGTACAGGGGACGCGGGTTCATGCCCCGGTCCGGGAGGATCCCACATGACGCGGAGCGGCTAGGCCCGTGAGCCATGGCCGCTGAGCCTGTATGTCTGGAGCCTGTGCTCCGCGGCGGGAGAGGCCACAGCAGTGAGAGGCCCGCGTACCGCAAAAAACAAAACAAAACAAAACAAAACTTTTTTAGGGCTTCCCTGGTGGCGCAGTGGTTGAGAGTCCGAGTCCGCCTGCCAATGCAGGGGACACGGGGTCCTGCCCCGGTCTGGGAGGATCCCACGTGCCGCGAAGCGGCTGGGCCCGTGAGCCATGGCCGCTGAGCCTGCGCGTTCGGAGCCTGTGCTCCGCGGCGGGAGAGGCCGCAGCAGTGAGAGGCCCGCGTGCCGGGAAAAAAAAAAAAAAAAAAAACACCTTTTTATTATAAACCTGTGAACAGACACTCATCCCATCCCTGAGCCTCAGCCCCAGGCGGCCGACTTTGATTAGCCCAAAGGTGAAAAAGACAGTGCCCTGGATGAGGTAAGGATTAAGAACCAGCACCAAGGTCCCAGGGTGACCTAGCTGCCCAGGCAGACTAAGCTGCTGAGCTATGTCCCAGGGTGAGCAGCTGGGCCAGTGCCTAAGGGACAACCTTAACGAAACATCTGCTGACTGCCGACACTTCCATCCTCGGGCAGTCCCTGGAGGAAGTTTAAAAAATATCCCAAACGCCACTACTAGCTACTGCCCTGAGAGGCTATTTCTTTCTCAGGTGTCTCTCACTTCCATCACTTATTCTCTGCAGTGCTTGCTTTACCGTGTAGATCAGTACACTGGGGATCTTGTTAAATAAAACGCAACTTACTGCTCAGCACGTCTGGGCTGGGGCCAGCGTGCGCCTGTTCCCGGCACTGCCGGGGTGTGGACCACACTTGGAGGGGCAGCCTGAGGGCAGGCCGGGCAGGATGCCTCTGGAAAGGGCTGGCTTGCCTCCTCCCTCAGCGATTCTTCTCTGCTTCTTCGTCCTCCCAGCTGGATACCGGCAAGACCTTCCAGGCTGTCATGAGGTTTGATACCGACGTGGAGCTCACTTATTTCCACAACGGGGGCATCCTCAACTACATGATTCGCAAGATGGCCAAGTAGGCCCTGGTTTCCTCGGAGATGGGCATCCTGGCCGCAGCGGGGAAGGAAGCCCAGTGCCTGCAGCCCGCAGGCCCTGGCATGGCAGTCTCTCCACCCCAGGCTTTCCCTCCCCTCCCCTCCCCTCCCCTCCCTCCCCTCCCCTCCTTTCCCCTCCCCTCCCCTCCCCTCCTTTCCCCTCCCCTCCCCTCCCCTCCTTTCCCCTCCCCTCCCCTCCCCTCCTTTCCCCTCCCCTCCCCTCCCCTCCTCGCAGGGGCGCTTCCTGCCCAGGGCACCCTAAGGTTCCGGTGCCGATGCTCTGCACACAAAATCAGCAGTCTCTACATGCTCTATTTTTGTTAATCTTTTTATCTTTTTCTAGAATTTGGAAGCTTAGAATGGTGGGATTGTCAGTTGTGCCAGGAAGGGAGAGCTGAGCCCTTTACAGTTACTGATCACAGAATATGTTGATTTTTCACTCTTAGCCTGTACTGTTCAGCTGAACACAAATGTCTCCTGTCCGATTTTTGGTTCCTCTGTTACCCTCTGCTCAATGAAACCTTTCCCTTGAGAGTCCTTTGCTTCTGCATACCGTCCCAATGTTAACTGACAAGGCAGAGAAGAACTTTTTCACACTTCAAATCCTAGCCGTGACTGTGATCTCCTCGCCCCGCCTTTTCCTCCAGAGTGAATGATCCAAACACCTCGTGGATGGCTCAGAGGTTGAAATTTTTTTCATTATGTACCTTTTGATAGGTCAACACTGAAGAAATATGGAGGTTTCTTTTACTATATTCAAATATTTTCCCCAGAAAATTTTTCATGTATCGAGAGAACTTTAGATGTGGTTTTGGAGAGAGAGATGCAGAACATTTCTAATTTGAATACGATTAAATCTATTTTCAAGGAAAACTTTTTGACTTTGATACTGAATTCTGCTGTGTGTGTGGCCCTTGTTTTGGGATATGTAGACAGAGCAAATCTCAGACTGCAGGATCCTGAAGACTGGATGACCTTCGAGTTCTCTTTTTGTAACCACGTCAGTAATATGCAGGTTAAATGGCTGTGTTGAACCTCATTTGGGAGCAAACAAGAAGGTAGCAATAGCCTGGTAGCAGTAGCAATAATGTAGTCTGGTGAATGGATCATAATTTTTTTTATTTTCATCTAGGGTATCTGCTCATTTTCATCACTGAAGTCATTTCAGGGCACATGTCTTAAGGTACTCCAGCTGCCATGAAATATCATAGACTGAGTGGTTCAAACATCAAAAATTTATTTTCTCACAGTTCTGGCGTCTAGAAGTCCAAGATCGAGTTTCCAGCAAATTCATTTTCTGGTGAGAGCTCTCTCTCTTCCTGGCTTACAGCCAGCTACCTTCTCACTGTGTCTTCACATGGCCTTCCCTTAGTGCGTGCGCAGGGAGAGAAAGCACGAATGAATGAGCTCTCTGGTGTCTTCTTCTTACAAGGGCCCTACTCTCGTGACCTTTTTTTAACCTTAATTACTTCCCTAGAGGTCCCATCTCCAGAGTCAGTGTCGGGGAGGGCTTCGACATATGAATTTTGGGGGGACAACAAACATTCAGTCCATAACAGGGCACCTTAACAGCTTACAAATTAATCTTGTAAGGAATTTTAAGTCTCAACTTTAGCACTCAGGGTTTGTGCGCTGGTCAACATAACACCTAGGATCAAATCCTGTCTCCACCTCTTCCCAGATGACGGACAAGGCAGGTTATTGAGTGTCCTTGCCTCTGACATCCTGGGATCTAGCTTCTGTTCATGAATAAAAATTACAAACAGAACCCTGTTGCACAAGAAAAGCCCGTGACCCTCAAATTAAGATCAGTCCTAGCGTAAAAACACTAAGAAGGGCTGAGAAAACAGACGTCTACCCCTTAGTCCTCCATTGTGGAGCGTGGGAGCAGCCTGGTTCCCCACAATCAGTGCTTATGGGGAAACAGATTCCTGCAGCTATGACTTCTGGAATGGGGTCCCTTCACTTCTGGACTCCCATCCTCTACCTCCAAACACACTATCTTGTTCATTAATAAAATGTCTCAGCCAGTGTCCCATCCTTGCTCTCCACAAGGCTGAACAAATAAACCCCTTTTACCTGGTTTCTCAAGAAGGCACTGGGCTGCTTACTCTCCAGATTAGAAGTGTGCTGCTCTATGCTAGTCCCAGCCCCTCCTTCCTCTCTATGGGGTTCCCATCTCCTTTGTTCTTAGTTTTCTAAATCCATCCCTGCCTGATCCCTCCTAGGGAAACAAGCGCTCCTTGGTGTGCACAGTGAGTTCACTGACCAACTTTTAATGCAGCAAATAAGCACACGTGTCTGGCTATGGGACAGCCTTTGTGTAAGTGGAGAATAATCTAGGGGAAGGATATATTAGTCATGACTCTTAGTTGTAGTGTTAGAAGCACAATTCAAACAGCCTAAAGCAAAAAAAAAAAAAAAATTGGCTCAAAGAACTTGAAGAACATGGGTGGCCATGGCGGCAGGCTTGATTGGATCTATGACTCAGACAGGTTCCTTCCCTATCGTTTCCCTCTCGCCCTTCATTTGTGATGGCCTCTTTCTGGGGCAGGCTGTGTGCCGAGGGATATGGCCACCGTCAGCTCTGGGGTCACAGTTAATAATGTGTGGTCGTAGAGATTTGTCTCCCAGTATTCCCTAGGCTAAACACACTGGAAGTTTGCTAGTCACCTAAATGAAGAACCTTATTTTTGGCACAGTTGGCCTTTCAGGGTTGAGTTAGGACAGTGTGGCGCACCCTGCAGGTTATGAGGAGCAATGGAGAGCTGCTTCTGAAAAACAGGAGCCAAGGTTCCACTGGCTGCCTTCTTTGGAAGTTGTTAAATGTCACGACCACAAACAATTTAACATCCAAGTAGTTTTTGTTCACCCAGACAGCCTAATCATTGTGCACAAAGATTATATAATTACAGCTGATATTTTTAACAGGTTTAATAATTTGCATCCCCAAAACTGAGATCTACTTTTTAAATACAGATTTGTTGAGTGGCATTTATAGTTTTATTACATAATATAATAAAACAGAGTTACTGGTATGATCCTGAAATTAATACTCCAATTTGGTTCTGGTTGTCTAGTCAGCATCAGGGCTGAGTATCTGCTACTGTGCTTCTACACGATGTTAACAACGTCCCATGAATAAAAGGTGTCCAGGGTCGGGGTATCTGGGAACCACTGGGTTAAACGGGCCTTATTACCACAGAATTGACATAGGACACACAATGGCAGTGTGTACTGGAAATCGCTCATTTGAGGGGAGAGGGGACAGCAGACAATATAGAATCCTATCTGCCCACAGAACTGCTTTCTTCAGAGCATCTCACAGCACTTGGCTTTCACAAGACACACTTGAGGAAAAACTGACCTGATGGCTTGTTTTTAAATTCAAGTAATAATGTCAGTTTTAAGGGTGGAAATCAGTTTACTGGCCTTGTGACACAATCAGGCATTTGACTGAAAGTGAGTTTTCATTTCAGGTGAAAATATCACAAGGTGAGCACTGGTGGGGACCACAGAGTTAACAAGATCCAGTGGTTGTTATCAGATTATATCAGAACCACCTGAGGATCTTCAAAACGTACAACACGTGGCTAGACACACCCTGGCAGGATGTTCTAAGGGGGCTGGGCATGTGCCATGAAAAAGACTCCCCAGCTGGTTCTGAAATGCAGCCTTTGACCTAGAAATCCAACGACCAGCATTTGGACATCAGTTAAGAGTGCGCAATTCTTAAAACCCTACCTACTGGTTTCTTTCATTCAATAAATATTAACCAAATGCCTACTCTCTTCCATGCCCTATGCCTGCAATGGCTTGACTCCAGGCTAAAGTCAAACAAGGAAATTATTTTTCTTGTTTCAGCTTTAGACTGCATTCTTCTGTTGGCTGTACTATTCACCTTCATCCAAATTGAATTATTTAGATACTTACAAGAACTTTTCTCAAATAGATTTCCAGTAGATGTTGTATACATCCTATTGGAGTCCTTAAATAGCAACATCCAAAAAGGGCAATCACATATATAAAGAGATACTTGTTAGATTGGGATTTATAAGAAATATATATTTGGTCTTTGTCCCTAGTTTCTAGCACAGAGCTACTAAAACCCTTGGAATTTCGTGATAAGAGCAACAAAGGTGTCTCTTGTTATGTTAAGGAGTGACTTTTGGACCACCCCTAAGGATGGGGGCTGGTTACCGGAAAACCAACCATGTAATTAGAGGGTTAGACCTTTCAGTCGCATCCCCTGACCTCAGGGCAGGGGAGAGGGGCTGGAGGTTGAGTAAATGACCAATGGCCAATGATTTAATCAATCATTCTTACGTAATGAAACCTCCATTAAACCCAAAGGACAAGGTTCAAAGAGCTTCCAGGTTTGTGAACACGTAGAGATTCAGAGAAGACACAGAAACTCTGAGCCCCTTCCCCAAACCTTACCCTATGCATCTCTTTCATCTGGCTTCTCCTGAGTTATTTCCTTTTATAATAAACCGATGATCTAGTAAGTAAAAGGTTTCTCTGAGTTCTGCGAGCCTCTCTAGCAAATTAAGCCCACAGAGGAGGTTGCTGTAACCTCTCATCTGTGTTCAATTGGTCAGAGGCACAGGTAATAACAATTTGGCTTCTGAAGTAGGGAAGAGGCGGGGCAGTTTTGTAGGACTGAGCCCTTAACTTGTAGGGATCTGACGCCATCTCCAGGCAGATAGTGGCAGAATTGAGTTGAATGGTAGGACACCCCGTTGGTGAATTGCTTGGTGGTGCGGGATCAAAGCCCATATTAAAACTGGTGACCAGAACGTTAATACTCTAATAAAATATAAATGGAAAATGAATAAAAATTAGCAAGTAAGTTGGCTTAAATAACCCATTTTATTGTCTTACTAAGAATACTATTAATAACCATTATCAAACAACTACTTTGTATATCAAGTACTTATATGTTATTTCAGTTAAAAACTCTCCACTAACCCTTACAGGTATGTATTATCCTTGTTTCATAGATGAAGAAAATTAAGCCTAGGAGAAATTATGTAACTGGCAAGTTCTCTGACTCTCGTCAGATCAAAACGAGGAAGAGGTGGCTGCAGCAGGTCACCCCACTGATGTCCAGGACTGATCTGGGGGTCTGGGTGGCCTCCTGGACACCAATAAGCCTTCAGATATAAATAGGTGCTATCTGAAAAGAGTTATGCGACCCCTTATGTTGAGCATATTAACATTTTATGATGTTTGGAGGTTTGTTTAAGCCATTGATGGTCCTAGTGAATTACAAACAACTAATCTGAATCTGTTTTAGGATTAAAACAGATTCTGCTTAAATTACTATAGAGGCTATCCTGAGCGGAACATAAAATACCTTGGCCTGGATGGAGACAGTAAAACTCAGATAGTTGTCTCCATGTCTGGAAAACCCCAAACTAAGCTCTGGAGCATCAGCAAGCCTTGTTAAATGACACAGGAATGCCACTTGGATATGTATTCTAAGTTTTGAAATAGAAAGGACAGCCAAATTAAACTGCCCCTTCAGTATCATCCAAGGGACCTACCTGAGAACAGAGTCCAAATGTTGACCATCAACTATTACTGGAAAATGGCTTGAAATGACCATTCGAAGGGAACAATGGCACAGGTTAAGAAAACAAATTAATCGGTCAAGATGTACAGTAAACCAAAAGAATAGAAATCAACTTCTCAATGAGTACTGTATTATTTAAATGCCCCCATTACTAAAAATTGTCCACTGTAGAATTTTAAGATCAGATGCCACACATAGAGAACACAAGTGTATGTGACTATTATGCCTATGTATGTGTATATATACTGAACCTTTGGAATTACCAACGTATAAAGGATCAGCAAAAAGGAGCCAATAGAAAAGACTGGGGTAGAGTTAGAAGCGCTAGTGGCCAAGAGGGAGTTCCAAGAAAGGAGTATTCAACAGGGCCAAAAGCAGCAAAGAGGTCAAACAGAGGGAAGGACTAAGACGTGCCCAGTGGATTGGGCCACCAGAGTCGCTGGTGACCTTGACAAAAACAATTTCAGTAGATTATTAAGGGCAAAAGCCAGTTTACAGTAGGTTAAGGAAAGAAAGGGAAGCATGGAAAACCTTTCAACATTCCATTCACTCATTCATTTATCTCAATGTGTACTGAGTGGCTAGCGGTGCACACTGGCAGTGGGTTCTGAAGGGAAGAAGGGCAATAAGTTAAGCCTTTTTCATTTTTCCCAAGCTCTACTGACCTACAAAGTGATTCACTGAGTGCTGTGATTCATTCACTCATGTTTTATGTAAGTGATACAGTACAAACTGCTGAAAACAACAGAAGTTAAGTGATATATACTCAGTACAGTACAAGCTTTAGGGAAAATATCTTGACAGTGGTACAAGTGATTTGTGATTCACCCACTGGTCTAATTTCTTCTTCACTCAAGGTCACCCATTCCCTGCAGACTGAGGTCCTGAGCTCAAGTGGACATTTCTGCAGCATCAAATGGGATCTTCTCAAAATGAAAGTCCTTCCACTTTGCATACAGTGTCTGAGCTCCAGTTGCAACATCTTCCACCACAAAACTTTCAGTCTTTATAACTATAATCTCAAATACCTTATACTTCACATAGATTCCCCAGTCATAGCTGCAGTCCTCCCTGGCACAGAAGATCTTTGCTCTCTTCTCAAAACTCCCAAAGCTCTTTGGTTTGGGGTGTAACTTACTCACAAAATGCTCCCTGAAAGCGACTCCAACCATAGTGAAATGGCATTCCTACAGATGAAAGGATCGAATAGCATACAAAACAGAACGTTAGAACCAGAACATAATTGTGATTTAAAAAAAAGAAAACTCCACAATAATCAGAGATGACGAGAAGGCGGGATCCCAATTTTTTTACAGATGGAGTAAGAAGGAAATGTGGATTTGCCTCAAGGCCAGAGTAGAATCCACGCAGCCTGACCCCCAGTGACACAGGTGGAGGTGAGGGTGGAGGTGCAAGTGAGGGGACAGGGGACATCTCATGAAGGGGAGGACTAAGAAGTTTCCAGGCAACCTGGCTCCCCAAAATAGATACTCCTTATTAATTCAGAGACAAAGGGGTATTTATTGAAGATCTGTGAAGCCTGAGTTCACCAGAGGCCCTGACAGGAAGAATCCAAAGGATACAGAGAACAACAACAAAGGGTCAATGTGTATCTGAAGAGGCTCAGGGACTAATGTGTCCACTGGCCCCGCCCCCAGTCAACGTTAGAATAAACCTGAACAAACACCACAGTGCACAGAACAAACGCAGACCCTACATACCAGTCCCTCGGGAAAACATAGTCTAAAAGGGCCATTTCAACAGAAGATCACCCAAATTGGAGCTGAAAGGACCTTCCTTTTACTGCTAAAGAAAAAGACTCAGAAAGGTATGGGAACTTGCCAGTATTACCCCTAATACGCTTCTTGCTCCAATGTTGGACTGATTAGAGACTCAGCTTTCTGAAGGCTAAACAGAACCCTAAAGTAATAACTCGTCATCTGACCCGGCCCAGGCCCTCCACCCTCCCCAGTTGGCAGCAATAGTTACATCCAATTTTTGTCTTTGGAGATTTTTCTAACCCTTATCTAAGAGTTTTAGAAAGCTAACCTGCAGATGTCATGTTTTTAAAATAAGGAGATTTTGCTTCCATTGTAAAAGTGATCCATATCCCCAAAAGAAAGTTTAGAAAACATAAAATAGTAGAAAGAGAAAAAATCATGGTGTCTCACTGCAAAATATTAATACATTTTAGTATACTTCCTCTAGCCTTTTTTTGTACAAACATAAGTGATTTTTTAGTGGTGGTGATGGTGGTATTGCTGCTATTATTTTGCACTGCTATGATCATAGCATATTTACTACTTTCTGTCCTCATTAATTTTCCCACTTTACCATTAGTTTGTAAGAAGTTTTTCATTATACTATATAAGCTTCCTAATCATTTTGTTTAATAAACTTTATTTTGGAGTAATTTCAGATTTACACTGAACTACAGGTTTTACCACTTTTTCTAATAATATTCTTCATCTGTTCTAGGATCTAATCCAGGATACCATGGTGCATTTAGCATAACCATTCTTTGTAATGGCTACATAATATATAATTAAGTAGCTGTGCAGCAATTTTTAAGCTATTTCTTTATTGCTGAACATCAAGGGTTTCTTTTAAACTTTTTAGCCTTTTAAAAATACATGGACCATGGCCATGATAACAACAGAATAATAGTATTCTTACTATAAATATCTCACTGATAGATAATAAGCTTTAATGAGTGCTAAAAAATGACCCAGTGATATTTGTTAAAAAGACTGCCTACCTCCATCACTCATATCAGCTGTATAACATGCAAAGGTTTTGCACTTTCTGCAGAGCAGTTTTTTATTTTCCTTATCAAGCACAGGTTTTGCTTTTCCTTGATTATCCCTGATGAATTTTTCATGAATCTGTATCTGGCAAACCTAGATGCAAAAAACCAAAACAAACAAGCAAAAGAACCTCCTCAAATATGTAATTTGAGTATAACTAGGATATATATACACATACATATATATGTACATAATCATTCATTCCTATACAACTTCCATGAGCATACAGTACCTGGCTTTGTTCATAAAAATCTCATAGGTAATTTTATTGATTCTCCTAATAGGAGAATTCTTTGTTAGTTAATGTTTAATTGTGGCCTCCAATTAGTCTTTTAATACCTTCATCAAAGATGCCCATAAAAGCACTTAAGATGTCCATAAAATAGTGATGTGAACCATGCTTTCTACTTTAGTAGCTGGTAAAACTTTAAAAATCCTTCACAGGGACTTCCCTGACGGCACAGTGGATAAGAATCTGCCTGCAACGCAGGGGACACGGGTTCGATTCCTGGTCCGAGAAGATCCCACATGCAGCGGAGCAACTAAGCCCGTGTACCACAACCACTGAGCCCGCGTGCCACAACTACTGAAGCCCGTGTGCTACACCTACTGAAGCCCGCACGCCTAGAGCCCACGCTCCACAACAAGAGAAGCCACCGCAATGAGAAGCCTGTGCACTGCAACAAAGAGTAGCCCCGCTCACCACAACTAGAGAAAGCCCATGCATAGCAGCGAAGACCCAACACAGCCAAAAATAAAATTAAATTAAATCTTTAAAAAAATAAAAATCCTTCACAAACAGACATATGATATGCATTAACTGTTTCAGGAATAATTACACCCACTCTCAAGGCATAAACCCACTGAATGGAACAGTAGGCAGAAGAGTCCCTCACCGCCTAAAATCTTTTTTCTCTCTTCCTTTCCAACCACAGAGAGTATTGTTGAATTTCAGTAAAATTAAATGTCTGTATAGGATGACCACATTCTATCTCAAAATTTAGGGCTTGGCTAAGTACAGCTAAGAACCCTGGACATTATATATAAAATAAACATAAGATTCTGTAGGGTGAAGAGAGGAGGGCAGACCAGCTAGGAACCTTGGGACCCTAGAAACAACACGGTAGTGAGTTTCCTGGGTTTTCGTTTTGCCTCTTATATCCCAGACATGGAGCTGAAGAAGCTGGCGACCAGAAATGACTATGGGGACAGACAAAGAAATCTCAACAAAACCCTATCTCTCTAGCCAAAAGACCAGGACAGGGGCAGCCACCAGGACAGGGGCAGCCAGCAAGACAGAAAACTTTCAGACAACAGCTGTTCTACCAAACACCACAGGAAAAAACAGCAACAACAATAACAACAACAACAAAAAACCCTGAACCCTGAGGCTAAGTGTGGAACCTAGATTTCCACGCTGCAGGGCTGTTACAAAGCACCTCAACACTCCCACCTGCTGGTGTCAGAGAAAGCCAGGATTTTCAGTCCTGGCAAATGGTAGCCCCCCTCACCTGTGGTGTCCCTGGAGACCACATGGGGGGCCAGAACTCCCATCCCCACACAGCAGTAACAAGAAGCTTCCCCTTGCTGGTATCAACAGAGGCTGAGTAGGAAACCAAGGCTTCTACCTTTACCTGACAGTGATGAAACAATGTCCCTCATCTCCCCTGCCAGAATGATATCAGAAAGAAGCCAGCTGACACAGAAGGTTAAATAAGATCCCAAGTCTCATCATATAGTATGAAAATCTCTGGGTTTTGATTAAAAATCACTCTTCACACCAAAAACCAGAAAGATCTCAAACTGAATGAAAAAAAAGACAACCAATTGATGCCAACATGGAGATGACAGAGATGTGAGAATTGTCTGACAAAGATTTTAAAGTAGCAATAATAAAAATGCTTCAATGAGTCATCACAAACACTCTTGAAACATGAACAGATATAGAGGCTCAACAAAGAAACGGAAGACATAAAGAAGAACAAGATGGAAATTTTAGAACTAAAAGATACAATAACCAAAATAAAAAGATTAGTGGATGGGCTCAACAGCAGAATGCAGAGGAAAAAGGAAAGAATCAGTGAACTGGAAGACAGAACAATAGAAATGACCCAATGTAAACAACAGAAAGAAAATAGACCGAAATAAATGAATAAATAAATAAATAAACAGAGACTCAGGGACCTTTAGGACCATTTAAAAATATCTAACATTTATGACACTGGGGTCCTGGAAGGAGAGGGGAAAGAGCAGAGCTTAAAAAGTACTGGAAGAAATAATGATGGAACATTTCCCAAATTTAACATAATGTAACATAAACCTACAGATACAAGATTCTGGACAAATCCAAATAGGATAAACCCAAAGAAACCACAACAAGACACATTATAACTAAACTTCAGAAAACTAAAGACATAGTAAAGAATCTTGAAAGCAGCCAGAAAAAAACTGACACCTTACCTATAGGGGAAAAACAATCTGGATGACACCAGATTTCTCAGCAGACACTATGGGAGAGCAGAAGAAGGTGACACAGTATTTTTCAAATGCTGAAAGAAAAACCTGTCAACGCAGACGCCTCTGTCCAGCAATATATCCTTCAAAAATAAAGAGGAAATCAAAACATTCTCAGATGAAGGGAAACTAAAAGAATTTGTTCACCAGTAGACCTTCCCTAAAAGAAGAGCAAAAGGAAGTTCTCTAAACAGAAGGATATGATAAAAGGAGAAAACTTGAAACATCATAAAGGAAGAAAGAACATGGTGATTTCCACAGTATCAGCTGTAGAAGGATCCGCTCTGTCCCAGTGGTTTGTGGTGCTGCCTCTCTTTTATCAAGTGTTCCAGGTGGAACCAGATAGCCTAGGTGCAAATCCTGTTCCTACCACTTAGCAGCTGTGTGATTTGGGGCAAGTGCCTCAGTTTCCTCAATTATTATACAGAATGGGAATAATAATAGCATTTCCTTTGTGGGCTGTTGGGAGGTAAGATGAGTTAATAATTGCTCAGGGCTGCCTGGCATAGTTTTAATGCTCCTTGTTGTTAGCCTCATCTGTTAGGCTAGTCTTTTGCTAAAACCATGAAAATGTTAATGATGGTGATTTGTACTTTAGTATTGGGTAGGGCAATACCCATTCATGAGTTATTTTTTCAGAAATGTCATAGCTATTTTCATTTATTCTTCTGTATAAACTCAGGAACCATTTTATCAAGTTAAAATATCATTTAGGGCTTCCCTGGTGGCACAGTGGTTAAGAATCCGCCTGCCAATGCAGGGGACACGGGTTTGAGCCCTGGTCCAGGAAGATCCCACATGCCGCGGAGCAACTAAACCCATGTACCACAACTACTGATCCTGCGCTCTACAGCCCGCGAGCCACAACTACTGAGCCCGCATGCCACAACTACTGAAGCCCGCGCGCCTAGAACCCATGCTCTGCAACAAGAGAAGCCACTGCAGTGAGAAGCCCGCACACCGCAATGAAGAGTAGCTCCCACTTGCCGCAACTAGAGAAAGCCTGCGGGCGGCAATGAAGACCCAATGCAGCCAAAAATAAATAAATAAATAAAATTTAAAAAATCATTTATACTTTGATTATGGGTTATGATAAACCTATAAGAGAATTTTCGGCAAATGCACATCTTTAAAATATTCAGTGGTTCCATTCAAGAGCATGGCATTTCTTTTGTCTTAATCTACCTTCTATCTCTAAGTAAAATTTTTTTAGTTGTCCTTATTTACACTTCAAACATTTCTGGTTAGGCCAATAGATGTAGTAGTTAAACAGATGGGCCCTGCCAGCTCCACCCGTAACCAGCTGTGTGGTCTACTGACACTGAAAACTTCCATGCCTCAGTTTCCCTCCTGGAGCATGACATAATAAGAGGCTCTACCACATGGAACTCTGTGAGGCCCGTTGATATAAATAAACAAGCATTTGCAGGGCTTGGTGGAGAGCCCATGTTCTGCATGTATGAGCCACAGTTATTGTTGTCACTGTGAATGGGAATGTCCCACCCCCGTATATCTTGTATTGGTTACTGATCATCCAAAGAGAATCCATTGATCTCTAAAGCACTTCAAATTCAAATAAAATTTGATTTATATTTAAAAATTTAGGCCTGGAATATAGGTTAGGAAAACAATCAAAATATGATTTTCTCTCCCCCAACTCCCCACCCCATCCCACTTGAAATTACCTTCATCGTTTTTGTAAGAATAAAGGATGCTTAATGCTTCCTATTTTCAATTCAAGTTTTCACTGCTGTAAAACTGTTGCATTATGTATATTTAATCCTGTTATTTCCTTTGGGTAAGTTTCTAGAAGTGAAATTCCTGGGTTACATGATATATATTTCCCTATGAGCAATTTTAATTTCTTTTTCTCAGACATGGTTCTGATCACTACTTAATGCAGGCTCAGGGTAGGGGGGGATTTGATAGGAAAGAGAGTAAAAATATAAACTTGCCCTTTGGGCATCCAATTTAAAAATTCACTTATATCTAATGATATTCAATTATATACTAAAATTCAATTAAATATTAATAATCTCAAATATTTTAAATGTCAATAAAGTCAATAAATATAAATCCTAATAAATTAAAATTAACTATTACTGCTATACTGAAAACTAAGTAAAACTCAGTAACTGGATAAAGAGGTTCAACCAAAGTCACAAATTAAGTCTAGAGCACACTGCTTCCCCATCGCCCACCTGTGGTTGAGAAGCAGCCTAACTCCCTGCACTGAGGTGGAAAGAGCGCAACTATGAAACCCCGATTGCGTGCAGTCATGGGTACACATCATGTTGGAAGTTCTTCCGTCAAATTGAACTTTCAACCCATATCTTATTCTCTACTCATAAGAAAGGAAAGTAGGCTTCCTCATTTTGGTTTCAAATGACCCTCCACAACTAGAACTGTGAAAAATATCCTTTATACCTTATTCCTCCAGAATGAAATACTACCAGATCCTGAATCTTCCATCATAGAAATAAGTTATTGGATGATTCTGGGCTCTCTACATGTTCAGATGGCTGGAGAGTAACCAGAGATTCTCCAAGGGCCACAGTGCTCTGGTGAAGGTCAGCCACACGTAGACAATGGACAATGCAGCTGTGGGTGCAGAGAAGAAAGTGTACAGTCTCCCTCCCCGCTACCCAGGGATTACCCTAAAGACCTCTGAACTGGTTCCCTCTCTTCTGCAGAGTTTCTTTGATATGAAGGGCCCAGGTGCTCAGATCCAATGCCCAACCCTTAACAAAACACCACAGAAAGGGGGCTTACCCCAAGAACCATAATTCCTTTTAGTTTTAAAAGCATAAGGTTTTCCCTAACTTATTATACTTCTCCTAAGCCTTTGAAAGCAAGGTCTTCCTCTTTCAACAGAGCAGTGGAGGCTGGTCACCAGGATAAG
Source organism: Hyperoodon ampullatus (assembly GCF_949752795.1). NCBI lineage: Eukaryota > Metazoa > Chordata > Mammalia > Artiodactyla > Ziphiidae > Hyperoodon > Hyperoodon ampullatus. Next base: position 46,994,032 of record NC_136919.1, on the reverse strand, counting down.
ACAGGGACGACACCAAGACTCTGAGCTCCCAGCTGCCATGGCATTGCCAGCTGCCAATGACTCATGGCCGCACTTGTGCTGGGCCCTTGCTGATTCTTTACCACCTCTGCCCGTTTTTGATCTGTGGGTGTTAGGGGTATCCCAAATGCTATTAAATAGCCTAATTCAACAGATATTTAAACCATTTTCTCCTCACCCCACTCTATGGCCTGGTGTACTGCCTACAAAAGAATGTCTGTGTGTTTGTTCCAGCCTCCGTCTGCCTCAAGACTTTTACTCTATTGCTTCTGCCACATGCGAGTGTAAGCACCTTGTTACTCAGTGGGGGAGATAAAGAATTATGCCAAAGCTAACATGGTTTTAAAGCCTTTATTAGCAGTGTCCCTGTATTCTACAAAATGGAGAAGTGGCTCAGTGAAAAAACCCTATCCTAAGTAAAATTAAGGAGGGAAATTAAGAGGAACTAAAGAATTGCCCTTCAATTCTGTTCAGTGAAAGTGTGGAAGAGGTATTTTTAAATATCTTGTTCTCCAAACTTTAGGAAGAAATGTTCTTTAAAATGAGTCAATGCTGACATAACACTGTAATTTTTTCCTAAACTAAGTATTAGTTTGCTTTAGATCATTCATTGCTTCTCAATACTTTTTTGAGCATACAAATTATGACTTTTCAAAATTATAAATGCTATGGAATCGGTCTACTAAATTGTAAGACTCATCTTCATGAAGTTTTAAAGTAGGCCTCATGCCTCCGTCCAGTAACAACTCCCATTTTTGAGCACTTATTTTATACCACGCACTGTAGGAAGCAATGCATACGTCTCACTTTATCCCCCAAACTACCCTGTGAGTTAAATACTGTTATTTTCCCAACTTTACAAACAAGGAGAATGATGATTTCAAAGAGAAACTACCTGAAGTCACACATTTTATAAGTGGCAGAACTGGGATTGGAACCACTGATTCTAATGTTAAAGCTCCTGCCCCAGACCTGCAGAGTTCAATGCTTCCAGAGAGTCTGAGATAAAATCTCTGCAAATGGTCTGCAGAAAGTATGGGTGTATGTGTATGTGTGTGTATGTGTGTGTTTCCCCAATCTGTCCCCCATTTTTCTGTGTTATAAAGGAAATTACAATCAAACTAAGGTCACTACCAAGATGCTGGACTGAATCAGTGTGCTACTCCGAAGTTCACACTATTATCCATACCTACATACTTCCAACACTGGGCACACCTCCCAGGCACAGTGCACTGGAAGCTTTTCCCTGAGGACTCTGGATGTTAGAGAGAGAGATATTTGAGGAAAAGACTAAGAAGAGCTGTGTCTTGCAGTGTTAGGTTGTAGTGCTCATAATGAACTGTCAACTTAAGGGCAAGTCTAGCTCAGTTTGCCTTTTAGATCTAAAAACATAGTTTCAGGTATTAGCACTAATACAATATATTTTAACTCACTGAGACTCAAAGCAGAATGAATCTGATGCTCACTACAGGGTGAAATTTTAAGCATAAACTTATGGTTCTAAAATAACACTCTGGGGACTTCCCTGGTGGCGCAGTGGTTAAGAATCTGCCTGCCAATGCAGGGGACTTGGGTTCGAGCCCTGGTCCGGGAAGACCCCACATGCCGCGGAGCAACTAAGCCCATGTGCCCCAACTACTGAGCCTGCGCTCTAGAGCCCACAAGCCACAACTACTGAGGCCACGTGCCACAACTACTGAAACCCGTGCGCGACAACTACTGAAGCCTGTGTGCTGCAACTACTGAAGCCCATGTGCCTAGAGCCCATGCTCCACAACAAGAGAAGCCACCGCAACGAGAAGCCTGCGCACCGCAACAAAGAGTAGTCCCCACTCGCTGCAATTAGGGAAAGCCCGTGCGCAGCAATGAAGACCCAATGCAGCCTAAATAAATAAATAAATAGAAATGTTTAAAAAAATTTTAAAAAGTAAAATAAAATAACACTCAGGGAATTCCCTGGCAGTCCAGTGGTTAGGACTCCACTGCCAAGGGCGCAGTTCAATCCCTGGTCAGGGAGCTAAGATCCCACAAGCTGCACAGTGCGGGGAATGGAATAGTAAAGTAAAATAACACTCAGAGCAATACAATAACAGGTACCAGCCATGCTCACAAACAGGGACTGTTTGTGACTTATAGTCAGATTCTGAAAGAGTAACACAGATACAAAGACTTACCTTTTCTTTAAATACTGCTTCATCTCACGTCTGCAGGCTTAAAATGGAGTCATTCATCATTTTTTCTTTGTATATGTTTATTTTTTCTTTTTCAATTACATCGGCATTACTAGTCAAAAGGAAGCACTTGCTCCCTCTTGCTCTTCCTCTGCCTATTAGAAAATAAATATTTTATTTGGTGTCTGTGACTTAAAACTCTGATAAATCTGAGAATATGAGAGAAATAGGGGTATTCCTAAAATTCAGCTTTGGTTCACTGAATCCCACTTTCTAGAAAAGCTGAGCTGGTAGGGTGTGAAGTCAAACTCAGGTGTGCACCTGCACATTAAACATTCAGATAAACAAGGAGCCCACCTTAGGCAGGCTTCCTTGGGGTCTCCATGGTACAGTGTGACTGGACAGGCCCATTATTAGAAATACTGCTTAAAGACAATCTGGCATGAACCCTCAGGATGACACGGTGAGGGCCCCAAAGATGAATAATAAACAGATGGGGAAATGGGGAAATAAGATATGTTCACAACCACCGGAATATAGGTGGAAAATGATAACTGCTATAAGAAAGATGGATAGGGAGGGCTTCCCTGGTGGCACAGTGGTTAAGAATCTGCCTGCTGGGCTTCCCTGGTGGTGCAGTGGTTGGGAGTCCGCCTGCCGATGCAGGGGACGCAGGTTCGTGCCCCGGTCTGGGAGGATCCCACATGCCGCGGAGCGGCTGGGCCCGTGAGCCATGGCCGCTGAGCCTGCGCGTCCGGAGCCTGTGCTCCGCAGCGGGAGAGGCCACAGCAGTGAGAGGCCCGCGTACCGCAAAAAAAAAGAATCTGCCTACTAATGCAAGGGACACGGGTTCAAGCCCTGGCCCGGGAAGATCCCACATGCCGCAGAGCAACTAAGCCTATGTGCCACAACTACTGAGCCTGAGAGCCCGCAAGCCACAACTATTGAGCCCACATGCCACGACTACTGAAGCCTGCGTGCCTAGAGCCCATGCTCTGCAACAAGAGAAACCACGACAATGAGAAGCCCGCACACCACAAGGAAGAGTAGCCTCCGCTCACCGCAACTAGAGAAAGCCCACACAACAGCAACGAAGACCCAACACAGCCAAAAAAGAAATAAATAAATTTATAAAAAAAAAGAAAGATGGATAGGGACTTCCCTGGTGGTCCAGTGGTTAAGACTCCGTGCTCCCAGTGCAGGTGGCCAGGGTTCGATCCCTGGTCAAGGAACTAGATCCCGCATGCCACAATTAAGACCTGGCACAGCTAAATAAATAAATAAATAAAATTTTTTTTTAAAAAAGAAAGATGGATAAAAGGGTCACGGGCATTCAAATTAGAGATTATTGCTGGCTGGGAGAATTAGGGACAGGTGATGTGGAGGCAGGAGAAGAGGAAAAACAAAGGTCAGCAGAAGCAGTACATGCACAATTCCTTCAAAAAGGAAGAAATGATAAAGTCAGGTAGGCTGAAGTGGCTAATGAATAAAATGGAAGAATGGGGAATAAGGTTGGAAAGATAAGTGGGTGCTGGATTTTGAAAATGCTTTAACATCAAGAAAATTGGGGAAACACTGGAGTTTCTAAACAGGCAAGGGACATGCTCAGAGCTGTTTTTCTGGAAAAAAGATGTGGCAGCCATTGTTATGGAAATTAGAAAAAGTAAGAGAGACCAGTTAGGAGACTGTCTAGTTCAAGTGGGACACAACTCCTTGGAGTGTCTCTTCTGGAATACAGGGAGCCCACCAGCACCTAAGCACAACCAGGAAAGGTCCACATGTGACTGCCAAAGCGTCAATCAAAGTTGGAATTATCCTTCCATAAATATGTCAGCCAATGTCGGTCAAGTAATCAGTATTCATTGTGAACAAGAACCAAAATAAGTATATGTTAGTGGACAAAACTGTAGCTACCCAGTCCTGACCAAGTAAGCCACCTTTAGGGCCAATAATACCAGGGTCCACTGTGCCATTGGTCACAGTAAAGGAGAAAGGCTGGAATGACAGACACATTCACAAATCAGATAAAGTGGCAGCCTTTTAGTAATGGTATGAAAGCTTTTCTTACCTCTGGTTTGGATCATTTTGGTGACATTGCCCACATACTCATATAGGAGGACCAGATTGCACTGAGCAATGTCAATGCCTTCATCAGCAACCAAGGCGGCAATCAGAATCTTATCTCTGTTAGTTCTGAATGCATCCAATACACACCTCTGTACTGGGAGGGTCATTCCTGTGTCAGAGTCAGAAGGCAGGTATAACTCACCAAGAGGGAACTTTACCCTTGAAAAAATAGCTATTAATTATGGAATGCTTATGATATGCCAGGTACTGTGATAAGTGCTTTACATTCATGATCTTACAACAACCCTTAGCAATAGGGCCTATCCTTGTCCTTGTTTTTGAGAGGATATTTAAGGTGCGGTCCAACAACTTGGACTCTGCCACAAGTCTGCCTGACCTAAAATCCCAGCTGTGGCAACTACTAGCTATGTGGCTTTGGTCATGGTATATCAAAACAAATATTGACTTTTCTGCAAAAATATTAACAGCTAATTTTAGCACATTTGCACACGCACAGCAGTTTTCAGCTAACAAGACCATTTCACATCTACTTACTCACTGGAATTTCACAAGGCCCTTTTAGGTTGATGTGGCAAACGTTATGATTCCCCTTTGTTACAGGTGAAGATCTTGACGTTTTGGAGGTATGGTAAACTGACAGCTAGCTAGCAGCAGAATCGGGCTTTGAATTTAAGTCTAGGATCCAGCAGTATGCAGTTCCCAGCCACTGATACACTGAGAAGGAAAGAATTTCAGTGGTCTCCACCTCAGAGTTAATAGAATTCATATATATATATTTTTTTATTTTTGGCTGCGTTGGGTCTTCGTTGCTGCATGCGGGCTTTCTCTAGTTGTGGTGAGCAGGGGCTACTCTTCATTGTGGTGTACATCTTCTCATTGTGGGAGCTTCTCTTATTGCAAAGCATGGGCTCCAGGCACGCAGGCTTCAGTAGTCGTGGCGCACAGGCTTAGTTGCTCCGTGGCATGTGGGATCTTCCCGGACCAGAGCTTGAACCTGTGTCCCCTGCACTGGCAGGCGTATTCTTAACCACTGCTCCACCAGGGAGGTCCTGAATTTATAAAAGTTCCATTTTTTCCCTAGTATACTGAAAGCCAAAATCTTGAGATATATTTTGTTGAGGCCAAAACAATTTCTTTCCAACATCACTTCTACTGAACAATAAACACGCCCAAGACAGATACCATACTTCACTAATTTCTGAACTTATCCATTTGTTCATCAAATATTCATTCAGCAGTTATGGTCTGTCAGATAAGGCTGGAATGGTGAAAAGGTTCATTTTTATCTACAAGGAGCTCCTAGTTTGTGGAAGAAGGATATAAATAGGAAACTACAATTCAATGTGATGAGCAATGAAATGGGGGCGGAACTGGGTGCTGCGGGGTCTGGAGGAGGGATACCCCTCCCTGGTGGTCTAGTCTTAGGAGGAGGGGAACGCTGCTTGGCAGATGCACAGTGACTGGAACAGAGTAAGTTCTAAACGAATGCGGGTGGATGGATGGACGGACGGACGGATGAATGGAGGGACGGACGAACAAACAAGTATGAAAATAGTTTCTGGGTGCTTATGTGTGGAGGAATAACAAAGTTTGAAAATCAAATTAGACTCATGCTGGAGTCATATGGCAGAGAACTCTGAATTCCAACCACAGTAATGTGGTGTTGGACTTCATTTGGTAAGCCAACTTTTCAAAATCTGACTTTACTTTTTAGATTCATGAAGTTTAAATTTTGCATAAGGGGAAAGCGCAAGGGTGACGACCGAGGACTGGCAGCAAGGGGACTGCTTATTATAAATAACACTAAATAAGAGCTACAGTAAGGACCTGTCATTGCCGGTCACTGAGGCATGGGGAGCACGGCTGTGAGAATGTCAGGATGAGGACCAGACACCTAGAATCCTCCTGGGTGACAACAGAGGCAGCCTTTCATCCTTTAACCCCCCTACCTAGATTTCAGGATTATCTCTAGGACGTTTTTTAAAATTACAAAATATATAATATTTTATAAAGTATCTATAGTTTAAAGAATAACAATAAAATAGAAAGAGAACATTTCTGTTTCCAGTTAATCTTAATCTATTGGCTGAGAATTTGAGCAAGAGAGTAACATACTCAAACAATATTAAAAGAAAAACTTTGGTTTTGTCTATAGGACCTATAGAAGGAGGCAAAGTCTACAAATTTCTGGCATTTGAGCACTGTGATGGCTTTTTGATGTGTCCACTTAGTTAGGCCAAACTGCAGTCCCCAGATATTCACCTAGGTGCTTCTGTGAAGGGAATTTGCAGATGTAATTTAAGTTCTTAAATCAGTTGACATTGTTACTGAAAAGGGACTTCATCCTAGGTGGGCCTGACCTAATCAAGTCAGCCCTTTAAAAGAGAGCTTAGGTGATCCCTGAGCTCAGAGACTCCAAACAGCTCATGGCTGTGGGGTTCCACCTGGTCCTGCACCTGCCCTATGGACTTCAGACTTGCTTTGCCAGTCCAAGTGTCTATGTCAATTCCTTGTAATAAATCCCTGTGTGTCTGTGTACAACATATATATGTTTCAATATATATATATGTATGTATATATGTATGTATGTATAATCTCCTACTGGTTTTGCTTCTCTGGTTGAACCCTGACTAATACAAGCAATAAGAAAGAGTTCAAATATATTATATATGTTCTTATATATATATAGTATACTAAATCTAATCCACTATATATAAATACCTATTTTCTGATTTGTTCTGCCACGTCCAGTCAATATGCCGGGTTTTAGAAAGCTGAGCTTAGGATTTTCTTCAATCCATATCTTTAAAGCCTGAAAATACAAACAATTATCAGTCGGATACTATTTGTATACTACCTGTATTAATTCAATATTGAATATACGCAAAAAACTTAAAGTAAATCGTAATGGAAAAGGATATAAAAAAGAATGCATGTGTATGTATAAATGAATCACTCTGTTGTACAGCAGAAATAAATACAACATTGTAAATTAACTATACTTCAATTAAAAAAAAGTATACAGACAAGTATACTTAAGTAGTTTTCAGACTAATAAACCTGAGGGAAAAAAGCTTCTTGTAATTGAAGTCTATGCAATAATTAACTATAATGGTATAGATCTTTGTAATCTGATATGGTTTAATCTCTTAGATATTTTTTAAGTGAAAAAGGCAAGGTTCAGAATAGTGGGTATGTAGAACTAATAAGTGAATTTAGCAAGATCTCAGGACACAAGATCCATATACAGACATCAGTTGTATTTCTATATACCAGCAACAAACAATTAGAAGTACCATTTATAATAGCATTAATACTTAGGTGTAAGTCTAACAAAATATGTGCAGAATCTGTATGCTGAAAATGACAAAACACTGATAAAAGAAACCAAAGAATATGTGGCAGGTGGCCTCTAAGGTAGCCCTGAGTGATTTCCACCTGCTGGTATTCAGATCCTGTTTAATCCCCTCCCCTCAAGTGTGAACTGAACTTACTGACTTACTTCTTTTTTTTAATTTTTATTTTATATTGGAGTATCATTGATTAACAATGTTGTCACTTTCAGGTATACAGCAAAGTGATTCAGTTATACATATACACGTATCTATTCTTTTTCAAATTCTTTTCCCATTTAGGTTATTACAGAATACTGAGCAGAGTTCCCTGTGCTATATAGGGTCCTTGTTGGTTATCTATTTTAAATATAGCAGTGTGTCTTATCGACTTGCTTCTAATGAATAAAATATGGCAGACGTGAGGGGAATCACTTCCAAGTTGAAGCTATAAAATGACTGTGACCTCCATATTAGGTGCTCTCCCTCAACCTCTCTTGATCTCTCACTCTAGAGGAAGCCAGAGGCCATGTTGCGAGGCCAGCCTGTGGAGAGGTGCCCGTGAGTGAGCTAAGCACATATTCTGCCAAAAGCCACACAGTAAGGTTGGAAGCTGGTCCTCTGAGTCAAGCCTTGAGATAACTGCAGCCATGGCCAGCACCCTGACTGCAGCCTCATGAGACACCCTGAGACAGATATACCCAGTTGTTTCCAGATTCCTGACCCATACATATTAAAAGATGACAGATGTCTGTTGTTTCCTGCTACTAAGTTTTGGGGTAATCTGTTACCAACACTAGATAACTAATACAGAAGCCCTCTATAAATGAAGAGATATATTATGGTCATGGACTGGAAGACTCAATATTGTTACAGTGTCATTTCTCCCCAATTTTATCTATAGATTCAATGCAATCCCAAATGAAATTCCAGCAGACTTTCTTGTAGATGTGGATGAGCTGATTCTGAAATAAAAATGGAAAGGTAAAGAAAGATAGCTAAAACAATTTTGAAAAGAATTAAAAAGTTGGAAGACTCATACTACCTGATTTAAAGACTTACTATAAAGTTACAGTAATCAAGACAGTGTAGGATGGGTGCAAGGATAGATGTATAAATGAATGGAACAGAATAGAGAATCTAGAAATAGACCCACATAAATACAGTCAACTGATTTTTTTTAAGTTACAAAGGCAATTCAATGGAGAAAGGACAGTCTTTTCACCATATATGCTGAAACAATTGGATGCCCACATGCTAAAAGAAAAAAAAAAACTCAACCCACACCTCAAAATGGACTGTAGACTTAAATATAAAATGTAAATCTATAAAACTTCTAGAAGACAACATAGAAAAAATCTTTGTGCTCTTGGGTAAGCAAAGGTTTCTTAGACACAATAGCAAAAGCACAATCCACAAAAAGAAAAAAATGATAAACTGGACTCTGTCAAAAGTTAAAACTTTCAATCTGTAAGAGATACTGTTAAGAGAATTAAAAGATCAGAAGAAAATATTTGCAAATCACATTTCTGACAGAGGACATTTTTGTCAGAAAAAAGAACTCTCAAAAACTCAACAATAATATGATAATTAACCCAAATCAAACTCTATTTTTAAATGGGCAAAAGATGTGAACAGATACTTCACCAAAGGAGATATCTAAATGGCTAATAAGTGTATGAAGAAATGCTCAACCGTATTAGTCATTAGTGAAATGCAAATTAAAACCCTAGTGAGGTACCAGTAGGTACCCATACAATAGCTAAAATTTTTTAAATTGATGAAAATAATTAAAAAGTATGAAGTGCTTTCTCTATGGGTATTAAAACTTACTATAAATCAGAGTGATTGAGACAGTGAGGTATTAGTGTAAGGATAAACAAACAGAAAATCAAAATAGAATAAAGAGCCCAGAAACAGACCCACACATATATGGATGCTTGATTGCAAAGCAATGAGGAAAGGACAATCTTTTCAATAAAATGGTACTGGGCCAATTTGTTATCCACAGAGAGGAAGAAGCTTACATCCACGAGTGCTCTGGTTTTCAAAAAGAGGATGATTCAGGTCTCTGGGCTTAAGTGGTACTCTTCTTGCAAGATGAAGCAGAGATCTTTGAGTTTAGGGTTCTCATTGCTGGGATCCATGGAAATACATTCTAGTTCCTACAGCTTCTCTGCAAAATGGGAACATTTTACAAAAGGTTTATAAATTCTAGCAATGTAGAACACACTGTAACCTTTAGCTATAGTTCAAACAGTTTATCTCCCAATCTCTGACCAGAATTTTATGAGAAATAACCATCAATTTAATGCATATATTAAATATACTGATAAATGCATACATTTTTCCCCCAGAAAGCTGGTTGTTCAGTGTTTAGCAGCACACATATGTATAGTTAATACTTTGGTAGGCAAAAAAACATTAACAGTAATTACCTTTGGGAAAAGCATTTGAGAGAGGAAGAAGAGAGATTTTTCATTTAATATTTTCCTATATTTTTCTTAATATGAAGGCAGTGGGATTACAAGCCATGTTGGTTTTCTTCTTTATAAAGATGTATATATAATTACAGTCTTAATATCATTAAAACACTTAAAAAATTTTTTTAAACCTTTATAAAATTACTAAAAGTTAAACCAAAAAATGCTACTATCAATTGACTATTTCGATGGGATGTATCCTTTGCAAATCCTATTATTTTTTCCTTCTTCAAAACAAGAAATAGTATAAGCAGCAGATTCTTTTCATAAGCGCCAGATTTCCCTGAAGCGTCATAGTCTTGACATGTATAATACCTTCTTAAGCCCGGGACAAGTCCCTGAGTGTAACCACATGTCGCTAAGTGTGACACAATATGTGTAGGCTGCCCTTGGAGTCTCCAGGCCCACTGGCTTCCTCTCCTGGAAACGCCACCCACCTTCAAATCTCTGAGTGACAGCTTGCTCAATCTCATCAAATCCTACTGCTTGGACATTTCTGAAGAAATTTTTTAAGTAATCCAGAGCATCTTTCATTCGAGCATGCTCATTGATAATGAGGGCATCATTGTATCTCTGTTGAAAGTGAAAACAGTTTCAGTATGTTTCTAATGTCTAATGCATTCGCTGTACTCAAGTTCAATTTGCTGTAATTAACACAGAATTAATTTTAATAATAAACTTGTCTCAAATCTATTCCAACTTAGTTATTTTTTAAGATGAATGGTCTCTAACAGTACTATAATAAAACCTTAGAACTACACTATAAAAAAAAACCCTCAATTAGCTAGACTCATTAATTAGGATCACTTTGGATTCTAGAATTCTACCTTAGAAGAGAAAGAAAATTCCAAGAAAAATGCATGTCAAAGATTAAATCACACAAAAATGTAATTCAGACATTCAGCTTAACCTTTTTATACACCCAAAGCCATCACTGAATTGTAATGGCACCTGTTCAGAATGATGGCGCTGAGCACTTACACCAGATAGTCAATTAAATTCATTAAAATTCTACAAATTCATACTGACTGAGTGCATTTTAAAATAATTTCAATAGCACGACAAGCAGAGGTGATGATGGTTGTTGTTGCTTACCTTCTTGATTAGCCAGCTAACAACCAGAGACTCTGGATTTCTCAGCATGTGGCTTGACCAAAAGCAGGAGGACATGTGCTTCAGGATATGGCAACACAACCCACCTACTGAACTTTAAAGATGGCTGTCACTGGTCACGTATCTACAATAATGTGCATCACCACCCAGTGTTTTCCAATTATGCCAATTACAGGAATGCTGAGGCACAGCATACTACCTCGGCCTTTGTTTCTGTCCCGTTGCCTCTAGTGCTAGGTTTCAGAGAGCAAAGAAGACACTGAATGGGATAACTTTTGGAGTTTGCTTCATAAGAACCACCTGGCAAGTTCCTAAGTGATGCTCTCTCAGCTGCCACAGTGCAGCTCTCAGTAGGTGACACGACTGAAATATGCTTTTCCAGAGAAGCCACATACCCAAATATGTGACGTGTAGAAAAACAGTGCTTTACAAATCCTGCTCTCTTCATCTTTGGCATCTGAAACACCATGCAGGCTTTCTGAACTGCGATAATCCACTGTTCGAATCTCTGTGTTCCAAAATTCCTATTTTGAATTTGAGATAAGTTTTCTGAAAAAAAAAAAAAAAAAAGTTTTTCATTGTGCCATCTGGCCAGTCATTTAAGGTCCTAAGCATGCCTTGCTTTCTAATTTTCTTCCTTACTCTCTGCACACAGATATTCCTCTTGAAACAGTTTTCAGTAGTGTCTGTGTACATATATGCTTATTTACTGAATACCTACTATGTACCAAGAATCAACATGTCTTACATTTAAAATTTCACTTCATTTCACAATCCCATGAGGTAGATATTACATTTTACAGATTAGGAAATGGAAGCTCAGAGAAGCAAAATCATTACACCAAGTCACAGAGCTAGCATACAGGGGGAAACCTGGCAAGAGAAGCAGAACCAGATTGCACGAGCAGGGCGCAAATGGGCAGGTTAGAGCTCGGCCTGGAAGAACAAGGATGCCAGCAGGACACTGACGAGATAAAACTGGTAATTTCAGGCACACGAGCCAGGTAATGGGGGTTCGATGGGAAACAGAGGTGGACAAACGAGGTGTTAGAATAAGTCTGAAATCAAGCTGTGAAAGAAAAGGAAAGAGAAAAGCAAATTAAGTGTGAGAGAAGGCGAGACACCAGGAGTTACCTTGCAGACATCAAGAATTCAACATCTCCAAAACTCTAAACTCACCTGTGCCTGCCAAAGCTGCTCCTAGCGCTAGAACCAGTACCACCTGCTGGCGCACACACAGGTGCCACGCCACCCCGGCCCTCCCGCCCTCTCATTCCCACCCAAAGCCAGCTAGCCCTTAAAGCTGAACACTTCCTGTCTGCTCAAGCCTCCTCCTTTCACCACCCCATCTCCACCGCCTCTGTTTGGCTCTCTTCATTCACTGGTGTCCTCATCTCAGGACTAATCAGTTTAAAATCACCCGTTGCTTCCCATTGCTTTTAGGCTAAAATTCAAACTCAGCTTGGCCTACTGGGCCCTTCACTGGCCCTTGCCTCTCCCATTAGCCTCATTCCTTTCTACTAATCACTTGTTAGAATTATCATGAAATCTTACAGGTCCTAAAATTCACTGCACTCTCTCCTTCCTTCTGCATCTGATGCCATTTCTTTTCTTTTCTTTTTGTTATAAATTTATTTATTTTAGTTATTTATTTTTGGCTGCATTGGGTCTTCATTGCTGCGTGAGGGCTTTCTCTAGTTGTGGCGAGCAGGGGCTTCTCTTCGTTGTGGGTGCATGGGCTTCTCATTGTGGTAGCTTCTCTTGTTGTGGAGCAAGGGCTCTAGGTACACGGGCTTCAGTAGTTGTGGCTCGTGGGCTCTGTAGTTGTGGTGCACGGGCTTAGCTACTCTGCAGCATGTGGGATCTTCCCCGACCAGGGCTCAAACCCGTGTCCCCTGCATTGGTAGGCGGATTCTTAACCACTGCGCCACCAGGGAAGTCACTCTGATGCCTTTTCGACCTCACTTGATTACCTCTCCGTCTTAACTTGGTTGATTTCAAGATCTGTCTCAGGCATCACCTCCCCCGGGAAGTCTTCGCTGCAGCCCAGTCCACGCCTAAGCTCCCATATGCTCCCATGATGCCCAGTGTGTAACTCTGCCCTACGGCACGGCAACTATTCGCATCTGATTCTCATTGTTTGACTGTGAGTTCCTTGAGGGCAAGACTGTCTTTAATCTTGGTGTTTCCATTACCTAGCATAGTACCTGGTACAACACCTGGTGAATTAATTAATTAATTAACTAATTAATTAAGTTTAAAAAGGAGAACAGAACTTAGTGACTTCATGAGAGCCTCAAAAGAAGAAAGAATCAAAGATCACCCCTAGGTTTGAATCTGAGCCTTCATGGGAATGGTGGTTTCATTAATATAAATAGGAAGGTCAGGATGGAAAGCTAATTTGGAAGGCCACGAAAGCAATGAATTGATTTAAATACGGTATTTTTCAGGTGTGCATGTCCAGATGGATTTACTTTGGATTTAAAAAGAGACAAAAAAAGCAAAAGAAAATAAAGGAGGACTAAGAAGGCTCCTGAATAACCTATAATCAAGAAAGTCAACCTCTAGATATGGTCTTGACATTGTCTGAACTAAGGAGAGCACAAGACACCAGTGAACAATAGATGGTTGTTCCCATATGGAGAGAGTACAAAATGAGGTCATTCTCACCGAGAGTTATGGTACCAAGTTCTTCAAAGATACTCTTTACCAGACTCTGTCTCTATCATCAACTGAGATATGTTGCGTTTAAATCTGTTGGTGGTCCGTGATTCCACTTTCCTGAAAACTAGAGCCATCAAAGGCAAATGAGTATTTTTCAGGAAGCACACTTCATAATTCAAAGCATGCCTCTCCAAACCTTTCTCTGCCTTTGTTACTTCCTCTGTAAAACCCTAGGCCCAAGTTCGCAGGCAAGTCATCTGAATGATAAAACAAATACCCAGAAACCTTGCAGCGGCTCCCTAGTGTTTAATGCACTGATTCTAACATCTCTTTCACTGTTTGGGTCTAATTCAACTTCTTACTCAGGCTTTCCTGTTACTCAACACATAGGCCCTGCTCTGACAAGGCTGATATGCATCTTGTTCCTGAAAATGCCACATTTTAAACCCTGTCTCTGTTCTTTGATCTTCTCCCTTCCCACCCAACCCCCAGGAGTGTTCACAATGTTCCTAACATTCATTTTTGCACTGTATCCACAGAAACTTATTAATCATCTACCACATGCCGCGTTCTGGTGATAGCTGAAAAGAACAGGCTCTGTGCTCCAGAGAGGTCTGCCTTCTTAGGGGAGAGAAAGATACACAGCCAAATGACCACACAGAGTGCTGTGACACAGTATGTGCAAGGTGTCATGGAGCATGGGAAAGACTCTCTCATTCTTCCTGGGGAGGCAGTGTCGTGGGATAAAGAGGCGAGAAGGAGTGAGCACAGTCATGTGCAAATGCTCAGATGGACAAAGCTTAGAGACAGAACACACCACACGACCCGTTTGAGGAGCCCAAGGAATGCGACTTGGTTGGGCTTATGGGACGTGAGAGGAGATGAAACTCAGGGTGCAGCGGGGACTGGACTATAAAGAAATTTGTACGTGATATTAAAAGGTGTAGGGCTTCCCTGGTGGCGCAGTGGTTGAGAGTCTGCCTGCCGATGCAGGGGACATGGGTTCGTACCCCAGTCACATGCCGCGGAGCAGCTGGGCCCGTGAGCCATGGCCACTGAGCCTGCGCATCCGGAGCCTGTGCTCCGCAACGGGAGAGGCCACAACAGTGAGAGGCCCGCGTACTGCAAAAAAAAAAAAAAAAAAAAAGTGTAGACCGGGTACCTTCTCTACACTCCTTACAAGCAGCTCCCTGACTATTTCAGGTATGTATGTTCTGCCTTTTACTCATGCAGTCATATGCTATTCAGAGAGCAAGGGGATGAACTCATATGCGTCTTCTGTACCCGTCTCCCTTGCTGGGTTAATATAGCATTCGTATTCAAGAAACATTTGTTAGTTGATCTTATTAATAAAATCATATTCTGATCTTTTGAGGGAAAATATGATGAGTTCAGATAATTTCACTTCAACCAAAATTACCAGATACATTTCAAATGATGAATGGGAACTCAGTGTCTGCCTCAGGCACGGAAAGCAGGGAAGGACTGAGCCATCTACATGATTTTCTAAGCACCCCTCTCTCACTGCCAGTAGGTTTATAAGAGTTTTGCAGGAATGAAGAGTAAGAATGTTTGCTTTCTACCGGCCACTCTTGAACTTCGTTGGGGAAAGAAGCTGGAAATGTGATTACTTCCCAAGTTTGGGGTTAAATATTTTCCACTAAACAGAGGAAGGGTAAAAATTCAGGGTTCATCTAAATGGCCCTGAACTAAGAATAGCAGCAAGTAACAAAGTCCCAAAGGGCTTGTTACTGGATCCCACTTACACTTCTGGGGCTTATAAACAGTCTCCTCCAGTTCCTCCAAGTTGTCTTTGTTGCTACCACTGATGTGTCGAGAGAAGCACACAATTTGCAGATATATTCTGTGGCTTCAGCTGTATTTCTGGCATCCCCAGTGCCAACTGAGGCAGTCAGCCCAATGACCTGTGAGAAGCATTCCAAACCGTCAGATGTCTGGGAAATAGCATGATGTTTCCACAACCCTTCATGTAACTCTTTCCTGCTAAAGTAGGTTTTGTTCTGTTTTTTAAACTAACTTCAGATAAAGAGCAAGAACTTTTTTTTTTTTTCTGACATTCTCCATGACATCAAAAATGGAAAGGTCCCCATTAGGCAAAGCACTGAATAAATGCAGGAGTCACTACTCAGAAGCTAAACACAAATCAGCATAGAAGCCAAGAGAGGAAACCCTTTCAAGGCAGGACTTTTCTTTACCCTTGTTTCCCCCATGATGTGTAGAACAACATACTGAAAAGGAAAAGGACTAAAATCAGACACGCTTGCATTCCAATCTCAGCCATGTCACACTGTCTGTGTGTCCTTGGACAAGTATCTTCAGCTGTCTGTAAAGTTGGGAAACAACAGCCATTTAAAATGGTAGCCGTGGGACTTCCCTGGCGGTCCAGTGGTTACAACTCCATGCTTCCAATGCAGGGGGCATGGGTTCGATCCCTGGTCGGGGAACTAAGATTCCACATGCTATGTGGTGCAGCCAAAATATAAAAAGCTTAAAAAAAAATGGTAGCTGTGTGACACAGAGAATCGACTTGTGGTTGCCAAGGGGGAGGCGGGGTGGGAAAGGGATGGACTGGGAGTTTGGGATTAGCAGATACAAACTATTATATATAGAATGGATAAACAACAAGGTCCTACTATATAGCACAGGGAACAATATTCAATATCCTGTGATAAACCATAATGAAAAAGATTATTAAAAAGGATGTACATCTATGTATAACTGAATCACTTTGCTGTACAGCAGAAATTAACACAATATTGTAAATCAACTATACTTCAACTTTAAAAAAACGGTAGCTGTGTGAATTCAGTAAGATAACATTTGTAAAGAATTTAGTTTAATGGTCTCCTAATAAGTATTTATTCTTTCCTCTCATAGCCACTCAAATATTGAATGACTGGATCATTCAATCAAGCAAGGAATCTAGTTAACTACCAATTTTGTTCTAGAAGAAAAATCTGTAAGAAATGTGATTTCTACTGAATTTTGTCTGTGGGCACCATACTGAATTTCTTTTAACCTGTGCTTCCTAAACGGGTTATTATTAAGGTTAGAGAACATAACTCGAATGTGAGATCAGTAAACCATAGTCATGGTTTCCAACCTCATTTGGCCCCAATATGACCAGGCGATTCTTCTGTGTTCCTCTCAGTTCTGTCTCCCATTTCAAATCCTCTCTGTACACCCTGAGCTCCCTCCTCCATTCCCATCTTGATTATCCTCAGTGAACGATCTCTCTCTCCTACATTCGAGAGAAAAGAGAGGTTATACGCCAGGGATTCCCTACCCTTCCTGCCTCCATCTATTCTCTGTCTTGACTCTTCTCAGCCACTCCTCTCTGATGACGCCAAAAATGGTGTTTCATCTGCTCTCCCGTACTAATGCATCTACTTGCCTGACTATCCCATACCCTCTGGTCTCTTCTGGAATCTTGTTCTGTCAGTCATTCCCTCTCTCCCATCCTGCCTCACCAGCTGCTATTCACTACTTCGCGCTCTGCACTCAGGCAATATCAAGAACCTCAATGTTCTTGGGAATTCCCTGGCGGTCCAGTGGTTAGGACTCAGCACTTTCACTGCCGTGGCCCAGGTTCAATCCCCAGTCAGGGAACTAAGATCCCGCAAGCCGTGCAGTGCGGCCAAAGCAAAAAAAAGAACTTCAAGCTTCTTGAGCACCCCATGCTCTTCCATAACTCTCTGCCTCTGGACATACAGTAGCCTTTATTGAAAACCATCTAGCTATCTACCTTGTAAACTCTTGTTAGTTTTTGCCTATCCTAACTTCTGTTAGGTCTTGCCTTACTTTCATAGCACATTTAGGATCTCTGTCATTTCTGTTCTGTACCACTCCATCATGTGCCATCACCATAAATTATAACATAATTCTCACATATTTTGCTCCCCACAAAACTTAAGCTGTTTGTGGGCAAGGACTATGTCTTTTTATATTTATACCCTAGTGCCTAGCACAGTGCATGACACATGGAGGCACCTAATACATATTTGTTAAGTGAATAAATGAATGCATCAATCAAAATTAACGAATGAGTTGTACAATGTGCACTCAGGATCTCAGAAGGACATCCTCAATATGGCCACAAGGGTAAATAAACAGGATTTAGGAAGGTTAGAACTCTTCTGAGAAATCCATCTGACTTTAGAGATACCTGGGGCAGTGAGTCTGAAGATCCTCCAAGTTTCTGATCTAGATAATTAAACATGATCATATTATAAGGATGATGTTTACTAGTGTTGTGGCATTCATCAAATATCATCAAAGTAAAGATGGAGAGTGATGGAATAGTCCCATTTTTAAGGCTGTTCACAAGCATCTGTGGAGTTAAAATGATGATGCCATTATTCTCAACAGTCTGTTCCACTGAGACATTGTCATATGTTACTCCAGAAATGCCTCCAACTTTGTACCTGGAAAATGACAGAAATTTCCTATTACCAACCATGATGTGAATGAGGAACCACAAAGATATGAAATAGCAGGTCAGAACATCGAGGGATTAAATTCTCCCTAAGTCCAAAAGGAACAGATCTGGAGAAAAGTTAAGTGCCAGCACAAAGCCTGACACATAGTAAGTGATCAATAAATGTAAGCTAGGAAGAATTGCTAGTAGAATATATTCCATGTGGCACCTGCGGATACAGAGGGTTGACTGTAATTCTTGTAAGCCACTGAGAAAGAAAACAGTAAGGAAAAGAGTAATATTAAATAAATTATAAAATCATTAAAAAGTTAAATGTGCCATTTAAATATAAAAGTTATCTTAAGTCATTTACTCATTTGACAAGAGCTAATCAAAGGAATTTAGGATTTCAGGTCTATCTAACAAAAAAGACTTGAATCCCTGAAGGAACTACATCTAGATTATATAAAAGCTTAATCTACTATAAATTTTTTGAATCATGGTTTTCCAAAAGCAACACAAAGCAGAAAACACATCAGTTACATGAAGCTAGAGAAAAAGAAGCTGGACCAACTTATACCTACCCAAGTCTTCCAAAATGCTTTGAGAACACAGATTTCTGCTGCCCATACACTGGGAGCTGAATAGCAAAAAAGACAACTTTCCCCTTTTGTCCTTGTGGAAATTTTTTAAGCTGATGTTCACATATAAGAAGTGAAACAAAAGTTTTTCCACAACCTTTTAACATATAAAGAGAAAGACAACATGTAACTAATAGTATACTAAACTACTTCTGTAGAAAGGACATTGTTTTATGCTCCCCTAAACCCACTGAGCTGACTAGTAAATTGGTGATGTGGGCAGGTTAACGACTGCAGAATTTACACTATGACTGAAAAACCAAGCTGCGTCCTAGTTAACATGCATTCAGACAGTCAGGGCCTGCAGGAAGCTAAAAAAGGGCATTTTGGGGGGGCTTCCCTGGTGGCACAGTGGTTGAGAATCCACCTGCCAATGAGGGGGACATGGGTTCGAGCCCTGGTCTGGGAAGATCCCACATGCCGTGGAGCAACTAAGCCCGTGCGTCACAACTACTGAGCCTGAGCTCTAGAGCCCGTGAGCCACAACTACTGAAGCCCGCACACCTAGAGCCCGTGCTCTGCAACAAGAGAAGCCACAACAATGAGAAGCCCGCACACCGCAATGAAGAGTAGCCCCTGCTCACCTCAACTAGAGAAAGCCCACACAGCAACAAAGACTCAACACAGTCAAAAATAAATAAATAAATAAATAATTTTTAAAAAACAAATAAAAGGGCATTTTTCTTTCCTTCCTCATGTTCCTTAAATACCTTGAGACTATATTAATAGAATGGTTGTCTCAAAAGACAAATGGAACAATCAAAAAACTGAAACTTGCCCATTGTGTCCCAGTGTTCAATAAAGGGGAAAAAAAGGAAGCAAATAGAGAAACAAACTATATCAGTAATGGCAATTGGCTTACCAGTAGGAGCACATATTATTGTGTTTTTTCCTTTCTGAGCAGGTAAAGCAAGCTCTAGTTGGTAATTTCTTGGCTTCAATGGGCTGTAAGTATGAGGCACTTCTGTAAAACAAAAGAAACTAAGTTACCAAACAGTGACTGCTCTGAGGAATCAAGGCAACAGGTATTGTCCAACAGACAAGAATTCTGTCTCTAGAAAGAAAGGCCTCATTCAAGAAAGTTTAGAATCCTTGTCTCTAATTAACCATTCCAGCTCTGCACTGATTTGAAGTACAGAATTCTCCCCCAGTGACAAAGTACCAATGGCAAAAAGGAAAAAAAAAAAAAAACCCACAAAGATTTCTTTCTGAAACAATCATGGAAGCCTAATAAGGAGAAAGTAAAGCAAGAATGGCCTAATTCAGGGCAAGACAGATGGCCACCAGTTAAAGGAAATGCTGTATGAGACAAAACAACCACAAACCCCTCCAAGATCTTTGAAAAACACCTAACTGTGAATACTGAACTCCCAAAGTAATCTCTTATTGACGAACAACCATGCTTTGTAATTCTGCAGGCTCTCACATGGTATTCTCTCTTCATAGAATCAGAAGTTTTAAAAAATAATCAGAGGCTTTTCTCACTAACAGATAAGCATACAGAATATTAAGAGCTAGAAAAGACCTTGGAAATCATCTATTGAGTCCAACCTACCCATTTTAAAGAAAATGGGAATTTCTAAAAGGTTAAGTGAGTTCACTAAGGACCTTTACATGTCAGAAAAAATGAAAGCAATTTACATTCATTGATTTTATTCTGGAATAACAAAAAAATGTGTATCATTCGGTTGCAGAAGTAATCTATAAATTTTCACCTTATGTTGTTATCCCCAAATCACATCTTTCTTCTAACACTATTCATTATTGATCCTAATTGTTTCCCTGATGCCCTTTTCTAAATAACTCTTTACTATGGCTTATTATGCAACTTTCTGGTCTCCTCATGAAAATATGCTTCAAGAAACATAAAGTGGGCCTTATAGGGCCATAGCTAACTTATGTGAGAATTAGAGAAAGGAGCCCCTTTTGGAGGACACAGCCCCTCAGTGTATTGTTTGCCAAACAACACAGGCTGGATCTCAGCCCCAGTCAACCTCTCAGCTCCACACGTCTGTGCAGGGCACACATTTCATCAACATACACTGCAGCCCTGAGATCTTGAGAGGAAGCTGAGCAAGTGACTCACAAAGAGTAGAAGTATTTCTTTAGAAAGCAGGGCTGATTTTGGATTTCATAGACATTGAGTTTCTGGGAGGACTCTATTTGCATTTTCAATGTATGCATGCAAATACTTAGTGATAAAAGAAGACAAAAAAAGAAGGAAAAAAAAAGAAGAAGCTAGCAATAGCTATGGAAGGGAGAGAATGACATTTCTAATTACAGAGAAAGTATCCATTTTAATATAAATTCTCTTTTCTTTCTTACTTTTCCTTAAATACCTTTTCATTAGGCTATGACTTTTGGCACTGCAAAACATGACCCCACACAAAATACCTAAATAGCATCGTTATGGAAAAGAACAAATGATGCTGAGTACCTGAAGAAGGGCATGAATTCTGACTAAGATTCTGGTTTTCTGGGTCCTCCCTGTAGAAAATCTGTACATCCAAAGTTTTCATTTCATCATCCTCAAGATCTTTCATTTTGACATCTTTTGCACCTTTATGAGACCAAAACACATCTTAGAATCTTTACATTATCTGATTACGATCTTGATGGTGAAAGCCCTACAAAGAGATCATAATACTAAAATTATAAACTTCCATTAAGATTTCTCACAACTACTCCCTCCACCTTTTAAAACAACCAAAGGAATCTTTTTGATTTCAAATTGAAATCTCAATTTGGAATTTGAACTCCAGTATCATTTAGAACTTCATTATTCAAAGTGTGAAACATGGACCAGCAGCTTCTTTAGGCACTTGTTAGAAATGCAGACTCTTCAGCCCCGAATGAATCAGAATCTGCATTTTAGCAAGCTCCCCCGTGATTTACAATCAAACCAAAGAGAAGCACGATTTAGCAGACACTCATGTCTTCCATTCCTGACCCGACCCAAGAAATCAGATGTGTATTTAGACAGATAATTTCTGGAACAATTTGTGATCTTAAAGAAGCCTACAAAAAGGCTAAGACCAGATGCTCAGATGGTTTACCAAACTCAGCCTTTAAAATAATGCTCTGAGAAGATGTTATTAGCTTCAGGAAGCCAAATGATGGCTCAGATACTTAATCACAACAGATACTTTTTTCCAATCCTGTTCTAGTTCAGTTCCAGATGGCTTCCAGGCAAGAGAACTAGGCAATGTCCATCATGATTCTACTCTAATGAGGGGGTGAGTCCTGGAGTTTGAACCTTTAACTCTAGAATTTTCAAGCTATTTCTCTGATAATCTAAACCCAGACGGCAAGCTCAGACTCTGCCTTACCCAAATGCTTTGGGCAGGATGGGCTAATTCTGGATGAGAGTGGTTTGTTAGGGGTTATATACAACCTAACTAATTCTGTAGATTAAAAAACCACCTGCCTTCCAGAACTCAATTTCATGCTGGTCTCTTACTAGAGATGTAACCATGAGTATTTGCAGGGGAAAATGCCTCTGACAATGAGAGAAAAATAGGCAGGACTGAAGGAACCCCTAAGTAGAACTATGAGGAAGGGCATGTTTTCAGACCCTCCCACCCTTCCAAATATCCTACCTTTCTCTACCATCCACAGTTCACTGAACTTGCTCTCTTCTTTCTCCAATGCAAGTTTCAAAGTTTTGGGCCAGTTCTCCTTGTCTGATCTGAGAAGGCGTTCAACCATTTTCTCTGCACCTGCCATCAGCCCCTTGTTGGAACAAATCTAAGCAAGACAAATGCAGTTGATTGATCAAGTTCAAAAGTTTTCATTTTATGAGTTTTTACTGAAGAAATATCAATTCAACTACTATCTAATTTAAAATCATTGTGTACTTTGGTTCACTAGGTCTCCTTCATGACCGTTCTTGCCCCATCCAACTCAGTCTTTTAAGATACCCTTTCCTTCATCCTTGTCCTCTACATGTGATATCAACATGTCAAGCCATGTGTTCTTACCACCTCTGAGATGTTATATGTACCATCATCAGCTATATTAGGAAGACAACGAACCTATCTGACACCCATTCAAAATATGGGTATATTGGCATAGGTATATTTGGAAGGATATGACAAAATATTAACAAATGCTTTTTTCTGGGTAGTGGGACTTACATGACTTTTATTATTAATCACAATAATTAAAATTTATTGAGCACTTATTATTATGTGCCAGGGATATGTAAGCACTTTACATATATTATCTCATTCAATTCCTATAAAAATACCATACTAATAAGGTACTATTTTTTTTTTTTTTTTTTTTTTTGCGGTACGCGGGCCTCTCACTGTTGTGGCCTCTCCCGTTGCGGAGCACAGGCTCTGGACGCGCAGGCTCAGCGGCCATGGCTCACGGCCCCAGCCGCTCCGCGGCATGTGGGATCTTCCCGGACCAGGGCACAAACCTGTGTCCCCTGCACCGGCAGGTGGACTCTCAACCACTGCGCCACCAGGGAAGCCCAATAAGGTACTATTATTATTTCTATTGTATACAGGAAGAAACAGAGGCTTAGAGAAACTAAATAACTTGCCTAAGATCACACCACTAATAAGTGGTTGAGCTTGGATTAACAAAATGTATTTGTGTCCAGAGCCTGAACACTTAACCACTGGAGTCCATAGCCTTTTTTCTTTTTTTAATTAATTAATTAATTTATTTATTTATTGGCTGTGTTGGGTCTTCGTGCAGCAGCACATGGGCTTTTCTCTAGTTGCGGCAAGCGGGGGCTACTCTTCCTTGAGATGCGCGGGCTTCTTATCGCAGTGGCTTCTCTTGTCGTGGAGCATGGGCTCTAGGCGCGCGGGCTTCAGTAGTTGTGGCACATGGGTTCAGTAGTTGTGGTTCGCGGGCTCTAGAGCGCAGGCTCAGTAGTTGTGGCACACAGGCTTAGTTGCTTCATGGCATGTGGGATCTTCCCGGACCAGGGCTCGAACCCATGTCCCCTGCATCGGCAGGTGGATTCTTAACCACTGCGCCACCAGGGAAGCCCCCTTTTTTCTTTTTATTTGCTAAACTGTTTGGTTGTATTTAAGTTTGCATAACATATTATTCTCAAAAGTAATAAAATAACTTTACCTGAAAATAGGGCAAACCTGAAAAAAACTTGTGACACAAAAATTACTCAGATCACAATTAAAAGTACTCTTCTAGGTAATTATGCCTTAGATTTGAGGACTTTCGTAGATTTCAATGATCTTGCTCAGGTCTAAAATAGCATAGAAAATAGAAGACATTCCCCATGTTTAAATTTTTCCCCAAAATTCAATATTTAATATTAATTAAAACACCTGAATAATTTCTTCACATTCCTGATTAATTAAACGTTCAGATATTTCAGGAAGGATACCTTTTGGATTGATCGTGGTTTTAAATTCTGGTTGTAAACGTTTTAAAAGTAATCTATACTCCTCCAACCTTTCAATTTTTTGGAAATCCCAACTTTCAATGGCATCATAAAGTCCAGAATAACCTGAAAAGTAGGAAGAAAATGGGGCTTTTAGAACACCAACTAAAAAATACTTTGAGATTAATATCATAGAAATCATGTTTGAATATTCAGTGAGAGAACTGAAAGCGTATCTGTAAATCACCTCCATTATTTATGATCTTTCAAAAAGAAAATTCAGTATTCCTTTTAGGCACCCCACATTTCAGGTCCTCTAACAACGTTTACCATCTCTTAGGATAAAGTACTAAGGATACATTTGAAGTCTTACATTTGGTCTTAGTATGAAATCTTCCTTCCAAGGTACCCCATGGACTTCACCTCAACCTCTGATTTGCCTTTCAAATGAGTCAAACCGTCATGCTATTAAGTATCTCCTCAGTGCAAAGTAGTAAAAAGGGCAAAAAGAAATAGAAATTTTAATTCCTGCCCCTCAGGGGCTTACCTCCTACATTATTCCAAGAAAAGAATAGTAAGTATAATGGGAAATTTGAGGGGAAAAAATTATTTTCAACTGTAATAATCCAAGAATGCTTGGCCCTAAGATTCTCTTAGCAGAATATCCAGGCTTGTCTGACTATAAGGCCCACACGCTTTTCATAGGCTATAAAGACTACAACCACAAAATGAGCACAGATGAACCTACTACCAGACTTAAGAACTAGAATATTCCAGTACCTTTGTGGGTGTATGCCTCCTCTCTCCCACCCTTCTATCTTCCTGAAAAGATACCACCATCCTGTATTTGATTTATCACTCTTGATTTTTTTTTGAATAGTTGCATGGCCTATGTTCAGTTCCCTATACAGTACACGTTTAGTTTAAGCTTGTTTGAAACTTTATAATTATATCCTACTAAATGCAATTTTCTCTGACTTTTTAAAAAGTTTAATATTACATTTCTAAGTTTCACCTGTGTTGTCGTCTGTAGCTATGCTCGTACATTTTCATTGCAGTATAATAGACTCTAATGAATATCATAAAATTTATTTATCCATTCTCCTCTTGAAGGATACTGGGGTTGCTTCCAGTTTTGTTTGTTCGCTTGCTTGTTTTTGGCATTACAAATTGATTATACTATGCATATTCTTATATGTGTATTCTGGAATATATGTGTTAAGAGTTTTTCTAGGGCATATATCAATACTTAAGAGTGAAACTGCTGGACAGGATACAGGAGAGTTGAACCATACAAGATGATGACAGTTGTTTTTCAAAACAGTTGAAGCATTTACACTCCCTATTGTGATCCTTAAGATTTCCCATTATTAAAGATCCTCTTCAAAACTTCACACCACTAGCTATCTACCTTACATTTGGTAGTGTATATATGTCCATGCCTCTCTGTCGCTCTGTCACAGCTAGTGGGAAGCAGCCGCATAGCACAGGGAGATCAGCTCGGGGCTTTGTGTTATAAAGCAGAAACTAATACACCACTGTGAAGCAATTATACTCCAATAAAGTTGTAAAAAAAAAAAAAAACTTCACACCGTTGGACTTCTTAAATTTTGCTATCTAGCACTTATAAAATGCTATCTCATCGTGTTCCCAATTGCTAACTGGACTGAGATTCTTTTCATATGTCTATTAACCTTTCATGCTCCCTATTCTTTGAAGTGTCAGTTCACATCTTTTGCCTTGTAAACGTTTTCTTTCTTTTTCTAATTGATTTTGAAGCCTTTTAAATATATTATGGATACTAATTCTTTGGTGATTATATATTTTGAAAATACCCTCTCCCAGTTTGTCACTTGTTTTTTCACTTTCTGTATAGTGTTTTTTGATAAATAGATGTTCTTAATTTTAATGTCATCAAATCTATCAGTCTTTTATAGTTAATGCTTTAGTGTCTTATCTCATAAATCCTGCCATATCCCAAGGTCATAAAAATGCTCTTCCGTATTCTTTTCTAAAATTGTAAAAATTTTGTAAAGCCCCTATCACCATGTCTAGCACTCAGTAAATAGTAACTATTATTTATAAAGCAGAAGGATTATATCCACTTTTCCATTCTTTTGTTCTTACAGTTAACAATAAATGTTGGCTATTATAATCAGAGGTTAATAGGTACCACTGAGAGTCATTGTGGTATAGTAAAATGAGCACAGAATCTGAATTCAAATCCCAGCTCTGCCCTTACAGGCTATAAGCACAAACAATTCACAATCTGTGAGCCTCAATTCCCTATCTGTAAGATGGGAATGAAAACAGTACCTACATCCCAGAGTTATGAGAATCAAATGAGATAATCCATTTAAAGGACTTGGCATGCAGTAAGCCCTTATTATACAATGCCCAAATCTGTCTATCCACTCATTCCTCCTGACTGCAGTAATCAAAATGATTGAGTGCCTGGGAATGATATTGGTACGGCCTATGAAAAATTCTGTTAGAAGTCTAGGTTAGTCATTTCTACCCAATTCACACAAATATTTTGCTATTTATAATTCTCTGAATGGAAACTTGGATCCTTTTACTATATGGTCCCATCTAACCATAATTTCTGTGTTTGCAAATCTCACCATATGCCTGTTTATTTAAAAAGAAAAAAAATAAAATTGTTAAAATTTTGCCATTAAGAAGAATTAAGTCTTTATTTTAATTCTTTTGATTTATTGTGTGTGTGCGAGTGGGTGTGCGTGCATGGAATGAGGTAAGGAATACAAATTTACTTGTACCCACATGGATACGAAAGTTAGGGTTTGCCTGGTTTTTAACATTATCCTGTTTAAAATGGCCCATTGTAATTTATCAAAAAGCGCCTCCTTTCCGAGTGATCCTCCTTTCCCAGTGATCTTCAATACATCAGGTTTCTATAAATATATGAGTCTGATTGAAGGCTCTCTATTCTATTTCACTGGTCAGTTGTTCATTGCCAGGACCAGCATTACACTGTCTCAATGCCTATGGCTTTTAATAAATCTTGATATCTAGGAAGGGAAACCCCAACCTACTTAATTCTTCTTCTTTAGGGGTGTATTGACTATTCTTGGGTCATAATTCTTCCACACACATTTTAGAATTAGCCTGTCAAGTTCATGAAAAAGCATGCGGGATTTTTATTTAGAATTGTATTGAATATATAGATCAATGTAGGGTATACTACATTGATACTTTTATGGTATCAAGTCTTCCTCTCCACTTGCATAGGTTATATCTCCACTTAGCTAGGACTTCTTTTTTTTTTGGGCCATGCCACATGGCTTGCAGGATCTCAGTTCCCCAGCCAGGGATTGAATCCAGGCCATGGCAGTGAAAGAACAGAATCCTAACCACTAGACCA
Organism: Hyperoodon ampullatus; assembly: GCF_949752795.1. NCBI lineage: Eukaryota > Metazoa > Chordata > Mammalia > Artiodactyla > Ziphiidae > Hyperoodon > Hyperoodon ampullatus. The sequence goes on along the minus strand of NC_136919.1, from coordinate 46,966,334 downwards.
CCAGGGAACTCCCTAGGACTTCTTTAATATTTTTCAATAAACTTTTATCATTTTCTCCATTCAGACTCTATACATCTTTTGCTAGGTTTATTCCTAAATATAACTTTTGTTACTGTTATAAACGGTATTTCATTTTGGATAACATTTTCAATTTTTTCCAGTGGGTGGAAATACAACTAATTTTTTTTTATGAATTTATTTATTTTATTTATTTATTTTTGGCTGCACTGGGTCTTCATTGCTGCTCGCAGGCTTTCTCTAGTTGCAGCAAGCGGGGGCTACTCTTCGTTGTGGTGCGCGGGCTTCTCATTGTGGTGGCTTCTCTTGTTGCAGAGCACGGGCTCTAGGCATGCGGGCCTCTGTAGTTGTGGCACGTGGGCTCAGTAGTTGTGGCTCGCAGGCTCCAGAGTGCAGGCTCAGCAGCTGTGGCGCATGGGCCCAGCTGCTCCGCGGCACGTGGGATCTTCCCTGACCAGGGCTCGAACCCACATCCCCTGCATCGGCAGGTGGGCTCTCAATCACTGCACCACCAGGGAAGCCCACTAATTTTTGTATACTGATCTAACATCCAATAAACCTGCTAAACTGTCCCGTTAGTTATAATAATCTCTCTGTAGATTCCTTTGGATATTTCAGGTAGACAATTATAGCATCTGCCTGAAAATAGTCTTTACATTGCCTTAGATTAACAGACATGAACTAAATGTTATGATACTTATAAATTAATAGTATTTCACTTTTACAGCATTTTGAAACAGTTGAGTAATATACTGTGATTTGTGAGTAAAAAGAATGAACTAACCTGTTTGGTCAAGGGCATCCAAAAAGCCGCAGAACCAGCTTTCCTCCTGGAGCTCCAACAGGAACTGGAGAAAAAGTGAGGCAGCCTCCATTGGGCCCTTGTTGTTTTTCTCAGCCTGAATATGCTGCACCTCATCTACAAACAGAAGCAAGAGTGACATCAAACTGCAGAAACGAATCACTGGAAGTAAAACCATTAATCATTGGAAGGGCTGGCTGTCAGACCAACCTTCTCAAATGGGACTGGGGAGTATAACAAGTCACAGCAACGAAAGGAACTGCAGGAAGGCAGCAAGTCTCTGCCCAGGCCAATCACGCCCATTCTTGACCAACCCCCACCCCCATCCTCTCTGGAAACTTCTCAATAGTTTGCTGTGGAAGTTTGGGAACATGCTGGAGGGCAATCCTTAAGAAAAGGAGTTTCTTAAAGATGTTTGCAAGAGTCTCCCCATAACAAGGGAGAAGTCAGGGTAGCACTGGGTTAGGTGAAGAACAAAGGCTTCTTCTAACATTTTGATAGCTTCTTGTTCAAAAGTCTAAATTAATTACAGGACTAAAAGAGTGTGAGGATAGGACCACTCATGCCATCAGTAACAATTACAGAGGACACAGCAAGCAGAGTTAGGATAAACAGAGATACTTTCATGGTCCTTTTTCCAGGCTTTTGCTAAGACGTGTAAAAAAATTAATAAACAGAAATCTCAATTAAATAGAGTCAGGAGACCAGAAGGGGGCGCTCTCATGCCCTGTGAACACAGCAGAGGCCAAGAGGAAGAAGACAGACTCTTCTCTCCTGGCAACGACTCAGCCAATGAAAAGCCATGGACTCTTTGTTTACTACAGTCCTTCCAGCCTCCTTTTCCTCTCTAAAAAAAGGGTTCTCCTCCCTTTGCCCTGCAGGGACTTGCACATGGCTGCCACGGTTGCAGACCCCAGATTGCAATTCTCTGATGACCCTGAAAAAACCCATCTTTGCTGGAGAAATATCTGTCAGTCTATTCATTTCAGGTCAACAGAGAGTAGGAAATATAGCAGAAAAGAGAAAGCAAAGGAAGCTAAAGAGAAACACAGTGAGGTCAGGTAACAGAAAACTATCCACCAACCAGCTGGTGGTCATACTGATTTTGTACACTAACTCCACGTCTGGGCTGGTGACCAAACCTCTGCCTTTGCATGACCTGACATTTTATAATTTTCCATTTTTTTCCCCATTGTCAATGGAATGTAAATTCCAATGGAGTAAGCCAGTTGTCTGGCTGGTTAACCTCTGTATTTTCAGAGTTTAGAAGAAGACCTAGTACTTAATATACACTTAACAAAGGTATGCTGAATGAATGAAAGAAGAAAGGAAAGAATGCATTCCTTCTCTGCAACACTAAAACAAACCCTTTTAAAGTGTAAAATTCAATAGTTTTTAGAATTTTAAATCTAATTTTAGTGCCTTTTCCTCACTGTAAAAATAGATCTTGTACCATTAGCAGTCATCCCCATTTCCCCTCCCCCTAGCCCCAGGTAACCACTAATCTTCTTGGGTCTCTATGGATTTGCCGGTTTTGGACATTTCATATGAATGGAATCATATAATATGTGGTCCTTGTGGTCCTTCACTTAGCATAATGTTTTCAAGGTTCATCTATTGTGTATCATTTATCATTCAATCCTTTTCCTTGCTAAATAATATGTCATTGTACGGATACACCACATTTTGTCTATCCATTCATCAGTTAATAGGCATTTAGGTTGTTTCTACATGTTGTCTTTTATGAATAGTAATGTTATGAACATCCATGTACAAGTTTTTGTGTGGACATATGTATTCATCTCTCTTGAGTATACACCTAGGCATGAGATTGCTGGGTCCTATGGGTCCATGTTTAACACTGTAAGGAATTGCCAACCTGTTATCCAAAGGAGCTGCACCATTTTACAGTCCTACCAGCAATTTATGAGGATTCCAATTTCTATACATCCTTGCCAACACTTTTTACTACCTTTTTAATTTTAGCCATCTATATTAGTTTCCTGTGTCTGCAGTAACAAATTACCACAAACTGGGTGGCTTAAAACAATAGAAACTTATTCTCTCACAGTTCTGGAGGCCAGAGTCTGAAACCAAGGTGCTGGCAGGGCCACACTCTCCCTGAAGGCTGTAAGGGACAAGGCATTCCTTGCCTCTTCCAGCTTCTGGTGGCTGCTGGCATTCCCTGGCTTGGGGCCACATCACTCCACTCTTTGCCTCTTTCTTCACATTACCTTCCCCTCTGTTTGCCTGGCAGCCGCATCACTACAGTCTCTGCCTCTGCCTTCACATGCCATTCTCTTTGTTCCTCTATGTTTCACATGGCTGTCTTCTTAGGAAGACACCAGTCATATTTGATCAGGAGCCCAACCTACTCCAGGATGACCTCATCTTAACTAACTGCCTCTGTAAAGATCCTATTTCCAAATAAGGTCACATTCTGAAGCCTGGGGTTAGGACCTCAATATATCTTTTTGGGGGGATAATTCAATCCATAACAGTAACCTATCTTGTCACCTATCCCAGCATCCTTGGGCACACAACCCTTTGCAATAGTTAATCCTTTTCCTAAACCTAGTCCTTACAGCTGGGTTCTTGCTCCCAGGCTTCGCTGCTGTTTGTTCTGCTAGACGTGCTACCTATGAGCCATTATGGATAGTCCACATGGAGGTCCAGATTCGTCTAGTCACAACTGAGACCTTCCCAGGTAAACTGCCTCTCCATATCCTAGGCAGTTGAGTTTTACTCTGCACATGGTTGGGCCCACTGTGATGCTGCCTGGCCCCAATATCTGCTGCTACTAGGTAGTGTTACTTTCCTCAAAAGCACTGGGAGTTCAATGCATGGAAACTTGCATTTTTGGCAGGCAGTATCTCTCACTCCTTTTGCCATCCTGGCCACTCTGTGACGCTATCCTCAGCTCCCCAAGGCAGACCAATTTCTTGGTCTTTCCCTGTGCTTTCTCAGTTAATTTACATGCCTCTGACTGGAGTGCTGACACTGCATAGTATATAGTAATCATGTGGAGGCCTGTCTTCTCCCTTAGACCGTGACCATGAGCATGTTGTACTCATTTTATCTGCATCTTTGTCTTCTAATCATCAACAAAGTGTCCGGCTCATGCATGTGTCCAGAATATGTTACTGAAGGAATAGACAAATGCTTAGAATATTGCCCACCAGCACCCTTCCAGGATAAGGGTTAGTCTTGACTCCAAAGGCATATTGCAAAAAATCTGTAGCCCACACCCAGGTCTACATTGAAACATCCTGGATAACTTGTGAATAAGCAAAGCCCTGAGGTACCCCAGTAACCAAGCAAGCTCTCCAGAAGAAACATGGCTGCAGTGCTCCTTTTGCAAGAGGCAACTCATGCACAATATCCAACATGTGGAGAGAAGGATTATAGTAAGAGATAGTGGATGTTGCTAGTGTAATTTAAACATATTGGTGTATTTGTGTGTGTGTGTATGGGAAATGTATGGGCATAAGGAGAGTATGGATAAGCTCCCACTGCCTTCTAATGAGGGCAAAAAAAAATGAGTCAAAAAGCTTCTATCCAGCCATAATGCTCTTTAGTGTCTGTGCTCCTTCACTGAATCCTGATGATAAAATATATTTGTCACGGTTAAGGTTAACCAATAGAATCCAGAGCTTCCAAAGCAGCCAAGAAAAAAAAGAAAAAAAATAGGGGATAGAGAACTTTATCAATCTAACAGAAAACCAAAAGAGATGAGGAGAAAGCAGAGTTTATGTGATAAAATATAAAGAAATGAACAGGAAAGATGTAATCCAACTAAATGAAAACAGCTGCCTCCAGGGAAGGGCTTGAAATAAAAACTCTATGGTATCATTAAGAGTCAAAAATAAGAAAATATTATACAGTGTTCTTCAGCTTGCTTTTCTAACTTACCTTTTGGTATTTTTCTTGTGATTGTATTGTAACTATAAATTAAAACTAATATATATTAAAAGCTATCCCACTTATGTGCTCCCTTAGCACACTACGGTTTTCCATCAAACCACTCACCACACTTTATTACCATTGTTCTGTTACTTGCCTTCACATGTGTACTCTAATCCCTTAGGGCAGGAACCATTTCTATCGAGCTCACCAGTGAACCCTCATTTCCTAACAGGATGCTTCCTATTAAATAATATGTGTAGTAATATGTGTTAATTATCTCCAATGCTAGCCTAATGCCTAACACACACCTTAACTGGGGTTAAGTTGCTGGTAATTGAATCAATACATGAGTGCATGAAAGAATGGGATTCCTAGCATTGTTAGGGTTTCACTCATCCCAAGGATTTCTAGAAGAGACAGATGTCTTGCATGGCTACCATTCTCCAAGGGCCCAAGCTACTCTTGTTACTTTTCTCTGAGTACAACTAGAAAGTAGGGGTCTATTTGTGTTGGTGGCATTCTTTCACTCCTCACTCCACAACCTGTGCTTTGGTTTTGCACAGCAACTCAAGTTACCTGTCTGCTTTAATGCAATTTCCAAAAACCACCTCACATCAGGAAAGCTACGTAGGCACTTAGAGCAGATTCCTTCTCTCATCTCAACCCTTCCAGGCACCACCTCCCTTCTCTTCTCCCCAAGCCTCTGCTCACCTCTGCCACAAAGCACTTCAATACAAATTTGTAAAATGGCCATTATCCATCATCAAGGGACTTATAAACCACATGGAAACACCTGAATTGAAGCCTAAAGCCATTCACTCCAGGGAGTCTTGCTCCTCTCATAATTCAAAAAGATTCATGCACCCCAGTGTTCATAGCAGCACTATTTACAATAGCCAAGACATGGAAGAAACCTAAATGTCCACTGACGGAGGAATGGATAAAGAAGATGTGGTACATATATACAATGGAATATTACTCAGCCATAAAAAAGAATGAAATAATGCCATTTGCAGCAACATGGATGGACCTAGACATTATCACACTAAGTGAAGTAAATCAGACAGAGACAAATACCATATGATATCACTTATATGTGGAATCTAAAAAAGTGCTACAAATGAACTTATTGACAAAACAGAAACAGACTCACAGACTTCGAAAAGAAGCTTATGGTTACCAACAGGGAACCCTAGGGGAGAGGGATAAATTAGGAGTCTGGGATTAACGTATACACACTACTACATGTAAAATAGATAATCAACAAGCACCTACTGTATAGCACAGGGAACTCCACTCAATATTCTGTAATAACCTATATGGGAAAAGAATCTGAGAAAAAATGGATATATGTATATGTATAACTGAATCACTTTGCTGTACACCTGAAACTAATACAACACTGTAAATCAACTATACCCCAATATAAAATATAAATTAAAAATTTTTTAAGTTTCCAGTTATTTGGTAATGCAAATAAGATCCAGATCCGGCAGAGTAAGTCTCAACTTCCTTTGAGTTCTGACAGCACTTTGCAATCATTTGTGTACTTCGTCCTCAACCGTCTTCCACCTCCAAACCCTTGGACTTTAAAGTATTTTAAGGAAGGGCTTGTATCTTATTCTGAATCTCTGATGTCGGCCCAAAGACAAACACAGGAGACGCTAGGTATTAGTAGAAATAAATGAAATGGACAGCGACTTGTTTCCCCAGCTTTAAATCTAAATAGATGTGCCCCCCTAAGCAAGTCATTTCACCTCGCTGGGACTCAGTTTCCCCATCTGGGCCTCCAACTGCTCCTCAAACTCTGACAATCTCTAGTCTAAAATGCTGTGGAGATCTTGCCACAAACCCGGTGTTCCCAGCAAGCTACATGTATTGATTGAAAGACCGGGGAAAAGCAAGGCGGAAATAAGTCCTGAACTGTTTTCTTGCCCCAAGGGGCAAGCGCCGCTGGGAACCACTCACCGTCCCTAAACCAGGGGGTCACGTAGCTCAGGATGTAGGTAGAGTCCACGATGTTCCTGACATGGTCCCGGAAGGTGTGCAGATTCTGCCGCTGCTCGGCGGTCCTGCCGGCGGCTCCGCTCCCCGCGAGGTCCTCGCCTCACCTGCGCTCCGCTCCCTGCGCTCAGCTCCCAAGAAAGCCCCGCGAGCCGGGAGGGATTGTCCAAGAAAAGCACCCAGCGCCGAGAGGCGGAGCTGCAGGGAAACCAGGACTGCCAAGGAAAAATCGAAACTGCAATCAGGGGTGGGAGGCGGCGGCCGTCCAGTCTCCGCTCGCGCAGGTCCCCTGCGCGGTTTCGTTTCCTCTCTGGCTGCCGGGCCCGCCCACCCGCGGGCGCACGCTGATCCAGAGGGACCCAAGAGGACCCCTGCGAATTGCTTTCTGATGTTCATTTTATTCATCTTACTTTCTATTTTGCTTTTACATAGGTAAAATTTAGTTAAAATAAAATGCACAGATTTTAATGTACAATTCTGAGTTTTGGAAAATGAATGCGTGTGTAACCACCTTCCCCAGGTTGTGTGGGTCCTGTGGCCAAGTGTCTTAACTTTACAGGGAACTGTCACCTGTCTTCCAAAATGGCCGTCCCATGGTCCCTTCCCTCCTGGAGTGTGAGACAGCTCCAGGTGATGCACATCCAGGAAATACACGCGTCGGTCAGTTTTTTTGTTCGCTTGCTTGGTTTGGTTTGGTTTTTTGCCAGGTGTGAAATGGTGCATTATTGTCAAATATATGTATACTCCAGATATCTTCTCCCAGTCTGTGACTTATCATTTCATTTTCTTCAAGGTGTCTTTTCAGCACAAATCTATTTTGGTGCAATCTAATTTATAGGGTTTTTAAAATTTTTGTTTACTGCCTTTTGTGTCCTCTTTAGTAAATCTTTGCCTACTCCAAGGTCATAAATATATTCTGTCTTTTCTTTAAGAGTCTTTGTGCTTTTAGCTTTTACGTTTAGGTTATGACCATCTCAAATTAATTTTGTTGTGGTGTGAAGCAGAGGTCAAGGTTTCATTTTATTCCTGCACTTCCAATTGTTCCGCACAAACTGTTTCATTTGTTGAAAACTCTTCCTTCTCCCATTGAATGGCCTCTGGCACCTTTGTCAAAAAAAAGTTGACTGTATGTGTGCAGGTCTATTTCTAACTCTATTCTGATCCACTTATCTAGTTGCTGATACTGCTTTATTCTTCTTTGTAAAGATTATATTGACTATTCTGGGATTTTGACTATATTGGGATTTTTTTTTTTTTTTTTTTTTTTTTGCAGTACGCAGGCCTCTCACTGTTGTGGCCTCTTCCTCTGCGGAGCACAGGCTCCGGACGCGCAGGCTCAGCGGCCATGGCTCACGGGCCCAGCCGCTTCGCGGCATGTGGGATCTTCCCAGACCGGGGCACGAACCCTTGTCCCCTGTATCGGCAGGCAGACTCTCAACCACTGCGCCACCAGGGAAGCCCTTTCCTTCATAAATTTTGTAGCTGTTATTAGATGCATACACATTTAGGATTGTTGTTTTCCTGATAATTATGTCTTTATCATTATGAAATGTCTTTTTGATACTTGTTATATCAAAGTCTACGTCATGTGTTATTACAAAACCCGTAACACCTTTCTTATGCTTACTGTTTGCATGGTACATCTTTTTCCATCCTATTGCTTTCAACCTCTCTGTTAATATTTAAAGTGCACCTCTAGTATATAGCTTATAGTTAGGTGTTCCTTTTTTATCCAGTCTGACATCTCTGCCTTTTAATTGGAGCATTAAATTATTTCCATTTAATTATTATATGGGTTTAAAACTGCCATTTTGCTGTTCGTTGCATCTGATTTTGTTCCTCTGCTCTATTCCTTTGGGTTAATCAAATATATATATTTTACTTTTATCTTTCTTAGCTATAAATTTTTTCTTTTAGCTTTCTCTTCCTCCCCCCACCCATATATGTGTACACATAGTGGTTGCTCTGTTGTTTACAACATGCATCTTTAATTTATATCAGTCTACTTTTTTTTTAATTTTTTAAATAAATTTATTTATTTATTTTATTTTTGCGTTGGGTCTTCGTTGCTGTGCATGGGCTTTCTCTAGTTGCGGTGAGCGGGGGCTACTCTTGGTTGCGGTGTGTGGGCTTCTCATTGCGGTGGCTTCTCTTGTTGCAGAGCACAGGCTCTAAGCGTGCGGGTTTCAGTAGTTGTGGCTCGCGGGCTCTAGAGTGCAGGCTCAGTAGTTGTGGCACACGGGCTTGGTTGCTCCGTGGCATGTGGGATCTTCCCGGACCAGGGCTCGAACCTGTGTCCCCTGCATTGGCAGGCGGATTCTTAACCCCTGCGCCACCAAGGAAGCCCCTATATCAGTCTACTTATAATCAATATGATAAGATCAAGTAAATATAAAGTAAAAGGTCCTTGCAACCATGTAATTCCATCCACCCCAGCCCATCATTTGTGCTATTGTCCTAACTTTTACTCTTCTATTTATTATAAACCACATAATACAATGTTATAAGCTTTATTGTAAAAAGTCAGTTGTCTTTTAAATAAAATAAGAAAATGAGAGTCTTTTCTATTTTCCTGTGCTTGTTTACCATTTCTGATGCTATTCATTCCCATTTGTAGATACTGGTTTCTTTCCATCTGATGTCACTTCCCTCTGGCTCCTCCAATACGTTGTTTAGGCTTCCAGTGAATTTTTTATTTGAAGTATTATTTTGAAAAGTTCTAAGAGTTCTACTGTTTTTTTCTACTTTCAATTTCTCAGCTGAGAAACTCTGTGTTCATTATAGCTATCTTCTCTTTAAGTTCATGTATATATTTCTAATAGTGTCTTTAAAGTCTTTGCCTGCTAATTCCATCATGTGGATTATCTCACGGCATGTTTTTGTAACTGTTTTTTCTCTTGCCTATGGATTCCTTCACATGTCTAGTAATTTTTTATTTTACACTGGACATTACAGATATGCTGTAGAATCTCTGGATTCTATTATTTTCTCTGGAGGGTGTTGCTTTTTGTTCTAGCATGCTAACTTACCAGCTATTCATTTTGAAATTACAGAGGCCTCGTTTCACACATTGTGGTGGGTTTCACACATCTATTAATGTTTTGCCTTTAATGAAAGGTGACTCCCCTATTCAGGGGTATAGTCTTTTCTGCTAAGGCAGGGCCCTGAGGAGTTTCAAGTGAAAAGCCCTACATGTTTCCACTGCCTTTCCAAGTTGGTGGGACTCAGATTCCAAATTCTGCCTTCCCTTCCCAGCTGAGATATCCATTGAGCTTTTCCAGCCTTCCAGCTATTGCTTACCTGGGCCCCTTGGATTCTCCCCTGCATGTATACATCGCAAGGACAGCTAAGGATTTGACTGAAGGTTATATACAAATTCTAGGGGTCCCCCTTTGTGTTTCCTTTCTTTCAGAATTTTCCCCCTCAGTATCGTCACTTTGGCAGCCCCAGGGTTCATCTTCTAATTCAATGCCTGTGATTTTCTGCTTGTCTGCAAACCTCCATGTGGACTGGTGGGGGAAAGAGAAAAGCCAAACAAATGCAGTTCTCATGCAGTACAGTTCCTGTCTTTCAGTAGTCTAATTCCCTCTAGTTTCTGCCTTTTGATTTTTTTTTCAGTGCCTTCAAGTACTTGTTCTTTATATTTCGTCCATTTTTATCACTTATACAAGCTATTCTGCCACTAGTTGGGTTTAGACTTTTAACTGAGAAAAAGAAATCAGATCCAAAATTCCTTAAAAAAAAAAAAAAGACACGCTTCCTTTTATGTTACCAGTAGGAAACAACAGAGCTTTGAATAACAGTGGATTTATTAAACATCAACAATTATAGTGTAGAATCTCAAAGAACTGAAGTCCCAGAGATAGAGTCATGTGATAGATCTGTACGTAAAATCTGACCAAGGTCGGGGAAGAAGGGAAGTGTCACAGAATGGTGAGAAGAAAGGATTCAGCAGACTCTCTACCTCACCTGGGCATTACTTCATCCAACGCATTTACAGAGTATCTACTGTATGTCAGGTATTGTGAAAAGAACTGGGTATCTGGAGATATGTGAAAAACAGTCTCCCTCAGAAGCTTAGAGTCTGATTGGAGGAGGGAGCAGACAATAAAGATGTAAAAGTGTAAACAATTAAGAAATTGCCAAATGTGAAGTAATACAAAGAAAGCAAGCAGAGTCATGACATGGAAAATAATGGACACTGGAAAAAACTATTTTAATACAATGGTAAGAGAATATTTTTCTGAGTAGGTCACATTTCAGCTGAATCTTTAATGAGAAGGAATCAACTATTCAAAAAAAGCCGGGACGGGGGATTCCATGCAGGGGGACAGAAACAGAAATAGGTCGAAAAGAAAAAGTGAAAGACACTTGTAGCTGGAACTTCAAGAACAAGGGGTAAATGGTAGGCAGTGCTGCTGAAGAGGTAAACGGGGCCTTGTAATACAAGGAATGAAGTGCACTGGGAACACCTTGCAGGGTTTTAAGCAAAAAATAACATAGTCTCATCACATTTTTTGAAAGAACTCTCTGGCTCCTACACAGAACGAGTAGTTCGGTTGGGAGGTGACTCAAGTAGGAGACGAGGAGGGCTTAGATAAGGACAGTGGCAGTGGGAGTAGAAGAAGAGATATATTTTAGTGATAGGATTGTGTGAACGGCAGCAGGAAAGAAGAGGAAAAAGAATCAAGGCTACAGTCCCGGTATCTGGTTTGAATGACTGTGAAAATGGTAGCACCATGACTAAAATGGAAAAGTTAAGTTTAGAGCTTGTGACATTCTAGTGTGGGAGTTGGATAAGAAAGTATTGGTAGATGCCAGGTAGTACTAAGGGCAATGAGGAGAAATAAAGCAGAATAAGGGAATAAAGAGTAACGGGGGCTACTTATACTACATGAGTTGATCAGGGAAGACACAAACGAAGTGAGGGCATGCCAACTGGGTGAAGAGTATTCCACTAAAAAACAAGAGAAGGTGCCAAGGCGGGAAGGCAGTAGTGAACTGGGTCCGCAAAAGAAAAGGTGTGCAGGGTTGTGGGGTGGAATGGGTTGGGGAGAGGGAAGACAGAGGTGGCCAAGGCCGTTCACGTAAAGCCTGACAGACTTATCAAGATAAGGACAACGGTTTTGATCCTAAATATGCTGGGGTACCACTGCAGGACTTTGAGAGGGAGAACAGAAAACAAACTGCTAGGGGGAAGGGGGAAGCAGTGACCTGGTAAGAAGCTACAGCACTAGTCCCAGTGCGAGACATGGCATATCGGACTAGGATCAAAGTAGTGGAAGTGGTGAAGTTGCTGGATATATAACCTTAAAATCCCACACAATTTGCTGTTGAACTGGATGAAGGATATGCGAGAGAGGAGTCAAGGAGAGCTCCCATTTGTTTAACCTGAGGCGCTGCACGAATGGTGGTGCCAACTATTAACAGGGACACTGGAAGAGAGGCAAGCTTGGAGGAAGAAATCAAGAACATGCTCGCTTGCTTGCTGATGAGAACTATCCACAGGTGGTGCTTCTCAAACGTTAATGCGCACAAGAATGACCCATAGGTCTTGTTAAAGTGCAGATTCTGATCCAGTAGACCTGAGACTCTGCATTCCTACCAAGCTCTCAGGTGATGCTGACGTTGCTGGTCCACAGACCTCACTCTGAGTAGCAAAGTCACTGAAAAACAAGAGATAAAGGAGGAAGGAGGATAACTGAGACATCAAAATTGTGATTAAAGTGAAGGTAAGTGAAATCCAGAGCGCATAGGGAGGATTAGCCTCCATCAGTGGTTGTGAAACTGGTTTGCAGGGCAGCAGCATCAGAACCACCTGGAAACTTGTTAGAATAACACATTCTTGGCATCCCATACCTTCTGAATCAGAAACTGCGGGCGTGGCGCCCAGCAATCCATGTTTTAACAAACTCTCCGGATGCTTCTGATGCGTGTTAAAGTTTGAGAACAGAGGCCTAGAGAAAGAGGGCTTCATCCACTGAGTGGAGAGATGAACGTCATGGTAGGTCGAGAGCGAAAATTACAATTCACTTTTCCCAATATTTACACCTTTTACAGTGTAACTCTGCAGTTCCTCTCATCAACAGTGGAGTCTCTTTTCCCTCCCCTAGCATCTGCCTGGAATTGCCGTAGGCAACACAATGAGGGAATGACAGTGTGTTGATACTGAGCCCAGGTTTCAAAAGACTTTGCACACTTCTGCTCTCTCTTGGACCCCTGTGACCATGATAGAAACAAGCTCAGGCTAATGTGCTAGAAGACAAATGACCACATGGAAAGAGCCCCGTAATCCCAGCTGAGGCCATCCTAGATCAGCAGACCCACCAGGCGACTGAACACATGAGAAAGCCAGTCAAGAACCACTAAGTAGGCAGTGTCCCTAATAATGTGCTAGAGGTATTGTTTTTGATAAACAGGATGAGTTTGTGTTTGCCTGACCTTGACACTGACCAGAACTGCCCAGCCAATAAGGAAAGTGTGTGGCAGAGAGAAATGGGAGATTTGAGGAGGAAAAGGTGTGAAATATCCATTATATCAATGGGGAAGAATAATAAACTTGTACAGTAATGTATATCATATGAAGCTGAGGCTGGTGATTGTGTTTTCACGGTGACACCAATCTATACAGTTACTGATTTCCTTCAGGAATGCTTCGCAGGATGCATGTAGGGACAAGTTAAGAGCTGGGTTCATCCAGATTGAGGTCTTGCTAGGTAATGGGTTAGCAAACTATTGCTTGCAGGACAAATCTAGTATGTGGCTTGTTTTTTTACAGGCTGCAAGCTAAAAAATGCTTTAACATTTTTGAAGTGTTACAGAAAAAAACAAAGACTATATACAACAGAGATTGCATATGGCCCATAAAAGTTGAAAATACTTACTCTTTGGCCCTTTACAGCAAAAGGTTGCCAACCCCTAAACTAGGTGAATGAAGACAGACAGGCAAGAGAGTTGGAGGGTATTGCAAGGAAGTGATTTAAACCTAATTCCGAAAATCATAGCTGGGCATGAAGGAAAAGTGTTAACAAAAGAGGGTGATTGAGTAAGGTCAAAAGACTGTCATTCCTAGTCCTGTACTCTGTCTAGATCATATTAGATACCCTCGGAGGCGGCCTCACCTGCTCTACCCAGAGTAACGTTTCCTGATACAATGATCACATGAAGCTAACAGTAAGGTACTCTCAAGAACTTGAGTAAGTTCTTGGAAAATCTGCTTATGCCCTACTGTGTGCAGGACACTGCATTTAGCACAGGATACAAAATTGGAGGCAAAAAAAAAAAAGTATATGGCACTAGAAGAAACACTTCTCAGTCTCTTTTGAAAGCATCTCTTCATCAGCCTCCTTAAGGTTGTGTTCCCTAGAATTCTCACCTATGTCTGCTTCTCTTCTTGCTCTACCTCCCCTCTCTGGGAGATCTCATCCATTCCCACCGCTTCATTACTACTCTATTCCCAGTGACTCTTAAATCATCTCTCTAGCCCCAATTTTTCCTCCAAGATGCACACTCCTATTTCCAGCTACCCACTGGAAATCTTCATCTGCATGGTATGCTCTATTCCATGCTGTACAAAGAATTTTCTGAGGTGATGGAAATGCTTTCTACCTGTACTGGCCAATATGGTAGCCACAAGCCTCATGTGGCTATTAAATGTAAATAAAATTCCAAATTCCAAAGTTCCTCAGTTTCACTAGCCATATTTCAAGTGGTCAATACCCACATGTGGCCAGGGGCTACAATATTGGACAGCACAGCTCTAGGCAACTCAAACAGTCTCAAACTGAACTCTTTTTCCTCCCCCAACTATCCCTGTTTCTGTATTTCCTACCTTGAATATTGTCACCACGTATCTCTCACAGCCCATCCTCATCAAAATGGTGCCCAAATCTCATCTCATCTACCCCAGAAATCTACTGAATCTAGCGTCTCTTCTGGATCCCTACTGTCACTGTTCCACAGGCCCTTTTGATTTCTGGTTTGAACTACTGCAAAGGGCTTCTCAAACAGATTTTTACTGAGACTTTCCCCACTTCAAACCTTCTACATTATCTCTACTTGTTTCTTAAGAGCAAGACTAATTGTTCCATCTCCACCTTCTTTAAAATTCTTGTTGGTGCCCTCCTATTCATCCTTATAACCCTAGCATTTAGCATAATCTTGGTCCACAGGTACACAGCATCTCATGAATAAATGAACTTTACAGATAGAAAAGCAAAGAAATAGCCTTTTGCCTAGGAGAGAACTGTTCACCTATATGAAGTGCAGATGATCTTTCAGAGAAACAGAAGCCGGCCTACGCCAGGCAAATACTAGATGCTTTAATTTTGCCATGTCTATAGAAAGCACACCACCTAATGTTCTGGCAAACATCGCAGTTGCGGCTCCTACTGGGATGAATTCAGACTCAGGCCTCGCCCTAAGTTGAATTCTATTTCCCTTACCTCTTGCTTTTCTCATGCACAGATCCAATGGTATTTACCATTCCCCAATATCCTTGCAAAGTAAAGTAGGAAAGGATTTACTAATTTCCATGACATTGTAACAAGCAACTGGACTTTTTAAAGTGGCCATATAACACATACTGTTTTCCAATACCTAAGAGATTCAGGTATTGACTGAAAACTCAAAATGAGGAATTAATCAATTATTTACCAAGCTTTGGTTATCTTCTGTGCATGAGTCAGCTGCTGTGGCAGAACATGAGTGTAAAGGACAAGATATAATACCCGTGACACAACTACCATTTTCTTGTCCATCCTGTATCTCCCACCATCACCCAGAGTGTTCTTCCATGTACAGAATACTTGACAGCCTCATAGATCATTATCCTCAATTCCAATCACCTTCACCTCCACCCATTTTCATTACTTCCAGTCATGGCTAGAATTAGGTGCTCTTTAAAACATTTTTTCAGTCTTCTTACTCCTATCCCCACTATGTCTACTTGAACCTCACTGGAAAATAAATCCCCTGATATCTCACTGTTCTCTAAGTATAATGGTCACCTCATAGCTTCACTTCCTTCCCTACACAGCCCAGACATCAGAATGCACCAATTCAACTACACTCACCAGTATCTCCCTCAACTCCCTTGCCCCTTTTTTTACTACTTACATTCAGCAATACGTCAACCGTAGATAAATCCATCCATTTGTTCATTCACTGTAGAAATATTGAACGCATATTAGATGTCCAACATTAGTTTCTGCTTCTATTTCCATATTGTTGAATGCTACCAGGACAAAATCACAAATTTCAGGGTCCCATAAATTTAAACATCCCAGTATCTCAGGTGAGACCTCAACACTCATCAGCAATTCTTAACTAAGCCTCTCTCAACGACCCTCAAGGAACATTTTTCCACTCCTCTCCTCAAGCCCAATCCTACTCGGGATGCATCTTTCTCAGAAGATGGCACTGCTTCCTACTTCATGGAGAAAAGAGAGGCTTTAGAGAATGAACTACCTCATCTTAATCATCTACCCACCAGTGTCTCTCTGCATTTTTACTTCCTTCTGCCACTTTGGAATAAGACTCGCCGCTGCTTCTATATCCATTATTAATTCACATACCCGTGTTCTGGATCCCCTTTGCTACAGCACTTACCGCTCTCTTTTATTTTCAACTTCTCCTATTCTAGGGCCTCCTTTCCCAAAGTCTTCTCTCCCTCCCATTTGAAATTTTAAAAATAAAGCAAACTCTCCTTTCTTTGGTTTTATACCCTCACAAGCTTGCTTCTGAGCATGGAATCAAGAGTAGATTGTCTAGCGACTTCTGTTCTTTCTCACGGAGAAAGTGGCTTTAACAGTCACATGTTTGCCTTTGTGATTTTTTTCTCCCTTTTGCAGGGTATACAAGGCTGATAACTCACTGACACATTCTCACATGCAGGCAACCTTGCAGGCCTAAAGAAGCACTTTTGAAACTATTTCAAACTTACATGAAAATTACAAGGAGTACAAAGGATTTCTGTATTTTACCCTCGTTCATCAATTTTTAAATTGTACCACAACTTATCATTACTCCTCTCCAACTATATACGCATCTTCTGAACCATCTGAGAGTAGGTTACATAATGATTATGATTTACATGCCCGTGTGGGTTTTCCTAAAAGCACCAATCACCAGACTTGTCTATACAATTTCTGGTCTCTACATTATCATAGTAATTTAAAATGTCACCATTTCGATAGTACACAGGTCTAATGAGCTTAATGTTACAAATGGATCCATGCTCAGGAATTCCCTGGTGGTCCAATGATTAGGGCTCCACGCTGCCACTGTCTTGGCCTGGGTTTGATTCCTGTCGGGGAACTAAAATCCCACATGACGCGCAGTGTGGCCAAAAATAAATAAATGAATAAATTAAAAAACAAACAAACAACAGAAATGGATCCATGCTCTGAATCCTGATGAAATCTGGTTTGTGTGGAGGAACCCCTTTCCATTTCTCATCCCCTGCCCCAATTCATGGGGACAATGGCTGCTGGTGGTTTCCAGTACCCCAAAGCACCTTATGAAAAATTTTTCCAAGTCCAGAGATGCATTACCGACTGGCTCAGGTGTCCACAGCCTACGGTAGAGGGGACTGCAATTATTCCCCATGATGTAAAAATAATCCCCAGCAAGTACAGGCCATCAGCTGACCTTGCATAAATTCTGCTCCTCTGTACACACCACCTATTGTTACTACAGACTAGATGGGTTAGGGCTTCCCTTGGGTTGCCTCCCCTAAGAACTAAGGCCAAATTTGACTATTTAGACAAAGAAGTAATAATAACAAGTTTTCCTGTTGTGAATCCGAGTATGAGATTGAGCAAGTGCTCGCCCAATGAATGAGCAAGTGCAAATGCCTAGTTGCATTTACTTTACAGAAATAAGTCGCAAAAACACTGAAAACCTGAGGTAAAATAAAATGTCTCATGGACAGCAAACTTGGATGAATAGGCTAAACAAATGCAGAGTTAGGTTGAAAGTTTATAGAAAGTATAGCTCTGTAAAAGCAGAAAGCAGGTCTTAGCCAATTTAAAAAATCTCTAGCACCTATACGTCCACCCAATAAGCGCTTTAAGCATATCCTATGTGAAAGAAAATAGAGAAGGGATATAGTAGAACACATACAGTTGCCAAAGAACTTTCAGACTGGTGAGAGAGAAGACATTAGTAATCAACTGCAACTTGTGATGCATACCCTAAAGGAGTCCAGGGTTGTTAAGAGGAAGTAATTGAGAGGAAATCATGGAGTGGAGGGGAACACTTTAACATTAACCTACCTAGTTTAGCCAGAGAATTCAGTTCCCAGCAGAAGAAAACGCTATGCATGAAGGCTCTGAATTAGTAGGGAGCAGCACCTCCACAGACCTGAAGCTGGCTAGTGTGGCCAGAGCACAAATGAAGTGAGAGAAAAGCTAAAGATGGACTAGAGTCTAATTAAGCAGAGATCTGTAATCCATATTATGTTGGACTTTTGTTTCCTTTTAATAAATATCCTAAGAATAATAGGAAGCTACTGAAGGATTTTAAGTAGAATGAAAGGGGAAAAAAAATGTTTTTAAAGGTCTTTTGAAAGCTACATCAAGAATGGATGGAGGTAAACAGTGGATGCAGGCAGACCCATTATGGTAGTACAGGTGAGAGATCATGGCTGCCTAGACTGGATGATGGTACAGACACATTAGAAATATTAGAAAAATATCTAGTGACCAAGATTTAGTGACTGGATGAGAGGGCTGAAGGAGAACGAAGAATCAAAGACTTGGAAATTTGGGGCTTGAACACCTAAGAGGATGATGTGATGGTGCCATGTATTAAGATGGGTGTTCACTAAAATATCATGCAAAAGCAGAATGTGGAATACAACAGCATTCTTACATTTTTAATACTTAAGAAAAACTACAGTCATTTCATAATTTCAAAGTATATTCTTTGATCAGCTATAATCATCCCACAATTTCTCAACATCTGGGCTTACTAAAATTGTGTCAACTTTAGATTCTCATTACTTTACAAACCAGTTTCCTACTGCCCTTAGGATAAACACAAACTCTTAGTGGGGCCTACAAAGCTTGGTCCCTCACTCTCTGTCCTTTAGCTAAGCCTGCTTCTTTTAGTCCTTAGAATATGCCAGACTCCCTTTCTGCCTTTGGATCTCTGCACATCCCCTTTGCTGACAACTCTACTCCTAGTTAATATCTACTTGTTCTCTGGATTTCAGTTCAACCACTACTTCCACCTGAGATTAGGCCCCCACTGTATGCTCTTACAGGAAATTATACTTTGTCTCCAGAGAGCTTATAGTTTGTAATGTTTATATATATGAGGAAAGGGAACATACCTGCTTTGTTCTATCACTGAATCCCTAAAAACCTGCAGACACACAGCAGACATTCCAATTTCTGTTGAACAATGAATGAACATGGGAGCAAAGCAAAGTGACGGCTAAATTTAGATCTCATCCATGCTCTGCTGTTCACTGGCAATCCTACGTCAGGCTATAGAGGTACAGCAGTTTTTATCATCTCTAAACCAGAATAAAACATAAACAAACACAGCCACTTTGTATAAAAGAACTACCAATATAAAAGAAGTCAGGCAAGGGTTTTTTTGTTTTTAGTAAGCTACATACTACACACTACATAACTGCATTTTGCTGAAGACAGCAAATTAAGATACTCTTCATAATCAGATTAAAGAACTAAAATAATCATAACTGTGAGGTTAAATGTAGTTCACATTAAAACTGTGAAATTCAGTATTTATAACACAAGGATATCCTTAACTATTTACAACAGTTTAGCTCCACTAAAATAATTTGATTTAAAAAACAATCAATACTGCAAAGGAAAATTTTTGGATTGTTTTAAAGTGTTACTGTTTTATTTTTTCTTTTGTTGAATACACATTTGCTTTACTGGCAGTCCAGATAAACAAGTATATAAAGGAAATTTTAAAGTTTTCTTTTGGCAGATGTCAAGATAAACTGTGCAGATAAAATTCCTCAATTTAACCTGAAGAAATGGTTTTGAATCATACAAATTTTTAAGAAGAAAAATAAAGACTGTCCAAAGGGATTCTCCTAGCTTATAGCACATTTCCAGAATAACTCTCAACAAAAAATTCAAAAATACTCATCGACTACTTTAAAAATATGTCAATACCGTATGGCTTTATGAAATAATTTCTAAATTTTATATTTTTTATTTAAAAAGGATCCCAAGTTTTAAATAAACTGCTAGCAGTATCATTTTCTTCACTTAAAAGTGCATATCTCGGAGGGTGGGACATACATATTTTTTGAACAAATAATGATTTTTACAAATTTTTAACACACACACAAAAAAAAATCACAAAATATTTTTAAGGGGGAAAAGCGTTTTCACCAAGTGTCATCTTTAAACAGACTGCAGTAGATGACATTGTTTTTGTTTTTTTTTTTTACTTTTTATACCACCAGAATTCTCAATGAGACGCTTTGGCAGTTTTAAGACATATCATGGTCTCTACCAAGAGACACTGACATTAATGATATCCGTGGAGATGGCAGTCGCCTTGATGACTCAGTTTGGTAAGAGACATTACTGGGCTGGCTCTCCAAATCAGAGGCAAAGGTGCTCTCTTCTCTTACATCAAGAGTCTGTTCAATTGAAGCTGCCTGGGGTGAAATATTATCTACAGTTTTGTTGGCATTATTCAAGTTGTTATTAAGTGTGGTAATATCACACTCCTTGCCCAGGACACCAAATTCGTCTTCTATTGTAACTACATCTTTAGTTTCAAATGGTCCCAAGGAAGGAACCAAAAATTCGTTTTGTAGAGGGTCTTGAGGACCAAGGTCACATTCTGTATCCTCCTTTACTTCAGAATCCTTATCACTGTCACTGTCAATGGTAATCACAACTGGGGAACATGAAGCATTATCGCCATGGTGTTTCTTATGCTTCCTCTTATGTTTTTTCTTTTTCTTTTTATGGTGTCTAGTTGTATCGGTAGCTTTCCCTTCATAAACTATCTCTACACTTAGGCTCCGGGTCCTTCTTCTTCTCTTGTGCTTTGTCTCTCTGTCTGATGATGGGCTATCTGAAAAGCTGTCACTCTCATTTTTGTAGCTTCCATCCAATTTTGATGAAGATTTTGAGTAATGACCTTCCTTTACTTTAGAAGCAAATTCCCGAGATGGTTGAGCCACATCGTTAGAACCCTCCAAATGCCGTGTTTTGTATTTTCGTTTCCCGCCAGGCTTTTCATTTCTCACCCGGTCAGGCCCTGTAGATGCAGTCTTTGATCTAGTACTAGATAGGCTCCTTGATCTATGCCTTTCATAGTAGTAATATTTCCTTTCACTGTGATTATTTTTTTTTCTAGCATTTGTTCTTTCAGAAAAAGACTGAATTCTAAATTCTGGACTTGAAGATTGTCTGGAATAATGAGCTCTGGACAGAGTCCTCCTCCTGTAAGATGATTCGTAGCCATCCCTGTCCTTGTTTCTACTATAGTAAGTATACTCCCACTTGTATCTGCTTCCATAATTATTTCTTAAATAGTAACGATCTCGATTTCTGCTCCGTGATCTTCTTTTACCACGATCACTGCTACGAGATCTTGATCTGCTTGTGCTTTCACTACTTAGAGATAGAGTTTGGCTTCTTCTTGACCAGCTGCTATCTCTAGTTCTTGATCTCTTTTTGTCTCTTCTACCTCTAGGTCTGCTATTCTCCCTGCTTCTGGATCGTTTGCTTTTCATTCTTTTCTTCTCATGATGCTTCCTACGATTCTTCTGATCATGCCCACTCCTACTCTGGGAACATGAATCTGAACTTCTGGATCTTCCCCTCCTTCTGTGTCTGCGGGTATATGGGGAATATACTCTGTCTCCTCTGATGGATGAGCTCAGGTCTCTGGGAGAGGACAATGATACAGACTGTTTCTCTTCCTTCTTTGATTTGATTCTTGTACCAGAATCACAATGACCTTTATTTATTTGTTCATCCTTTCCAAGGACAGAGTGTGGAGATGAACATCTACTAACATCACTATCACCGGAACTGTAAGACTGCTCTTGTTCTTGTGCCTTCACAGTCTCCATTTTCTCATAGGAACCTAACTCCTCAGAATCAGAGGACAGTTCAACAAGTTCTGGGGTCCTCTCAGCTAGTGGTTTAACAAACCCAACAATGACACAATTATCTGAAGAAGAATCACTGTCATTATTTATGTCGTCATTGGTTTGTACTCCTTGCATCTGAGATGTGGCTCTTCTTGTTACAAGTTCTTCATCTGAACTATCAGAAGTATTTAAAAGGGAAGACATGGCAGCATGTACCTGCTCTGAGCTTGAATAAGATGGCCCTGGAGTTTCATCATCCCATGGTGCCTGACTAACAGTACCTACAGTAACATCCAGCTCTTGGGTCTCTGCTTCATCAGGAGATATTGTTATGACCGAAGAATCAGAATGGCTACCTTCTTCATATGAAGGCGCAGGACAATCATAATTTGCATGCTGGTCAAAGGCTGCCATGTTAAATGGAGATCGGGCAAAACTAATAAATTCATGTATAAAATGCTCAGTCCGATTAAGTAAAAATGGCCTTAAATCAGACACAAATGCCTGACTCTCCAAGTCATAGCGAGTAACATTACTCATGATGATATGCTGAACAATATTCACTAATGATCCATGAGCTCCAAAGAGAACTGTGAGTTCACGTTTTAACCAGGGGACTAACCTGTGAAGGCAAGCCGGATTTCTACGGAAAAATTCAGCTGAAATATCCCTATAGCGGCCACCATCTTCAATATTTCTAACTCGAGCACCAGCACGATAGAGAGTTCGCCTAAAATTAATAATATCCTGTTCTTGAATTTTCCGCAAAGATCTTTCATCTGCAGTAGCTGGCCTCCTTATTGAAATCTGTCTCATAAATGGAGGAATTTCACCATCTCTAGGTCTTGCTGAAATGCCTAACCCTTCAAATATTACTCCACTATCTGGTGGAGTTGTTGTTCTTCTATTCATGGTACTATTAGGTAAATAAATAGAAGCACTTCGTTCCCTTGTCATAGTTGTACGATAGCGGAATCGCTGACCATCAGGGGTAGCAAAAGAACCAGTGTATGAAGGCCTTAGGACATACTCCTTGAAGTCGTCTTCTGCCCTCACAGAATGGAAAATAGAATCAAAGGGCTGTTTACATAGTGGACATTCAGCTTTGTTTTTTGACCACTCTTGTACACAGCGAAAACAGAACTTATGTAAACAGCGATCTAAGTAAGACACATTATCAAACCTATCCAAGCATATAGGACACTTAGAATCAGGAGATGCATCAGCTGGTACTGTCTGTTGCAATTTGCTAGTGCCAGCTTTAGGTGAAAAGTTGTCCATTTTAAATTCCTTAGCGGCTGATGCCATTATCTGTAAAAGGGAAAAAAATACATCAGTAACCTGATAAAAAAGAAATGACTAAATCTGAAAAAAATGCAAATGACTGTGAAACATACTTTGGTAAAAATAGTTAAGTAGTTTATTGTCTTTGTAACATAAAGGGGCAGTATAGCATAGTAATACAGTACTTAAAGCACAAGCTCTAAAGTCAGATTTCCTGGGTTTGAATCCTGCTGCCACATTACCAGTGTGACTATGGATTAGTTACTAGTTATCGTCCTTAAGCTTCAATTTCATCTGTAGCTCACTGATACTAGAACCTGCCTCACAGGATTTGTGAAGATGTTAAAAAAAAAAAAAAAGCCCTTAGAAAAAGTGCCTGGTCCACAGTAAGCTCTCAAATATTATATAATATTATATTATTCTTTTTTAAAAATAATTTGATATGTACAAAAAAGTGCAAAAGAAAATATACCAAGTACCCATGTATCCTCCACTCAGAGTTAGTAGCTAACATTTTCTCATGGTTTCTCCAGATTTTTTTAAATGTCCATTTATGTGCTTCCCCGCTGCCCCTGCCATCCTTCTCTAGAAAACAAAACCCAAAAATATCATAATTCTCAGTTGGAGTTATTTCTACACATGGTTTTATATCTTGCATACATATGCCCCAAACACTACGGACTACTCAATTGTTTTGTTTGAGTAAGTATTATACATGTATCTTTAAAAATAGCTTTAGGGAGAAAATTTGCATACTAGAAAGTTCACCTATTTGAACCAATTCTGTGGTTTTTAGTGGAAGATTCTTTCACACACAAAAGGATCTGTTAGTGAAGATTAAATGAAATAAAAAAATATAAAAGCACTCATGGGCAGTGCCTGGCTTATAGCAACTGCTGAGTAAATGTTAGTTGCTGTTATTATTACTACACTACTGTTATACTACACTATTCTTACTACACTATTATATTCAGTTCATCACTGACTCCTTTCAGCATCCCTAAGAAGCTTTTCTTCGCCTTTTTATTTAATCCAGTCAGTCACTAAGTACCTTGAAATCATGTTTTCAGCCTCCTTCCTTACCTTTTCTCACAAGAATCACTAGAATCTTAAAGATTAGTTTGCTTTAGATTTGTCAGTTTATATAGACCCATAACTTACAAAATGAATTTTCCAGAGCTGAAATCTAGTTGCATTACATTTTGGCCTTGTTATCGTAAAAATCCCTCTTTAGCTGCTTTCTATACTAAACATTTTATAGATGTTAAATATTAGTTTCTTCCTTTATGTTTTCCTGGGCCTATTACTGATCTTTCTCCACCATCACAGAAAGGCCCATCATAAGTCAACTGCTATCTAGTCAAATAATAGAATTGCAATTTTCTAAACAAGAAACTCATTGGCCATACCTAGGTCTAACAAAAACAAATAAAGCCCACGATAAAAACCTGTCAATATTATTGTAAAATATAAGTACTTCACCACAGACTTCAAATTAAACTTGCTCATCTAGGGCATCTTAGCTTTCTCAGAGCTATAACTTAATAGGAAACCAATTAACACTGAACAAGTTTCTTCAGGGGGTTCCAAATACTTCCAGTCCTGTTTCTAGAGTGGAAATGTACAAATTACCATTGTTCTTAAATAGAAGAGAATTATAAATATATTAATACTAATTGCATTTTTGCTAATATATTTAAAGTCTGGAACCTTAATATTACATAAATTTCTCAGCATTTCCCCCTACTTCTAATATTTTTAAATTCTCCTACTCAGGAGAAAAAAATCTTTAAAATAAAAACCATTAGGATAAGAGACTGTGCATGTGCATTAGGGGAAGTAGTGAAGAGTGAACAGGGCACTGGAGAGATTATCAGATCTGGATTGAAGACCAGGTTTCACCTAAAACTAACTCTGTCAACTGGAGAAATCCACATTAATTCTGGACTTTAGTTTGCCCTTCTATATAAGAAAGGGGTAATTAGAATTTAAAAAAGACTGGTGAAATTCAAGTTAATACATTTAATCTTAATTTGTTTCTTTGGAATACAGAATTTTAGTGTTTACTGAACATTTCCAGTTCACATAAAAATTACAACCCAGAATGCATTCCATTAAAAAAATTATTTGGTAATAACTTGAAGTGCAAATAAAACAAAATCTCAACTAATTATAATTTTTTAAATGGAACTTTAGTCCTCCCTTCCCTAGTTTTATAAGTCTGTTAACCAAATAGACAGCACCAGTCTAAAGAATGATGAGTAACATCATCCACAGTAGGTAAAAAAGAACAAATTATTAGTCCTGTTTTGTATTTCTATACAGGAATATCTTTCGGTACAAAGAATGGTATTCATCGGAAACACCAAATAATGGCAATGAATATAAATCATCATATAAAGGATTTACTCTTTCAAAATCATCACTAAATACTAAAATTAAAATATTTGCTAATTCAAATGAAGTAGAATTACCACATGACCCAGCAATTCCACACCTATCCATGCAAGAGAAACAAAAACATGCCCACACAAAAACTTGTAAGTGAAGAATCATAGCAGTGTTTGTCCTAAGAGCTTAGAAGTGGAAATAACCCAAATGCTCATCAACTGATGAATATGGAATCTCCATACAATGGAATATTTGACAATAAAAAGGAATAAAGTACTGACACATGCTACAATATGGATGAGTTTTTTCATTATGCTAAATGAAAAAATATCAATCACAAAAGATCACATGTTGTATGTATTTTATAGGAAACTTACAGAATAGGCAAATGGATAGAAAGCAGACTGGTGGTTGCGGGGTGGGGGGGGGTGTTGAGGTTTCTTTCTAGGATGATGAAAATGTTCAATTAGAGTTGCACAAATATACTCCATAAATACACTAAACACCACTGTATTTTATATTTTAAAGAAGTGAACTTTATGGATGAAATATAAATTATATCTCAACAAAACTGTTTCAAAAATACAAATTAAGGCATAGAACAGGGATGGCTAGCAGACAGATTTAAGATTTGTAGGTCTGCGGGAGAGTTCCGGGTCAGGTAGCAAAGGTGGACCTGATGATAGATTTAGTGCTTCAGGTTCTAGAAGAAGCCTGTGATAAAAGTTTCTCTATCCCGGGCTTCCCTGGTGGCGCAGTGGTTGAGAGTCCGCCTGCCGATGCAGGGGACACGGGTTCGTGCCCCGGTCCGGGAAGATCCCATATGCCGCGGAGCGGCTGGGTCCATGAGCCATGGCCGCTGAGCCTGCGTGTCCGGAGCCTATGCTCCGCAACGGGAGAGGCCACAACAGTGAGAGGCCCGCGTACCGCAAAAAAAAAAAAAGTTTCTCTATCCGAGCACTCTAGGAATTAGGACTTCAAATCAATTTCCCCATAGGGAATAAGTTAATCAGTTCTTCTGAACCCTTTTCCTTAACTGCCTTCCAAATTCTAAATAAAGTTTACCATCTTTAGAATAAATTGATTAAGCAAAACCTTCCCTTCCCCAAATCTTCAAATGTGTTGGCTTTAACAGGGATAAGAACCCTCCATATCACATGTTGGGGGAAATTTCAGATAATCAACGAGCAAAAATATCTAGGGAAAATGGATGGGGGTGGGGGTGGACAGGTGGAGGGTGATAAAGTGTCGGGAGGCTAGAATCTAAATTAGACCACAAACCGGACATTTAAAAAACTGCACAGGGATACAAAGTAGGAATGCTCTGCGTAATTAAATATTTAATAAAACCAGACTTCCTATAAAAGTCATCTTCTATGGCATTCCTTAAATTATCACGGTATATACAATTTAATCACTGGCTGATTACATTGACAGAGTAATGTAGAGCCAGGGCTGAGAATCAAAACCACTTACTTACTGGTGGCGTGATCTTGAGGAAGTTATTTAATTTCACAAAATCTTACATTTTCTCAATTCTAAAACAGGCTGAGTAACAGTACCCACCTGAAAAAGTGGCTGTGTGAAGGGATATATTCCACGTAAACCCGTAGCAAAGTGCGTGGTGGGCAGTAAGAACTTAATACTGTTTTCCTATGTTATGTGAAAATAAAGTTAATTTTGATCATTTCCATCATCCATAACTGATTATAAAATGCCCAGAAAGATGACATTCTATAACAACTAAATGACTTTCATATTAATATCAATATTGTACTTAATATATCTAAGCAAAGTGGCTAAAAAGGATTCACAAGTGGATGTACTAGAAATATACCAAGTATTAAAAACAATCTGGGCCCAACCTCTTGTGACCTTAAAGAAATCATGTACGTCTCTGAACTGCAATCTAATCACCAATTCCAAGAAATCAAACAGAAGTTATAGGATCTACTAACCAGACCCTAGAAAACTTAAATACTGACCAGACCCTACGAAATTTAATTCCAGTTGCAGTAATAAAAAGAACTGCTTAGGAACCATTCCCCTCTAAAGCCACTAATTCCAGGTAAGCATGACTGCTTCGGCTGACTCTGTAGCTTTCAAAGTCATTGACTAAAAACAAGCTAAAAAGCCCAACCCTCACCGCTATTAACTTAAATCTTCGGTAACTCTTTCTGAATTTATCTTAAACAATCTTGAAAATTACCTACCAAAAATTCTATTCACTTTTCCTCTCAAATCACTATTTGCCTCATCTCAGTACTGCCCCCTTCCAGTCTACCAATCAGCAGGCCGTGAGGAAAGCGGCGCTGACTTGATGGATGAAGAAGTCACAGGCTCACAGGGTGTAAACAGTGTACAAACTCCAACAGTCACGGCGACAGTCCTTTGGTTGAGAACTGCCACCTGCCAGGATCTAAGGTAAGCACCGCGTGCCTTACATAATCACAACGAACTAAAATACCGTTACTCCCGTTTTACAGACATACTCAGAGAGGTTAAGGGCCCGCCCAAGGTCACATTTCTGACAGCGGCGATGCCACGACTCAGACTCAAACGTTATGTGTTTTGTGTCGGCTTTTTCCCCCGGAGACCAATCTCCTTCCAGTACACGGCTGGGCTCGCCCCCTCGGGAGCGCTTCTCGGAAAGCAGCCCTCCCCCGCCCACCGGCACGGATCCACAGGTGCGCGGCGGCTCGACGCCGGCCTGCCGGGCAGCCACGGCGCCTCAGGCCCGGACCGCAGCTCCCTCGACCCTGGGCCTAGCTGCAGGCGGGAGCTCCAGATCGCCCAGCCCTTCCGACCCCGGCGCCCCATTGTTCCCGATCTCACTCACCTCGGAGGATACCGGCGCAGGCCCGGCTGGGGAGCTCGTGGCAAGCTCCCGACGGCCCAGAAAGCTGGGTCGGTGACGGCAGGACCCGCGAAGGCGAACCCGGCGACTTCTCCGCCGGCCCTCAGGAGCGGGAGTAGGCAGGGGCGCCTCACCCTCCTCGCGAGACAGCGGAGACCCCGGCGGCTGCTGCGACCCCTGTGACGAAAAGCGCTCATTACCAATGGCTGCTTGGGGGCGGCGGCAGAAAGCGGTGGCAGAAAGCGAAACCCACTCCGCGACCCCCAGCAAGTCAAAACACAGCACCCGCCTGCGTAACGCATGCGCGGTAGAGGACGCCGGCACTGAAGGCGGGGCTTAGCGCGCTCGGCCCGAGCCCGGCCCTTCTCCCAACCCCCTCCGCTCCAGGACTGAGAGCGACCTGACCCACCGAGGCATAATCGCTATTATGCCGTTACTCTGGTTGCTGCCAATCTCTGGGGATTACAGGGGCACTAGTTTAAAGTTCGCTTCTAATTTACCCGGAAGACACGATAACTAGCTTGGTCTCATTTAAACCTCACCAAACTCTGTGAGAAGTTACTAAAACTGTATCTGGTGTATAGTTAAAGGAACTGAGTTACCCGAAGGTTAAGGGACTACCTCCGGCTGCAGAGTTAGGAAACAACACCGGGATTCGCATGGAATACCCAAATCAGAGGCCTACAGTTTTCAGAGAGCGAGATCAACTCCAGTATAGGGATAAACAGGGATTCAACCTAGGAGAATAGGGCCTTGAAATCTTCCCAAAACAGATAACGTTTTTACCCTTCCCCACTCTCCGAAATCTGCATTAAAACTCTGTTTAGGCGACAGCTGAGATTACAGAGATATAACGTCTGGTGCCTAAGCGGCGCTCTGCCCCATTCTTCGCCTCAAATGTGAGTGTCCCGAACATTCTAGGGCTGAACTTGGCTCCGCGTGCCAAACTCTGTCCTTCGGTTTAATATTTGCTCGTGCTACCGTCCTAAGCATACAAACGTTCAATAAACACTTGTTTATTGGCAGCTACATTCTGCCGAGTAATTCATGCCACGTTATTTCTTCTTAAGAGTATCACTGACATCAACAAGCCATTGCGTTCTCAAAGACTTATTTCTTGAAGAAAAGCTCAATTAACAGGGATGCCCACAACGATTCGTCAGTTATACAAAAGCGGGTGGTATTCTTGTTTACATCAAAGATGAATACACGAACTACCTACATTGTGGGAACAGAACCGGGAGGAAACATTAATTCTTTGAGCGCGAGAGGTCGGCGTAGTATTTAAAACGTGGATTTTTCCAAATAAACTTTTAAATGCATACGACGCTACCTTATCTCGTATTAATACTGCTCTGGAACTGAAGGAAGACCGGTTGACGAGTCAAGCCTATTCTTCTAACTGGCAAAAAGCACTTCCAACGTACTTTCTCGTTTCTCTAACCGCCTTCCCGAAACGCGTGCTTGGCCCCGGGTCACTTGACACCGCCCACAGCTCCGGGCGGAAGAGGCCGGCCCAGCCGAGGGGAAACGCGCCGGAAGGCGAGTGGGCGGGCGCTCGCGCCCGGCTGAAAGATGGCCGCCGCCGCCCGGCAGCCACCGCCCCGGAGGTTACTCTAGGGCCTGCGGCTTCCGCCCGTGCCCGCGGACTACCGCCGTCTCCTTACCATGAAGCCAATGAGTCGCCGCACCCTGGACCGGATTTATTCAGCGGTAGGTCTCGGGCCTGGAGGGGCTCCACGGGGTCGACTCCTGAGGCCCGCGGGTGAAAGCCCGCTATTTCTTCAGCGCCCAGAAACTCCAAAATCCATTGCTGAATTAAGCCTTTCACTCCCTCACCTCGACTCCGCCTCTTCCGGGAGGACACGCTTTTCCGCTCCTTACGTAATAGGGGCTTGGTGTACTCGCTTCCGGAACCACATTTATACGAGTTTGTCACTAAAATTCCCACCAACTTGATGGGGGGAGGAGGAAGTGCCACTCACTTGTTTTTGCTTTTACTCCTCCTCTTGCATTTCTTAGTTGCTCCTCGCGGTCGTATTGCTCTCCTGGGGATACGTCATCTATGCATCAACTGTAGCTGCACGACGACAGCTAAGGAATATACAGAATCTTCGGGATGAATGAAAATTTGTAATTCCTCTGGATTTGATTCCATGCATATACAATTCTTTACCTCATGCTTATCTGACACGTGTCTCGATTTAAAGTAAAATCTTTAATAAAAAGCTTCGAAATTCATTTTTGTATACCGTCCTTTATAATAAACACTAATATGCTACTTTTTCATACACTTAGAGATTTGTCTTTTACGTTCTCACATAACAAAGCAACCTACATCTAGGCTTTTTAATCTAGAGTTTCTAAAATACTTCTTTTGAAATGCTTCAGAAAGCCTTCTTTAAAAGTGTGTGGAACTTGTTCTTTTATTTGTTTATTGCAACATTTCATTACATTGTATACCTTCACATCACAGTAGATTAAGTACTGTTTAAGAAAAAACTATCATATGACTAAATAATTTTCTACATGCTGTTTTCCAAATTAAAAATGGCCAGAAAAAGTAGGTGATTGACCATACCATTTTTTTAGCATGTCCAGTTTTTACTTATTGTTAGATAAGTCAAAGAGTCTCAAATTGTACAGAGAGAATCGTACAGTTTGGGAAGAAACAGACAACACATATCTGAGTAAACTTTATTAAAGTTACTTTTCCAGAAAATAGATTCAATAAGTGGCAATGTAGCAACAAACTTGGGCTCAAACACCTTTGAAATTTTAAAAGTAATCTTCAGTGATGTTGATCAGGAAATTCTTTCATTGGTGGGATTACTTCTCCAGTTTCCAGAATTGTATCACCCTAGAAAAACAAAGATGCATTAGTGAAAAATCTTGTCTGCAGAGGTGATAGTTCCATTTGGTCAGACCTCATCTGGAAAATCGAGGTCACTTCTGGCATTCACACTTTAAAAGGGACACAGGCAAAATAGAAGCTGTCTAAAGATGAGCAACCAGTATTCAAAATCTTAAGGTATAAGGGAGAGAATAGGGGAAGTTGCACTCAAAAATGACTAGAAAGGACATGAAAGTTGTCTTTACAAAGTGATAAAAGGATAATCTTTATTTGCTTGGCCCCAAGAAATAGAAGCCCTAGAAAGCTGCAGGTAAACATCTTCACTTCAATATAAGGTGGTAATGTATTCCCAGCAACTGAATGTGTTAGGCAGTCACCAGTTTACCATTTGGCTCAGAATGGATATTAGAAACAGAATGCAAACTTTCCTTGGGCAGCTGGTTCAGGTGTCTCTCCAAACCTAGATGCAGTGTGTATGGCAGAATGGGCATGGACTTTAAAGTCAGAACCAAGTAGTGTGAATCCTGGAACCCTCCACTGACAAGCTGTATAATTTTAGGCAAAGTACTTAGCTTTAATTTCAGCTCTCTGTTTAAGACAGCAGGTTCCATCAGCCTGATAGTCCATGAATTGACTTAGTAGAGTAGAATTATCCCCATCACCACCTACCATTCCCTGACCTGGTACGGCTCAGGACTGTATAAACTTGTATTATGTTTAAGCCATTATATACTTGGGGGAAAACTTGTTACCACAGCTAGCATTACCCTAACATAGAAATTAATAACTTGAGGTGGTACTAATGCTGCTGTAATAAAAATTGAACCACATGGCACTGGCTTAGCAGTGGGGCTACAAGGACACTGGCATTGGAGGCTATAAGATGGAAACAAAAGGCACTAATAACTTAGAAGCAGACTGTCTAATGAACTTGAGGTTCTAGAAGTACCTGAAAAAACGTTATAGTATGTGTTTAACTACTAGTGGCTGCCTTAGTAATGTATTTTAAGAAACATAAGCTCAGGTAAGAAGTGGCTGATTTGAGAGGAGAAATAAAAATAAGAATCTAAAATTTTGGGACCTTGCAATATTAGAAAATCAGATCGATTGTTTCTGAACCTCTAAATAGTAACAACACTGAAAAGATTCTGAGAAACAGAAGCCCAATAAAACTCAGTAAACAGAGATACCCAGCACCGTGGCAAAGATCAGACTGAAACAAAGGTAGCCTTTAACTAGAGTGTGTTTCTGGTGGCCTCCACATAGCTGCCTCTCAACTGAGTTGAGAGAGGCAGTAGAATAAGGACAAAGAAATGAAACAACTTGATAACTATGTATAGAAACCACAGATACTGGCATGTGGGACTGACTAGAAGCAAAAAGATTAGACTCCTACCAAGTATTTTTCTTTCCATGCCTGCCAAATGTGAGAACTAGATGGTCAAAGAAACCAAACATACAGACAATAAAAGCCTATGACTGCTTCTGATTAAAACAACCTCTGGCCCTCAAACTTCTGTGAGCAGGAGGTAGACTTTAAAGGCTGTACAACCCTAAGGAGGGCATACTTCCCAGTACTCATTTTAGATGTGGTCTAGGTTGATGGTGGAAAAGAAAGAATCCCCCTAGACTGAGCCAGGGGCCAGGAAGAACAATGAACAAAGGCGTTCTTTCCAGAAGCAAAATCAGTTCCTGTTCAAGTAACTTCCCACACACAGGGGTTAGGAGGCTTTACAGTGTTTGACCACTGGGGTTTCAGAGCCAAGTGACTGCTATGCTGTCCAAATTCCATCGCTGAATAATGGGCGTGGTTGGGAGGCAAGGGATACAGTTCATTGCCATTGATCCTCAAATCTCCAAGAGAAGAATCTCGAAGAATAATCCTGATGGATATTACTATACATCATCTGAAGATCTTAGGTTGCAGTGATGTAATGGGACCTTGGGGTTTCTCCCTAGGAAAGGGACTTGTGTTACATGTGTGGGAAGAAGGAAGCAAAGAGCTATTTGTTGACTAGAAGGATACACTGTGGCAGAGACTCCAGGTATGGGAGGCTGAGAAACATAAAAAAGCAGGAAGACATGTGGGATCATGAGACTGAGTTCTGGCCGACAGGACATGAAAAGAAGTGATGTAAGCTACTTCCAAGCTTAGACCTTAAAATCATCCCCTGAGACATCCAGCCCTCTCTTTCCCTATGATCTTGGAGCCTCATAGTCCCAATGGCCTCACTATAATTGTCTGACCTATGCTAGTCTGTGATGTCAATAGAAAATAAACTTTTGTTAAGCCACTGAGATTTGGGGGTTTATTTGTTACTGTCTATCCTATTCTAAGGTATGTACAGATGAGCATTCTTCAGGTCTTCAAAGGGGCAGCTTCTCAATGGTACAGAAACAGGAAAGAACCACAGTGGCAAAAAATATGGAAGTAGGAGAGATACTATGGAATCACTATATGGTCTTCTAAAGAGGGTCCTCCTTCTTTTCCTTTGAACAGTAATGGCAAAATAAACAATAAACAAATGTATAAATGGAAGAATAAATAAATTACCTAACTTGTTGAAACCAACAAGATAATTGAGCCTACCTAGGCCCTGACACACATCAATTATACACAATAAAATATAGAAGAAATCCCCTACTATTTCCTAAAGCAGAATTCCAACTGGAAGAGTTAGCCAATTTTGGTAGTTCTCCCTAAAATTCCCTTCTGTTGCAGTCGTCAATGGATTATTGTGACCATGTCATTTGATAGAAGAAAGAATCCACATCGAGTTTTGTTTTCTAAAATTATATGACTTAGAGATTGATGGTAGTTCATTATCTGTGACTAGAAATGGAACAAGAACATAACATGTATTTGACTCTGCTAACCAATAACCTCACAAACAGCTAGTAAAATACCAACGGACTAATAAGTAATCTTTTAATGATGAAGACTTATTTTAAATTAGGATAATAGCCTACATATTCATAACATAAAATTTAAAGCACACATTGACATTATAAATTCACAGATGGAGAGGTTATGGTCAAACTGCCATAGGAAATGATAGTTCAGAAATAATAACAGAGGAATTTAGTTGCT
Source organism: Hyperoodon ampullatus (assembly GCF_949752795.1). Taxonomy (NCBI): domain Eukaryota; kingdom Metazoa; phylum Chordata; class Mammalia; order Artiodactyla; family Ziphiidae; genus Hyperoodon; species Hyperoodon ampullatus. The sequence continues at coordinate 46,932,021 of NC_136919.1, read as the reverse complement.
GTTACAATGCTCAGGTATCTGCACAGGCTAGTGCCCTAAGTCCTTAACCCTACGTGAAATGGCACCAGTGAAAAACTGTTGGTACCTTCAATTCACTTTAGGACTACAAAGGTCACACAAGCTTTACAGCCAGGGTGAAAAGAAATGTGCCCATATCCCAGGTTCAACTGTAATTGCTACCTCACATTATTTCCTCCTATTTTTTTTTAAGAATATACAAAACAGGCACTTAAACTTTCAGTGAGAAGAAAGGAAAATTTTAGTCTAATGATCACTTGGGAAAGAAAGAGAAATATAATAAACAGAAGAAAAACCAGAGATGTTTTAAGACTTACTGGGAATATTCTGGGCTTCCTTTCAACGATGGCATATGGTTTTGTCTGCAATAAAAGTAATGCTCTGTTAATTATAGTTTTAGAGTTTCTTCTAAAATAAAATAGATCATATCCCGATTTTTTTTTCAGTAGAAACGCTGGCACCAATTTTTTTGCCTTTTTTTTTCCCCTCATATCCCAAATTTTTAACTTAAGCCCCAAACTTTCACTAAGCTCCAGACTCATACATCCGATTATTTACTTAAGATCTCTACTTGATCAAACAGGCATTGCAAACTTAATCAGGTCCAACACAATGTCCCTCAGTGCCAAACTCTTCCCTATCTCTGTAAATGGCACTTTCACTCTCCTAGTTACGAAGGCCCAAAACCCTGACTCCTCAGCAGGAGGAGATTTTATCCTGAATCTAATTGCTTCTCACCACCTCTAGTACTACTACCCTTGTCCAAGCCTTTATCATTTTTTCACCTACTAGTCTCGCAGCTTCCGCTCATGCCCTCCCTACAGTCTATTCTCCACACTGCAGGCAGAGTAGAGTGATTCTTTCAAGATGCATCACTCCTGTTACTCCTCTGCTCAAAGTTTCATAATTCTTACAAAAAAAGAAAAAAAGCCAAAGTCCTTGCTGTGATCTCTAAGAACATGATGCCCTTGGCTACCTCTCTGATTCTCTCTCTCTCTCTCTCTCTCTCTCTCTCTCTGAACTGTAGCTGCAGTGGCTCCTTTGTATTAATACAATCAGTTAGGCCTGCTTGTGCCTCAGAGCCCTTATGCTTAATGATTCCTCTACGTGAAATGCTCTTCTCCTAAATACCTGCTTGGTCCAGATCCTCATTTCATTTGTGTTTTTCAAATAGCACTTCCTCAAAGAAGCTTAATAAAAATAGCAGCCCCTGTCATTCTCTAGTCTTTTACCCTTAGTTTTTCTTCTATAGACTTATCACCTCCAATAACATTATATACCTCTTTGCTTATCTACTTATTTCCAGTCTCCCTAAACATTTCATGAAGACAGGAACTCAATCTGCCTTGTTCAGTGCTATATCCCTGTGTTAAGAACAGTGCCTTACACACGGGAGGTGCTAAATAAATGTACTTATTAAGCATACACATCTGTACAAGATAACACCAAAAAATTTAAAAGATTATTGGCATGATGTAAGGCTCAGGCAAATTGGAGCCAAAAGCAGGAGAGAAACTCAGAATACAATGTAAGGACATTCAAATGTCTCTAAAAACTGTGGCCAGAGGCAAGAAGATACTGAAATGTCTTCAGAGAGAATGTTAAATTCAATTAAGCATAAAGGTATTAGCTGAAGTAAACTGGGTGCAACAGTAGAGGATGCAGGCCTAACCAAACCAAGACAAAGAATAAGGTAAAAGAGAGACTTTGGGACATCTACTGACATAAAACCTTTAACTACATCCATCTGTGGCTCAGGAAAAATCACCTGGAAGTATGAATCCCTCAGATAAGCAGCCATATTAATGTCTTGAATTGTCAACCCAGTAACTGCAGCTTGTTAAATTTTCTTCTCTTAGGAGATAAGTGTTTTTTCAATCCTAGAAATATTTAGTTAAATACAGATATGACAAGGTAAACTAACCCAGGGTATAAACAGATGAATGTCAAATTTAGTAAGTTCTGAAAACACTGGGACAATCCATATATTCTGATATAGAGTATTTGTAATGTTTAAGATCATCAGGCTATTAGAGATTCTAAAAGATTAGTTTTAGGATTCTAGTTAAAATGCATAATTGATTTAGATGTATGATTTTTAAGTTTAAAAAGATTTTCCTTTTTAGGGTCATTAATAAGTCCTATCAATACTTAAAAATAAAACTCGACTTAATTTGAGTTATTTCTTCCTGAAAAAGTATCTTCTGGCTTCACTTTACTTTTTCATTCCTGTTATCTCTGCCCTACCAGATTCTCATCAACTAATATCTACTAAACTGCAACAGCCTCCAGCTGATTTGCCTGATGTCAATACTTTCCTCCCTCCAATTCACCCTACATATCAATGTTTTTTATGTTTAAATATATCACTTTATCAACTCACTCTCCTATTTAAAAATGGAAAGCTAAAAAAAAGGAAAGCTTCCCACTGCCTACCACGTAAAGTTCAACCTCCTCTGCCTAGCTTTCAGGACCTTCCATTTATTTGTTCCACCCTACTAAGCCAAGAGACTCGCAGTTCTAGGCAATCCTATCTTCGGTAAACAAGAACATGCTAACTACTAACTCCTTGTTTTTCTAACTGGAACAGATTTTCTCCTCCATACTTTTACCCAAATCATACCTATCTTCCAACTTTATTATAAACTCCTTGAGGTCAGGAATTTCGTCTTATATATTCTTTCCACAGCAATAAAGGAAGACATACTAGGCATTCCATAGTTGATGATCAACAGAGGTAATCTTAGTGAAGAAAACAAAGGTGTTGTCAGCAATCAGAAATTTAAAGAACCCACACAGTCAACAGAGGACAAGTGACATAAGAGTGAATTTTCTGAGAACCCCAGTTATTTGTTTCACTCTCCTTTCATCAGGCTACAGGAAAGCAAACCTCAACTGGATTAGCTACAATTTGTTAGGCAGTCCCAAACTTTTTTTTTACTGAATCACTTCATAGTAAATTGCTGACTGGTTTATTACTTTAGTGTGTACTTCCTACAAATAAGGACAATATTCTTAAAATAATCACAATACAGCCATCAGGATCAGGAAATTAACATTGATATATTAATACCTTCAATCTAGTCTGAAGAACCCATTCAAATTTTATCACTTGTCTCCATAACTGTTTGGAGTTATCAAAAAATCCCCCCTTATATAACCAGTTCTCCATCCATCGTGTAGGCTGTTTAAAGTTCTGACTGCCAATGCCATCTCTTTTTTTTTTTTTTTGACGAAGCAGATTGTGCCCATGAATCAAGTTCACATTTAGTTGACAAGTCCCTTTAGTCTTCTTCAATCTGGAACAAATCTTCCATGGTTCTTTAACTTTCATGATCTTGACATTTTTGAAGGTAACAAGCCAATTATTATGCAGAAAAGTCCATCAATTAGATTCAGCTTATACATTTTTGGCAGGAACATCGCAAAACATATTGTTTTCTTCTTATTGCATCCTATCAAGTAGTACACAATTTCAGTCTGTCCCATTATTGGTAATGTAATTTAGATTCCTTGATTAAGATGATGTCTGCCAGGTTTCCTCCATTACAAAGTTACTCTTTTTCCCTTTGTAACAAATAAGTATGTTGAAGGTAGGAATTTGGGGATTAATCTTAGCAACTTTTGATGTTCCCTGGCTGAATAAAATATTACTATGATGATTCTCAAATGGTGACTTTTCTTGTCCATTTCTTATTTACTCTACTGTACAAAAAAAAAGCTTTCTCTTCTATCCATCTATTAATTAATTTATATGAGCATGGACTCATGGATTTGCATTTTATTTATCCAGCTGGCTCTCATCTATTACTATCATTTATTTTGCTGCTCAAATTTGTTCCAATGGGAGTCTTTTCAAGCTGACTCTGTCCTTTTGATTCATCTCCATCATTCTTTGAACACACTTCTTTACTTTCTGGCACAAGCTCATCTTGTACTTTCCCTGCCCCAGCCCTGGAATCAGCCATTTCTCCAAGGAGCTCTGGATCCTTTCAGTGGAAAACTATATTTAAAAAGTAAGCCCAGCTGCTAGATGTGCTAGTTATTGATACCATGGGGTAGCAATGCTCACAGGCCCTATCAATGGAAAGAGCTAGGTAAATCTGCATTTACAGCTATGTTTATTTCTGTATTTATCAATATATACTAAAAATCATGAGTCACACCAATACTTCCAATTCTTCCATTCCAGTACCACAAGGTTTTCTCCCTGTATTCCATATGCATAACTCCCTTTTCTGACAATGAGAATTCAGGGTTCCAGTATCATCAACATATGTTCTCATTTGATCAACCTTCCTGTATATAACCAATCTCCTGTCATCTCCACCACCACACTCCAGTATAAATAACCTCCTTACCTCATTCAGATTCTGACACTTTACTTTGGGTTGCCAACTCCATCATTGCCCCAAACCACACTCCTTCCTGATGTCTTCCTCCCCTCGCTCAGGTTCCAATATCCTACACCAGGTTGCTGACACTGCTGCCCTCCAAACAGGTACACTCACCAATCCCCTGTCCCCTTACCCACTCAGCAACCCACTCAGGATCTAAGCCTCCTCACTGGGTACAAGAATGCCCTCCTCACTCTTTGGGTTACAAAACTCCATGCTGGGCAACTACCACCACTCTCCCTTCCATGCCACTCCCCAAAATGCACTCCTTCCTCAGCCTGCCTGGGATTTAACACCCTACACCAGGGTATCCCTAGCCTTTAAAATATGGCAACAGACTCAATTCAATGCAAGATCTTTCAGTGAAAAAAATTCAAGCTTTTGGACATGATGAATTCTAAAGAAAGTAAGTTGTGAAAAACCAGACAGAGCATAGGAAAAGGAAATGATGACAAGGATAACCTTTATCTATTGTGAATTTTATCTTATACCAGATCTGTGCTCAAAAAAAAGGAGCAGAAATTATTTTCTCCCTTCCAACTCAGGACTCCGAGTTTGCACCAGTATTATTAGGTCAACTACATTTCTGATCATTTAAACATTGTTTCATGAGGAAATGCAATTCAAGTTGTAAACAACTAACATAAAGATCAACTTTTTGAAAAACCATACATTACCTAAGTTTCATTAAACCTTTTACCTAAAAGGATTCAAAGTAATTCAAAATCAGTTATAAGTGGCAGATTATTTCCACTAAGTAGAGCCGGGTAAGGCATAGCCACATAGGAAATAATTTTGTACAATATTAAAAATAAATTCTGAAAAATACATACTTAAAGCACACTTACATTCACATGATATTTGAGATAATAATGAATAATCCAGGCAGGGATCAGTACATGAGTAAAAGCAAAGATACTGTGTCGGTACGTCTTATAGATCTGAGGGGAAAAAAAACATACACAAAATAGATATCTTATTTTTTATACATTTGTAGCAGAAAAAAAAAGCATCAGTGATATAAAAATATCACTATTATTGTAAAATCTCTAAATGCTACGTATTTCCATGTAGTCTGTAGCTAGCCTCATACACCGAATATTCTTACTAAACATAGTGCCTGCTAGGTGACACCTACAGAGTTCAAAGCAAAGGAGGCTTAAGAGAAGCAGCATTTTGCAAAACTATAGTACTGTATTTATAAATGTTTTTAAAAAGACTTCTAAAAATATCCTTATTATAAGTTTGTTTAAGATAAAACATGGCATAAATAATGAAATAATTCTAATCAGTTTAACCAGAGTAATCAGAACTACAGAATTTTCAGGTAAAGTCATTTCCCTAATTTATCAATTTCAGATACCCATAATCAACAACACTTGTATTATTCTAGCTGTAGGGCAGACAACCTTGAGTGCACTAATGCTGGAAAAAGAATATTTTACATACTGGGATAAGGGTGTTCCAAGCTCACTTTGAGGTACCTTCAGACACAGTATTTTTAAAAAGAAAGGCAAAAGACAGCTAAAAATGGAACTTTTCCATGGCAGCCAATTTGACTGAAAAAAAAAAAAAGTTAACTCAAAGTAAGGTAAGAGAGATTTCAACTAATAATAATAATAATTTTTTTTTTTTTTGCGGTACGTGGGCCTCTCACTGTTGTGGTCTTTCCCGTTGCGGAGCACAGGCTCCGGACGCACAGGCTCAGCGGCCATGGCTCACGGGCCCAGCCGCTCCGGGGCACGTGGGATCTTCCCGGACCGGGGCACGAACCCGTGTCCCCTGCATCGGCAGGAGGACTCTCAACCACTGCGCCACCAGGGAAGCCCAACAAATGATTATTTACTTCCTTACATCACTGGCTGACGGGTGGGATGTCAACTTTCAACCAGTGGTTGCCAAATCAGTTAAGTAATGCCAGAGATACAAAGGGTGAGAAGAGAGAAGAGTTGAATTAGAGTTTAATTTTACCATCATAAATAAGTATCTAATACCACTTTCTTAGAAAAATTTGCACCAGACTTTGTAGCACAATAAGATACACATGGATTTCAAAGTGAACTTCTTCAATTCCTAGCCCTGGGACCACAGGTAAATCACTGAATTCTTGCAGGTCTCGGTTTCCACATATTTAAAACGAGGATTAGGAATGGTTTCTACCTTATGGAAGTAAAAAAAATAAATAAAGTAACACATGTAAAACCCTCAGCAAAGTGCCAGGCACAAAGTAAGCACCGAAGTGTTACTTATATTATTACCATTACTATTAGCCAAAGTTGCAAGGAATTCTGAGATACAGCATTCATCATTCATAATTGATGTGATTTAATTAACGACCTCAAGAAAATGTCAGGAGACCCTGAAAATAGACAGCACTTGAGTGAGTGATTTTCTGCAAAGTCCAGGAATGGCATTCTTAAATGAAAGCGTGTGTTCAACGTACGTAGTAGCGGTTAAGAAAGGGGGCTCTTGAATATGACTCACTCAGCATACCAATAGGACCCCTTCTTTTATGGTCATTACATAGAGCTGTATTACCAGCTAGAGGCTCATTGTGCCTTCTGGTAGTCGAGTGCAGTGTTAGTTGGTCTCTATAATCTCAACCTCAAAAATCAGACAAGTGTCTTCAAATACTAAAATCATTGAATTTTAACTCTAGTGAATCCTTGGCCATCATTCTGAGGGAAGGTCTCCACAGTCAAAAGAGAACCAAGCCTGCAGTGTCCTGTAAAACCCAGGCGAAGATTCGCCTCCTTCTCATCACACTTGACAGCCAAAGGGCAAGACCATCCCGAAGCCATACAAGCTCCGGACTCCGGACTCCTGACTCCCAGCCCATGATTCCTGGGACCAGAGAGCGTCCCAGCTAAACCTAAGTCTCCGTAGAATCTGATTCTCCCTTGGGGAACTACCGGAACTTTCGGGGGTAGAGCGAGTCAGTCCCTAATGTGGCTACAGTGAGCAGGCGTCCCAGCAGCCAGGCCGGGAACCGCGACGGGGCGGGAGTCAGGGTGGGTGTGGGGGAGGGCCGTCACTCACCACATTCTTCCAGGAGGCCCCGTCCTGCAAAAACTTATTCCAGAATTGCTCCATAGGCCACACCCTCCGCGGGGGCAGCACCGGTTCCCGGGGGCTCAGCTCCTGATCCTTCAGCCATCGCCTTCTCAGCTCTCGCAGCTGCTGCAGCCGCAGTTTCTCGTCGGACGTATACCCTGACATGTCGCCGCTGATACGAAGGCAGCAGGATACGGCGCGCCCCCGAACCAGGGTCTTGTCACTTACGCGCGCTCCCGCTCTGCAAAGCGACCTTGCTAGGACGCCAGGGAGCGGCGCGCCATTGTGACGTCACTCCGGTCCTGCCTCCGAGCGGCTCCAATCTGCGCGTAGTGGCTGGGCATGCGCAAAGCCCTCCACACGCCTTCCGGGTTTACTGGCCCAGATTACCAGTGGCGGCAGTGACGCCTCAGTTACCGGATGAGGAGGGAAGTGATGAATGAGAGAAACTATGAGAGCTCAGAGACTAGAGGTTCTGATAAGGAAGAACTGGTGTGCTGGGAGTTGGAAGCGTGAGAATATGTGATTCAATGAATGTGACGTCCAAATGCAAAATTCATTTGCCTCTCCCACTTTGCAAATCCTCTTCCCGTGACCTACAGAGTCTGTGGAGACCCGTTACATCTAAGTTTAAACCCCAGACTTGTCAGTGACTGGTAAGGTGACCTTGAGCAGCTGTCTCAGTCTGTTCCTTCATCTGTACTGCAGAAGTAAAAAGAATCTCAATATCTAGCAGAATTATACACATTCACACTTTGAGCCAGCAATCCCACTTCTAGAACTCTATCCTAAAGATATCGTGGTAAAAGTATGTGCAAGACTATTCACTGCAGCACCATATGTAATAAAAAATTGGAAATTGCCCGCAAAGTTCCTCAGTAAATGGCTACTTGAATAAATTATGGTGAAATAATGCAATGAAGAGCCCTATATACAACTGGAGTGAGCTCCTGAATACATATATTGTTAATTGAAAAAAGCTGTGGAAAGAAGTGTATAGTATACTACCTTTCATCCAAAAAGGGGAGGGTGGTAATAATACTAAAGTATATATATATACATATACTAAATATATCTAGTAATACTATATATATATATATATATTTGCTTAAAGTTTAAAAATAACAGAAAGGAAAATTACTGACTTTTTAAAATGTTACTTGTAGGGAGAGGAAGGCAGTAGGCTACAAGAGACAGAGATAGAACCTAAACTTCTCTGAATTTATAAAAAGCAGCCTTTAAAAATCAAAAGAAAAAATACATGGGTCTAACTGATCTGCTTGTTGGCATAACTTCAAAAACACACACCATTTCAGGTAACTTTAAACCATCAAATTACTGTACATCCATAGAGAGATATAACTCAAAGAAAAAAGAACTAAAAAAAAGAAAGAAAAGAAAGAAGTCAAACTGTTTTAAGTGATCATATTGTTGCTAGTGATGGTAGTGGTGCTATTGTTAATCTGACACTGAAAATAAACATTTATGCCGGGATTTTTGTTATGGGAGAAAGGAGATACAAATGTAAATTGTATGAGTTTAAGTAAAAACTCTGTAGTCCTAAATTTGGACAGGAATAAACAGTATTAACTCATGATGTATTTTATCTTTAAATAAATATATAATTTTATCTTAACTCTGCCTATGAAATGGCCTAAAAACTATGGCCAACCCAGTAACCATGAACATCTTTAGCTCCTAGATTGTGATCTCTAAATACCATTTTCCATTAAAAGGAACCAAGACTCTTTGGAGCAGCAGTTCTCAAGACATTTTGCTCCCCAAATCTCTTTAAATTCTTAAAATTGTTGAGGGCCCCAAAGAGTTTTTATTTATGTGGGTTATATCTATTGATGTTGACTGAATTAGAAATTAAAACATTTAAAAATAACAAAGTATCTATTAACAAAAATTACTTAGTGAGAAGAGTACAATTGTTTTACATTTTTGTAAATCTATTTAATGTCCGGCTTAATAAATGGCAGCAGAATTCTTAGAACTGCTTCTGCATTCAATCATAATATTGCACATCATGTAACCTTTAGGAAACTCTGTATATATCTGTGAGAGAATGAAAGTTAAAAAGGGCAAATAGCCCTTAGTATTAATATGAAAATAATTTTGACCTCACAAACCCCATGAAAGGATCACAGGGACTCCCAGGGGCTCCCAGATCACACTGTGAGAACCATCACCTTGGAGAAATAGCTAATTTCAGGTTCGAGTTAAGAAATATAAAATAAGCCTGGAACAGCTTGTCTTAGCAGGAAGCAGGGAAGTTTTTAAAGACTAGTAGGGTCATGTCAAAAAGATTCAGGAGAGAACTTCAATAGACTTACATTGGTCAATAAGTATAGTGACTTCAGTGGAATTAAAAATATCAAATACATTCACATACATAAGTTCATGATTTTTAAAAAACTTATTGGTCACTTCTTGATAGTGTTAGGGAACCAACTCATTATTTTGAAAACTGATATGTACAGGAAAAATCAAGCATTTTTCAGTCCTCTTTATATCTTAAAGTAACATCTTAAAGTAACAAAATAATTGATGAGGGGAAATTTATTCAAAGGAACATAAAAACCTAATAAAAGAAGAATGGATGCAGTTAGAATATCACTGTTTTGCAACCGTTGGTTTATTAATGAATCAATGCCCCTGATTATCAGGCAGTTGACATCCCAAAAAGAGAGCAACTGCGCCTCCTGGTGGAAGACTGCCTCACTGCCTGTGAAGTAGCCTTGCCAAACAAAAAATTGAACTTGAATCTGATCAAGTTTCTCAATCTAACCACTCATTTAAAGGAAATATAGGGGAGAGAGAAGCTCCTTATATGACACCAAAATGATACATTCAGACAAATCTAGACTGTAGAAACTTCAGACACGCCAACTCAGTTTCTTAAACAAAAATATATGGAGGGGAAAGAGAAAGAGAGAGAACCTATAGATTAAGAGAAACAACTTAATAAGAAAACAAACAACCCAATTTAAAAATTGGCCGAAGACCTTAACAGACACCTCACCAAAGGAGATATACAGATGGCAAGTAAGCATATGAAAAGATGCTCCACGTCATACGTCATCAGGGAAATGCAAATTAAAACAATGAAATACCACTACACACCTATTAGAATGGCCAAAATTTGGAACACTGACAACATCAAATGCTGTGGGAGAGGGATGTGAAGGAACAGGAACTCTCATTCACTGCTGGTGGGAATGCAAAATGGCACAGCTACTTTGGAAGACTGTTTGGAGGCTTCTTACAAAATGAAACATTTCCTTACCATAAAAGCCAACAATTTTGTGCTTTGGTATTTACCCAAAGGAGTTGAAAACTTACGTCAACACAAAAACCTGCACACAAATATTTACAGTAACTTTATTCATAATTGCCAAACTCGAAAACAACGAAGATGTCCTCCAGTAGGTGAGTGGTTAAATAAACTGTGGTACATCCAGACAATGGCATATTATTCAGTGTCAAAAAGAACTGAGCTCTCAAGCCTTGAAAATACACGGAGGACTCTTAATTTCATACAGCTAAGTGAAAGAAGCAAAGCTGAGAAGGCTACAACTCTATGATTCCAACTCTATGACATTCTCTAAAAAACAAAACTATGGAGACAATAAAAGATTAGTGGTTGCCAAGGGGGTGGTGGGGACATGAACAGTGAGAGCACAGAGGATTTTTAGGGCAGTGAAAATATTCTGTATGATACTATTATAACGATGGATATGTTATTATACATTTGTCCAAACCCATTGAATTCACAACACCAAGAGTAAACACTGGGTGACTTTGGGTGATTATGATGTGTCGACGTAGGTTCATCCTTGTTTAAAAAAAAAGTACTGTTCTGGTGAGTGGTGTTGGTAATGGGGGAGGCTACGCATGTGTGAGAACAGGGGATATGTGGGAAATCTCTATACATTTCTCTCAATTTTATTGTAAACCTAAAACTGCTCTAAAAAAATTTTTTTTTAAATGGAGACAATGAGAGAAATTTGAACACTACCTCAATCTTTTATGATATTAAGAAATTTCTGTTCATTTTTATGGGTGGTGATATTGTGGTTATATTTTTAAAGGGGAGTTCTTATCTGTTAGAGATACCTTCTAAAATACTTATGAATGAGAGGATATGATGCCTGAGATTTACTTCTAAATAATGGAAGAGGGAGGAAAGAAGTATGGCGGAAATAAGATTAGTAATGAGTGGTAATTCTTGAAGCCTACTGATAGGTAAGTAGGGGTTGATTATTCTCCTCTCATATACTATTTTGCATATGTTTGAAATTCTTCCAAATAAAAGAATTTTAAAGATTTATGCCTTTATGCAGCCGACTTAGGTTAGGCTCTCAACTCTGTCATGATGAGATCCCTACTGAATACACTGTAATGGCCTATATGGGAAAAGAATCTAAAAAAGAGTGGATATATATACATGTATAACAGATCCACTCTGCTGTACACCTGAAACTAACACAACATTGTAAATCAACTGTACCCCAATAAAAAAGTTTTTTAAGAGAGAATTAAAGCCACAAACAACAACAGCAAAAAACAAGTGTAAGTCCCTGAGTGCTAATTATCCCCAGAAGGGCTGTGTTTAGGTCCGCAGTGAGGCATTTGAGAGCCCAAATAAGCGTTTCCTTTGTGAGTAGAGTTAAAGACCCCTGGCAGTTTCTTGAATCTGGGGCCTTCATGCTGACTTGCTCTGGAGCTCTACCACACTTTACCCCACTTCCCACCATCACCACATTTAAAAAGGAAAACAAAGAAATGAAATCAACATTGTTTTTGAAAATATATTCTTATACCACTGGCTACTGCCTACCATATTTCCACCCCTTCCCATTTACCTATGGCTGTGAAATCCATCAAGATGAGTTGAAGAAAAATAAAGCACAACTGGGGAGCATGTCCAGCTCAGCACACCTGGGAAATGGACTCACTAAATCAGACGGTTGGCAGCACCTGAATTAACTACTTGATATTCCCACAAGAGGCCACTCTAACTTTCTGAAAAATCATAAAATCAATTAAATTGGGTTTTATATAAGGTCTAATTAACCAGCGCATAAAACTTGGAAAGAGCTAAGGTGTGGTGGACAGGGAAAAGAAGGGGCCAGGGGATAAAGCGAGATGTTGTCTTCTGTCAGTAAACTTACCTCTTCAACTTTGGATCTGCCTAATAAGGGTGTATACTTCCAGCTGTGTTTTTATAAGCCAGTTCAGTTTGACCCCTGCAAGAGTGCACTAGTTGGGGCAGACATGAGATTGAGGCCATGGACTTCAGGTGGTGTGGGACAGAAGGCTGAACTGTGTGCAGGACCTCCCCTCCCTCCCAACACACACACACACACACACACACACACACACACACACACACACGAGTCTGAGTCTGCCAGCAGGAATTGAGATGAGCATTCCACATCAAAGTTCCCTTTCCTTCCTTCAGTCAAAATTTAAAAACCCTTGTGCTGTCTTCATTTTAAGTACTGCTTAAGGCTACTGTTGAAAAAATATTTAATTTCCCTACAAATTCCTTTATCTCCCAGTAAGATTCTTTCATCTTGTACTTCTGCTTTAAAGAAAAACATTGTATCATCCTACCATGCAAGGCATCATTATTTCCAAAAGAGCAAAGGGGAAAAGGATGCTTGCTTATGTTGATCAGAAAAATCTGTGAAGCTGCTTAAGAGGGGGCATTCTCCTACAAATCCCTATTCTGAAGCTTTTTTTTTTAAACCAATGTTTTAGGGGTGTACAGAAACTAATATAATGAGCAACTTCATGGTGAAGTTCATTACTAACAGAGGCAGAATATCACACACAGTGTGCCACAGATAAAGCTTTGAGCTGAAACCTTAGTTTAACATTATAGTTTCCATCTATGGAGCATGGTTGGCATGACTACAGCGTCTTAATTTCCTTCTGAGACTGGTAGAGCAGACTAAGTTGTTTGACATCTTAAGCATTTAGTAGTCCACAACAATGTCCATTGCTCAAGTTTGTACTTCTATTTGGATGCCTGCACTTTCAGTGGCAAGTGATGCCAATCAGAAATCACCCTAGAAAGAGTGATTAATGAAAATCATTATCTCTGTAACAAAGAAGGTATCCTCCAGTTCTCTACAAGAGTTTCTAAATTTTGTTTTCATTTTAATGATAATTTTTAAAATGTAGTGTGAGCATACTCTAGATCGTTTCAATAACCACCTTATAACCAAATACCTAAATTTGCATGTGTGTTTACAATTGCCAAGTGGAGGCCATGTGATATTATGACACACTATGTAAATAAAGGCTTCGCAGTCAACCATGTGTAGAGAGGTAGTAAATGGGGCCACCTCACAGATCCCATCTTTGTATATATTGACTAGCAACAGTTCATTCAGTAAATTAGGTAATAAATAGACGAAATGAAAAAGTTTTCATTATGCCTTCTTATTGTTGGAATATTATGTTACTATTGCAATTTGAAGGGTGCTATTAAGCAGATCAGCCCAACAAAACAACAAATTGGTTAAAATTAATATCATTGTTTGAAAGGAAAAATAAAAAGCAACACTCAATAACTCAGTGTTCCAGCATGTTCAAAATCAAGGCAATATACAATGAAGCAGAAAACCCCAAAACACATCTTTCCATTTTTCAACCCAACATCATTGTTTTTGTTTTATTAAAACAAATCCATTATTTGAATCTTATTCATGTTATATTTTTGTTCTCATTTAATTTGTAAGTTAATTTCTGTTTCATGGTTGAAGCAGAATATAGACAGTGAGGTTATATGTAATTCGTGTTTGTGAATATTTAAGTAAAGTTATAATGAAAATTATTTTATTCTAGGAATATGCAAGAATTTGTTTTCTCTCCTTTAAAAGGGATTATTACATTACTCAAATTTGAAAAACAGGAATTCCCTAGCGGTCCAGTGGTTAGGCCTCTCTGCTGAGGGCCTGGGTTCAATCCCTGGTTGGGGAACTAAGATCCCACAAGCCACGCAGCAGGTCCAAAACAATGTGAAAAAAAAAATTGAAAAACACTGTTGTAACATCATGCGGGTTTATTTCTTCCCTCCCCCACCCTGCTTTTTTTCTTAGTTCCCCGACCAGGGATGGAACCCGTGTCCCCTGCAGTGGAAGCGTGGACTCTCAATCACTGGACCACCAGGGAAGTCCCACGGGTTTATTTCTTAAAAATAATAAATAACTGTATATTATTAACATATATAAATTATAAAATATATAAAAATATATTATTAATATATATAAACTATAAAGTTAATAATGACCAACAGGGAATAAACTAAGGAAAAAAACAGAGTAAGCATGTAGTCATAAGAACAGTTGTGCTTTTTGGGGACTAGAGTGACAACTAGCTTTTTGTAAGATCTAGTATTATTATATAAGAGATCATTCCTTAATTTCAACCTAGTAAATTACATTTCATAAATGATATATCTTACAGAATATCAGGGCAAAGTGTTTAAGCCCAAGATTTTCTGAGGTCTGCCAGGACAATTTTTCTTTTCTTTCTTCCTTTCTTTTTCTTTTTTCCCAACTAATTTTGTCTTTTTCCTCCATAACTTTAGTTGGGTTTCTTGGATGAAAGAGATGGCTTTGGAGAAAGGGAGGGAGGTGGAATGTGAATCATCCCAATGGATTATAACACAAATTTACATAATAATTGGTAAACTTTGTCTTCACTTTTTACTTACTAGATCTGACATAAGGTTCTTCTTATTATTAAAAAGCAAAAGTATTGTTTAAAATTTTTAATTAACATTAAAACCGTTCATCATTATGAAAATGCAGCTGTCTTCTGTTCGAGTTTTTTATTTAAAACATCTTTATTGGAGTATAATTGCTTTACAATGGTGTGTTAGTTTCTGCTTTATAACAAAGTGAATCAGTTATACATATACATCTGTTCCCATATCTCTTCCCTCTTGTTACTCCCTCCCTCCCAGTCTCCCTATCCCACCCCTCTAGGTGGTCACAAACCACCAAGCTGATCTCCCTGTGCTGTGCGGCTGCTTCCCACTAGCTATCTATTTTACATTTGGTAGTGTATGTATGTCCATGCCACTCTCTCACTTTGTCACAGCTTACCCTTCCCCCTCCCCATATCCTCAAGTCCATTCTCTAGTAGGTCTGTGTCTTTATTCCCGTCTTACCCCTAGGTTCTTCATGACTTTTTTTTTCTCTTAGATTCCATATATATATGTGTTAGCATATGGTATTTTTCTCTTTCTGACTTACTTCACCCTGTACGACAGACTCTAGGTCCATCCACCTCACTACAAATAACTCAATTTCATTTCTTTTTATGGCTGAGTAATATTCCATTGTATATATGTGCCACATCTTTATCCATTCATCCGATGATGGACACTTAGGTTGCTTCCATGTCCTGGCTAATGTAAATAGAGCTGCAATGAACATTTTGGTACATGACTCTTTTTGAATTATGGTTTTCTCAGGTTATATGCCCAGTGGTGGGATTGCTGGGTTGTATGGTAATTCTATTTTTAGTTTTTTAAGGAACCTTCATACTGTTCTCCATAGTGGCTGTATCAATTTACATTCCCACCAACAGTGCAAGACGGTTCCCTTTTCTCCACACCCTCTCCAGCATTTATTGTTTCTAGATTTTATTATGATGGCCATTCTGACCGGTATGAGATGATATCTCATTATAGTTTTGATTTGCATTTCTCTAATGATTAATGATGTTGAGCATTCCTTCATGTGTTTGTTGGCAATCTGTATATCCTCTGTGGAGAAATGTCTATTTAGGTCTTCTGCCCATTGAGTTGTTTGTTTTTTTGTTATTGAGCTGCATGAGCTGCTTATAAATTTTGGAGATTAATCCTTTGTCAGTTGCTTCATTTGCAAATATTTTCCCCCATTCTGAGGGTTGTCTTTTGGTCTTGTTTATGGTCTCCTTTGCTGTGCAAAAGCTTTTAAGTTTCATTAGGTCCCATTTGTTTATTTTTGTTTTTATTTCCTTTTCTCTAGGAGGTGGGTCCAAAAGGATCTTGCTGTGATTTATGTCATAGAGTGTTCTGCCTATGTTTTCCTCTAAGATTTTGATAGAGTCTGGCTTTACATTTAGGTCTTTCATTCATTTTGAGTTTATTATTGTGTACGGTCTTAGGGAGTGTTCTAATTTCATACTTTTATATGTACCTGTCCAGTTTTCCCAGCACCACTTATTGAAGAGGCTGTCTTTTCTCCACTGTATATTCTTGCCACCTTTATCAAAGATAAGGTGGCCATACATGCGTGGGTTTATCTCTGGGCTTTCTATCCTGTTCCATTGATCTATATTTCTGTTTTTGTGCCCATACCATACTGTCTTGATTATGGTAGCTTTGTAGTATAGTCTGCAGTCAGGGAGCCTGATTCCTCCAGCTCCATTTTTCTTTTCAAGATTTCTTTGGCTATTCGGGGTCTTTTGTGTTTCATACAAATTGTTACATTTTTTGTTCTAGTTCTCTGAAAAACGCCAGTGGTAGTTTGATAGAGATTGCATTTGAATCCGTAGATTGCTTTGGGTAGTAGAGTCATTTTCACAATGTTGATTCTTCCAATCCAAGAACATGGTCTATCTCTCCATCTATTTGTATCATCTTTAATTTCTTTCATCAGTGTCTTATAATTTTCTGCATACAGGTCTTTTGTCTCCTTAGGTAGGTTTATTCCTAGATATTTTATTCTTTTTGTTGCAATGGTAAAAGGGAGTGTTTTAATTTCATTTTCAGATTTTTCATCATTAGTGTATAGGAATGTCAGAGATTTCTATGCATTAATTTTGTATCCTACTACTTTACCAAATTCATTGATTAGCTCTAGTAGTTTTCTGGTAGCCTCTTTAGTATTCTCTATGTATAGTATCATGTCATCTGCAAACAGTGATAGCTTTACTTCTTCTTTTCTGATTTGGATTCCTCTTATTTCCTTTTCTTCTCTGATTGCTGTGGCTAAAACTTCCAAAACTATGTTGAATAATACTGGTGAGAGTGGGCAACCTTTTCTTGTTCCTGATTTCACCACTGAGGATGATGTTGGCTGTGGGTTTGTCATATATGGCCTTTATTATGTTGAGGAAAGTTCCCTCTATGCCTACTTTCTGCAGGGTTTTTATCATAAATGGGTGTTGAATTTTGTCGAAAGCTTTCTCTGCATCTATTGAGATGATCATATGGTTTTTCTCCTTCAATTTGTTAATATGGTGTATCACATTGATTGATTTGCATATATTGAAGAATCCTTGCATTCCTGGAATAAACCCCACTTGATCATGGTGAAAGATCCTTTTAATGTGCTGTTGGATTCTGTTTGCTGGTATTTTGTTGAGGATTTTTGCATCTATGTTCATCACTGATATTGGCCTATAGTTTTCTTTCTTTATGACATCTTTGTCTGGTTTTGGTATCAGGGTGATGGTGGCCTCGTAGAATGAGTTTGGGAGTGTTCCTCTCTCTGCTATATTTTGGAAGAGTTTGAGAAAGATAGGTGTTAGCTCTTCTCTAAATGTTTGATAGAATTCGCTTGTGAAGCCATCTGGTCCTGGGCTTTTGTTTGTTGGAAGATTTTTAATCACAGTTTCAATTTCAGTGCTTGTGATTGATCTGTTCATATTTTCTATTTCTTCTCAGTTCAGTCTCAGAAAGTTGTTCTTTTCTAAGAATTTGTCCATTTTTTCCAGGTTGTCCATTTTGTTGGCATAAAGTTGCTTGTAGTAATCTCTCATGATCTTTTGTATTTCTGCAGTGTCAGTTGTTACTTCTCCTTTTTCATTTCTAATTCTATAGATTTGAGTCTTCTCCCTTTTTTTCTTGACGAGTCTGGCTAATGGTTTATCAATTTTGTTTACCTTCTCAAAGAACCAGCTTTTAGTTTTATTGATCTTAGCTATTGTTTCCTTCATTTCTTTTTCATTTATTTCTGATCCGATCGTTATGATTTCTTTCCATCTGCTAACTTTGGGGGTTTTTTGTTCTTTCTCTAATTGCTTTAGGTGCATGGTTAGGTTGTTTATTTGAGATGTTTCCTGTTTCTTAAGGTAGGATTGTATTGCTATAAATTTCCCTCTTAGAACTGCTTTTGCTGCATCCCATAGGTTTTGGGTCGTCGTGTTTTCATTGTCATTTGTTTCTAGGTATTTTTTGATTTCCTCCTTGATTTCTTCAGTGATCTCTTGGTTATTTAGTAGTGTATTGTTTAGCCTCCATGTGTTTGTATTTTTTACAGATCTTTTCCTGTAATTGATATCTAGTCGCATAGCATTGTGGTCGGAAAAGACACTTGATACGATTTCAATTTTCTTAAATTTACCAAGGCTTGATTTATGACCCAAGATATGTTCTATCCTGGAGAATGTTCCATGAGCACTTGAGAAGAAAGTGTATCCTGTTGTTTTTGGATGGAATGTCCTATAAATATCAATTAAGTCCATTTTTTCTAATATGCCATTTAAAGCTTGTGTTTCCTTATTTATTTTCATTTTGGATGATCTGTCCATTGCTGAAAGTGGGGTGTTAAAGTACTCTACTATTATTGTGTTACTGTCAGTTTCCCCTTTTATGGCTGTTAGCATCTGCCTTATGTATTGAGGTGCTCCTATGTTGGGTGCATAAATATTTACAATTGTTATATCTTTTTCTTGGATTGATCCCTTGATCATTTTGTAGTGTCCTTCTTTGTCTCTTGTAATAGTCTTTATTTTAAAGTCTATTTTGTCTGATATGAGTATAGCTACTCCAGCTTTCTATTGATTTCCATTTGCATGGAATATCTTTTTCCAACCCCTCATTTTCAGTCTGTATGTGTCCCTAGGTCTGAAGTGGGTCTCTTGTAGACAGCATATATGCGGGTCTTGTTTTTGTATCCATTCAGCCAGTCTGTGTCTTTTGGTGGGAGCATTTAATCCATTTACATTTAAGGTAATTATCGATATGTATGTTCCTATTCCTATTTTCTTAATTGTTTTGGGTTTGTTATTGTAGGTCTTTTCCTTCTCTTGTGTTTCTTGCCTAGAGAAGTTCCTTTAGCATTTGTTGTAAAGCTGGTTTGGTGGTGCTGAACTCTCTCAGCTTTTGCTTGTCTGTAAACGTTTTAATTTCTCCATCAAATCTGAATGAGATCCTTGCTGGGTAGAGTAATCTTGGTTGTAGGTTTTTCTCCTTCATCACTTTAAATATGTCCTGCCATTCCCTTCTGGGTGCAGAGTTTCTGCTGAAAGATCAGCTGTTAACCTTATGGGGATTCCCTTGTGTGTTATTTGTTGTTTTTCCCTTGCTGCTTTTAATATGTTTTCCTTGTATTTAATTTTTGATAGTTTCATTAATATGTGTCTTGGCGTGTTTCTCCTTGGATTTATCCTGTATGGGACTCACTGTGCTTCCTGGACTTGATTAACTATTTCCTTTCCCATATTAGGGAAGTTTTCAACTATAATCTCTTCAAATATTTTCTTAGTTCCTTTCTTTTTCTCTTCTTCTTCTGGGACCCCTATAATTCGAATGTTGGTGCATTTCATGTTGTCCCAGAGGTCTCTGAGACTGTCCTCAGTTCTTTTCATTCTTTTTTCTTTATTCTGCTCTGCAGCAGTTATTTCCACTATTTTATCTTCCAGGTCACTTATCCGTTCTTCTGCCTCAGTTATTCTGCTACTGATCCCTTCTAGAGAATTTTTAATTTCATTTATTGTGTTGTTCATCTCTGTTTGTTTGCTGTTTAGTTCTTCTAGGTCCTTGTTAAACGTTTCTTGTATTTTCTCCATTCTATTTCCAAGATTTTGGATCATAATTATTCTGAATTCTTTTTCAGGTAGACTGCCTATTTCCTCTTCATTTGTTAGGTCTGGTGGGTTTTTGCCTTGCTCCTTCATCTGCCATGTGTTTTTCTATCTTCTTATTTTGCTTATCTTACTGTGTTTGGGGTCTCCTTTTCACAGCCTGTAGGTTCATAGTTCCCATTGTTTTTGGTGTCTGTCCCCAATGGCTAAGGTTGGTTCAGTGGGTTGTGTAGGCTTACTGGTGGAGGGGACTAGTGCCTGTGTTCTGGTAGATGAGGCTGGATCTTGTCTTTCTGGTGGGCAGGTCCACATCTGGTGGTGTGTTTTGGGGTGTCTGTGGCCTTATTATGATTTGAGGCAGCCTCTGTGCTAATGGATGGGGCTGTGGTCCTGTCTTGCTAGTTGTTTGGCATAGGGTGTCCAGCATTGTAGCTTGATGGTCATTGAGTGAAGCTGGGTCTTGGTGTTGAGATGCAGATCTCTGGGAGATTTTTGCCATTTGATATTACGTGAAGCTGGGAGGTCTCTTGTGGACCAGTGTCCTGATGTTGGCTCTCCCACCTCAGTGGCACAGCCCTGATGCCTGGCTGGAGCACCAAGAGCCTTTCATCCAAATGGCTCAGAATAAAGGGGAGAAAAAATAGAAAGAAAGAAAGAAAGAAAGAAAGAAAGAAGGAAGGAAGGAAAGAAAGAAAGAAGGAAGGAAAGAAAGAAGATAAGATAAAATAAAATAAAATAATTATTATGAAAAAAAATTTTTTAAGTAAAAAAAAAAAGGACGGACAGAATACTAGGACAAATGGTGAAAGCAAAGCTATAAAGACAAAATCTTACACAGAAGCATACACATACACAGTCACAAAAAGAGGAAAAGGGGAAAAAATAATATATCTTGCTCCCAAAGTTCACCTCCTCAATTTGGGATGATTTGTTGTCTATTCAGGTATTCCACAGATGCAGGGTACATCAAGTTGTTTATGGAGCTTTAATCCGCTGCTTCTGAGGCTGCTGGGAGAGATTTCCCTTTCTCTTCTTTGTTCGCACAGCTCCCGGGATTCAGCTTTGGATTTGACCCGCCTCTGCGTGTAGGTCGCAGGAGGGCGTCTGTTCTTTGCTCAGACAGGATGGGGTTAAAGGAGCAGCTGATTCAGGGGCTCTGGCTCACTCAGGCCGGGGGGAGGTAGGGGTACGGATGCGGGGTGCGCCTGCAGCGGCAGAGGCCAGCGTGACGTTGCACCAGTCTGAGGCGCGCAGTGCGTTGTCCTAGCGAAGTTGTCCCTGGATCACGGGACCCTGGCAGTGGCGGGCTGTACAGGCTCCCAGGAGGGGAGGTGTGGAGAGTGCCCTGTGCTCGCACACCGGCTTCTTGGTGGCGACAGCAGCAGCCTTAGCGTCTCATGCCCTTCTCTGCGGTCCGCACTGATAGCCGCGGCTCGCGCCCGTCTCTGGAGCTCCTTTAAGCGGCGCTCTTAATCCCCTCTACTCGCGCACCAGGAAACAAAGAGGGGAGAAAAAGTCTCTTGCCTCTTCGGCAGCTCCAGACCTTTTCCCAGACTCCCTCCCGGCTAGCCGTGGCGCACTAGCCCCCTTCAGGCTATGTTCACGCAGCCAACCCCAGTCATCTCCCTGTGCTCCGATTGAAGCCGGAGCCTCAGCTCCCAGCCCCGCCCGCCCCTGCGGGTGAGCAGACAGGCCTCTCGGGCAGGTGAGTGCTGGTCGGCACCGATCCTCTGTGCGGGAATCTCTCCGCTTTGCCCTCCGCACCCCTGTTGCTGCGCTCTCCTCCGCGGCTCTGAAGCTTCCCACCTCCGCCACCCACAGTCTCCGCCCGCGAAGGGCCTTCCTAGTGTGTGGAAAGCTTTCCTCCTTCACAGCTCCCTCCCACTGGTGCAGGTCTCGTCCCTATTCTTTTGTCTCTGTTTTTTCTTTTTTCTTTTACCCTACCCACGTACATGGGGAGTTTCTTGCCTTTTGGGAGGTCTGAGGTCTTCTGCCAGCGTTCAGTGGGTGTTCTATAGGAGCAGTTCCACGTGTAGAAGTATTTCTGATGTATCTGTGGGGAGGAAGGTGATCTCCGCGTCTTACTCTTCAACCATCTTCTCCTCGAGCTCTCGAGTTTTTGAAATAACATTTTATTGCTTTGCTGCTCATAAGTTATCTTTGGTCACCACACACCTGCTTTGGTGTATTCATGGGTTTCTGTAATGAGATGAGTGATGGGAATATTTGAATAGCTTCTTTGTTCTCTGTTCTGTACTTATGCATTTCATGAGCATGAAGATGCCATGGTCATAGTCTGGAAGAGTTATTGTTGTTCTCCTCACTTCCTTGTTACACACACACACACACACACGCACACACACGGATAGATTCTGCCTACTTCAAATAACACCACAACCACTGTCATCGATTTATTTATCTGGCAAATTTAAATGAAGAAGGAGTATGTCTAGGCTGGGCCCAATAAAGTGGAGAGTTGAGACATAAAACAGGATAAAATCCTTTCTTAATATTTATTTTAGCCAGAATTATACCAGTGCTTGTTAGCATTGCTCAATTCATTGAATGTTACTTGGACTATTTATCTGCATCTTTAGGGAAGGAATATTTCACGCACTGATTTTACCAATATTTCTTCAATGAAAACAATGTGCATTTTGTGGGTAAACCTTAATTATAGGACCTCTTATTGACACAGTATCCCCCAGTTTGTAAAGCACTTTCATGTATATGTCACGTTTAATGCTAACAGCAACTTTTTGAGTCTGTGTTTTCTGTAAACTCTGAGCTGTTTAGAGAAATTAGGGTCAGGGGAAATGGTCTATTTCATTTCTTCCCAAGCCACTCAAGATTAAATGAAGCACTTTTAACCCCTCCTCTTAAAAAGGGAGGCAAGAAGCCTGTTTGGTTGTTTTAGTGAATCAAGAACAAAAAGAAACCATGTGTCCAGACATTTTCTACTGCTCTTGGATTTGGCTGGGTATAAATGCAAGATCAGTGGCTCCTCTTGGGTGGAAGGTGGAAGTCACAAGTCGAGTTAGGTCTCAATGTATCATCTGAACTAGTAGGATGTACCCTTCAACAGACCTCCCATGGCTGGGCCCAGCACACTTACTTCTGTCAGATGGAGATCAGCTCCTCACTGGTCTACATCTCCCAAGGCTGCTACATCAGAAACTATAGCTTTTTCTTTTTTTTTTTTTTTTTGCGGTACGCGGGCCTCTCACTGCTGTGGCCTCTCCCGTTGCGGAGCACAGGCTCCGGACGCGCAGGCTCAGCAGCCATGGCTCACGGGCCCAGCCGCTCTGCGGCATGTGGGATCTTCCCGGACCGGGGCACGAACCCGTGTCCCCTGCATCGGCAGGCGGATTCTCAACCACTGCGCCATCAGGGAAGCCCCTATAGCTTACTTTTTATTGGCCTATTTACAAGAGCTCCTCAGAAAAGCAAGAGATTAATTACAATGGGCTCAGTTTAGTTTATCTTATGCAGGGAGAAAAGGTTTCAATGTAAAAACGGGGACTTCTCTGTTGGTGCAGTGGTTAAGGCTCTGTGCTCCCAATGCAGGGGGCCCAGGTTCACTCCCTGGTCAGGAAACTAGATCCCACATGCATGCCGCAACTAAGAGTTTGCATGCTGCAACTGAGGAGCCCGCCTGCCACAACTAAGACCCAGAGCAACCAAAAAAAAAAAAAAATTTCTGTGTCTAAGTGCAAAGTTTTCTGCGATTTGTTTACTTCAAACAATATATCATAATACTATTTCAAATATGCTCCATTCTTAAGTTTGTGTCTTCTACTTTCAAATTTGTGTCTTACCATGTGTGAATATGTAAGCACTCTTCTAGCAACTGTTTACTTATAATAATATACAATTTTCAGTTACCAAATTCCTTCCAAGACCCCATACCACACCACCAAATCTTGGAAATTTGTGAATGCTTATAAGAACCATCCATGCATCCACTTATTCAGTAAACATTTTACTTAATGTTTTATATACATGTAAGGGGAGCAAAATTTGCTGCCCCAAAATGTCTCTTTGGCATAGGATTGATTTAAGTCGATTATTTTTAAGGCCCAAAAGACTCAGGAAGAACCTTTAACCTTCCCCCTAATTGCCTGAAAAACGTAAATAGAGGACCTGTTCCAGGAAGGGAGCTATCACTATAGATAACTACAGTATGAACCAGGGGTGTAAACAGGGAAGAACTTAGCAAAGCCCAGTTTGTTAAAATTCCCCTCTGTGTCCCATTGTCTCTACTTGGCCCAGCAATCATTTGTTTACCAAACTTTTGTTTTTCCATTTCCATGTGAATTGCCTTCCTCCCCTTTGAAGTCCCACACCACTGTCCCCAACATCCTCTTTTGTCTTTAGCTGAGGATGATACTGAAGGTGAGGGCTTACTCATTTTGGGAGTTACTCTGTTCTCCTGGATCTCTCCCATGTATATGTGTTATTAAACTTTTGTTTGATTATCTCCTGTTAGTCTCATGTCAATTTAATACTTAGACCAGCCAGGAGAACCTAGAAAGGTAGAGAAAAATTTCTTCCTCCCCAACATATGCCAGACACTGAACTGCACTGAGAATAAATTTGTGAACAAGACTCAAGGAGCCTTACAATCTAATAAAGAAAGACAAATGTGCAGGCAAATAAGTGTATGTAACAGCTGGATGTGTGAGTGAAGTCTCCAGCCTTGGGAAAATAAACCTACCTATTTTTCATTCATCCATCCATCTGTGCATTTATCATATATTAATCTATTTTTTTAAGTTTTTAAAAAAATTTTATCTTATTTATTTTTTTATACAGCAGGTTCTTATTAGTTATCGATTTTATACATATCAGTGTATACATGTCAATCCCAATCTCCCAGTTCATCCCACCACCACCACCCCGACACCACTTTCCCCCCTTGGTGTCCATACGTTTGTTCTCTACATCTGTGTCTCTATTTCTGCCATGCACACTGGTTCATCTGCACCATTTTTCTAGGTTCCACATATATGCATGAATATATGATATTTGTTTTTCTCTTTCTGACTTACTTCACTCTGTATATCATATTAATCTTGAGCACCCATGAGACGGTAGGCCTTGCCCTTAGAGTCAGGGATACAGAGTTAAATGAGACATGGCCCCTGCCTTCAAGGAATCCACAGTTAGTGTGGGAGCTAGATAGTAATAAATAATAAGTAATAAATACTTGCAATAAGCAAGAGATAGAAATGACATATATCTGGTACTATGGCTGCACAAGGGAAAGAGTGGTCAGCTATCCTGGTGAGCCTTCAGGGCAGGCTTTACAGTACAGAAGGTGATAGAACAGGATCTAGAAGGATTAGACAGCATCATTGGGCAGAGGAGGAGAGAGGGTACTCAAGGAAGAAGCACAGACTAGTACTTTTCATTATCTGTGAGTGTTTAGATTTAGGAGCAGGGTGTTTAGTCACACCCTCTCTCAGCTTGAAATGCCCATGAGTGTGCCATGGGGGAAAAGTGAATGATGGCAGGTACCAGAACAAATGATTGGGTAAGACCAGTTTATCTATTAATTTTTTTTTAAACATAGTTTTGGGGACTTCCCTGGCAGTGCAGTGGTTAAGGATCCACCTGCCAATGCAGGGGACATGGGTTCGAGCCCTGGTCCAGGAAGATTCCACATGCCACGGAGCAACTAAGCCCATGCGCCACAACTACTGAGCCTGTGCTCTAGAGCCCGTGAGCCACAACTACTGAGCTCACGTGCCACAACTACTGAAGCCCACATGTCTAGAGCCGGTGCTCCACAACAAGAAAAACCACCACAAGGAGAAAGAAGCCCACGCACTGCAACGAAGAGTAGCCCCTGCTCGCCACAACTAGAGAAAGTCCGTGCACAGCAATGAAGACCCAACGTAGCCAAAAATAAATAAATTTATTTTGAAAAACCATATTTTTGTTTATTTATTTATTTATTTGGCTGTGCCAGGTCTTAGTTGCAGCATGCAGGATCTTTTAGTTGTGGCATGCGGGCTCTTAGTTGCAGCATGTGGGATCTACTTCGCTGACCAGGGATTGAACCAGGGCCCCTTGCATTGGGAGCACAGAGTCTTAACCACTGGACCACCAAGGAAGTCTCTATTAATTAATATTATTAGACAACATTTGATTGGCCAGGAAGCTCTGGCCGATCCAATCTGGCTTCAAATCCAAATCCCAGTGACGGTTTTCAAAGCTCTTAGTAATGTTCCTTCATTTTGTTTTTGCTGCTTAATTTCACCCTCTTCCTCTACCTCAATCCTATAAGAACAACTGCCTTTCTATCCCTCAACAATATCTCCTTATTCACTCCTCTCTCTTCGCCTTCTGCCACCATTCATGCTTCCCTCCTTCTCCTCTGCCAGTCCCTAGTTAAACTCAAGTCCCAGTTCCTCTGCAAAACTTTGACCTCTGTTGGCCCAGTGATTTCTATTTCTTTTGCCCATTTAAAGGACTCCTTGAGTAGAAGATGGTATTTAAGGTGAGAGTTTCAACCATTTTGACCAGCCAGAAGAACCTAGAAGGGTAGAGGGCAATTTTTTCCTACCCAACAGCTGGGATGAGATTGGGATGCAGCTTTACTGGCTGGACACTACTTGCCCCAAAGCTGTTGCAAAAAGAGATTCTGGGATACCTGAGAGAAGCCAGCAGAAGGTGAGGATTCCTAGCACATCAGTCAGTCTCCTGGACCTCTGCCTGCAGTGTCTGTTGGAAACAACAGTGCTGTGTGGCTGGCAGGGTCTTGGTGCTTTGGCCAGCTATCAGGCCTGAGCCTCCGAGGTGGGAGAGCCGAGTCCAGAACATTGGACAACCAGAGAATTCCCAGCCCCACGTAATATCAATCAATAAGAGCTCTCCCAGAGATCTCCATCTCAACACTAAGACCCAGCTCCACCCAATGGCCAGCAAGCTCCAGTGCTGGATGCCCCATGCCAAACAACTAGCAAGACAGAAACACAAACCCACCCATTAGCAGAGAGGCTGCCTAAAATCGTACTAAGTTCACAGACACCCCAAAACACACCACTGGACATGGCCCTGCCCACCAGAAAGACAAGATCCAGTCCCACCCACCAGAACACAGGCACCAGTTGCCTCCACCAGGAAGCCTATACAAGCCACTAAACCAACCTCACCCACTGGGGACAGACACCAAGAACAAAGGGAACTATGAACCTGCAGCCTGCAAAAAGGAGACCCCAAACACAGTAAGTTAACAAAATGAGAAGACAGAGAAATATGCAGCAGACGAAGGAGCAAGGTGAAAACCAGGTTTTTACCAGACCAAACAAATGAAGAGAAAATAAGTAGTGTACGTGAAAAACCATTTGGAATAATTATAGTAAAAATGACCCAAAATCTTGGAAGTAGAATGGAGAAAATACAAGAAATGTTTAACAAGGACCTAGAAGAACTAAACAGCAAACAAGCAATGATGAACAATGCAATAAATGAAATTAAAAATTCTCTAGAAGGAATCAGGAGCAGAATAACTGAAGCAGAAGAACGGATAAGTGACCTGGAAGATAAAATAGTGAAAATAACTGCCACAGAGCAGAATAAAGAAAAGAGAATGAAAAGAAATGAGGACAGGCTCAGAGACCTCTGAGACAACATTAAATGCACCAACATTCGAATTATAGGGGTCCCTGAAGAAGAAGAGAAAAAGAAATGGTCTGAAAAATATTTGAAGAGATTGCAGTTGAAAACTTCCCTAACATGGGAAAGGAATAGTCAATCAAGTCCAGGAAGCGCAGAAAATCCCATACAGGACAAACCCAAGGAGAAACATGCCAAGACACATATTAAACTATCAAAAATTAAATACAAAGAAAAAATATTAAAAGCATCAAGGGGGGCTTCCCTGGTGGTGCAGTGGTTGAGAGTTCACCTGCCGATGCAGGGGACACAGGTTTGTGCCCCGGTCAGGGAAGATCCCGCATGCCGCAGAGCGGCTGGGCCCATGAGCCATGGCTGCTGAGCCTGCGCGTCCGGAGCCTGTGCTCCGCAATGGGAGAGGCCACAACAGTGAGAGGCCCGTGTACTGCAAAAACAAACAAACAAACAAAAAAAACAGCAGCAAGGGAAAAACAACAAATTACATACAAGGGAATCCCCATAAGGTTAACAGCTGATCTTTCAGCAGAAACTCTGCAAGCCAGAAGGGAGTGGCAGGACATATTTAAAGTGATGAAAGGGAAAAACCTACAACCAAGATTACTCTACCCAGCAAGGATCTCATTCAGATTTGATGGAGAAATTAAAACCTTTACAGACAAGCAAAAGTTAAGGGAATTCAGCACCACCAAACCAGCTTTACAACAAATGCTAAAGGAACTTCTTTAGGCAGGAAAAACAACAGAAGGAAAAGACCTACAAAAACAAACCCAAAACAATTAAGAAAATAGGAATAGGAACATACATATCGATAATTACCTTAAATGTAAATGGATTAAATGCTCCCACCAAAAGACACAGACTGGCTGAATGGATACAAAAACAAGACCCCGGGCTTCCCTGGTGGCGCAGTGGCTGAGAGTCTGCCTACCAATGCAGGGGACACAGGTTCGTGTCCCGGTCCTGGAAGATCCCACAAGCCGTGGAGCGGCTGGGCCCATGAGCCATAGCTGCTGAGCCTGTGCGTCCGGAGCTTGTGCTCCGCAACGGGAGAGGCCACAACAGTGAGAGGCCCGCGGACCGCAAAAAAAAATAAACAAACAAAAAAACAAGACCCATATATATGCTGTCTACAAGAGACCCACTTCAGACTTAGGGACACATACAGACTGAAAGTGAGGGGATGGAAAAAGATATTCCATGCAAATGGAAATCAAAAGAAAGCTGGAGTAGCTATACAAATATCAGACAAAATAGACTTTAAAATAAAGACTATTACAAGAGACAAAGAAGGACACTACATAATGATCACGGGATCGATCCAAGAAGAAGAGATAACAATTGTAAATATTTATGCACCCAACATAGGAGCACCTCAATACATAAGGCAAATGCTAACAACCATAAAAGGGGAAGCTGACAGTAACACAATAATAGTAGAGAACTTTAACACCCCACTTTCACCAATGGACAGATCATTCAAAATGAAAATAAATAGGAAACACAAGCTTTAAATGACACATTAGAAAAGATGGACTTAATTGATATTTATAGAACATTCCATCCAAAAACAACAGAATACACATTTTTCTCAAGTGCTCATGGAACATTCTCCAGGATAGATCATATCTTGGGTCACAAATCAAGCCTTGGTAAACTTAAGAAAATTGAAATTGTATCAAGTATCTTTTCCAACCACAACACTATGAGACTAGGTATCAGTAACAGGAAAAAACACTGTAAAAAATACGAACACATGGGGCCTCCCTGGTGGCGCAGTGGTTGAGGGTCCGCCTGCTGATGCAGGGGATGCGGGTTCGTGCCCCGGTCTGGGAGGATCCCGTATGCCGCGGAGCGGCTGGGCCCGTGAGCCGTGGCCGCTGAGCCTGCGCATCCGGAGCCTGTGCTCCGCAACGGGAGAGGCCACAACGGTGAGAGGCCCGCGTACCGCAAAAAAAAAAAAAAAAAAAAAAAAAAATACGAACACATGGAGGCTAAACTGTACACTACTAAGTAACCAAGAGATCACTGAAGAAATCAATGAGGAAATGAAAAAATACCTAGAAACAAATGACAATGAAAACACAATGACGCAAAGCCTATGGGATGCAGCAAAAGCAGTTCTAAGAGGGAAGTTTATAGCTATACAATCCCACCTCAAGAAACAAGGAAAATCTCAAATAAACAACCTAACCTTACACATAAAGCAATTAGACAAAGAAGAACAAAAAAATACAAAGTTAGCAGAAGGAAAGGAATCATAAAGATCAGATCAGCAATAAATCAAAAAGAAATGAAAGAAATAATAGCAAAGATCAATAAAACTAAAAGCTGGTTCTTTGAGAAGATAAACAAAATTGATAAACCATTAGCCAGACTCATCAAGAAAAAAAGGGAGAAGACTCAAATCAACAGGATTAAAAATGAAAAAGGAGAAGTAGGGCCTCCCTGGTGGCGCAGTGGTTGGGAGTCCGCCTGCCGATGCAGGGGATACGGGTTCGTGCCCCGGTCTGGGAGGATCCCATATGCCGCGGAGCGGCTGGGCCCGTGGGCCATGGCCGCTGAGCCTGCGCGTCCGGAGCCTGTGCTCCGCAACGGGAGAGGCCGCAACAGTGAGAGGCCCGCGTACCGCAAAAAAAAAAAAAAAAAAAAAAAAAAAGAAAAAGGAGAAGTAACAACTGACACGGCAGAAATACAAAGGATCATGAGAGATTACTACAAGCAACTATATGGAAATAAAATGGACAACCTGGAAGAAATGGACAAATTCTTAGAAAAGCACAATGTTCTGAGACTGAACCGGGAAGAAATAGAAAATATGAACAGACCAATCACAAGCACTGAAATTGAAACTGTGATTAAAAATCTTCCAACAGGGCTTCCCTGGTGGTGCAGTGGTTGAGAGTCCGTCTGCCAATGCAGGGGACGTGGGTTCGCACCCTGGTCTGGGAAGATCCCATGTGCCGCGGAGCAACTGAGCCCATGAGCCACAATTACTGAGCCTGCACGTCTGGAGCCTGTGCTCCGCAACGAGAGAGGCCACAATAGTGAGAGGCCCATGCACCGTGATGAAGAGTGGCCCCCACTTGCCACAACTAGAGAAAGCCCTCGCACAGAAACGAAGACCCAACAGTCATAAAAAAAAAAAAAAAAATCTTCCAACAAACAAAAGCCCAGGACCAGATGGCTTCACAAGCGAATTCTATCAAACATTTAGAGAAGAGCTAACACCTATCCTTCTCAAACTCTTCCAAAATATAGCAGAGGGAGGAACACTCCCAAACCCATTCTATAAGGCCACCATAACTGTGATACCAAAACCAGACAAAGATGTCACACAAAAAAAGAAAACTACAGGCCAATATCACTGATGAACATGGATGCAAAAATCCTCAACAAAATACTAGCAAACAGAATCCAACAGCACATTAAAAGGATCATACACCATGATCAAGTGGGGTTTATCCCAGAAATGAAGGATTCTTCAATATACGGAAATCAGTCAATGTGATGCACCGTATTAACAAGTTGAAGGATAAAAACCATATGATATTCTCAATAGATGCAGAAAAAGCTTTTGACAAAATT
The DNA here is from genome assembly GCF_949752795.1 of Hyperoodon ampullatus. Lineage (NCBI taxonomy): Eukaryota > Metazoa > Chordata > Mammalia > Artiodactyla > Ziphiidae > Hyperoodon > Hyperoodon ampullatus. The sequence goes on along the minus strand of NC_136919.1, from coordinate 46,900,501 downwards.
CAACACCCATTTATGATAAAAGCTCTCCATAAAGTGGGCATAGAGGGAACCTACCTCAACATAATAAAGGCCATATATGACAAAACCACAGCCAACATCGTTCTCAATGGTGAAAAACTGAAACCATTTCCTCTAAGATCAGGAACAAGACAAGGTGTCCACTCTCATCACTATTATTCAACATAGTTTTGGAAGTTTTAGCCACAGCAATCAGAGAAGAAAAAGAAATAAAAGGAATCCAAATCAGAAAAGAAGAAGTAAAACTGTCACTGTCTGTAGATGAGATGATACTATACATAGAGAATCCTAAAGATGCTACCAGAAAACTATTAGAGCTAATCAATGAATTTGGTAAAGTAGTAGGATACAAAATTAATGCACAGAAATCTCTTGTATTCCTATACACTAACAACAAACAATCTAAAAGAGAAATTAAGGAAACACTCCCATTTAACACTGCAACAAAAGGAATAAAATTCCTAGGAATAAACCAACCTAAGGAGACAAAAGACCTGTATGCAGAAAACTATAAGACACTGATGAAAGAAGTTAAAGATGATACAAACAGATGGAGAGATATACCATGTTCTTGGATTGGAAGAATCAACATTGTGAAAATGACTCTACTACCCAAAGCAATGTACAGATTCAATGCAATCCCTGTCAAACTACCAATGGCATTTTTTACAAAACTAGAACGAAAAATGTAACAATTTGTATGGAAACACAAAAGACCCCGAATTGCCAAAGCAATCTTCAAAAGAAAAATGGAGCTGGAGGAATCAGGCTCCCTGACTTCAGACTATACTACAAAGCTACAATAATGAAGACAGTATGGTACTGGCACAAAAACAGAAATATAGATCAATGGAACAGGATAGAAAGCCCAGAGATAAACCCACACACATATGTTCACTTTATCTTTGACAAAGGAGGCAAGAATATACAATGGATAAAAGACAGCCTCTTCAATAAGTGGTGCTGGGAAAACTGGACAGCTACATGTAAAAGAATGAAATTAGAACACTTCCTAAAACCTAAACTTAAAATGGATTAAAGACCTAAATGTAAGGCCAGACACTATAAAAATCTTATAGGAAAACATAGGCAGAACACTCTATGACATAAATCACAGCAAGATCCATTTTGACCCACCTCCTAGAGAAATGGAAATAAAAGCAAAAGTGAATGAATGGGGCCTAATGAAACTGAAAAGCTTTTTCACAGCAAAGGGAACCATAAACAAGAGGAAAGGACAAACCTGAGAATGTGAGGAAATATTTGCAAATGAAGCAACTGACAAAGGATTAATCTCCAAAGTATACAAGCAGCTCATGCAGCTCAATACCAAAAAAACAAACAACCCAATCCAAAAATGGGTGGAAGAACTAAATAGACATTTCCCCAAAGAAGACACACAGATTGCCAACAAACACATGAAAAGATGCTCAACATCACTAATTATTAGAGAAGTGCAAATCAAAGCTACAATGAGGTATCACCTCACACCAGTCAGAATGGCCATCGTCAAAAAATCTACAAACAATAAATGCTGGAGAGGGTGTGGAGAAAAGGGAACCCTCTTGCACTGTTGGTGGGAATGTAAACTAATATAACCACTATGGAGAACAGTATGGAGGTTCCCTAAGAAACTAAAAATAGAACTACCATATGACCCAGCAATACCACTACTGGGCCAATACCCTGAGAAAACCATAATTCAAAAATAGACATGTACTATAATGTTCATTGCAGCACTATTTACAATAGCCAGGACATGGAAGCAACCTAAGTGTCCATCGACAGATGAATGGATAAAGAAGATGTGCCACATATATACAATGGAATATTACTCAGCCATACAAAGAAACAAAACTGAGTTATTTGTAGTGAGGTGGCTGGACCTAGAGTCTGTCATACAGAGTGAAGTAAGTCAGAAAGAGAAAAACAAATACCGTATGCTAACAGATATATATGGAATCTAAAAAAAAAAAAAAGGTTCTGAAGAACCTAGTGGCAGGACAGGAATAAAGACCATACGTAGAGAATGGACTTGATGACACGGGGAGGGGGAAGGGTAAGGTGGGATGAAGTGAGAGAGTGGCATGGACATACATACACTACCAAATGTAAAATAGATAGCTAGTGGGAAGCAGCTGCATAGCACAGGAAGATCAGCTCGGTGCTTTGTGTCTACCTCGGGGGTGGGATATGGAGGGTGGGAGGTAGACGCAGGAGGGATGAGATATGGGGATATAGGTATATGTATAGTTGATTCACTTTGTTATACAGCAGAAACTAACACACCATTGTAAAGCAATTATACTCCAATAAAGATGTTAAAAAATAAATAAAGGATTCCTTGTGTGTTAAACGTGTGCCAAGTACTGCTTCCACTAGTGGCTTAGGTGAAGGGTTTTCCTATATCCCACTCTGCCCAGCCTGAATATACCTGGAACACCAATTACTATATGGAGTCAGGCACGTAACCACATCTTGTAGGACATATTGGAAAAGAGTTAACTGAGAAGTTTAATTAGCCTGAAACAATGCGTGATAACATAAGTAAATGCCTTGTGGCTAAAGCTGACAAGCCCTGTTCCATTTCTCATACTGTAAACACTTCACACTGCAGTCACCATGTCTCAAGCTGTGGGGAGCACCTCTGTCCAAGCTTCATCATCTCTATCCACAGCCCGCCTTTCTGACCCCATCACCTCAAACCCTATCTGGAAGCACTCTGTGCTTCTCCTTCCAGCAGTTCTGCTAGATGTTTTCAGAACTCCTCAACCATGTGCTTACTCTGAAACCTGGAGAAGAGTCAGAATGCTCCCCAGTGTCTCTGAAGGAAATTTAGACCTTATTGCCCTTCTCTCACATTATCTTCTTTCTTTCCTCCATTGTTTCTTCTCTCCTGTATTTATCAAGGTAATTAACAAAAAATCCTCAAGTCTCATTGGCTTAAAATGATAAAAGCATATGTCATGTACACGTCACAGTTGTTATAGGTTGATCAGAGGGCAGACATTGAAGTACTCAAGTTGATAAAGGTTCCTATTGTCCACGGGGGCAATGACACCCACCAGATGGCGATTGATAGCGAGACTAAAGAAACATGGAGGTTGGTGCGGGGTATCTTAAGAGTGAGGACTGGAAGGGCTGTATATCTTATCCATCCACATTCCATTTGCCAGAACTCAATCACAGGACCCACCGAATTGCAGGAGATGCTGCGAAGTGTAACTTAGCTAAGTTTCCAGGAACAGAACAAAATGTGTTTGGTGAACAAACCCTCCATCCCATTTGGTTGGGGAGAAATTTGTATATACCTCTCCTTAGGGGCCTGTTCTCTCCAGTCAGTCCAAGGAAACACCCTTTGACACCTCATACAATTCCAACAATGTGTTTGATCGTTCATCTGCAGTTACATTTGTAACAAACGTCTTTATCCTACGTCATACACTGTCTTGTATAATTCTCAGACTGTCTCACGTTTACATTCCTTAACTCTTCAATGAGATTTCCTTCAAGGAGGTGGAGGGGTGGGGAGGCATGAGAGGAGGCTGGCTAGAAGGGGCTGTTTTTCATAGGAAGAGAAAAAAGTAAACAATTTAGAACTTTTAGAAACTTAATGTGTGCCCAAAGATTATGATATCAAATTAATCAACACAGAAATTTGAGTGGAAAGATATTTATTTCTGAGCAGACTATTTATATAAGGAACAGTTAATTTGGATTTAGAGGCATTACAAAAAATTTTTAAATTTTTATTTTGAGATTAAAATTTTTTTATTTTATTTTTAAAAATTTGAATGTAAGATCTTAGAGAATGTACCCATTTTTTCATAGTTAGGGAATTCCACTAGATGGCCCTGTTTCAAAATATTACAAAGCTGGAGATGAACGGCTTCCTGATGAATTGTATGTCTCATACCTTTTCAAGTATTTAGGGCACTTCATTATCAATTGTAGCTGGCTTTCCTAAAATACTATTGATGTGGCAAATCTCATCTTTTAGTATGACATGGAAACTGTTTTGGTAAAAGAATTTAGCCCAAAGTTTTCTTAACAGAGCGTATTTTGTTCTGAACAGATCATTTAAAATGAACAACCTGGTAACACTGAAATGACAACCTGTTCCCCAAAGTGCAGAATCAGCAGTGATGTCGGGAGAGTCCACAAAGCAGCCCAAGCTGTAAATTTCCTCTGCTCCAAGTGGATTTTAAAACCAACACAGATTCTACTCTTTTTATTCCAGCTCTATTTTGAGACACACATTTCAAAATCCCTAAGCTTATTCTGCTATGTTATATGGATTGTGACAACTCCAAATAAGTCAAAACCATCCAATTAAAATATGCTCTGAAACTAAAATGGGATGATTATAATAAAAATCTGCAAACCCAGTATTTAGCAACCAGAGCCTGGTAGTTGCCATTATAAGGCATCTCCAGAATTGCTGATGAGAGAGAACTAGTATCTCTTTTTTCTATCTGAGCATCCATTAAAACTGGCGTCCTTTGTATCAGGAGCTAGCTCTCAGTGCAAGAAAGGAGTTCATCTGATTAAAAATAAAGAAAGTCAAGGAAATGGATAGTGGTCTTTGACTCTCTCCTTCCTGCCCTTCCCCAATCTTCAGTCTTGCTCAAAGGGACCAATGGTGGGGTCTCCTACCACTTCAGCTCTCATAACCCCTCTAGCAAATCTGATAATAGCAACATTGGTTTGTTCCCAGAAACAAAGGAAGCCAAGACCAGAGCCTTCTTCCTCCCCCCTTACCATCCTTCAGAATGCTTCCTATACTTAAATGGAGCTGTCACACTACACTCAACGTTACTAAACCATTCTAATATATATCCACAATCGTAGACAAGAAATCAGAGCAGTACATTCAGGTTAGGATAATTTCCCACCAGTACTGTGGTCATCTGAGTTATTTTAGACATTATATTGAAAACATTTCCCATCCTGGTTCTTCCAAACTTATGCAGTCATATATACCCTTAACCATTAAATTCTAGACCACAAAAATTCCACATTTGTGTGTCCAGAGAGTTGAAGGATTAAGTTTGGTCAAGCTAATGTGTATGTAATTCCACCTCTGGCCACAATGAAGTAACAGGTACTGGATTTACCTTTCTGCCTTAAACAGAAAATAAGACAACAAAAGTAATGGTTTTCAGACATTGGACACTAGGCAACATAGGACTGTAACCCCCAAGAGAAGGGAAATGAATGAGGCGAGCACTACAATTGCCCCAGTTTTCTGCCTGGAAGAAGTTTCTACGTTGTACAACACAAAGTGATAATCCAGAGTGCAGCAGTCTCACTGAGTTGAGGAGATAGAGATTGAAGTCTGCAGAGGCCAAGGCAGCTAGATTTTCCTTCCAAGAGGAGGGGGTTAGTGGAGAGAGAGCTCTGAAGTCTTCAGCTGGGTAATGATCTATGCATGTGTAAGGGAAAACCACCTGAGTCCAGAGAAAGAAACCCAAGGAAGCCATACACCAAACAGTGCCTGCAGCTCACACAGTTCATGTTCCCTACCAGCAATAGTGAAAACATCTCAGAATACAAGAGACATCAGGTAATGACCTGAGGAGCCTATTGCCTTCTTGGTAGTAGGGCTACTCTGGATTCATCCTAACAAAGCTTTAAAGCAAGCCTTGAAACAATCCAACTAATTCCAAGTAACATAATTATATATCAGGAAAAAAGTCCAACACTATGTAACGCATACAATAAAATGCATCATCCAACAAAGTAAACAACATGATGTACAGAATTCAGTTTTTTAAAAAAATCACCGGGCATGCAAAGGAGCAGAAAAACTAAGATCTATAATGGGGGGAAAAATAAGTTTCATCACCGGAGCCAAAAATGACAGAAATAGTGGAATTAGCAGAGAAGGATGTTTTAAAAAGCTATTATAAAAATGCTCCATATATTAAAGAAGGTAGAAGAAAGTTAAGAATGAACAGGAGGAGACTGAAAGATATAAATAAAGAACCATAGAATTTCTAGAAAATAAGACAACAATTGGTGAAATGAAAAATACAACGGATGACATTAGCAACAGCTTAAACATTGTAGAATAAAAGATCAGTGAACTTGAAACACAGTAATAGAAACTGTCTTAAATGAATAACACAGAGAGAAAAATACTGAAAGAAATAAACAGAGCATCAGTGCCCTGGGAGACAATATCAATATGTGAAACTGGAGTCCCACATAAACTGTAACAGTATAAACACAAAAACACAGATAGATTAAAAGTAAAAGGATAGAAAAGATAAACCATGAAGACACCAGTATTTTCAGACAAAGTACATTTCAGAACAAGGAATAATATCTGGAACAAAGAGAGACATTTGGTAATGACAAATGTGTATGTACCTAGTAACAGAGCTTCAAATACATCAAGAAAATATTCATAGAAATGGAAGAGGGACTTCCCTGGTGGTCCAGTGGTAAAGAATCCACCTTCCAATGCAGGGGACGCGGGTTCAATCCCTGGTCAGGGAACTAAGATCCCACATGCCACAGGGCAACTAAGCCCACATGCCACAACTACTGAGCTCACGCGTCTCAACTAGAGCCTGCGTGCTGGGAACTACAGAGCCCATGCGCTCTGGAACCTGCGCGCCACAACTACAGAGCCCACATGCCCTGGAGGCTGTGTGCCACAACTAGAGAAGAGAAAACCTGCACACCACAACTAGAGAGAAGCCTGCACACCACAATGAAGTGCCCACGCGCCGCAACGAAAGATCCTGCATTGCTTCAACGAAGATCCCGTGTGCTGCAAACTAAAAAAACCCAAATGCAGCCAAAAAAAAAAAAAAAGAAATGGAAGAAAAAACAGATAAATATATAATTATAGCTGGAAACTTCAGCACTCCTTTGTCAGTAGTTTACAGAACAAATATCAAGATAATTAGTGAGTACACAGTGAGTAATCAAGTACCAAACAACTTGATCAAATTGATATTTATAAGACATACCATGCAACAGTAGCAGAAGACACATTCTTTTCAAATGCATGTGGAATATTTACCAAGATAAACCATATTCAGGGTGACAAAGTAAGTCTCAAATTTAAGAGAATCAAAATCATACAAAATATATTCTGCAACTGCAGTGGAGTTAAATTAGATATCAATAACAGAAAAAAAAATACTGGAAAATACCTGACTAGTTGAATACTAAGCAGCACATTTCTAAATATTCCATGGATCAAGAAAGAAATCACAATAAAAATCAGAAATTTTTTTTTTTTTTTGCGGTACACAGGCCTCTCACTGTTGTGGCCTCTCCCGTTGCAGAGCACAGACTCTGGACACGCAGGCTCAGCGGCCATGGCTCACAGGCCCAGCCACTCTGCAGCACGTGGGATCTTCCCAGACTGGGGCATGAACCCGTGTCCCCTGCATCGGCAGGCGGACTCTCAACCACTGCGCCACCAGGGAAGCCCAGAAATTTTTTTTTTTGAAAAATTAAAAAATTAGGAACACTTTTCACTGAAAGTAAAAAACAAAACACATCAACCCAGCAATCCCACTACTGGGTATATACCCTGAGAAAACCATAATTCAAAAAGAGTCATGTACCACAATGTTCATTGCAGCTCTCTTTACAATAGCCAGGACATAGAAGCAACCTAAGTGTCCATCGACAGATGAATGGATAAAGACGTGGCACATATATACAATGGAATATTACTCAGCCATAACAAGAAATGAAATTGAGTTATTTGTAGTGAGGTGAATGGACCTAGAGTCTGTCATACAGAGTGAAGTAAGTCAGAAAGAGAAAAACAAATACCGTATGCTAACAGATATATATGGAATCTAAAAAAAAAAAAAAGGTTCTGAAGAACCTAGTGGCAGGACAGGAATAAAGACCAGACGTAGAGAATGGACTTGAAGCCACAAGGAAGGGGAAGGGGAAGCTGGGATGAAGTGAGAGAGTGGCCTGGACATACATACACTACCAAATGTAAAATAGATAGCTAGTGGGAAGCAGCTGCATAGCATAGGGAGATCAGCTTGGTGCTTTGTGACCACCTAAAGGGGTGGGATAGGGAGGATGGGAGGGAGACGCAAGAGGGAGGAGATATGGAGATATATGTATATGCATAGCTGATTCACTTTGTTATAAAGCAGAAACTAACACACCATTGTAAACAATTATGCTCCAATAAAGATGTTAAAAAAAAGCACATCAAAATTTGTGGGATACAGTTAAAGCAGTGCTCAGAGGGAAAGTTATAACATTAAACAATAATATTTAAGAAGAAAGGCCTTAAATCAATTATCTAATTTTCCACTTTAAGAAATTTTTTTAAAAGAGCAAATAAACTAATGTAAGCAAAAGGTGACAAAAGAGCAGAAATTAATGAAAGAGGAAACAGAAAGATAGTACAGAAAAATAAATGAAACTAACAGTTGGTTCTTTGAGAAGATAAAAACCAAATTATAAATTTCTAGCCAGACTGATGAGAAAAACTATAGAGAGGTTACAATTCACCAACATTAGGAATGAAAGTGATGATGTCACTACAGATCCTGCATACATGAAAATGAAGATAACAGAGTGTAATGAACAATGCCATGCCAATAAATTCAACAACTTGGATGAAATAGACAAATACTTTGCAAGACACATACTCCCAAAACTCACACAGTAACAAATAAATAACATGAATAGCCCTATATCTATTAAGAAAATTGAATTTGTAGTTTAAAAACCGCCCACAAAGAAAATTTCAGCTTAATATGGCTTCACTGGTGAATTCTATAAAGCATTTAAGGAAGAAATAATACCAGTTCTGTGCAAACTCTTTGAGAAAATAGAAGAGGAGGGAACACTTCCCAAGTCATTCTATGAGGGATAACAAAACCAAAGACATTAAGAAAAAACACCATTATAGACCACCATCCCTTATAATATAGATACAAAAAATTTGAAGAAAATTTTAGCAAATCACCTCCTCTAGTATATATTGGGTTGGCCAAAAAGTTCGTTCGGGAGTTTGTAATTTCTTATGGACAAATCCGAACAAACTTTTTGGCCAACCCAATAAAATGATTAAAAACATCATGACCATATAGGGCTTATCTCAAGAATACAATTTTGGCTTATTCTCTAAAAATTGGTCAGTGGAATTCATCATATTAACAGACTAAAAGAGAAAATCTAGGGACTTCCCTGATGGCACAGTGGTTAAGAATCCGCCTGTCAATGCAGGGGACACGGGTTTGATCCCTGGTCCGGGAAGATCCCACATGCCACGGAGCAGCTAAGCCCGTGCACCACAACTACTGAGCCTGTGCTCTAGAGCCCACGAGCTGCAACTACTGAAGCCTGCGTGCCTAGGGCCGACGCTCCGCAACAAGAGAGGCCACCGCAATGAGAAGCCCGTGCACTGCAACAAAGAGTAGCCCCCGCTCACTGCAACTAGAGAAAGCCCGCACACAGCAACGAAGACCTAATGCAGCCAAAAATAAAATAAAATAAATTTATTAAAAAAAAGAGAAAATCCATAATCACTTCACTAGACGAGGAAAAAACATTTGACAAGATTTAATACCCATTCATGATTTAAAACACACACACACACAAACACACATACACTCTCTGGAAACTAGAAGAAGGGAACTTCCTAAACCATATAAACAGCATCTATGAAAAATCTATGACTAACATCATACTTAATGGAGAAGGACTTAATGGTTTCCCCTTAAGATTGGGAATAAGGCAAAGATACCCACTCATATCATTTCTATTCAATATTGTACTATATTGTACTAAAGGCCCTAGCCAGTGCCATGGCTAAGAGATAAAAGGTAAACAAATCAGAAAGGAAGAACAAAAACCATCTTTTTCTGCAGCCTAATAAAGCTACTAGAAATAATAATTTAGCAAGATTGCAGGATACAAGGTCCTATCACTTGTTTTTCTATATACCAGAATGAACAATTAGAAATTTAAATTAAAAGCATGATTTATAAGAACACCAAAATTTTAAATACTTAGGTGTACATCTAATGAAATAAATGCAAGAGCTACACACTGAGAAACTACAAAACTTTACTGAGAGAAATTAAAGACCTATATAAATGCAAAGATACAGCATGTTTATGGATCAGAAAACTAAATATTGCTAAGATGACAATTCTCTGCAACTTGATCTATAGAGCCAACACAACCCCAGTCCAAATACCAGCAGATTTTTAATAGGCATGGCAACTTTTACAGCTCAATAATAAGAACACAAAAAATCTGATTTTAAAAATGGGTATAAGATCTGAAACAGACACTTCACCAAAGAAGAGTTATAAATAATAAAATGCTCAACATCATTAGGCATTAGAGAAATGAAAACAACAACAACAGCAAAAAACCCACAACACAATGCAATTTAAAAAGAATGATAATGCCAAATGTTACAAGGATGTGGAGCAATCACAACCTCATATGTTGGAGGTGGGAATGCCTGATGGCATAGCCACTTTGGAAAACAGTTTGGCAGTTTTTTAGAAAGTTAAACATACATTTACTTTATGAACTGGCAATCCCACTCCTAGATTTACCCAAAAGAACTTAAAACATGTGTCCATACAAATATGTATTGCAGCTATATTCATAATAGTCAAACCTTGGAAACAACCCTAATGAATCAGCTGGTAAATGGATAAACAAATGGTGCTATGTCCAGGTAACAGAAGACCACTCAACAATAAAAGGAACAACCCAGTGATACAAGCAGCAACCTGGACGAATCTCAGAAGCATTATGCAGAGTGAAAGAAACCAGACACAAAGACTACATACTGTATAAGTCCACTTATCTGAAACTTTAGAAGAGGTGTAATTATAGGGATAGAAAGCAAATCAATGATTGTCAGGCGCTAAGGGCTGGGAGGTGAGGACTGTCTGCAAAGAGACACAGGGAATGTCTTGGCGTGATGAAATGTTCTGTATCGTGATTGTGGTAGCAACTGCATAACAGTATGTATCTGTTAGCACTCAGTAAAGTATATACTTTAAATTGCTAGATTTTATTGTGTATAAATTATACCTCAATGAAGTGTTTTATTTTTGATTTTTTTTTAATATAGAGAGAGGTGAAAAATCCACAAAGTCCACTGCATAAGGATGGTGACAAAAATATACATACATTCTTTGGAATTCCAATGCTGAGTTCCCTAGACAATTGGAATCTTTAATCTGACCTATGCTGGTAGGAAAGGAAAGTGTAGAGTGAACTAACTAAGGTACAAAGGGTATCCCGGTATGCAACCTACTTCAGATGCTTGAGATGGGGTGGGCTGGGGAAGAAAGAGACGTGAATTTGGAATGCAATGCTAAGATAAGCATCTTCCAGCCAGCTCTACAAAGCAAGTTAATTTGTGGTTCCCATTTAATCAACATATACACCTAGAGCACCTACTATGAGTCCGGCAGTGTCAGTCCCTTGGCAAAACATAAAGATGAATAAGACAAGGCATGTGTCTTTAAAAGCAAAACCAGGATTACAATACAAAGTCATCAGCGCAAAGTGCTGCTGAAATATCAAGAAGGATCTATCTACTCATCTAAAAAACATTTATTGAGTCCTAATTATATTCCAGGCACTGTATGAAGGGCTTTGAATACAATGATGGGCAAAACAGCCACAGAACTCCCTCTCTCACAGATGAGTCGGCCATTAATAAAGGAATCACACTGCACTCATTGGGATTCTTGATTATAAACATGACACTGACTCTGGTTAAGTTAAGCAGAAAAATGACCTCCTGCAAGAGTATCAGATGACTCACAGAATTGATAGAAATGTTAAAGAGCCAGACTAAGGCAGGAACCAAAAGAGGCTAGGCATAGTCAAGACTCTGCTACAGGAACTAGCATCTGCCTCTAATGACTGCCACCCATGGATACTTGCCACCATGACACTGAACTCTCCCTCTGCCCAGACTCTAATCAGCCCTGTGCTTTTTGCAAATTTCCCTCAAGATTTATTTGCTTGTCCAGGCTTAGATCATGTGCCTGCCTGGATGTGGGGAGAAGAAATGGTCTTCTCCCCCTTTGGTTTTTTGTACTAGGGGGCAGAGTCTTAGTTAATGGGTGAAAAGGATAGAAAAGAGTGCGTCGACAAAAAAAAAAAAAAAAAAGAACAACCTAAAAGTTGAGAATTATGTTTTATTTGGCAGACTTTCAGAGGACTTCAGGCCCGAGAGGCAGCCTCTCAGATTGCCCTGAGGGACTGCCCTGAAGAGGTGAGGGAGGAGCCAGGATTTATAGGAGTTTTGCAACAAAGACCAGGTAGTGGGAACATCAAAAGATTACTGTTAATTAAAGAAAACCAGACATCTCAAGTTAATGAATTTAGCACTTTTCTATGTATGGGAACATGCAAGAGACTGGGCTCATTGAAATAATTCCTTTGATATGCACCTTAGCTATCTAGGGCCAGTATCCTTTTCTTTCCCATCCTGAGTCCCTTCAGAATGCACCGTTGGGGGTGGCTGTAGTGGCTGAGGGCTTGATGGTGGGCATCCTGTTTGTTTCCACCGTGAGTTCCCTCAGGTTCACCATTGGGGGTAGCGGTAGTGGCTGATGGCTGCAACATTCTTTGTTTACTGATACGACAGGCAACATTTTGCATTCACCAGTGTTCCAAGAAGAGGAAACTGCACGTTCTGAGGTCCCACGGTAGGAGGGAGCATGATGCATATCAGGCACTGAAAGTAGGGTGGACCATTCAGCACCTTGAGGGCCATGTTTGAAGGTTTTGACTTTTCCAAGTGCAATGAGAAGCCATTGTGGGATGTTAAGCAAGGAATGAGATAATTGAATTTGTGTGTCTAAAAGATTACTTGCACTCTGGAGAAAAAAATGGAAGGAACAAGAAAAGGAAGTAGAGTGATCAGTTACTTGGCTACTCCAATGATCCAGGCTAGAGGTTGACTCAAGTGGTGGCAGTAGAAGTGGAGAGACAAGGATAGTCAAGAGCTCTGTAGAAGGCACATAGGACAGGCTGTGATGGTAGCCAGATGTGGGAAGTGAGACAGAAGTGGATCTAGGATGACTCCTAGGTTTCTGACTGGCATAACTGGACTAACGGTGGTACCAACCATTGGGAAAGGGAACACAGCGAGAGGACCTGTTTCGCAGAGAAAATAATTTGTTTTAGTATTCAACCTGTTTACCATGAAATGGCTTCAGATACCCAAAAAGCAATATCAAGTAAATGAGAGAATCTCAGCCCAAATGAGTTAAAAAAAAAAAAAAAAAAAAAAGGATAATGGAGGGTTAGTAATACACAAATTGCAAGGTAAAAAAAAAATCACGGAGGTAGGTCATCAGACACAACTGGAGTCAGAAGTTGAAATAATATTAAGGTGATTCATTTTCTCTCCTCATTGCTAAGAAAAAGTAATATTAATCCATTCAAATGAAAAATATTTCTTAAAAAAAAGCTATGACCTCAAAAATGTCCCAGAATCAAGTAAGAAAGAAAGATGGACGGACTGAATCACCTTCAAAATGCCATCCAGCCCTAAGGTTCTATTATATTGTCTAAGTTTTGAATTGTCTAGAGTGTTGATTTATTCCTATTCAAACAAATTGGTTCCATTTTTTAACAGTAATAGTTTTATTATTACTATTACTATTATAATTATTATTATTTCAAGCAAGCTACCTCCATTTCCCTGATATAAATTTTAAGGGGCAATAATGATGTGTTAGATAAAAGCATGAAGTTTGGGGGCAGAGGGAATTCCCTGGCCGTCCAGTGGTTAGGGCTCCACACTTCCACTGCAGGGAGCATGGGTTCCATCCCTGGTCAGGGAACTAAGATCCCGCATGCCATGCAGCATGGCCAAAAAAAAAAAAAGGTTTGAGGGCAGAGAGTTCTGGGTTCCAATTCCATCAAACATTAATCAGTTATGCAAACCTACACAATATATTTCACTTTTCTGAGCCTCAGTTTTCTAGTTTTCAAAATGAGAATAATAACAGTGCTTATGTCATAATTTTTATGAAGATTAAAAGTGTTCTTGAATATAAAAAAAGCAATGTCAGGTAGGTGGTTGGACATATGAACCTGGAACTCAGAGGAAAAGTCTGTGTGAAAGATATAAATTTGTGGATCATATGTATACCAATAAGAATTGTTAGGAATGACATCACCCAGGAAAAGAGTAGAGATAATGGCCAAGGCCCAGGACTGTGCATTGTGGAACTCCTGAATTAGACTTCCTGGGCATTATCAGAGTAGGAAACTTCTTAATGAGGTTTGAAATTATGAGCAATTATCTAGATGCAGAAGAAAGGAAAGGGTATTTTGACAAAGTGTGAACAGGAGGAGAGAGGCCTAAAGCTACATGGAGTATTCTGGAAAAGGAGAGATGTTCAGTGAGGCTGGAAGGTACATGAGAGAGTGATGGGTGCTGGGGCTGATATGGTAGACACTGAGTAGTTGTGCATACCAGGAGTTTAGACTTTCCTGTAAGCCATGCATGAAGTTTTATGATCAGAGTAATAGGGTTTGTTTGTAAAAACAAAATTTACCCAACAATGCAGAGGCCAGCCAAGAGAAAGAAGAGCTTGGAATCAAAAAGAACCAGTCAGGAGGCAAGTACAACAATCCACCCACAAGGAGCTAAGTGTTCCTCTAAGGTAAGGAGATATATGTGTCACATATGTGTGAGATGTTTTGGAAGTAGCACCCACAGGACTTACTAATGGACCATGTGTGAAGGAGAGAGGGGCATTAAGAGGGGCATCCAGGCCCCTAGAAAGTTAGGTTAAAAGAAATGCACACATCCAACAATAAGTATCATTTGTTAACAGGCTGCCAGGAGAATCATAGCAGAACCACCAGCTCTAATTAGGTGAGGTCATCCTATGAAGTTAGGCTATCAGTAGGCCACAATCTGTGGTGCTGTGAGATCCATTTTGCCTGAAGTTCTTGGATTATACAACACAGGTGGTGAAAGCAACAATGTTAGATTATAGCCTGTATGATCAGATGGATGGTGGAGCCATTAACTGAAACAGGGAATATGACTGCTAGCAGCTCAAAGAGCTGGTGGCCACTGCAAAAGAACTTTGCCAATAAAGGAGATATGGGGAGTAATTAAGATTTCAGGAGCAACCAGAGGAGGAAACATACACATGGATGTTTAGGAAAATAGAACAGTGCCTGTCATGGGAGAACTGAACCAGAATACTGTTAGGCAGGGGACTCAAAGAGTAGATTCACCTATCCTTCTCAAACTCTTCCAAAATATAGCAGAGGGAGGAACACTCCCAAACTCATTCTACGAGGCCACCATCACCTTGATACCAAAACCAGACAAGGATGTCACAAAGAAAGAAAACTACAGGCCAATATCACTGATGAACATAGATGCAAAAATCCTCAACAAAATACCAGCAAACAGAATCCAACAGCACATTAAAAGGATCATACACCATGATCAAGTGGGGTTTATTCCAGGAATGCAAGGATTCTTCAATATACGCAAATCAATCAACGTGATACACCATATTAACAAATTGAAGGATAAAAACCATATGATATTCTCAATAGATGCAGAGAAAGCTTTCGACAAAATTCAACACCCATTTATGATGAAAACCCTGCAGAAAGTAGGCATAGAGGGAACTTTCCTCAACATAATAAAGGCCATATATGACAAACCCACAGCCAGCATCGTCCTCAATGGTGAAAAACTGAAACCATTTCCACTAAGATCAGGAACAAGACAAGGTTGCCCACTCTCACCACTCTTATTCAACATAGTTTTGAAGTTTTAGCCACAGCAATCAGAGAAGAAAAGGAAATAAAAGGAATCCAAATCGGAAAAGAAGAAGTAAAGCTGTCACTGTTTGCAGATGACATGATCCTATACATAGAGAATCCTAAAGATGCTACCAGAAAACTACTAGAGCTAATCAATGAATTTGGTAAAGTAGCAGGATACAAAATTAATGCACAGAAATCTCTGGCATTCCTATATACTAATGATGAAAAATCTGAAAGTGAAATCAAGGAAACACTCCCATTTACCATTGCAACAAAAAGAATAAAATATCTAGGAATAAACCTACCTAAGGAGACAAAAGACCTGTATGCAGAAAATTATAAGACACTGATGAAAGAAATTAAAGATGATACAAATAGATGGAGAGATGTACCATGTTCTTGGATTGGAAGAATCAACATTGTGAAAATGACTCTACTACCCAAAGCAATCTACAGATTCAATGCAATCCCTATCAAACTACCACTGGCATTTTTCACAGAACTAGAACAAAAAATTTCACAATTTGTATGGAAACACAAAAGACCCCGAATAGCCAAAGCAATCTTGAGAACGAAAAATGGAGCTGGAGGAATCAGGCTCCCTGACTTCAGACTATACTACAAAGCTACAGTAATCAAGACAGTATGGTACTGGCACAAAAACAGAAAGATAGATCAATGGAACAGGATAGAAAGCCCAGAGATAAACCCACGCAAATATGGTCACCTTATCTTTGATAAAGGAGGCAGGAATGTACAGTGGAGAAAGGACAGTCTCTTCAATAAGTGGTGCTGGGAAAACTGGATAGGGACATGTAAAAGTATGAGATTAGATCACTCCCTAACACCATACACAAAAATAAGCTCAAAATGGATTAAAGACCTAAATGTAAGGCCAGACACTATCAAACTCTTAGAGGAAAACATAGGCAGAACACTCTATGACATAAATCACAGCAAGATCCTTTTTGACCCACCTCCTAGAGAAATGGAAATAAAGACAAAAATAAACACATGGGACCTAATGAAACTTAAAAGCTTTTGCACAGCAAAGGAAACCATAAACAAGACCAAAAGACAACCCTCAGAATGGGAGAAAATATTTGCAAATGAAGCAACTGACAAAGGATTAATCTCCAAAATTTATAAGCAGCTCACGCAGCTCAATAACAAAAAAACAAACAACCCAATCCGAAAATGGGCAGAAGACCTAAATAGACATTTCTCCACAGAAGATATACAGACTGCCAACAAACACATGAAAGGATGCTCAACATCTTTACTCATTAGAGAAATGCAAATCAAAACTACAATGAGATATCATCTCACATCAGTCAGAATGGCCATCATCAAAAAATCTAGAAACAATAAATGCTGGAGAGGGTGTGGAAAAAAGGGAACACTCTTGCACTGCTGGTGGGAATGTGAATTGGTACAGCCACTATGGAGAACGGTATGGAGGTTCCTTAAAAAACTACAAATAGAACTACCATATGACCCAGCATTCCCACTACTGGGCATATACCCTGAGAAAACCATAATTCAAAAAGAGACATGTACCAAAATGTTCATAGCAGCCCTATTTACAATAGCCCGGAGATGGAAACAACCTAAGTGTCCATCATCGGATGAATGGGTAAAGAAGATGTGGCACATATATACAATGGAATATTACTCAGCCATAAAAAGAAATGAAATTGAGCTATTTGTAGTGAGGTGGATGGACCTAGAGTCTGTCATACAGAGTGAAGTAAGTCAGAAAGAGAAAGACAAATACTGTATGCTGACACATATATATGGAATTTAAGAAAAAAAATGTCATGAAGAACATAGGGGTAAGACAGGAATAAAGACACAGACCTACTAGAGAATGGACTTGAGGATATGGGGAGGGGGAAGGGTAAGCTGTGACAAAGTGAAAGAGCGGCATGGACATATATACACTACCAAACGTAAGGTAGATAGCTAGTGGGAAGCAGCCGCATAGCACAGGGAGATCAGCTCGGTGCTTTGTGACCGCCTGGAGGGATGGGATAGGGAGGGTGGGAGGGAGACGCAAAAGGGAGGGGATATGGGAACATATGTATATGTATAACTGATTAAATTTGTTATAAAGCAAAAAATTAAAAAAAAAAAAGAGTAGATTCCAATACTTTTTGTTGGAGATGTTGAACCAATGAGCAAAACAAATTCGGCAATGTCTAAATGTTGAGGGGGGTTGGGAGCAGGGTGGCAGAGCAGGGTTACATTAATCTATATTTATATTTAAAGTAGTTTTCTTTTCATGACAAAACTACAGCTAACATCATACTCAATGGTTAAAAACTGAAAGCATTTCCTCTAAGATCAGGAACAAGACAAGGATGGCTGCTCTTGCCACTTTTATTCAAGTCCTAGCCACAGCAATCACGCAAGAAAAAGAAATAAAAAGAATTCAAATTGGAAAGGAAGAAGTAAAACCGTCACTGTTTGCAGATGACATGATAATATACATGAAAATCCTAAAGATGCTACCAGAAAACTACTAGAGCTCATCAATGAACTCAGTAAACTTGCAGGATATAAAATTAATATACAGAAATTGGTTACATTTCTGAACACTTACAACAAACTATCAGAAAGAGAGACTAAGGAAACAATCCCATTTACCATAGCATCAAAAAGAATAAAATACCTAGGAATAAACCTACCTAAACAGGTAAAAGACCTGTTTCCTGTACTAGGAAAACTATAAGACTCTGGTGAAAGAAACTGAAGATGGCACAAACAGATGGAAAGATATACCGTGTTCTTGGATTGGAAGAATTAATATCGTTTAAATGACCATACAGGGCTTCCCTGGTGGCACAGTGGTTGAGAGTCTGCCTGCTAATGTGGGGGACGCAGGTTCAGGTCCTGGTCTGGGAGGATCCCGCATGCCTCAGAGTGGCTAAGCCCATGAGCCACAGCTGCTGGGCCTGCGTGTCTGGAGCCTGGGCTTCGCAGCAGGGGGGGCCGCGACAGTGAGGGGCCTGCATGCCACGATGAGGGGTGGCCCCGGCTTGCTGCAGCTGGAGGGGGCCCTCGCGCAGAAACGAAGACCCAATGCAGCAAAAATTAATTAATTGATTAATAAACTCCTACTCCCAACATCTTCTTTAAAAAAAAAAATCACCATACTACCCAAGGCAATCTATAGATACAATGCAATCCCTGTCAAACTATCAGTGACATTTTTCACAAAACTAGAGCAAATAATTTAAAAATTTGTACAGAAACACAAAAGACCACAGATAGCCAAAACAATCTTGAGAAAGAAGAACAGAGCTGGAGAAATCACACTCCCTGACTTCAGACTATAATACAAAGCTACAGTCATCAAAAGAGTATGGTAATGGCACAAAAACAGCCACACACAGATCAATGGAGAGTCCAGAAACAGACCAATGCACTTATAGTCAATTAATCTATGACAAAGGAGGCAAGAATATACAATGGAGAAATGACAGTCTCTTTGATAGGTGGTGCTGGGAACACTGGACAGCTATATGTAAAGGAATGAAATTAGAACATTACCTAACACCATATACAAAAATCAACTCAAAATGGATTAAAGACCTAAATGTAAGACTGGAAACCATAAAACTCCTAGAAGAATACATAGGCAGAACACTCTTTGACCTAAATCGTAGCAATATTTTTTGGAAAAGTCTCCCAAAGCAAAAATAAACAAATGGGACCTAATTAAACTTAAAAGCTTTTGCACATTAAAGGAAACCATCAACAAAATGAAAAGACAATTTACTTAATGGGAGAAAATATTTGCAAATGATATGACTGATAAGGGATTAATATCCAAAAAATATAAACAGCTCATACAACTCAACATCAAAAAAACAAAACAATTTGCTTAAAAAATGGGCAGAAAACCTGAATAGACATTTTTCCAAAGAGGACATGCAGATGGCCAACAGGCACATGAAAAGACACCCAACACAGCTAATCATCAGGGAAATGCAAATCAAAACCACAGTGAGATATCACCTCATGCTTGTCAGAATGGCTATCATCAAAAAGGACACAAATAACAAATGTTGGCAACAATGTGGAGAAAAGGGTACCCTCATACACTGTTGGTGGGAATGTCAATTGATGCAGCCACTGTGGACAACAGTATGGAGTTTTCTCAGAAAACTAAAAATAGAACTACCATACGTCCCAGCATCTCCACTCCTGGGTATATATCCAGAAAAGAAACGAAAACACTAATTCAAAATGATACATGCACCCCAGTGTTTGTAGCAGCATATTTACAATTGCCAAGGTATGGAAACAACCTAAGTGTCCATCAACAGATGAATGGATAAAGAAGATGTGTTATATATACATATATACATTTGTGTGTGTATACACACACACACACACACATACACATACATACAAAGAATACTACTCAGCCATAAAAAAAGAATGAAATTTTGCCATTTGAAACAACATGGATGGACTTGGAGGGTATTATGCTAAGTGAAATAAGTCAGAGAAAGACGAATACTGTATGATACCACTTATGTGTGGAATCTAAAAAAATACAACAAACTAGTGCATATAACTAAAAAGGAGCAGATATAGAGAATGAACTAGTGGTTTCCAGTGGGGAGAGGGAAAGGGGAGGGGCAATATAAGAGTAGGGGATTATGAGGTATAAACTATTATGTATAAAATAAGCTACAAGAATATATTATACAACACAGGGACTATAGCCAACATTTTATAACAACTATAAATGGAGTATAACCTTTAAAAATCGTGAATCACTATATTTGTACACTTATAATTTATATAATATTGCACATCTACTATACTTCAATAAAAAAATAAAAAATAAAAATTCAGGTGGTCAAAAAAATAATAAAGTAGATTTCTTTTCAACAACATATAGTTGGGTATTTTTTTTTGATCCACTCTACTAATCTTTACCTTTTAACAGGTATACTTAGACCATTGACATTTTAAAGTGATTATTGATACAGTTGGATTAATATCTGACATACTTGTTACTATTTTCTATTTACTGACCTTATTATTATTTCCTATTTTTGTCTTCCACTCTTTTTCTGTCTTTTGTGTTGTTTTTTTTAAATAAATTTATTTATTTTTATTTTTGGCTGCATTGTTTCTTTGTTGTTGCTTGTGGGCTTTCTCTAGTTGCAGTGAGTGGGGGATATACTCTTCATTTTGGTGCTCAGGCTTCTCATTGCAGTGGCTTCTCGTTGTGGAGCATGGGCTCTAGGCTCATGGGCTTCAGTAGTTGTGGCACACGGGCTCAGTGGGTGTGGCTCATGGGCTCTAGAGCGCAGGCTCAGTAGTTGTGGCACACAGGCTTAGTTGCTCCATGGCATATGGGATCTTCCTGGACAAGGGATTGAACCCATGTCCCTTGCATTGGCAGGCATATTCTTAACCACTGTGCCACCAGGGAAGTCCCTCTTTTGTGGTTTTATTTCAGCATTTTATATTATTCAAATTTCTCTCCTGTCTTAATAATTATATCAATTATAATTGATATCAATTTTACTTTTTTTATTGTTTTTTTTTAGTAGTTGCCCTAGAGTTTGTAATATACATTGACAACTAATCCAAGTGTACTTTCAAATAGCACCATATCCCTTCACAGGTAGTGCAAGTACCTTATAATAGCACAATATTCCCAAATCCTCCCTCCCATCTCTTGTATGATTGCTGTTATTCATTTCACTTATGCATAAATTATAATCATCAAATACACTGCTATTATTTTCTCAAACAAACTGTTATCTGTTAGATAAATTAAGAATACAAAATGAAAGTTTTTATTTTACCTTCACTTATTCCTTCTTTAATGCTCTTTCTTTCTTTATGTAGATCCCAGTTTCTGACCTATATCATTTTGCTTCTCTCTGAAGAGCTTTTTCTAATATTTCTTGCAAGGCAAGTCTACTTGCAACAAATTCCCTCAATTTTTATTCATTTAAGAAAGTATTTCTCCATTTTTAAAGGATAATTTCACAGGATACAGATTTCTAGGTTGCTGTTTGTTTTTTTGTGTGTTTTTTCTCTCTCTCTCACAACACTAAATATTTTGCTCCTTTCTTTTTGATTGCTTGGTTTCTGAGGAGAAGTTGGATGTAGTTCTTATCTTTGCTCCTCTATAGGTAAGGTGTTTTTTCCCTCTAGATTGATTTGCTGCAGTTTGAATAAGATATGCTTAGATGGTTTGTAGGCGGACGGGGGAGGTTAGCCTATATGATGTTTTCTGAGTTTCCTGGATCTGTGTGGTTTGCTGTCTGACATTAATTTGGGGAAATTCTCAGTCATTATTGTTTCAAATATTGCTTCTGTTCCTTTTTTTTCTTCTCCTTCAGATTTTCTCATTATGTGTATGAGAGAGGCAACCCAGGACTGAAACGTAGTTCTAATGCCACATGATTTTCGCCATGCTGCTTTATGAAGAGTTTGTTAGAAAATACTTAGTGTTAAGCCATAAATTATTCAACCTGGAAAACTACAGTGGCATAATATGAAGTGAGCCTGAGTGAACAAACAAAACAAAGCAAACACCTGTTTAGGACTCTGATGGGGGTGGAAAAGAGATTACAATTACTGAGCAGTTAGAATATATGAGGTTCTGTGGTCTGGTCTTTACAAACTTTTTCTCTTTTACTCCTCCCAACAGCCCTGTGAAGCAGAGATTATTATTTTCATGTTACCAATGAGGCTATGAAGCACAGGGAGAGTTAACCCTTGGCAATACTGCCAACTTAAAGATTGGCTCTTATGCTTTTGTTCCTTTTTACCTATTTTCCACTCCCTTATCCCCAACATTTCAATCCTCCTCCTTCCTGATGCCCTGAAGTAGGTGAGGCTTCCTTTGAAATTTGAAAATCTCATCCTTGACAATCTCAGAAAAAAAAGTTGATAGAAAAATTAGGTGCTTTAACCTTATCTCTTGATTGGCTTGATTTTATTGTCAAAGAAGTGTGTGTGTGTGTGTGCGTGCACACGTGTGTTTAAAATGGGCTCTATTTTCCTTGTTTCCTTCTTTCCTTCCTTCTGTTTTCTTCACCCCCCCCTTTATTTTCTTTTGTGTTTAGAAATGTCTGCCTTTTGCCTTGCAACTCGAAAGACAGCTTGGCTTGGTATAATATCATTGGGTCTTACATTCTTTCTGTCAGAAATTGTAGGTACTGCTCACCTGTCTTTTGTGGAAAAGTAGGGGGACAGCCTGACCTTTCCCCATTGTAGGTAGATAGCCTTTTCTGCTTGAATGCCTCAGGAAAACTTTCTTTATCCATAAAGTTAAATATCTTAATCAATGTCTATTGTTTTACATCAAATAATCTCTGGGTATATGGTGTACCACCATTTCAATAGGAGATTTCATTCTTTCATTTCAGGGAAATTTTCCTTCATTGTATTTCTGAATAATTTTTATCTTCTATTGTTGAGTATGCTATTTCAGGGACAATAATTATCTATATTTTGTATCATCTCGACCTGAACATCTTATTTTGTCTCTAATTGTTTTAATTTCTTTGTAGTTTTCTGCTGTGTTCATAGTGATTATTTTAAGTCATTCTTCAATGCCAGTAACTCTTCAGTTGTGTCTAGACTGTTCTTTGATTTCTAATTTATTTGTTAGATCTGTAATAGTATTATTTTGATTCTGATCGGTTTCCTCAGCCTTGCAAGTCTCTTTCATCTCTTTCTGTTGTTTCAGCATTTTGTCTTTGAGTTCTTATTTATTGATAGCATATTTTAAAGTTTTTCTTTAGCACAAGACAATCTGGGGGAGTTTTATTCTGGTTTTTGGGGGTTGTTTTCTTCCAGGCTGTTTCCTTTGTGTCTGGTTCTGTCTCTCTCTCTGGCACATTTACAAGGTTGACATGACTTTGTTTTTGGACATGCCATTTATTTTCATTTTGCTCAAGCTACAGTTGGGCAGTTCTGTATACTCTCCAGTCTCTCTGACCTACTGTACTTCTCCCTGACCTTCTTTGTACCTTCCCCGGAAACTATCAGCCCAGTGGATAGCAACTTGGGGGCTGGATGTGATTTTCTATTTACTTTCCTGCAGCAGGAGACTTGAGAGGGGGAGAAGAGCTCCTCTGGACCTGCTTGCAGCCCTTGCTGGGATCCTGGACTGCATTCTCTCTTCTGAGCCCCAGCGAATGTCCTTTACCAGGGCCGGTCTTCCCAGTGAGGGCCAGGAATCTCCTAATCCATGGACTCTGGTTGGCTCCTCCAACTCAGCAATGACCTTGGAAAACTGGCAGGCCCTGTCAACCCCTCTTTCCTCAGCCAGGATTTGTGATGGTGCAGAGAGTGGCTCCTATGCTCAGAGTTTCCACAGTAACTCACCCTTCTGGCCACTTCTCTTCAAATCAAGGTGAATTCAGAGTATCAGAATTTTGTTGACTCACCTCTCTCAGTTCTCTTTCTGAGGAGCGGGCATGGTAAGCAAGGTTAAGAGCTACTCTTCAAACTTTATTACATGAAGTTTTATCCTTTTTCAATTTTGATTGCTGCTGATGAATTTTTGGCCTTTTGAAAAACAATATTTTTGTTCATTTCATTATGTACTGAGGGAGAAATGTTCTCTGATCTTATTTCCTTTACCCCAAAGTTTCAGAACAACTTTGCATCAAGCACTACTGGTGATTCCAAGTGGATGGTTCATGAACCAAACTTAGAAAAAAAACAAAGCATGAAATACAGAGTCAAGGTAAAAATAAAATTAAGGATGGGTGGAAAGCAGAGAGCCTTATTTTGTATTGGCTTTAAATAGTGCGAAGGTTCCTAATATCATGTTTACTTAAATAATATACTTATTATACTTAAAAGCTAAGAAAAAAGCCAGGACACATTGCTTTTACCTTTCCCAATGTTAAAAAGCACTGAAGGTGAATAGGGGCAGGTTAAAAGCCTCATATATTAAATACATTTAAAAAAGAAATTCAAAGCATTTTCACAATCACATAAGGTATCAGAGTGGCATTAAAATGTGTCCCAAGTACACAGTATCCTTTCCCAAGATGTCTCCTTCTAAAAGCAGATGAGCTGAGCACCTCTGACTTTACCATACTTTTCATTTCTTTATCTTACAGAGTGAAACTAAGTCTTTCATCACTTTAAGAGATTAATTCTGTGTGCTTACTTCAACAAGACTTGATGTTTTCCATTTGTGCTCAGCCACATTTTAAGCAACACCCTGGGAGATAGTCAGTGCTCTGTACAGGGATTTCACTGCACAGTTCACATAGAGATAAGCAAAAGGGTGGATAAATCCTTAGGTGCAGCTTTAATTTTGTTGCCAGAAAAAAAAAAACTCAAAAAACCAACCAGTGTTCGGAATCCATCAGGCTTAGCTTCTCTGATGTGCCTCTACGAAGTGCATCAGGCAGCAAACAGCACATATTGGGACTTGACCTCCCTGAATCACAGCTGCCAGACAGACCCAGGAGGCTTGGTCCTTGGAGTCCAGTGACCATGCTGCCCAGTGTTGCAGGTCACCAGTTCTTGAGAGCTGCTTATCCTGTTTTCAGCATTTGGCAGATGTGCTTCACCATTAGCTCAAGTCTCCCTGTGTTCCTTAGATGATTCACAATGACTGCTCCACATGTCACCTTAACCGAGTGAGCACAATGGCAAGAGCTGTCTATTCATTTTAAAGTGTACGAATGCCTCCTAGTCACAGTGACTAAAGAGACTATGTGAGCCAATGGCCAATAAATACCATTGATTTCCTCATATGCTTCACAATGACTAGTTATGTATAGTTATGGGGGCAGGGTGGCAGTGGTTGGGCTCCTGTCTCCACCAGTAGGTTTTTTCCTTTTATTTATTTATTTGGCTGCATTGGGTCTTCCTTGTGGCATGTGGGCTTCTCTCTAGTTGTGGTACACGAGCTTAGTAGTTGCAGCACATGGGCTCTCTAGTTGTGGTGCAAGGGAGCACTCTAGAATGTGTGGGCTTAGTTTCCCCGCAGCATGTGGGATCTTAGTTCCCTGACCAGGGATCAAACCCACGTCCCCTCCATTGGAAGGCAGATTCTTAACCACTGGACCACCAGGGAGGTCTCTCCACCACTAACTAACTGCATGACAGAGCTAGGTACTTACCCTCATCAGGTTCTTTATCTGTGAAATGGGGATAATAATGGCACCCATTGGGAAGATTTAAAAAAAGCTAATCTACAGGGAATTCTTAGCCCTGTGTAAATGACACAGCCATTGAACATGATTGTCATCATACTATTTTATTAGAGAAGTCTGGAACCAAAGGTTCAAGATTATACATGTTAAATTTCTATTGAGTTGCTTTAGCAATGAATACAAATATAGTGAAGTACTTCTGAAACCATATGCTCTTTACTTTCAAGTTTTTTGTTTTGTTTTTTTGCGGTACGCAGGCCTCTCACTGCTGTGGCCTCTCCCGCTGCGGAGCACAGGCTTCGGACGCACAGGCTCAGTGGCCATGGCTCACAGGCCCAGCCGCTCCGCAGCATGTGGGATCTTCCCGGACCGGGGCACGAAGCTGTGTCCCCTGCATCGGCAGGCAGACTCCCAACCACTGCACCACCAGGGAAGCCCCATTTTCAAGTTTTAAAAATTTATTTTTAACTGAATAAAACCACCACCTGGTTTTATGGATGAAGACTCAAAGAAATACAGAGACCTCCCTGGGGTCACAAAGCTGACTAGAGGTAAAGTCAATACTAATAAACCTCTAGCAACCTTACTTTGAGT
This sequence comes from Hyperoodon ampullatus, assembly GCF_949752795.1. NCBI lineage: Eukaryota > Metazoa > Chordata > Mammalia > Artiodactyla > Ziphiidae > Hyperoodon > Hyperoodon ampullatus. Next base: position 46,873,922 of record NC_136919.1, on the reverse strand, counting down.
CCAGTGCTCTTTTTAATACATTACCTTGACTTTCTTTGTGTGATCATATTCATCAATGGAGGTTCTCATATTGTAGCCATGTTTCTATACGGACTTTCTAGATGTTAGTAACTTCACATTTTAGCTGTTGTAAGAGAGAGCCTCAAAATAGCCCTGGGTTAAACAAGACATTTACCTCTCTTGTTAAAGTTCAGCTAAGCAATCTGGGCTGGTATGGTGGCCCTGCAATCATCAGAGACCAAGGCTTCTATTTTGATTCCCTGCCCACTTCAGCAGATGGTGTCCATCTTTGGTCCAAGAGGGCAACTCCAGCCTTTACCATCATTTCCACTTTCCAGGAAAGATGTGGAAAAGGATAAAAGTGGGTTCACTACTTTTTTCTAAGAGCACATAACATTTTGGCTCACAACCCATTCACCTGAACTTAGTTATGTAGCTACATCTAGCTGCAAAGGAGGATTGGAAATGTACTTTTTGGATGTATCCACCCAATAATTCTATTTCTATGTAAAAAGGGAAGACTGAATATTGGCGTATAATTAACAGTCTCTGATTCACACACACAATGAGCTTTAAGTAGTTTGATGTTTTTACAAATGTACTAAAGTTTCTAGAGTTGAATACAACAGCTGGAAGGTATACATAGGTCCTAAGTGCCTACAAAGGATAAAATATGGTTCAGGACTGCAGCTTCCACGTAAGGATTTAGGAAGGTGGTATGGGGTTCCACACAATATTTACAAAACCAATAGTGAAAAGATAGATACTAACAAGTGTTGCTGAGAATGTAGAGAAACTATAACTCTTGCACTCTGCTGTTGGGAATGTAAAATGGTGTAGCCACTGTGTAAAACATCTGGCAGTTTCTTAAAATGTTAAACATAGAGGTATTGTATGACCCAACAATTCCAATCCTAGTTATCTGCCCAAGAGAAATGAAACATCATGTCCCACAAAGATTTGTATGTGAATGTTTATAGGAACATTAACATGGATAGCAATATCCAAAAAGTAGAAACAACCCAAATGTCCATGAACTGGCAAATGGATAAATAGAATGTGGTACATCTATGCAGTGCAGTACTATTCCAGCAATAAAAAGTAACCCAGTACTGATATATGTTCCAACATGGATGAATCTCAAAAACGTTGTGTTAAATGAAAGAGGCCAGATACAAAACACCACATATTGTATAATTTCATTTATATGAAATACCCAGAATAGGCAAATCTATAAGGACAGGAAGTAGATTAGTGGTTGCCTAGGGCTGGGGCTAGGAATGGGAGTAGGGGTAGGGTGGGGTGGGGTGGGAGAATTCTGACTGCAAATAAGCATGAGGGTGTGTGTGTGTGTGTATGTGTGTGTGTGTGTGTGTGGTGATGGAAATGTTCTAAAATTTTGATTGTGGTAATGGTTATACACTCTGTAAATTTACTAAGAATTATTGAATTGTACAATTTTAAAACGCCAGTGGAAGCAGCATATATATCCTTAACTGGCAGGCACAATAGGCTAAATGAGCAAGGCCAGGCTGGACCAGGGACAGTGTAGGTACTGGAGGTACCAGAGAAGAAAATACTTGTTCTCAGCTTGCAAAGGGCTCAGATCTTAGGTTCGTGATTTTTTACTTCTCACGTGTCCATCCTCATAGCACAGCTGCCTTCTAATTTGATAACTTTACCTCAGATGAGGTCTTTTGTTTTCTGATAACCACACTCAGGCCTCTTGAAATATACTCTTAAATAAATCTTGCTCCTACCATCAGCTCAGCAGTTTTCCTCCAGCTAGATGCAGCCTTCCGTGCGTCTAAGCGTGTTTTTCACTTGTTGTGTAGGCTGAGAAAATCTAGAATTCGAGGACACATCTGATTCATGGCTGGGGATATTAAGTGGTTAAAAACAGCCATAGCCTGTGCCACACTCAGGGATGGGAGGAGGTGAACCAGGAGAGCGGCAGCAGGCAATGGGAGGAGAAAAACCAAGAGTCAGTCATGCTGGACTTCTGCCTGGAGAATAAACATGTGACAGCTCCAGGGGATGTGGGGGAGAGTGAGCCAAGCATGCAACAAAAGCAGCAGGCAGAGTATATTCCCAAGGCCTCTGATGGCCACTCATGATCCTACAGTTTCCATGAGACCAAACCACGCTGATATTCCTAATCATTTATTCGTTGATTCATCCTTCACATATTCAGCAACTAATATGTTTTTGTCCCCCCTGTTGCCAGGAGTAAGGATGCTCCTAAGAGCCTTAACTTGGCTTCTTGTTCTGCCTGCCTCTCAAGCTCAGGTATCATCTCAGTATCTTATAAATTCTCCTTTCATGTTTTTTTTAATTTCAAGGAGTCTGTATCCCCTTGAATTTTATGAAAAAAAATGAGGGCTAAAATTAGCTTCTTGTACCTGCAATATACCAGAAGGTACTACCTTCTCACATTTCTTGAGCACTTTGTTCCCTTCCTTAATATTACAAAGTATTTTCCAAGTTCACATACAAAGCCACAATGCACTTTAGACTTAAGTATGAAAAAAACATTAAATGACCATAACTAGCTCAGTTATCCAATCTGCATGCCAATAACAAAATTAAAAAATGATCAGAGAATTCTTTCCAATGAAACCTCCTGGCCCAGAGAGCTTCGTGAGTAAGCCTTTCAAATGTTCAGAAATCACATGATTCTCATCCTTTGTAAACTCCTTCAAAGATAAAAATATGGAAAACTACCTAATTAATTATTTTAAAAAATTACCTTGGTACCAAATTACCTTGATACCAAAACTTAAAACAACAGCTCTAAACAACAACCAATCTTATATATCAATATGGATGCAAAAACCTTGGGTAAAATACTTACAAATGAAATTAAAGAACATTTTTAGGGACTTTTCACCATGTCCAAGTAAAATTTCCCCAAGAAATGGGAATATACTAATATTAGCATTTGAGACAGACTAAAGATGGCCACAAATTCTTTGACACTCCTCCCAACAAGAGGTAGGGTCTATTGGGCCTCCCCTTGAATCTGGGACAACCTGGCCACACTGACCAGTTTAGAATGGTGGATGTGACACTATGACAGTTATGGGTCTAGGCTTTGTGAGGACTGGCAGCTTTCATTTTGGTTTCTTGGATACCTGAACCACCTGTAAGAAGATGGACTTTCCTACTGGGGAGTCCACATAGAAAGGCTCTGAGAACTATATGGAGAGGAACCAGGGTCTGGCTGGGTACACCCTTCTAGCTATCCCCACTAAGACACCAACAATGAATGAAGCCATCTTGGACCCTCCAGGCCATCCCAGGCATGGCTCCATACCATCAAGTGACCCCACTCAACATCATGTAGAGAGAAGAGTCACCTGACTGAGTCCTGTCCATATTCCTAACCCAATAAATCATGACATATAATAAAACAGTGGTTGTTTTATTTGGGGTAGTCTGTTAAACAACAATAGATAACTGGAACAATGGCTCAGCAACGTGTGAACGGACATTCCACATAAAAAGAAAATATCTAATCTATACATAAAAATGAATCTTCAATCTTGCAAGTAGAGCATAGGGAAACCAACATTGCTATACTACTGTTGAGTGTAGAGTCTGTGTGACCTTTTTGAAAGGTAATTTGGCAATATGCATCCAAATATAAAATTTGCAGACTCATGGTCTAAAAATTTCACTTCTAGGCATTCCTTCTAAGGAAATAACCCATTAAGGGCACGATGATCTATGAACAAAGATATTTTCTGTAGAGTTATATGTAACAGAGAAAAATTGATAGCAGTCTAAATGCTCATCAGCATAGGACTGGTTAAATAAAACACACGCACCCCTCCAATGGCATTACACCAGTTATTAAAAGAGATGCCTGGTAGATATAAACCAAGTTGGTTATATGTCTATCCCTGAGGCCTAGAGTTAGGGGGGGAACTTTCACTTTCTGCTTAACATTTTCCCCTTCCCCCAATCATATATTACGTTTATAAAAGAATAAAGAGAAAGTATTTAAATTTGAAAAAAGTTAAGATACAGTATTTAAAAGGAGTCCTCCATATGGTTCAGCCTAACTGGAGTTCTTCTCTGGGGCTTGGAACTCACCTCACAGTATCTGTTATTTCCTCCTGGGACCATGCAGGGACCAGTATTTGGTAGAGACTAGGATTCAATCGTTCAGCATCTGATATCCCAGCCATCTGCCTCTCAATTTATAAATATCTCTTGGCATCCAGAGCTATAACTACGTATGTATACATGCCCTCTACAGTTAGAATTTGTAAACAGAAAAATTTTGCACCCCTTAGACAGCCCTGGAATTAACAACATAATATGAAGACCTTTTTTTAACCTAAATTTTGAATCTATATCATTAAGCAATGTCTTCACCATCCTACCTCTAGCTCCTTGATTTTGTTTCTCTTAGGAAACCAGTTCCCTGTCCCTTACCTTTGTGTCTTCCTTTCCTGTGCTTTACACATGATGCTCCTGGAGGCTCTGACTGGAGACGCCTCACTCCCTTGTCAACTCCTATGGCTTCAAATCTCATCTCTATGTTAGTGAGTCCTGTTCTCTCCATTGAGTATCTCTAACCCACTTCTAAGAATTTGTCCTACAGCTATACTTTCAAATGTCACAAAGACATATTCAAGAGTTCTCATTACATTATTTGTAATAACAGCAAAAAGTCACAAAGGTAGAAAAAAATTTTGTTATTGTTAGATGAGTCAAGTAAATGATGCTACATTTACGTAATGTGATACAATTCAACCATTAAAAACAATTGATTTACATTATGGAAAGCTATCCAAGACATATTTGTGGGGAGAAAAATAAGATGCAAAGCAATATACACAACATTATCACATTTCTGTTTCTAAAAAATGATAAATAATATACATACAAACACATTCAGTAAAATTCCACCTTAGTATGATAAGTAGAGTCTAAAAAATTCAGCAGCCCAAGATGTGAGTTTCCTTTACTGTGAGGTTAATAAAGTGATGCCATCTGGAGCTGAGGTCGTTTCGAGACCCAAATCCAACCTAGTCCTAACCTCAGTTTGGCGCCACCTGGTGGCAGAAACCGACTCCAGCTTAAATATTACCGGCCGGCAGCTTCTAAAACAGTGGCAGTGCTTCAAAAAATCCTCAGATTCATTGGCTCCCTTACTTAGGGGAGATTGGGTAGGAAATGGAGAGGCGAGAGAGAGAATAATGAAGGTATGGGAACCCATTTTCGCCTCTCCATTTCCCTAGATAGGGTGGCTTGTCACGTTCCCTTCCTCCTACCTCCCCACCACGTCCCACCACCTTTCCCAGAGCCTGGGCTGAGCAAGAACAGGAGGTAACCACATTTATGTCGGAATCTGAGCTCCCCGGGCCATTCTGCTGGTAATAATAATATATAAAATTATATTATAAAATATTAAAACCACACAGGATGGCTATCAAAGTGCTGACCCTCCCTGAGGGATGCAGCGTTGCCCCGGAGGGGTAGAGACTGACAAAAAGTTTCCCACAGCCATAACTGGAGGCTGTCAACCTTTTGTGATGTCAACTGGTATAGGAAGGACATCAACTGACCTTACCAAACAAGCTAAAGGAAGCATTTATTGACTCAGAGACCCTTATTCAAAGATGACCCATGTCCCAAGCTTGCCAGTTATCATCTCCACCTCCCACTGGACATCAAGAACGAGGGAGATATGAGGGAACTAGAAGTTCTCGGTGATGCAGGAATGTGCCTGAAATCACATGCACAATGGCCATCTGGCTCCACATTGGATACCTGGACCACAGTTACTTCATTTTTATTTTTAAAAGCATTCTTTTCTTTCTTGGTTAAGGCAGATGCAGAATGCATGTTTAATAGACTACAAAACTGGCTGTTCTAGTTAGCATAAAGTTTAAGCCAAATCATGTATAAGCCAAAATGACTTCCCCATATCTCAATATGTGAAAATTGCTTCCATCAGTCTTTTTCCTCATTTATTGTACTTGTAGAAATAATATTCTCACTTTTCCTGATTTCTTTGCTTCTTGTTCTTTTGCGCTTAACAACATATTGAGAATTGCTTCTCCTTTTCCTTGTTTCCTTTAGGAAATTAATAATATGTATTAAGTCAAATGACCTACAGATGACTTAAAAAAATCATGTTAGCAACAGTTAATCATGAAAATAACTCTTTAGACAAAGTAGTTAGTTTAGTTTTTTTTTTTTAAGTTAATTAGTATACATATACCATGTAAATAGGAATTCATAGGGAATTCTTTCTGGGATTCTTCTGTTATTCTCCACAATCTTATTTCTCATAATTTTTCTTTATTGCAAAATTCCATTTAAAAATATAAATATCAAAAAAATATATATATATAAATATCATCCATTAGAGTGGTGTTAATTAATCCATAAATAGAATCTATTCTTTCTAAAATCACTCACGGTTTACAAATATTCACATGTAAGTTGACTATACATTTGTAAGTCATGTTTTATTTCTATGTATGGGGAATAATTGATTTTTTAAATTATTTTGTTTAACTCAGCTCCAAAGTATGTTAGCTTCCTAATCTATAAATTGAAGCACTTCCAGATTATTCAGGAAAGTCATCTTCTAAAGCATATATATGCATTATTAGTGATTATTTGCATGTATCCCATGTGTAAATATTTTGGGATGGCTAATTGATATATGCATAATGAAAGCAATTTCTATTTTAGATTAATAAGCAAGAACTTATATCTAACTTTATGCATAGTCAGTATTCCTCACTTTGTATATACATTAAAATTTTATTTTAATAACAGCAATGAAAATAAGAAAAAAGCATGAATTACATTGAGATTAAAAAATCAGAAAAAGCTTGCCTGGGCTTTTTGACATGAAGTATGCAGGAAGATAAAACCCAGGGATATTATTAGTGAGGCATGCTGCTTTGTTTTAAAGAGGCATTCTTTTTTTTAATATAATAAGAAAGAACTATTAATAGCAACTGACTGTAGGCTGCTAAAGAGTTTTTAGAATTAACACATTTTTTTTCTATCACTTAGGATGTGAACTCTCTTCTGGAATTGCAGAACAATTGGCATATATGGAACTGAACACTGAATGGCAAACCAATTTAAAGTATTTTTGAAAAAGAATAATAGAGACAAAAATTCAAAGAAAGTTCAAACTCCTAGACTAGTTCCAAGGATCACACATGAGGCACACAAAACAAGCAGCCTCCAAGTTTGAGGAATGGAGATGGCTGACCCTTTAGGCAGGTAAATCAGAGTCCCCCTTTCCCGTCCCCCCCTCCCAGGTGGAGAAGTCTTGAGGATAGAGTGGCAGAATTTCTTTCTTCACTTAATAAAATAAAAACTTATACATCTACAAATATAATTTTAATCATTTTTTCCACAATAAAGTGCTTACCCCTCTATTTATCCAGTTTTATGCAGTCCATTTCCCTTCTATATGCTAATGTTTTCATTAGCACTGATATTTCTGCAGGATCACATGCACATGTTGGTTATCTGAGTGCCTGTATTCTTTTCTGGGTCATATAAAAAAGTCTACTTGACCCTGTGACTGACTTTTTATTGATTAAACTTCTATATAGGTCCTCTATTATACACTAGTTTCAGACCAAGAAATGTACCAGCAAGAAGGTCATGTTTCTGGGACTTCCCTGGTGGTCCAGTGGGTAAGACCCTGCGCTCCCGATGCAGGGGGCCCAGGTTCAATCCCTGGCTGGGGAACTAGAGCTCGCATGCCGCAACTAAGAGCCTGCATGTTGCAAGTGAAAGATCCCGCATGCCCCAGCTAAAAATCCCACATGACGCAACGAAGATCCCACGTGCTGCAACTAAGACCTGGGGCAGCCAAAATAAATAAAATAAATAAATAAATATTTTAAAAAAAGACAGTCATATTTCCTTGCTTTTCCAAATCAAGATAAATTGAGCTTGAGAACCTCATTCTCTAAGAAGTCATTATTAGTCATTTAGGGGTGATGGAAGAACCTCTGGCTTACAGGATCCAATAAAAAGGAGGACTCTGGCTTGGTCCTTGCAAAGGAACCTGGTGATCATCTGTGTAGTGTTAAGAAAGAGAAGTGCAGGGCACTGTGAGGGCAAATAATATAATTGGTGAGCCACTTGAGGGGTCAAGGAAAGCAGCCCTGGATAAGCGGCATTTAACAAGAGACATGAAGAAGAGTAGGATTTAGTTGGGCTGAGGTAGGAGATGAGGGAACAGGGAGCACATTCTAGGAAGAAGGAACACCATGTGGGAGACCTGGAAGCAGAACAGAGCCTGGAACTGAGACAAGGCCAGGGTCCTCTCAGCACATCGATGTAACCCAACAACCAACATGAGCTGAACTCCCAGGGCGGGCCACCCCAGACTATAAAGACACAGGAAACCTGGCTCCTGCTCTCAGTCTGGGCGTGGAGCTGGGAAGAAATGAGCTGAGGGTTGTAGAGAGGTAAGCAAGCAAAGTAGGAGACATGAGGGAGTACCAACACATTCTGAGAGGCTTTGGAGAAGAGGGGATGACAAGTTTGACTAGGAAAGGGCGTTCCCAGGCAAAGGGAACCCCAAATGTGCAAGGAAAGGCCCACCAGGTCAGGGTACTTCTTGCGGTCTGAAATGCAGGATGGAGGGTGCATGAATGGTGGGGATGGAGAGGGAGGCAGAAGCCAGATCAGGAAGGACCTGTGTGCAAAGCTCAAGGGTCTCAACTGTAGCCGGTAGGTCAGTGGTTCTCAGTGGAGGTGACACCACCTCCCTGGGGGCATTCTGGACTTTGTGTGTGGGGGGGGTTTGGTTGTCAAAATGATGGGAGGGGATGTGCAACTGGTATTTATTTAGTGGACAAGAATCAAGGATGCTGGGCATCCTGAAATGAGAGGGACACTCGCACACAAAGAAGAACTCTTCCGTATTCAGGAGGGTTCAGGAGGATTCACATGGGCAGTACATCTGTTTATAATGGTCTGAGCTGAGAACCTAACTCCTCTTTTTGTATAGAACCCCAAATTTGTTGTGGTGGTTGTGGTTTTGTTTGTTTTGTATGGATTTTGTACACTAGATTTTTCAGGAATGAAACTTCCTTATAAATCAGGGAACTTTGTTTTGTCTAGAGCTTTACCAAGACTTGTCTCCATTTTGGAAAATCTTGTCACCAGTGGCAATGCTTCTTGTGGTATTTGAGCTGCCAGTAATACACAAATGCTCAGCTTTATGTGTAGCTGTCACGTCCACGGCACTTTGGCATTAGTCCTTGACCACTTCACTATGTCCTCCCATGTAGTCGCGGGCAAGCATTTGTGGTTGAAATGCATACAATTTAGTTTTTCTTATTAGTCATCAATTTAATACACATCAGTGTATACATGTCAATCCCAATCTCCCAATTCATCACACCACCCCCCCACCCCCCTGCCGCTTTCCCCCCTTGGTGTCCGTACGTTTGTTCTCTACATCTGTGTCTCAATTTCTGCCCTGCAAACCGGTTCATCTGCACCATTTTTCTAGGTTCCACACATATGCGTTAATATACGATATTTATTTTTCTCTTTCTGACTTACTTCACTCTGTATGACAGTCTCTAGATCCATCCACGTCTCAACAAATGACTCAATTTCGTTCCTTTTTATGGCTGAGTAATATTCCATTGTATATATGTACCACATCTTCTTTATCCATTCGTCTGTCGATGGGCATTTAGGTTGCTTTCATGACCTGGCTATTGTAAATAGTGCTGCAATGAACATTGGGGTGCATGTGTCTTTTCGAATTATGGTTTTCTCTGGGTATATGCCCAGTAGTGGGATTGCTGGGTCATATGGTAATTCTATTTTTAGTTTTTTAAGGAACCTCCATACTGTTCTCCATAGTGGCTGTATCAGTTTACATTCCCACCAACAGTGCAAGAGGGTTCCCTTTTCTCCACACCCTCTCCAGCATGAAATGCATACAATTTTTATCATTTAAAGATATTGCCTTTACTTTACAGTTACTAAGCTTAGTTTTGTGTTTGTAGAATGGTTATATTATCTACAAATTTTATTTCTGAAGAGTAAATGGTTTGGGAATATATACTTGAGAGAATCATTAAGTAGGTAACAAATGAAGCTATGTGTGTTGATGAGACTGAGCAGAGACCACATATAAAACAGTGGTCAGTTTTTGTGGGGTTTCAGACACCTTTGAGAATTTAATGGAAGTTATGAACCCATTTCCCATGAAAACAAACAAGCACACAGATCCCAAACCAATCACACAGTGTCAGTGGTGTACTCAGAGGTCAGGGGAGCCTAAGTTCAGCATGTAGCTGGAAAGGAGTGTTTCTGGCGTGCTTTCTTCTCAGAGATGCAGCACTATTCTGCCTGTTTTGTTTTTGTTTTTGTTTTTGTTTTTGCGGTATGCGGGCCTCTCACTGTTGTGGCCTCTCCCGTTGTGGAGCACAGGCTCCAGATGCGCAGGCCCAGCGGCCATGGCTCATGGGCCCAGCCGCTCCATGGCATGTGGGATCTTCCTGGACCAGGGCACGAACCCACGTCCCCTGCATCGGCAGGCGGACTCTTACCCACTGCACCACCAGGGAAGCCCTCTGCCTGTTTTATACATTACAATACAGAGATCAGCTTACCTTCCCAGAAGGAGAATCTTCTCCCTACCCACATGAGCAGATATATTTTGTTTAATGAATAATAATTGTAACTGAGCCCTATGGTGCCTTCCCAGGACAAACTGTCCCCTGTGAATATCACCTTCCTCTTGTTTCCTTCATCACAGCGCCGTGGGCCAGCAACACCTGGTCGGTGGCAAACACCTGGGACTGTCCCTGAGACAAAGGTGCTCAGGTTGCTGCTGGACTGAATCCAAGAGCTGCCACCGGCCAGGAGGCAATGTGCCGTGGGTGAGGTGCCCACTCGGGACTGCCATCCCATCTGGGGTGCCAAAATTGTTACCCAGCCAAACTTGGGTCCCTTCGCCCACAGGCAGTAAAGCCAATCTATTGACAACAGGCTGTGGTAAAGGAAAGGGTACTGTTTATTGCAGGGCACCAAGCAAGAAGTTCAGGCCTTTTAAACATTAGCGGCCTGAACTCTGCTTGGCGCCCTGCAATAAATGCTACACTTTTCTTCATCACACCCCAGTGTCAATAGACTGGCTTTACTGCAAGTGGGCAAAGGGACCCAAGTTTGGTTGGGTAACGTAATCACCTTGAGTGAGGTCTGGAGGTTCGACTCCTCCTGGGAATGCTTGAGTAGCAGTGGATGGCCGTTAGAAGGCTGGATTCCAATGACCGAAAGCCTACTGCTTCACTAATTGGCGATTCCCCATTCAGTGATCCTCAGAAGACCCACCTCACCTCTGACCGCTGCAGCCTTTTTTACTGGCCAAACTCGTCGCTGGTTTTGCTCTTTCCTTAGGACTTTTTTCGTCAGGAGGCCCCTAGTGCACCGTGTTAACAATCCTCCGGATGGAAATACCGGAAGTACCTGAATCCCAGCAATGAACACTGCTTGGGCTCAATCTAGAACGTTCCCTCCATTCCTCTTTTTTCCTACTGTGCACTCCACAACCACCAAGGTCATAGCTGTGATATATTAAAGCACATATGCTAGTGGAAACTAGAAAATTTGGGGGAGATTTATAATGGAAACATACAAATTTTTGTTTTCTGTCATGTTACATTGTCTACTCTTTTTTCAAGTGAAAACAAAATTTATCAACTACAAAATTTATCATTCTCCAAAGTGATTCAGTCACCACTTAGCATCAATAAAAATGAACGTGATTCTATCGTCCACATGCAAGTCTTTAAACATTGTTAGATGTTTCATTTCTGTGGAATCCCAACCATAATTTTATTAAAAATCAATTCCAATACCCCAAACTAAACAAACCAAAATCAAATCAAAACCATCAAAACACAAGAAGAAAGAAGTACTTGCATTCTGGGGAGAGGGAGAGAGGGAGGATGGAAACAAACTACAGTTAGTAACAGACAATTTAACTGTGTATCTTTAATCTCCTGAATTCAGTTACTGTTTAAATGAAAACATGAAGTAGCAAAAACATGAGAGTCAGTCAAACAATAGAATCTTTCCCACTGAGAAAAAGAAAGTAAATGTGGGAAACTTCTTCCCTCAGGACAAAACATACTAAAAAAAGCTGATGTCACAGCATGGTGGTGGTAAGGAGGATGCAGCGGGAAGGGTTGGGGGTGCTGGATAAGTAATTTGGAACTACACAGGCTCCCCTAACTCTCCTGAGTTCTGATACTTCACTCCCACCCCCAACAATCTGCCCCTATTTAGATACCCCATGTTGGAAAGCTACTGTTACTCACAGAAATGAAGTGACTCTTCTAAGCATACTGGGACAGAAGAGACGGCCACCAATCACTGTTCCAGTGTATCTACTTCTTTCCTTACAGGAAAAAAAAAAATGAAAAGGAAAAATAAATTCACCAGGAAGCAAAATATGCAAAGACCAATATATATCTTTGAAACTTGTAATTAACAATTGATTTTTCTTCTTGGATATGTATCCCTTTAAGTTAATTAATTTGGCATAGAATCTAGGACATGGTAGATGTTCAATAAATATTTGCTGAATACACGAATGAATGAAAATATATTACATAGCTGATATTCTTAAATTGAGGACATCAAGGTTATTATTTCTCTTCCAATGAATTAAGTATGACTCCTGCCAGAGTAATTTTAACTTGCATTCACTACACTTGAGGACACTAGGAACTACATTTAGTATCTTTAAAAAAACCAAATCTGTACACAAAGCAAACGTGTATTGGGCACCTACCATGTCTAAGGCTCTGTGCTTGGCCATGGTGGGTCACCACAGAAGTGCAAGACAAGGTCCTGTCCTCAAGTTACAGGTCTACTTCTCCCTCCTGCTCCAGGGGATGTAAAACATCAGCCAAATTAGTGAGGCAGCTGAGCCCACGGCAAATGCCCTTCATGTGAAAACATCCTTGGCTGTCTGGCCGTATCAGAGGAAACCATGGGCCCAAACACGGGCGACAGCAGGAAGGACCAAAGGAGTACTGAATCAGATGAGGAAGTAAGAGAGCCAAATGGAAGGGAGAAATGTGAAGTGATAAGCCTTCTGCCCTCCCTGAATTAAAGGTTCATCATTCTCCAGCTCTCAAAAACTTCCATATGTTCTGTCAGCTGTCCACAGAGGTGAATGAAATGTCAGACCGGTGCTGAAAGGGTCTATGTGGCTTTTTAAAAAGGAATTCTCCTTTTAAAATAAGATATAATATTAATACTTGTTAAATATTATATTTATTTAATAATAGTTATTAAATAATATACTCGGCAAATATTAGAGTACTATTCCACTGTATGTTTATAGCAGTTTGTTTATCCATTTACCAATTGATAAACATTTCCATTTTTTGACAAGTATGAATAAAGCCACTGTAAACATTTGTGAACAGGTTTTTGTGTGGATATATATCTTACTTTTTCTTGGGTAAGTATCTGGAAGTGGGATTTCTGGGTCATATGGTAAGTGTACATTGAACTTTTTAATAACTGCCAAGCTGTTTTCCAAAGTGTCTGTACTGTTTCACACTAGTACCAGTGATGCATGTGAGTTCCAATTGCTCTGTATCCTCACCAGCACTCAGTGTTATCAGCAGCTTCTTTATTTTTTATTTAATGGGTAGTGGTATGTTGTTGTGGTTTTAATTTGCATCTCTCTGATGTCTAATGATGTTGAGCACCTTTTCATATGCTGAGTGGATAGGTGGTTTGGAACTACATTAGTTGCCATTTGTCTTGAATCTTCATTTGTTTTATAACCTTTGATACTTTGCTGGACAAATTAAAATTACATTTGGTGATAATTTAAGACCTAGAATGATGTTATTTTCCTCCACAGTGTATTTTCCCCCTGCAAAACACCTGAGCAGATTAGCAGTCTAGGACCAAGATTTGAGTTTTTGTGCAGGTTGGGCTAAAATCTAGATCCCATGCCTCCAGGATGTAGCCTTTGAGTGTTTCAAGTCAGAAAAAGGGATATTATACTACGGCCTCTCTGTTTTTGAAGGAGATGAATGCCAGTCTCCAAATCTTCATGCATCTGAGTTATCAAAAGCTTAGATTTGTGTCTCAACTGCTTCCAGTGAGTTGTCAAAGAGCCTTGGAGCCAAATTTCAGCCCTTGGTCTTTGGGTTACAGAGTAGGTCATTTCCCAAGGTCTCAGTGAAGCTCTGCTTTTCAATTTTCTTCTCATCATCAGTAAATCATCCTGTCCAAAAAGGCTTTGACTCACCTCTTTAATGCTAATTGTTTCCTTGTTCTAATCTCTTAATATCTCGGTAGGTCTCTGATGCTTGTAAGAATGTGTGTGTGTGTGTGTGTGTGTGTGTGTTTCAGCTTTTTAAATTGTCTTCAACTGGGAGGCTTGGTTGGAATCATCTAGTATGCCAGTCCTGGAATCTTGAATATATGCTAATATTCTAATGGGGAAAATAAACAAATAAACAAGTAAATATATATTGTGTCAGGTGGTAAAAAGTGTTATAGAGAAAAATAAGGTGGAATAAAGGATACAGGTAGACCAGGGAGGAGGGAAAGAGTACTCAAGAAAGATATTTCCAAAATGATAACATATGAGCAAATAACCTTGAAAAGTGAGAGAGGTATTTGTTCTAGGAAATCTGGGGTGTGTCTGGAACAGAATATGTACAAGGAGGCAGGCAACAAGAGATAAAAGTATGAGGTAAGAGATAAAAGTAAAAGTATGAGGTAGCTGCAAGGTCATGTAGGGCCTTGCAGGTCTTATTGCCTTTGGATTTTACTCTGAATGAGATAGGAGCCATTAAAAGTTTTGAGCAAAAGAGTAACTTGATTTTACCTGCAATTTAGATCACTGTTGCTTCTATGTGAAGAACAGACTGTAGTTGGGGGGAGTCCACCTGGGGAGTTTTTGAAATAATTCAGGTGAGGTAGTGAAATACAGTGGAAGCCTAGACCAGGAAAATAGCAATGGAAGTGGTGAAAAGTGCTCAGATTTTTGATAAATAGTATTTTCAAGGTAAAGCCAATAGGATTTACTGATGGAGGTGGAGTGTCCGAGGAAGACAGAAAATAAGGTTTTGGCAGCTAGAAAGACAGAGCTAGCGTTTCCTGAGATGCAAGATGTCAGTGGAGAATCAGGAGTTTGATTTTGGACAGGTTAAGTTTGAGATTCTTACTAGATATTTAAGTCAAGATTTGAGTAGATGGTTGACCATGAGACCTCAATTTAAGAAAGAGGGCTAGAAATGTAAATTTGGGAATCATTGGTGTATAGATGCTTTCAAAGCTAAGAGACTGGGGATGGTATTACAGAGGGAATAAATAAAGAGTAAGAAATGAAAAGGTTTTAGGGCTACACCCTGAAATTTTTAACACTTAGCAGTCAGAAGACAAAGGGGAATTGACCAGCCAGTGGAATAGAAGGAGAACCAAGAGAAAGTGATGTCTCAAGCCAAATGAAGAAAGTGTTTCAAGAAGGAAGCATGGTCATCAGTTCTTAGAGGTACAAGTAAAGCCATGAAGTAAGCAACATTCAGGTCATTGGGCTATTTCAGTAGAATAATGAGATTAATAAAGTGAAAATCGTTCTCTTTTTAAAAGAAATAACCTTTATCAAGCTTAACAGAAAAGGTGTTATTTATTATACCAACATGAGATTTACTAATTTTCCTCCAAGGCAGTTAATGTGAATTGCATTGATAAGGCAGTTGGTCAAACATGCTTTACTTATTTGGAATAATCTCATCAACAGTTAAATTAGGGCTTTTAGCACAAAAAAGAATGAAATAATGTCATTTGCAACAACATGGATGGACCTAGAGATTATCATACTAAGCAAAGTAAGTCAGAGAAAGACAAATACCGTATGATATCACTTATGTGTGGAATTTAAAATATGACACAAATGAACTTATTTATGAAACAGAAACCAACTCACAGATATAGAAAACAAACTTCTGGCTACCAAATGGGAAAGGGAGTAGGGGAGGGATAAACTAGGAGTTTGGGATTAGCAGATACAGACTACTATATATAAAATAGATAAACAACAAGGTCCTACTGTATAGCACAGGGAACTATATTTAATATCCTGTAATTTATTATTACTATCCTATAATTTATTAATTTTTTCAACCATAATGGAAAAGAATATGAAAAAGAATATATATAATATATATATATATATATAAAACTTAATCACTTGCTATATACCAGACACTAACACAACACTGCAAATCAACTATATTTCAATTAAAAAAAAATTAGGGCTTTTAGTATCCTAGAGAGAGACATACCTTTATTTAAGAAAGAGAGGGCAAATTTTAGAAAAGTAAATCCAAGCAATAAATGGCATTTGACAATATTGGCATTAGAATGGCATTTGTTCTTTTGAGCAAAACCCAAGAAAAAGAATTCCAATAAAACTCTCTTGGCAGCAGTAAATAACAGCCTTGAATGGTGTCAACTCAACAGATAGGAGTGCCTCCCCACCCACACCACGAAAAATGCTCAATCGTTTGTCCTTTTATATTATTTGAAGTACTATTTCTTTGGCCTCAAATAGCTTTGTTTACTTTAATTTCTGAATTTTTTTCATATTCTCAAATTTCTCATATTTATCTAATATTCTCACATCTTGTGATATGAGAGCAGGTGAGTATTACATAACTTTTGAGCTCTTATACAAAAGTAACATTTGGAATCTTAAAAGAACACAAACAAGCTTTCATGTCCACAAATTCTCGAGCATTTTCATAAACCTTAAGTACTACAATTATTTCTAAATTGTGTATATCTCTATAATTAGTTCTTTCAAACTCTGGTTTAAACATAATTTATTTTCTTTTCTCCACAGAATTACATTTATTCTCTAAATGTCTATGGAGAATAAGAAATTCAATTTTCTTTCATCAAAATGACTTCTTGATTGTCTTTCCATTAAAATTTTTGTTTCAATAAGATATCAGGTAAGTTTAAACTATAAAAGATATTTAAAACTGGGAAGAGTTCCTTTTTCACGCACCCTTTATACCTTTTGTGGACACAGAAAATCTCTTGGTTTGAGGAAAAATGAGGTGAACTAGTAGCATGGATACAATATAACATAGTGGTTAAGAATGACAGTGTTGGACTCACACCTGGGTTTAAGTCCCAGGTCTTCTGCTACCTAATTTTATAACCTTGAGCAAGCCACTTAATCTTTCTTAATGTCATTCCTCATCTGCAAATGAGGATAATAATATCTGCCTCACGGGGTTATTATGATGATTTTATGAGATAATATAGGAAAAGCACTTAACACAGGGTAGGTACTGAATAAAAGATAAGTACTCATCATCATCATCATTATCACCACCACCATCATTAAAAGCGAACAATCTCCAAAGTCAAGTAGTCAAAAAAAAAAATCTAGAGTAAGCATGATCATCACCAAAGGTTGGAATTTGGTTTCACGAGGAAGGTATTTATTTATATTAAGCCTTTAATAATAAAATGCACTAAAGGGGAAAAGTCGGAATGATTCATTGCATTCCTTGTGCTGGAGGCCAGGTTTTTTTACATGCACATCTCAGTTAAGCCTGACAACAACCCCAAAAGGGAGTTTGTATATGCCCATTTTACAGATGAGGAAATTGAAGCTCAGAGGGGTGAAGTGATTTGGCCAAGATCATGCAGCTGTTAACTCGAAGAATCATGGCTAAACTTCAATTCATTTGACTACAAAGCCCTGCTTCAACTAAACTTCCATATTAGAGTTACTTTGGGGACTATCCAAACTGGACCACTCATCCTCATCCAGACTAGATCTGAATCAAAAGCATGAGTTTGTGGGTAGCACAGCCTTTATCAACTGTCAGCTCTTATTCTTTTATCCACAATCCAATGACACCAGAAGAACCCCAGAATTCAGAGGGCTAGTACCACACCTGCTGCCTGCATAGCCTGCCTCTGCCGGCTCTTCTCTGCCTGGAGTTGAAACATTTCAATACCCTGGACTGAGCAAATATGGTGGAACCGGGTCTGGGCTCATGGAACCTCCTGCAGTCCCATGAATGCCACCACGATAATTACCAGTCAGCTTTGGGTTGAAGAAGTTGCTTGATTCAGCAAGGCTGGCATTTCCCCTGCACAATTCTTTCCAGCTTGTTGGCAATGGTATCCAGGGGTGGCTGGAGAATTCTGATAACAGCTTGCCGGTTGGATTCCAGGAGAAGAGCTCAGATCCTGCTGAAGCCTCATCAGAAGGTGGAGAAACACTGACAAAAAGAAGTTAGTGATGACCACTCTGGAAACTCTTGACTACCTCCATGATGCCCTCACAAATATTTATAAAGCATCACCTTGGAGCTAACTGAGACACTGGAAAATGAAACAAATTCCATGAATGGAAATTAACAGTCAGGCTGTGACCCACTTAGTAAGTAGTTATGCCTCTTGCCAAAGGCCTGCCAGAGAGCACATCCTGGATTTTAATGGCTTGGTGCCTTTGTTTTCATTGCTTTTAGATGGAAATGACACAACTGTCTCCTAATCCCCTTGCACTACTGGGCCCTCTTCTTTCCTTACCTTCATTCTTGGTAGCTTTTTCCAACTATTTAACTACTTCATAAAACACAACAAGCAAAGAACTGGAAAAGGTGACTGGCTCAAATAATTGTGGATGTTGACATGTTAAAAGTTATACTTACCAGGCAATATAAAAGCCGTGAACCTTGAGTGAAGACATTGTATATTTCTATAAGTTGTGGGCAAAATTTGGCACTCTCAGGGTGATTTGTAAATGTTCTTCAAGGCCTTCCAAGCTAGGGATCCAATCAACTTCTCCAGTTGCATCTCCATTGTTATTTAATCCCTTGTCTAGCACTGTCCAATAGAAACATAATGGGAGTGGCTTATGTTGTTTTAAAGTCTCTAGTAGCCATCCTAAAAAATTAACAGAAACAGATAAAATCAATTTTAATAATATATTTTAACCCATTGCATCCAAAATATTTCAACATGTAATCAATGTAAAAAGTTCAAACTTGGAAGCAGGTAGTCTGCACAGTAGCTAAATCATTGGCTTTGGATTCTGAGAGACCCCGGTTCTAGTTCAGCTCTCCTAGTGACAGGAATTGCAACTTTGGAGAAGTCTCTTAAACTCTCTACACATCATCTGCATGATGGAGATAATAATAACTATCACCCAAGCTTGGTGAAAGAATTTACTTAGATAATGTGCAAAGCTCCTGCAAAATTCTCCATAAATGTTGGTGATTATACTTGCTATCGCTACTTTGCTGTTTTGATCATTCTAGTGCAGCCATTCCCATCTATTAAAATATTTAGAATGGCTTCTTCATGTCAGTGGAAATTTTCTTTATTGCCACAGCCAAACAAATGGCAATAGAAAATAGTATTTCTTCCAACTACAAAGGGCTCCCTCCCAAAACAGCCACTTAGAAACAAGAGCTGCTGAAAAGTGATGGATGCCCTCCCTTCTCAGCCCATAGCAGGAACTGGCTTGTGCAGCAACATCAGCGTGAACTAAGAAGAGCCAAGCCCCAGACATGTCCTTTGCCAGGGGGCTCCCGGTGGAGTTCTTGCAGACTGTTCTACAGTGTGCTGTGGGTGAAATTCAATTCTAAGTTCTAGTTGTGTGACTAAAAGCCTAAAGGAGCAAAAAACTAAAAAACAAAAGCAAAAACAAAACAAAAACAACAACAAAAAGCAAAACAAAAAAACAGCCTCAGAGTCTTGCTTGCTTTGAAAGACTTGTTTGCTTCTGGCAACAAGAAATGTATGGCTCCAGGAGGGCCAAAGGGGCCAAGAGAGGCATTTCCATTTTGTAACTTTCTTACTAGCCAAACATAGAGGAGAGGTTTAAAATAAATGTACCTTCATGAGGAATAAGAAACCACAGTAGAAAGAAAAAAAAAAAAAGAAGCACACGGTTGATTGGCCATCTCTGCTCAGCAACACACATTTAGATTAGCAGTTCCCAACTTTGTTGGCACCAGGGACTGGTTTCGTGGAAGACAATTTTTCCATGGATGGGGTGGGGGTGTTCAGGCGGTAATGCCAGCGTTGGCTCGCCCGCCACTCACCTCCTGCTGTGCAGCCCGGTTCCTAACAGGCCATGGCCTGGTACCAGTCTGTGGCCTGGGGTTTGGGGACCTCTGATTTAGAGGTTTTGTCAGAAAATGGTATGTGCTCATAGGACCCACCTTCCTCGAAGTCACACCTTTACATGATAAGCTTATTCTGAAAACAGTATTGCTCATTTCCATGTGGGCTTAGCATTGCTATCACACTGGTCAGAGCACTTGGATAAGCTTCATTGCTCAGGATTCTGGAACTTTGACTTATCAGGTGTCACCCAAGGAACTGGTGCACAAAATAGATAACTTAGAGGTCAAGAGCCTGGCTTTGAGCCAGACAGACTCACCATTAGAATCTTGGCCCTGGTTGTAATTAGTTTGTGATTTTTTTTTCTTTTTGGCTGCACCGTACAGCATGCAGGATCTTATCAATAGTTCCCCCACCAGGGATTGAACATGTGCCCCCTGGATTGAGAGCGCGGAGTCTTTTTTTTTTTAATTATTATTCTTTTCAAATTATTTATTTATTTGGCTACGTTGGGTCTTAGCTGCAGCACGCGGGCTCTTCATGGTAGCGCATGGGTTTCTCTCTAGTTGTGGTGCACAGGCTCCGGAGCGCACAGGCTCAGTAGTTGCAGAGCACGGGCTCAGTAGTTGCAGCACGCGGGCTCTAGAGCACACAGGCTTAGTTGTCCTGCGGTATGTGGGATCCTAGTTCCCTGACCAGGGATCAAACCCACGCCCCCTGCATTGGAAGGCAGATTCTTAACCACTGGACCACCAGGGAAGTCCTTAGCTTGTGATCTTGACAAATTATTCTCTAAGCCTCAGTTTCTTCTTCTATAAACTACAGAATAAAAGATATCTACTTCATAGGATTGTTATAAGAATGCCTATAAAGTGCTTAGCATAGTGCCTGGTACATGGTAAGATTTCAATGTTCAATGTTTTCCCATACAAGACTGGTGGGAGTATGTCTTACCAGTGTCCAGAAAATGAAACTAGGAAATTGACAAATGACAACAATCTATCCAATCCCCGAAAATTATACAACCAGAGAAGATTGCAGCAAGACCACATCCTGGCTCCACACAAAGTTCCTGAAGAAGAAAAACACCTATGCTGAAGAAGCACAGTCTGGTAGAGCTGGAAGCGTCCTCAGAGACCATTTAGTCCAAGTGTTTATTTTCCAGATAAAGAAACAAAACCTCTGAGAGGTAAAGTAACTTACCACATGTCAAGAACTAGACGCAGGGTCGGAGTTCAAATCCAGGTTTTTTGATTTTTAATTCTGTGATAAGTTCAAGTGTTTTTGTGGTTAAAACAACTCCTAAACTGGCAGGACATGAATCACCATCGTAAAAATCTCCTGTATTTCTAGTTCATCCCATTAACTATTCATGTGAGATTGTATAATTGTATCCCAAGACGCTCTTTCAATAGCAAACAGAGAGCAAGTGCTTATAAGAAGGCACCTTAGAAGGAAGTGTCCATTCTACCAACCCTGCAAGCCATCACCATCATGGCAAAAATAAATAAGCAATACAAAATGTAGACAGGGTTGGGATATAGCACCCCTGAACAGAGGGCTTGATGATCAATGGTCCCTCAAAAAGCAAGTATCTTTATGCTCATTACAGACAGTCCAAAAAAACACCAACTCATTTTCTGCAAGGCTTCTCCAAGGCTCTATGAAAATCAGACAGCTATATCTGTGGATGTTCTCAGTGCTATTGTCTGGGCTGTGAAAAGTGGGAAAGTTGTTTATTGCCATCCTCAGTGCCTGGCCTCTGTTGGCTCTCTGTCAATATTCACAAGTGAATGAAGGAAAGATCCATCCTAATGGCATAACCATGGATCTTCACCAGTGTCATGGGGATAATGTATTTTAAGTATCTTCAATCATTTCCTCAGTGACTTCTGAGTAACCCAGGTGTTATTTTCTTTCTTTCCTATGCATCCATCTGCCTTAAAGATAGGTCAAGGGTCATATTGTCCTAGGGAAGGAGGAGGTCAGTACCATACCAACAAAAGTGTTTTTAAAAATTTAATAGCGATAAACACTTGAAAGCCAAATGTTGCAGAGAGAAAAAGAATTTATAAATTCTAAAATCTCCTTTTTAAATAAGAAACAATGCTTATATGTCTGAAAATACATAGTTTTTCTCTAAGCTGTGGGTAGAGTGGACTCAGAGGTAACCCAAGGAAAGTTCCTATAAGACAGGAATAGAAAATAAATTTCTTAAACCAAAAGAAGAAGAAAAGATAGGCGAGAGGTCAGATGCTAGGGCCCTGGCTTCCCCTGCCCACCTTTGCTTCAAATTGGCACCTTAAAGCCTGCGCAAAAGAAAACTCCAGAAAGTTTGGGAGAAGGAAAGCCAGAGGCCTTTGTGCCGCACTCCGAATTTTGGGATTTGGAAGGAGATTGTCTGACAGAGTACACCGTGTCGACAGGGGGTATGACAGCAGCACAGAGGAAGACAAAAGAGAAGTTATACAAAATAAAGGAGCTATACTTGTTGCACTGCTCAGTGTTTATTTTGTTAAATTTTAACCCCAGTTCACAAGTAGGTCCGCTTAGGTTTGACTGGTTTCAGGAGTGCCCCTGAGGCCCAGGTTTAGAGTCTGTAGACTGTGGGAAGGATTGTTGTAGATTGACACTTCCTTCTGTTCCTGATGGACAAGATTCTGCCCAGAATGGACTGTCCCACAGTAGAATTAGTCAGCCTGTTCTTCCTTTGCTGTTGGTGTTACCACGTTCACCTCCCTTTTGCAGCAGCATGGGATAATCATAGGCAGATAGACCTGGGTGCTCAGCCTGGCCCTGCCAGTTAGTTGTTAGCTGTCTGACCTTGGGCAACTTTCTCTGAGCCCCCAATTTTTATTATAATAAAATAACAAAATCATCATGAATAATTATAACACTTCAGGGTTTACTAAGTGAAAAGCCCTTTACAAAGCATATAATATACATTTTCTCATTTAATTCTCACATTCACCATGTGTGAGGTAGGTACTATGTTTAGCCTCACGTTACAAAAAAGAAAACCTGCCCAAAGCTGCATGGCTAATAAGCAGCTGTAGGAATTGAATCTGGGTCTGGCTGACTACAGAGCTTGGGGGTTATATAGGAGGACCCCATGATAGGGCAGATGTCCCAAGCACCTCAAAGCATAAGGACTCCTTCTATGTAATTTCCCTGCTAGTCTGTGTCAGTAGTTGGTCCTGAATAAGATCAGCATTGATCCTTGTGTGATCTACGTAACTCTTTTCTGTGTGTGTATACAACTTTTAAACAAGTCCCACATTTATTCTGACAAAAATATTTGGATATGTATCTATGACTTATCACTTTCCATTAGGCTCCATATTGGGGCTGAGGTCACATCACTGCAAGCTCCCCTAGATCTAGAGACAGATGCCTGCCTGCTGGTGAATGCGTGCAGCAGCGTACCTTAAGCCCATGACATCCCGGGCGGTTTCCCAGCTGCTGAAATTAGCCTGCAGGATCTTTGCAGGCAAAGGTGTATTTCAGGACAGCAGTATGGCAAGTGATCAGAACACAGACCCTCCCATCCTCTAACGTCCAAATAGCCCATGCTGCTGTTTGACACTATTGCATAGGTGGCCTGTATAGAATGCAAGCATCTATTTATTTGCTAAATCAACAAATATTCATGCAATACAATTCAGGAACTGAATGATAATGACCTTCTTTTAATACATCTAAATGATAACAAAACAAA
Source organism: Hyperoodon ampullatus (assembly GCF_949752795.1). NCBI lineage: Eukaryota > Metazoa > Chordata > Mammalia > Artiodactyla > Ziphiidae > Hyperoodon > Hyperoodon ampullatus. The sequence continues at coordinate 46,850,041 of NC_136919.1, read as the reverse complement.
TTATCTTCTTCATAGGACTGTACCACATTTTAGTTAGCAAATTCATTTATTGTCAATGATTTCAGTACCTGCTAAATTCTTCTGTGGGAATCATTTAGAGTTACCGGTAATAATGCTTCTTAATGAATTACTATGAGCAAAGGTATGACTCAATAGCCCAGAATGGAAAGAACTTTCTTATCTACCTTGGGAATATTCAAAACAGAAGAAAACTTAGAATGTATTTGTTCCACACCACAAACCACCCTGTGGCATAATTTACAAATCAGGAAGTAGGCTCAGAGAGTCAATATCATTTTCAATGTCACTCAGTAGGTTAGAGGTACAGCCAGGGTTCCTGTCTTCCTGGGCAGCAAAATTATGTCACTTCATCACACTGCACGACTGCAGCAGTAACTGTGAACAAGTAACTCACTACTCCACATTTGGGGAAATGGAACTTAGAAGTTATTACTCAGGGTATATTCACAGAAAGAATTCAATTTATTGAATAGAAAGTAGAGATGTGTAGGAATCCAAATTCAAGAGGAATTTATTGAACCTTCAACATGCCAGATACCCAGAATCTCATTCGACTGTACCACAGTTCATGAGATTGATATAATTGTCCCATTTCACAGCAGAGGAAATGGGCTTAGAGAGGGCATGAAGTGACCCAGTTCACACAGTAAGTAATGGACTTTGTGACTCCAGCCCAGGTCCTTTCTACTGCCTCACAGTAACAGTTTATTAAAGCTTCCATAAGCACTCCCAAGGGGGAGAACTCAGGAGCTCCTTGGCTCTATAAATGTCCAGATACTACATCATGCAATATTTCCACTACCCCTTTAAGGTAAAGGCACAGCATTCAGCTCATGGCCCTTACCATTGAGGAATTATTCTTCCTTCTTGTTGATGAACTGAAATTATTCAGAAAGCTCTCGGATAAAGTGTGACTGCTGGTACGAAATATAATGATAGGTGGAATAATAGTAAATTACAAACTCAAGCATCTTCCCTACTGTTCCAGCTTAGAAAGCTTATTACTACACAGATAAATCCTCTAACTAGCTCAGAAAAAATATAAACATCAACTCCTGCATTTTACCCATATTGATAGCTGGTCTCATGCCAAATGGGTTTGCAATTTAGTGTGCAATAGTAAAACCTCTAAATCTACCATCTTTGGCTTGCATTTGATTCCCCTCAAATGTTCAAAGTCTCCACCATTCATTCCCATGCCAGCTGGGAATTTGTAACTTTTTATGAATATCCCCTGCCTCTTACAGATCAGCTTCTTTTTTTGCATTTATTGTATCAGGTTGTTATGTATGCTGGAAACCTTTAAATATTTCAAGTTGTAATTTAGCTAACTATAGAGAAGCCAGAAATAGAAGTTTGGATTTAAAAATTTTTTTCTTATAAGGAAGAGTTAGAAATGCACTAACCCAAAGAGGAAAAGACTGAATCTCCTGCACAAATTTGGGGACCTGCTGGATATACTGTTCTTGCGAGGTGAACCCTGTTACCCATAGCATGTAGCAGCAAAGGGCATATCATAGATATTGCCCCGTTGTCCCTCCTTCAAAGTTTCTCCTGCCAGAGCCAATGCCCTTCTCTTCTGCTTTTTCTTCCTAACTTCGCATTCCCTCTGCACCTCCACTGCAGTACAGCTATGGCCGAACCCCCAGCCACTGGTACAGCTCTTACCATGAAAACCAATGACCTTCCAGCTGCTGAATCTATTGGACATCCTTCAGTCCTTATCATACTTGACTTTTAGGCCACACTGTCTATTGTTTCCTCCTTCTTAAAACTCTCTTCTTGGGTTTCCCTGGTGGCTCAGTGGTTAAGAATCCGCCTGCCAATGCAGGAGACACAGGTTCGAGCCCTGCTCCAGGAAGATCCCTCATGCCGCAGAGCAACTAAGCCCATGAGCCACAACTACTGAGCCTGCACTCTGGAGCCTGTGAGCCACAACTACTGAGCCCACGCACCTAGAGCCCGTGCTCCACAACAAGAGAAGCCACCGCAATGAGAAGCCTGCACACTGCAAGGAAGAGTAGCCCCCACTCGCCACAACTAGAGAAAGCCCGCGTGCAGCAACTAAGACACAACGCAGCCAAAAATAAATAAATTTATTTTTAAAAAAACCTCTCTTCTTTAGGTCAATAATTATTATTATTGTCATTATTGTTACTATAAATTTGCATCAGTAGAGTGCTTACAATATATAAGGTGGTGTGTTAAACACTTTACATGCATTCTGTCCTTGAATACTCATAAGCCCATGGGGTAGATGTTATTATTATTCCTATGTTAAGATGAAGAAATTGAGTCACTTGTCTTAGGTGACACAGCTAGTAAATGACAGAGCCTGATTTTGAACCCAGGTTTTCCTAATTCCAGAACCCATGTTCATAAGCATTATGGTACATTGCCTCATAAGGTTTTCAAGAGAGTAAATATATGGAGACCTCAGTGCCATTAAAGCTAGCTCTAGATTGCAATTAGTTTTCCCATTTTTGAGCTGGAGCAATGTTCAGAAAATAAAATCTCTTTTTTTGTGGAAAAAAAACTAGATAAACCTGTATCAAAAATGATAAAACGTGAGAGTAAATATAGACTGTAAAAGTAACATCAAATGAATTCTAGTCTTTTAGAAACAAAGTAAAATGGAAAAGAGTTTGATTATCTGCAAGATTTTCCCTCACATCTTGTTTAAAATGGTATTTGGTTTGCTGTCTATGGCAGACTCTGGAGATGTCTGTCCACACCCCCTGCCCCATGATCCCTGCCTCTTGGTGTTCACACCTTGGATAATTCTCTCCCATTGAGTGTGGGCAGGACCTGTGACCTGCTTCTAACCAATGGAATATACCAAACATGATGGGATGACAGTTCCATGACTAGATTACATTTTATGAGACCCCATCTTGCTAGCACACTTTTTCTAGAGATTCTATCTGCTGGCTTCGTGAAGTAAGTGGCCATGGTGGGGAAACCCATGGGGAAACTGAGGGTGACCACTTGGAATAGCCAACAAGAAACTGGAGCCCTCAGTCCTACAACTACAAGGAAATTAATTCTGCCCCAAATTTGAGTGAGCTTGGGCAGATTCCTCCCTAAGCAAGCCCCCAAATGAGAATGCAGCCCAGATGATGCCTTGATTGTAGCCTGAGCAGAAGACACAACTAAGTCAAGCTCTGACTCACAGAAGCAGTGAGATAATAAATGTATATGGTTTTAAGCTGCCACCGTTGTGGTAATTTGACATGCAGCAATGGATAACTAATACACAGCCTCACTCATGGCTTTTCCCAAAATTCCACAAAAATTATTATGAAACGACAAACAAAAAACTGGAAGAAAAATATAACAAGACTGAATGTCAATTTATTCAGAATCTTGAAGAGACTGTGTCTAACTACAAAGCCAATGAAATTAGGTTGAAAAGAATCTGTTCTGTAGCAATTGCTCTATGCACTAAAAGAACAGTAATTGTTATCTATTCCTGCATAATAAATCACCACACATATTGTATGATTCCATTTATATGAAATGTCCAGAATAGACAAATCCATAAAGACAGAAAGTAAATTAGTGATTTTCAGGGGATGACAGGGGGGAAGAATTAGGAGGTACAGGATTTATTTTGGGGGTGATGAAAGTATTCTGGAATTAGGTAGTGGTGATGGGTGCACTTCATGAATATACTATTAAAAACCACTGAAGGGGCTCCCCTGGTGGCGCAGTGGTTGAGAGTCCGCCTGCCAATGCAGGGGACACGGGTTCGTGCCCTGGTCCAGGAAGATCCCACATGCTGCGGAGCAGCTCGGCCCGTGAGCCATGGCCGCTGGGCCTGCGCGTCCGGAGCCTGGGCTCCGCAACGGGAGAGGCCACAGCAGTGAGAGGCCCGCGTACCGCAAAAAAAACAAAAACAAAAACAAAAAAACACTGAATTATACACTTTAAAATGGTGAAAATGTAAATTGTATACAATATTAATTTTATCCCAATAAAAAATTAATAAAAATAAATAAAATAAACATTTATTGTTTCTCAAAGATTCTGTGGGTCAAGAATTTGAGAGTGAAAAAAAAAAGAATAACATACAAAAATTAATCATAAGGAAGAGAAAGGCTTTGTAGTATAAACCCCAGGTCATGAAGAGATGTGACAAACAATAAAATATATATGTCTATCCATTTAAAAAAATAAGAAAAAGAATTTGAGAGTGGATTGGCTGTGAGATTCTGACTTGGGGTCTCTCATAAGTGGTCAATATGTCAGCCTGGGGCTACAGTCATCTGAAGTAGCCTAGACTCAACTGGACTAGAGCTAGAGAATTTTCTTCAAAAGTAGTTCACTCACTTGGTTATCAGACTGGTGCTGGTTGTTGGTGGGAGGCCTAAGTTCCTCTCAATGTGGGTTTTTTTCACAAGGCTGCATGAGTATACTCACAACTCAGCAGCTGGCTTTCCCCAGAAAAAGTGTACACAGCAGAAACTAACAAAACCTTGTAAAGTAATTATACTCCAATAAAGATGTTAAAAAAAAAAAAAAAGACAGCAAGGCAGAAGATGCCACATCCTTTATTTCCTGCCTCAGAACACACGTCCTACACTTTTGCAGAAAGTAAGAGGCTTTGTTTAGATTCTTACCACTTTTCTTTCCCTGTTAGGAAAGCCAAGGTCTTTACCAACTAGAATACTGAGAATACACCCATCTATTGTAGGAATTATATATATATCCAGAATATTATCCTCTATCACCTGTTTATTCTACTTTTTCTACATTGTCAGCAACTATAACTCCCATGAACCGTGTAAACATGAAGAAGTGGGGAATGGAAGAGGTTAATGGCCCCTTTTGTGAGTAAGATTTCCACACACATTGTTCAAAATGCATTGGTTAATTGAAAACCAAAACCAAAACCCAAAGTGTAAAAAAGGAGACATTTTGGCCAACTTCTGCAAGCTTCTGATGATTTCAGGCTCCTCCACGAAATAATGCTTTGTTTCAACCTGGTGATTGCCTCTATCCTTGGAATTATTAGGAAAATTTGATGAGGAATAAGATCTATGATTCATGTGAGTCTGCTTTGACTTTTGTGTTAGTACAAAGATTGAAAGGGTAAATTATGTTCCAGACAAACCTAATAACAATAATAATATCACTTACTATGGGTCAGGTATTGTGCTATGCATTTCACATCCGCGATTTCATTGAATCCTAACAACAAACCTAAGCAGTAAAGTGCTGTCATTATCCCACTTTATGTTGAGGAAACTGAGGCTAGAGAGAGTCATTTGACAAAGGTCTCAATTCAAGAGCAGAGCTGAGATTCAACCTATGCTATTTGATTTCCAAGCTTGAGTCCTTAACCAGTATGCTTCTTGCCTCCTTTTTTTTAAAAAAAGATGCATGCATAGACATATTCTGAAAAAAGTTTAGAATTATATGGATATAGAAAAAACCTTACAGGTATTTAGTAAAACAAACATGTTGTACATAATGGAACCAAAACCAGGCTGGCGTCCCCCGTCTCTTTTGCAAACACTAAGGGCCAGAACACAATGGAATAACATCTTCAGAGTTTTTTGGAGAGAAATGCTCCAACCCAGATTTTAAAAATTCACTCAAATAGATGTGAAGGCAATCAAAAGACAATTCATGTCTGTGAGGGACTAAAAGATTTTACTTACCTATCCTCCTAAAAACAAGCAAGCAAACAATAACCTTTAAGATTAAGAGGTGAGTCAAGATTAAAGGGAAAAATAAAAGATGTAAAAGAATTAGCAACAGCATTGAAAACATTTTGAGATAAATCTAAAGAATTGTAAACTTCACTACAAAATGGAATATGCTTGTTAAATTGTAATCCTGGAAGAAAAAAGAATGTATAATATAAAAACAATTTCATTAAATTCCAGATTACATGAACAAAGACTAGAAATGTAGATGAGAAAAGGAAGTAAGTGTTAATTCTTCATATATAGAAGAAAATCTGAAAATACCATTTCATTTCTTACTTTGATAATTAGAAAAAATATAGGTTAACGCTGTTTTTGAAAAAATTAAAGGAGAGCTATTAGTGATCTTCAAAAACAGAAGATAATAAAAGGAAATTATAAATGACAAAAGACCATAAATATGTACATGTTAACTAATTTCTCTGACTCATTCCCTCATCTATAAATGGGACTAATAATACCTATCTGAGGAGTTGCGAAAATCAAAACGGCTAATGTATATAAAGCATTTAGAATAATGTCTGGGTATTGTAAGTACTATATAATATTAGTTGTATTATAGTATTATACCATATTTTAAAATATTTTATAGTAATACAGTGTTACCATATTAAAAGTCCTCTACAGTAAGCAGATGTTAATTTTTAAATTGAAAGAAAAAATAAATGTTACTTAAAAAAAATTAGACAACAAGTTTTAGGGCAAATTTTCCTTTCCTTCTTCCCCTTTACTATACAAAAATAATCAACTTTAAACACTATATATGTTAATGTAGTGGCCTAAAATTTGGGTGTGGATTTTAAAAGAATCCTTTCCCATTGCAATTGCAAACCCTCCGTTTACTTCTTCAATGTTTTTACATTGCCCTTGGTTAGAGTCCATTTTTCTTCTTCAAATTGCTCCCAAGGGATTAAAGGCAACAAATGTGACCTTGTTAACTCCCAGAATTATAAAATATGCATTAGTAATTCTGACACTTTGGCATTATGTTAGGGTTCCTCCCCCCAAAATGTGCCATGTCCTAACATCAACATTACTCAAAGAGGGTCTGAAGATTGTAGTCCAGGAACTCACATTGTAGGGTAATTATAAATACTTGGTCAGTTTGATAGCAATAATCATGACATAATTATTGTATTTTCCACACATTTCTTTGTCAGATTAGGTCCACAGAAATAAAGTAGGGGAACGTTCAGACAATATGAATACAAATGTGTGTGTACCTACACTCCACCCTACCCAGTTAGGACCTTCGGATGGAGACAATGAATACCTGCAATGTGAATCCAATCACATCCTCCCTTCTGGCTGTGTTGCACACTTGGAGTTTTAGTTTCCAAAGGATATAGAAGGAGAAACAATGGGGCAGGTGTGGGACAGTTTACACAACTCTGCCTATCACAGAAAACAGCTCCTTTGCAGAGAGGAGTAGCCACCTGTTTCCCTAGTAAAGACATCTCAGATTTATGGGGAAAGAGAATAAGGGGCAATCAAAGCCATTTTGTAACTTTATTCCTGGGGGCACATGCATCAGTGTTTCTGTTCACGGAAATTCTCTCTAGCAGAAATTCCCACTAGACCACAGCATATGGTCTTTTCATTATTTTCTGGTGGTGTCTTTTTTGTGCCTTTTCTTAGGCATTTTATTGGAAAGCTTTGGGAGGGCATATCAAGTACTACTAACATGGAATCATGGAAACTCATGACTTCATTTTAAAACCTTTTTTCATGGGGCTAAAACTTTAAAAGACACAAACTAACTTTAAAATTGTGGTTTAGGAGACTTCCCTGGTGGCACAGTGGTTAAGAATCCACCTGCCAATACAGGGGACACAGTTTCGATCCCTGATCTGGGAAGATCCCACATGCCACGGAGCAACTAAGCCCATGCGCCACAACTACTGAGCCCACGGGCCACAACTACTGAAGCCCGCACACCCTAGAGCCCGTGCTCTGCAACAAGAGAAGCCACCGCAATGAGAACCCTGCACACCACAACGAAGAGTAGCCCCCGCTCGCCGCAACTAGAGAAAGCCCGTGCAGCAACGAAGACCCAATGCAGCCAAATAAATAAATAACTGTAAAAAAATAAAATAAAATTGCAGTTTGGAATTATACCTCCCTTTTGGTTCTAAGCTTCAGCTTAGCTCTAATATCCTGGAATTAGAGAATTATGCTAACATCCATGTACCCTCCATGCCTTTAGTGATTTTATTGATTTTTTAAAAACATTTTCTCTCAGTCATCATCGTTTCACATTGAATCCCAAGCTTTTCAACTTTGTTCTCCTTCACCAACACCCTACTGCCTGTGATCACAAATGCACTTCTTCCCAGGATCTTCATATGTGGGTGCACTCGGGGGGCTAATAATTGGGTGCTCAAAGAGATATTCTAAAATATTAGTTCAAAGTTTATTTAATGGCTGCAGGAAGAAAGTGGCTTCTATTAATAAAACCACTTGCTTTATATTAATATACCACTCAATTTATATTAAAATGTAACACCATCAAAAAATATTGAGGTGTAGCAGCTGACAAAATATTAATGTCTGATTATTCACAGCCTCTCCCACTTCCTCTTCTAAGGAGGGTGGATTTGACTTGCTGGATTGGCGGCCAGGCTCTCCTTTGCTCTGCAGCACCTGAGAAACAGGCACAGTGGAGGAAAAAAAACGTAAAGGAACCAGAGAGAGTTGGTTATTCTCTATAATAAAGGGCTCAAGAAGAAAGAGAAGGAGAGAGAGGAAGACCAATCACATGGTTGGTATTAAAAGGAGTCTGAGGGAGAAAATAAAGAGGAATCATTCACTTCAGAAGCCACTGACAGGGTGTGTGTGGTATGTGTGCGCCTGTGTCTACATAAAGGAGACAAGGAGATAGAAGAATGTTCTCTCTTGGAATTTTACTATTTATTAAGGATATTCTCCCACCTTAGCATTTTGTCAAAAGATACTGTAAAAGGATGAAGTGCTTCCGATTATATTGTCCTAACCCTGGAATGTACTTTTTCACTCAATAACCCCACAGGGTGATAAGTCTAGGTGGAGCTCCAGATATGTGAGGTTACAAAGACAAGGCGCTTACTAGATATACTAACCATAAAAAACAACTTAATGTCTTTGGAATTGCCCTCATCTCACTGTTTTTCCATTTCTTATGATTAGATAGCCATTTGCCACTTGATTTTCACTAATAAGAGCAATAAATGATAACTTATGTAAATAAAGATACAGTTCAAAATATATTTAAAAACTTGTTTTTTCAGTTTTCTAATAGTAAAATATTTCCTAATTTTTTAGTAATTCTTTTTTTCTCTGTAGATTTCCTTTGTGACTTTTCAAAACCAGACAGCTTCTTGAGAGTTATATTTTAGATTTATATATTTTCAAGGCAAGTTTACAATGTTTAGGTAATAAAATAAATGACCTATTCCAAATAAATAGCACCATGCCATGTGTCACGGGTTGAATTGTGTTCCCCCAAAAGATATGCTGAAGTCCTAACCTCCAAGCCCTCAGAATATGACCTTATTTGGAAAGAGGTTCTTTTCAGAAGCAATTGAGTTAAAATAGGTCATTAGACTGGGCCCTAATCCAATATGACTGGTGTCCTTATTAAAAAGGCAAGTTTGGACACAGAGAAAGATTTGCACTGAGGGAAGATTGTGAACAGACATGGAGCATGACAGAGGATTGGAGTTCTGCAGCCGGACACCAAGGTACATCCGGGGCTACCAGAAGCTGGAAGAGGTGAAAGAGAATCCTTACCCTACAGGTTTTAGAGGGAGTAGGGCCCTGCTGACACCTCAATTTCAGACTTGTAGTGTCCAGAACTGTGAGACAATAAATTCCTGTTGTTCTAAACCACCCAATTTGTGGTACTTTTTTATGGCAACCCTCGGAAATAAATAAATCATGTATTAAACAGTCTTAGCATTTTGGTCGACTACGGTGACTGTCACGAGGGAACTATGGGCTGGATGTTCCTAGGATTGCTGTGGTCTCTCAGTGCACCAGGTAATTTGCAGTCACTCACTGTGAAAGTACTTGGCAGGTCAGTGTCTTCTCTGTAGGGAGCTTTTTCTTTTCTCTTCTTTTTTCTTTCTTCTTTCCTTTTCCCCTCCTTTCCTCCCTCCCTCCCTTCCTTCCTTCCTTCTTTTTTAGGTTCAACTTGATTATGCACTCTCCCTCAGCAAGAGTGGATCAATTTGCATTTTTCTAGTTATGTAAGGAGTTGCTTATGGAAATCTGAATTAATAGGGACCACATTTTCAATGCCTTCTAACTTAATTTTAGCATTTTAGCCCGAAGCCTGTTTAGCCTCCTGGCTCATTGTCAACCACTCAACATGGCTTTTGGTTCACCCCATCCCCTCATCTCAACTCTGGGGCAGGGCTCAGGAATAGGGTGAAAATGTCCATTCTTACCAATTTTTTGTTAAATTGAAATTTTAATTGTTTTAATTATGCCCAAGCAAAATGTTCCTGGATATATCACAATGGCTAAGTCAGAATAATTTGATCACTATGTCAAACACCTGCCCCAAACTAGCAGTGTAACAGCAAGATAGCAACACTGGTGTCCAGAGACACAGGAAGTGATCCAGCTTCCACCTCTACTACGTCTGCTGCCTGAAGGTTGGGAGAAAAAGAACATTTTGTGAGATGCCTTAGGGATCTTCCTCTACCCCAACACACTCTCTCCCCCACCCCAGACACACTCCAATCCCAAGATCTGAAGGGAGGCCTTAGATGGGGCTAGAATTCTGGAAATCCAACTAGAAAATATCAAGACATAGGAAATGCCATACTCCAACTGCACTCCAGGTTAGTGCTACTGGGTGGTCACACCAAAATAGTTACAAGGCAGTAAGTGATTAAGTGTCGGGAGGACTGTAATGATCTGTATTCAGCCATTTGGGTAACAATTTCACAGTCTTTACCATAGTCCCCTATGACCTGTACTTTTCTTTAAATTAACTTTTGAAGTAGATCAACGGCAACATGTCCATAGCTCTTCTCCCCTCTTGGCATCCATGCCCCTTGCAATGTGACTTTGTAGCTTCTCCCACTTACAGGGAGGGAATGGCCTTGGGAGTTGCTCCAACCAACAGAATGCAGCAGAAGTGATGGTGTGCCAGTTCCCCATGGCCTCAAGAGGATTTTCATGATTCTGCTGCATCAGTTGGACCCCTGGCTCTGCCATAGGAAAAGCCTGACAACACTAATGGGGGATGGAGGAGAAGGAAGGGACTCCAGCTGACAGCCAGCAACCCCCAGAGGCCCAACCATTTAGCAAACCTGCAGCTGACTGACCACAGACACATGAAGGAACCCAGCTGACTTCACTCCAACTGAATCCAGTCCAAACTACCGACCCACAGAATCATGAGCTCAGTAAAGTATCCTTCTTTTAAGCCATTGTGTTGGATTAGTTTGTTTTACAGCAATAATGAAATGATACAGCTTTCAATTAAATCGCCTTTTAAAAAACTGTGAAATCATGAGTCTGATATGCTAGTAATACATTTTCCTAAAACACAATAAAATGAATACATAATTATTAAATTCTCTAACAAATATTAAAGAAGTTAGGAAAAAGAAGAAACTATTTCAGGCAAGGTGTGTGGTCAAGAGGACATTTAGAGAGGAGAGGAATTTAACTAGATTCGGAAAAACATGTCAGGAACAAAAATGTGGAACAGAGAGGAGAGGATATTCTACAAATAAGAAGTGTATCTGTGGGATAGTGAATAAATAAGCTTGGTTGAGACATTGTTTTGGTTTTGTCTCTTTGTGAAGTTTTAAATCTGGAAAAAAGAATTTGGCTTTGAGAAAAACTTTAATGGAGGCTAATGCTTTCAGTTGAATAACAACAACAACAAAAAATCACCATCTGTTCTTTCAAGCTGAGGCCAATGCATTTCAACACATTCTAACCTCACTTTTAACCTAAAAGGATTGATTTTTAAGGATCATAACTCTCTTTTAAAGTCCTCTTTTTTTTGTCATAAGGAACAGAGAATGACTTGCCATTCCTATATGAAGTAATTTAAGACCCAGCGTTAAGGCAGATTCTAGAGCTGGTAATAAGGTAAATAGAAAATGCAGGTGACCAGAACTTAGGGTACCAGCTGATGCTCTTATTCAGCAGCTAAAGAGCTGTGTTACTTTGGGCAAGTGACATGTCTCTGGATCTCAGCCACCTCATCCATCAAACACTTGAGATTAAGCCAAATGATCTCTAAGATCCCTTCCAGCTCTAGAATTCTGTCATTCTCTGTCAGTGATTCAGCAAGACAAGTAGTCATCAAGAGATGGTCAAATTCAGTGCTGATTCAGTCCACTGGGCAGGAAGTACTTCTGAGTTCTTAAGGGCAGAACATAGTGTGGAGTCCTGGTTTGCCAAGTGATGCTCAATGTATAATAGCTCAGTGTAACTCAAGCTCTTCCCTGGTGTGTGTGTGTGTGTGTAGGTGTGTGTGTGTGTTGGGGTGAGGGTGAATAATGAAGAAGTTAGGGTCTTATGACTACATTATATTCAGTCTGAAAGATTACCATGTCACTAAGAAGCACTTAGGATATTATTGGAGGTTGATTCACACTTTGCTGGCAAATACTGGTTGGGGTAAGCAAATTTCCAAAGCCAGAACATCCTTAAAGGGAGCTCCAGTGATCCTGTCTTGGGATAAAGCGCAGCATTCAAAACAGAGCCTAGGGTCACTGGTGTGAATGATAAATGGGAAAGGAGGAGAAAAGAAAGCCTGCCTTATAATCACCACTTGTTCAACATCCATTCATTCAATCTAGTCCTTTCCATATAGCAAGGAACAAAACCAGCAAAAACTTCTGCCCTTATGGATCTTACAATCTGTTCCCAAATATTCCTTCTGAGACTTGTATGTTATGCACACATCTGTTCTGTGGTGTTTGTTGTTTTGTTTGTTTGCTTTCTTTTGTTTTCTTTGGGTGGACAGTAAAGAGTTGGCAGGGTTGGGGGTAACTTTCAGGTGGGGACGATTGGGGGACTGAGAATATGTGAAGGATGCTTACTTGGTTTTCAAAGTCTGACTCAACTCTTTTGTGCATTTAATCACCAAAAGAGATATAGAGAACCAGGTACAGAGAACCAACTGTACAGAAGCTAGACTCTACAGTTTAAAAAAGTAAATAAACCAGATTCCCTGCCCCAAAGATATTCACAGCTTAGTTTTCCCTAGTGAGAGAAAGAGACATGAAAATACATGATTACAATTTGATATGATCTACCTACAACAGGATGCACAAAGAGTAGACTCCAAAGAGGGAAGCAGTTAACTCTGCTGGGGAAAACTTCAGGGACCTCTGTTTGGTAGCATGGATTTTGAAGAATGAGGAGAAGTTTTGTTGCAGGCTGAGGGGACAGCAGGTGCACAGTAACAACAGGGAGGGCGGCTGCATTATGTCTGGCAAGTGGTGGTGGTTCTGTGTGGCCAGGGCAAGCAATCATTCTCCACCTTTCTGCATATGAAGATCATCTAGAGAGCTTTTAAAACTACAGATTCCTTGACCCTACCACCAGCTTGATTAAATCAGAATTTTAGGGGTGGAGCATGGACCTCCATGAAATTTTAAAATTAAAATTTTAAAGCTCTCCAGGTGATTCTAAGGTGCAGCCAGGGTAGGGGACTATTAGACTAGAACGGTACTTCTCAAATTTTAATGTCACAGGAATCACCTGAGGCTCTTTTTCATGCAGATTCTGATTCAGTAAGTCTGGTGTGGGCCAAAGCACCTGCATTTCTCACCAGCTTCCAGGTGATGTTGATGCTGCTGGTCCACAGAACAATGGAGGATGTGGCTGGATCAGTAGTTTCCAAAGTATGCTGCCCAGACCAGCAGCATCACCTGGGAACATGGAAGAAATACAAAATTTCAGATCCCACCTCAGATGTACTGAATTAGAAACTCTGAGGATTGGGATCCAGAAATCTGTTTTTTTCAGCCTTCTAGACAATTCTGATGCAGCTTTATTCAAGTCACGATACTGTTAGAAAACCACTGGGCTGGAGTATTAAAAGGTTGGGTAATGGTGTTGAAAAATACTAGAAATACACATGGGGGCCCAATTACAAAGAAGCCGGTGTATCAAGAGTTAGAACGTCATCCCATAGGCAACAGGAAGCCCTTGGACAGTTTTAGGAAGTGGAGTAATCTAATTTAAAGTGATGTTTTGAGAACGATCTCTCAGGTAAAAATGTCCCTTTGAGGCACTTCCCAACTATGGTACAAAATGTCTCAGTTGCCTTGATGCCATCAATGGTCCTTTCCATCCACCTACCCAAGGCCACAGGCCCCTACAGAAAACACAGCCCAACTTCCTGGTTTCTGACCTGCCACTTGTCCATGGATTCTCCCTCTCTCCTGAGTCCCTTTCAATGATTACTTCCTCTGGTTGTTCATCCCCTTTGACTTGACTTTTCCTGGGGCCAGGGCCTCTTGGGTTGTCCCTCCTTGAGTTAAGCACTGCATTCCAGGACCACCCCCATTCCCATGCCACACCCTCCTCCCACCCTGACCTGAATGCAGTGCCCAGGCCCTGGCTTGTCTGGGAGGAGGCACTAGACAGAAAGTGCTAAGAGTCAGGGACTGTGAGTCTGGCTGGCAGGGACTTGCTAGGTGACCAAGGCCAAGTCACTTACCTCTAGGCTTCAGCTGTCTCATTTATTTAATCCAGGCTCAGGAACTGGATTAAACAGTCATTAAGGAGACCCAATATAAAGCTCTGTAATTCCACTGAAAGCCTTTGCTGGGCAGGATTACTTTACTGAAAATATATTGTGCAAACACAAGTCTTTTTTCCTGGACATAAAAGAAGTTTACTTTTAAAAAATATACAACCTATCTTTATAAGCTCAGTATCAAGGTATAGAAGGATAATACTTTAGAAATATTAATGTCTTGCCCCCAGATTTCTCCCCTTTGCCCTTCTTTCCTGTTCCAGTAAGTAGACAATCCTGTGCTTATTGCCGTAGGGAGAGAAGTGACACATCCGAATAAAGGAAAAAAAGGGTGTCATCCCTGCTTTGGTTTCCATAAGTCTAAGCCTTTAGGGCAGAGGCTGCAAAGTGGCAGCCCTTCGGGCAAAACTGGGCCACAGATGTTTTTATGTTTGATCTGCAGTGGTTTTTTTTTCCCCAAAATAAGTTAATTTCCAACATTTAAAAATCAGAAAGGTTTACATAAGGTGAAAATTTCCAGCTTCTTCTCGAAAAACAAATTGGAAAATTTGGCAAATTTGGACCTCAAAGAGAGGTCCAAAGCACCGTCTTTCCTGAATCAATGAGTCCTGGAAAGAAGCAAGAGCACAGAGGCTTAGCTTGGGTAAGGAAGAGACACGAGCAGTTCCAGGGACTCATCGTAAAGATAGCAGGGCGGTCTGCCAGGGCCAGGACCAGAGGATAGATAGCTCAGGGGTGACACTGATGTCCCATGGCCAGCGGCTCAGTGAGACAAAGGGTGGATCTCAGCAGATGACATTGTGGAAAAACGCAACCGAGGATAGATGCTTCTTATTACACTCCTTGGTCCTAGTTGGGCACCCCGTCCTAGGGAAGCACCCGGAATTGAGGTACAATCCCCTGGGGCAGAGAGAGAGAAATAGAAAATCTCAAGCATAGAGATTAAGTCTCTGCTACAAGAATGGAATGGGGGCTCAGATAGAAATTAATTTCCATTTTAGAAAAGTCAAAGAAATGTATATTTTCTGCATGCCTCAGTTTGGGACTTAGATATGTACCCATGATAAAAGAATGAAGGATTTTACTTATATACTTGTTTTTTATGTATACACGTCCTTTTAAAAATGACATCAGGTATGAGCGAGATGGGTGGTAAGAGAAAACAATTGTGGCTGAATCTTCTCTTCCAGAATGAGATGAAAAATTGGTTCATTCTAAGAGTTTGGAGATGTATTTGATCTTTACACCCGTGGTTCTTGACATGTTTGGGTCAGGGACTCCTTTGAGGAGCTGATAAAAGAGAGAGACCCTTTGTCCCAAAAAACATACAGAGACACAAAATGTGTGTGTTTAATTCCAGAGGCTTCAGAACTCATCCCCTTTGGAAGCTCATCCATGGACCCCAAGATAAGAAGCCTTCCCCACAGGGGCTGTGTCTGTCTGCCACTCTTCCTGTCCCCATTTTCTTCCAGGGGATTTCAGTGAAAAAAAACATCCTCAGCTTATTTGGAGTACAAAAAAAACTGCCACCCACAGTCTGTCACCCTGGCACCCTCACCATCTGCAGCCTTCAAAGCCCTTGCCCATTCCCACCCCCCGTGGAGCCGTAGTGCACAGGCCTCTTCCTGTAGGGCTGCTGCATTCTGAGCTCTGCCCGAGCACCATCTTTGGGACTGCCTGACACCGACGCCTGTTATAAATAGAAGGGGATGAGGCCCTGAGTGCTCACCTCACTTCTGGCAGAAGACGCTTAGATTTGCTGCCTGTCAGGAAACTCACTCTGAACACAAAAGCATCCTGGGCAAGAGCTGCTCAACCAGAAGGGATGCAGAAGTGTGTAGCTGAAGGTGAGGCAGACAGCACAGCCCACCAAATGGGAGCCACAGCACACTGTTCAGTCGATTTGACTAAAGCAGGCGTTTGTCCAGCCACCAACCACATTGACTGAGTCTCCTTTGCGTGGAGAATTGCTTTGGCTTGATGGCACCACGGAGAAAACAATGAAGGCTGGTGACACGAGTCTGGAGGAACCACTCACTCATGACACATGCATGGGACGCTATGTGTGTCAGGCACTGGGCCAGGCTCCCTGGAGTCCCAGGTGAGCCCAACACCTCCCCATCCCAGAAGCCCTTGTCCTTCTGCAAGAGGGTGGGACCAGACAATGCTCACACCATAGACTTACTCCACATGGTTCCACTAACCTCCTGTGAGGCCTTCAGCAAGTTGCTTCCTTCTCTGGAGCCTCATTTTTCTCATTTGTAACATGAGGGTGTCGGACATGAGGATCCAGGAGGTTCTCTTCCAGGTGGTAAAAATTATCTTGTTCCTTTGGCCTACGTACAAAGCTTCTACAGGAACTTTTATTGTGATCTTCAAGCCACTAGATGGCGATTGCACTTAGTTTAGGAGGAATGCTTACTTAGAAGGATTACTGGTTTAAAAAAAAAAAAAAAACTCCCAAAAAAGTGGGTTGCTTAAAGCAGCGAGGAATTATGTAGAGTAAGATGGATGAAATCGAAATGCAAAGCATCTATTAGTGTCTGCTACCCACATGATACAATACGCTTCCACAGCCATCAGGCCAACCTGTCTAACTCATCTGTGCTGATTCAGCCGGCACCGTTTCCTGGTGGTGGTTCTGGAGCAGGCAGCAGGGTGCTCTGCACCGAGGCCAGGAGACCTCCTTATAGTCCCAGCTCTTCCTCCACGAGGCTGTGGGACTTGGTGAATCACCCGTCTTCCCTCTGCCTTGGTTTCTGCATCTTTAAAATGGGGAGGGGCTCAACCATACTCTGTGAATTAGCCCTACCTCTAGCATTCTATGGGTCTCTGGATAAGACTGCCAGATGCCAGTAAATAAAGATTCCCAGCACTAAATTTGGAGGAGAATTCCAATATTTTTGACCTCTAGAACAAGAGGAAGAAGGCTTAGTGCCACATACACATTTACAACACAGCATGATGCCACTATTATTACCTGCCCTTTGCCAAATTAAAGGAGACATCTCTTTAAACCTGAAATCTGCTTCTGAGCAAGGGAGCGTGGTGACAGGTCCAACCTGTCTGGAAGACAAACTGTCTGACTCCATGACCGGAACTGGGCTCAGGCAAACAGCTCGAATTCCAGTAGAAAGTCTTCCAGCTCCTTTGCCAGGTCACCACCATTTCTTTCTCTCTGTTGTTACTCCACGCTGGCTTCATTTCCCCCCAGTTCCCTTCCTCTGGGTGCATCAAACTTCACTCTGGTTAGGGGAGAAACCCATGGCTCTCAGAACAGAAAATATCCCTTGCTAGGGCCCATAGCCACAAATGAGCTAGTACCCCAAACTAAAACCATTTATTTCAAAGTGTAGTCCACTGACTACGTGTATCAGACTCAATCATGCTAAAAATGCAGACTCTGTTCATACCTAGCTCTACGAAGGCAGGATCTCTATGGGGAAGCCTGGAATATGCATTTTCACAAGCATTCAGATGAGACTGAAGTTTGAGCCCCATTGCCTCACCACAAGGCTCCTCACCATGGTCAAGGTTAATTGGGTAACAGGCAATTTAGTGGAATTCTAGGCACTGAAACCTAACAGTGTATGATTTGAGAAGACATGCATGGCATTTGCTGAAACAGAAAAAATGTCAAAGAGAGAGGTTCACAGTAGATCACATGGGGCTTCTCTGAGTGGCAGTGCTTTTGTAGAATCCAGGCCTGCTCATCATCCTTAAAGGTGGAGAATTTTACATTTTTCTTCCCAAATTCATCAGAACCAGGGGCAGCAACTCACTCTAATTAGCCATCTCATAAGAGACTGGTAAATAAAGTAGAATATTATTTCATTAATTACAAGGAAAGACAAAACTGCTAAGCAAACTGGAATATTCATGTCAGCATGCCAGCGAGTTGCTCTTTTTTAGAAAAGTCTACATAGGCAGGCAAACTACCATTAGCAGATGGTTTGATGAGCATGGGAATTAGATGATGTTAATGCCTTGAGATGTGGGGACCAGCGACACAACCTCCACCAAAAGGAGAGAGATGAGAACAGACCTGACATTTAACTAAGCCCTACTATGGACCGGACACCATCCCTATTTTTAATCTTGTAGGGATATACTTGGCAAAGGAACAAGAACCTTCTTGCTAGCTGGTCTGAGCACCCTGTGTGTGGAGACCCAATGATAAATCCTTGCTCGTTTTTTTTTTCTTTTGCTATTTTTCATAGACCCTGGTGGCCATTACACATGTGTCAACTCCATCTTTATTCTGTCCAGTTATAAAACAATTAAACAGATTCTTGACATGCACTTAGTCCTACTGACTAATTAAATTTCTTAGGTTAATTTGCTCTGCAAATGGGATTCTAATCCATTACCCAAAGTTCTGTTTGCTTTTTCAACCTAACCTGCATACTTGCTAAATATATATTTTAGCAAAATGAGGCACAACAAATGAAATATTTGTGTTCCTACTGAACTATGCTCAGATTATGTACACATTTAATTCTTAGCATCTCTTCCAAAAGCACAATGGAAGCAACCTTAGAGGGAATGGAGGCGACCTATACCTTATTTACGTGCAATACCCACCTAGCCTGTGCATATCTAACTACATTTCCAGCTCAGCTCCAAACTAGGTCACAACGGTGTGCAGAGCCTCCCGGGCATTCCCCATCATCCCATGGGTCTACTTTGTTACCATTAGTCACTTGTCATGTGGGCTTTATTGATGTGATCTGTCCTCTTGAGGTTTATAGGTTAAAATTTTCTTATAATCAACTTAAATTTAGGGGAATGACAAAGCCAGAGATAGCAGATCTATTGAAGGCTTGCTTATCCTTATAACAGCTGCTGGCTGAAATAGAAAACACTGGCTTCTTTCCCAAGATTATACATTTAAAATACAAAATATAATAGTAATAATATACATATAAAATGGTCAAAGTGTTAGAAAAATAATTCTCTTAAGACTTGGTCCACATGTTCCTATGTCAATGAAAAGAGAACTGAATTATCACATGGAAGAGAGCTGAAGGCACAGATAATACAAAATAACAAATAATTTACCAGACATTTATATTTTCATTTGTAATGCACTTTTAAATTTTACAGTACAACATGGAAATAGAGGTAGAGTGTTTTGGAAAACACATTTTAGAGTAGGCATTCTCTGATCACACTTTTCTGTCTTTCCAGACCTTCTTTCCAGCCCTCCTCTGACCCTACCTGTTGTCTTCACAAGATCTTCATCAACTTGAGTATTCCGTTTTACCTCAGTCTTTCACTTTGCATCAGTCCTTTCCTGCTTTATCTTTTCCCTCTCCTGCCCAGACACCATGATCCATCACTTCAACTACTTTCTACCTAGAAAACCCAGCTTCCTCATCCTTTTGTTCTGCTGTTTCTCCTGTCTTATAAATCCCCAACACTGAATTAACCCAAATGGATCTACCTTCTCCAGCTCTACACACTGGTAGCCAAGCATTAGAGAAACACACACAGATGGGTAGAATGGTTCATACATTAGGATATACATTTAGGATATCCAGTCTCAGCTGGACCCCCAGTTCTTTTAGCCAACCTTGTCTGTTTCACTAGTCAGTTTCCTTTTTCCCCTCTTCTCCATGGTAGGTTCAAATTTTTGCCACTTTGCTCATGCTCCCTAGCTCACCTCAAATATACCCACTCTCGGGCTTCCCTGGTGGCGCAGTGGTTGAGAGTCCACCTGCCGATGCAGGGGACACGGGTTCGTGCCCCGGTCCAGGAAGATCCCACATGCCGTGGAGCGGCTGGGCCCGTGAGCCATGGCCGCTGAGCCTGCGCATCTGGAGCCTGTGCTCCGCAACGGGAGAAGCCACAACAGTGAGAGGCCCGCGTACCACGAAAAAAAAATATATATATATATATATATATATATATTATATATATATACCCACTCTCTTTAACTGATAAAATTGAGATGACCCAGCATGAAGTCCCTCAGTTCCCTGCCCCTGACTCACAAGTTTATCTGTACCCATATCCTTCCTTCCCTGATGTCTTGGAGGATGGCTGCTTCAAGGCCAGTATCACCACAGTACTCTTGAATTTACCCCATTTCCATCCAGAAATTTTTTCTATCAATGATTCATTTATTGTTTCTTCAACTTTTCCCTCCTTCTGGTTTATTCTCATTATCACTTAATCATGTTCAAGTCTCTTCAAACTTAAGAAATAATAAAACACCCACCATCCTGCATGCCTCCTCCATCTATCACTCTATGTCTTTTCTCTTTTTATCCAGACTTCTGGGGTCATCTGCATTCAGCTTTGCCACTTTTTGCTGTCCATCCAATCCTCCAACAAATATGATTTAGCTTCTGCCCCTACAAATCCACAGAAACTGCTTATCCTAAAGCCGTCAATGACTTCCTCACTGTTAAAGCCAGTGGACAGTTGGTTCTTTCTTACTTGACTTCTCGGAGATATTTGACATCATTGTCTGCTTTCCTTTTTGAAATCCTCTTCTCTAACTTCCTGTAGGTGTGTAGGCTGCAGGTATTCTAATCACTTTCAAATCATACATCCAGCCCAACCCTCTCCTTGGAGCTTTAGACCCTCATGTCAAACTGCACACCAAATTCTCCAGCTGGATCCAAATGCAACATATCCAAAATGGCTCTCATTTATTTCTCTCCCAAACCCTTCTTTCTGTGTGCCCCAATTGCCAAGTATCCTTAACTTCTCCCCCAACCCTGCCCTTACGTAAGCCAATGGTTGCTAAGTTCTTTCTATTCTACTTCTTAATAGGAAGGCCTCCTTTCTGACCTACCTATCAAAAGAATCAACTGACTATTCTCCTGCTTCCCATCTCACCTCAGAGAAATCTTACATGGCAATTAGAATTCTGTGGTTTTCTTACCCTGCTCTTCATAAAGAACTTCCATTCACCAGATGAAAACACTGGACTTCGGAAACACGAATCCAGCTGCAGTGAAAGCTGGGTGGTAAGTGTCAAGCTCATTTCTCTTTTCAATATTTGTGTTGAACAAATGGGATTTTTTTTCAAACTAGATCATCTTGAATTACGTATCTCTGAGCTCCTTTAACCAGAAAAGTAAAAGAAATAAATGCGTAAATGTTCTGGAGGAGATTGGGCCATGAAAATCGTGAAGTCATCTGGTGGAACTATGCCAGGTAATTCTAATAAGAATGAATCTCATCGGTTCCCTCTGAAATGGAGGAGCTTGCGGCTCTAAACCACAAAGTCCCATCTTTGTGCTCCAAGTGAGATGTGAAGATAAACCAGAGGACAGGAGTGTTCCTGCCACCCCCTCATCCATCCTTCTGGCACATATGGGTGGATGATCATGCCAACCCTCACAGCTCTACTCTAGGTCACCATGATGCATTTCCCTAGACCCACCTGGAAGGTGTTTCAGAAGAGAAAGGTCTACAGGACTTCAATATTTATGAAACATTTCGTGTTAATCAGACTCAAGTTTCTGTATCAGAAAACATCTTAAAGGAGCAAAAATGAACTAAATATCACTCAAGATTCCTTTCAGCCCAAAATTCCATTAATATTTTATGTCAATTATAGCTCAATAAAAAAAAATAAGTTTAAAAATCTGGGGCTTCCTTGGTGGTGCAGTGGCTGAGAGTCCGCCTGCCAATGCAGGGGACATGGGTTCGTGCCCCGGTCCGGGAAGATCCCACATGCCGCGGAGCAGCTAGGCCCGTGAGCCATGGCCGCTGAGCCTGCGCGTCCGGAGCCTATGCTCCGCAACGGGAGAGGCCACAACAGTGAGAGGCCTGAGTACCGCAAAAATAAATAAATAAATAAAATAAAATAAATAAATAAATAAATAAATAAATAAAAATCTGTAAGATTAAAATTTAGAAAAAAATTCTATGGTCTCTTTAAGTCACCGGTTTTTAACTTTGGTGACAGTGGGCATGGGAGAGGTGTTGCAGACTCCTTTGAGAATACAGTGGAAGATATTGATTCTCTTTTCTGGAAAATGCTTATATATACACATAACTTTCTGTACAATTTCAGAGGTTTCATGCGTCCCAGTTCAAGACCTCCTGTCTGTATCTGGGCACTTACTAGGCATGAATTTGAATGTGACTGAAACTTTTTTTTCAGTAATCAGAAAACAAAAGATTCCCACTGAATACCCCTCAACAATATGACCCAGTTTCTCAAACCTGTTCCTCTTCTATTTCCCAAGGATCTTGCCGTGGACTTCCCTGGGGTGCTCAGCTCAACGAGAAGACTGTTCCTTCGTTAAGCCAGTGTGTCTTGGAGAAAATCCTTTGCAGGACTTGTTCCTTCTCCTCCTTCCATGCCCATGGCTGCGGGATCAGCCACACCAGGAAGCACAGGCCAGATTCTAGCTCTCTGGAGGGACTTTCCTCTCCAGGGGGACACTGAGGGTATTATTAAAGTGACTCCAGGTTTCGAAGTGGGACAGAAGTGGGATGGAGGAGGGTAGGATGGTTCCAGCTGCTCCCTTCCTGAAGAGACAAGAAAATATAGGTCTGGCTTAGCCATTGGTTTCAGTCAGGGATGGGGTCCAGAGAAGGGGAGCACTGGTGCTGTTAAGACAAAGTTTTTGGAGTTTTGGAGGTGCTGGCAGTTGGGCTGAGCAGGATGTGTAGAACTGGAGCTTGCACTAGGGGATTAGCACTGAAGTTAATATGTTCCTCACACTTAAATGTTCTCCGTGCTCAGATCACTCCACCTCCCTGAAAACATGGAAGAATGTCTGAGGCGCATTATTCTCACTGGTGTATTACCACCATTGCCATGTGGGCTCCAATCTCTTTGTTACTAATATCCACTCCAGTTCCCCACATCCTTCACTTTCTGGGAACTCCCCTCTACATGATTTCCTGGTGGCTGTTTATTTACTACTTGTATTTCCCTACAATTCGAAGGCTTTTTCAAGAATGCAACAAGTAGGCAAAACTTCTAATTCCTTTCTAATTCTAAGCCATGAGAAAATATTTTGTATGTCATAACAACTAGGTAAACATAAGTTTCAATTTCTCCAATTGATGAGAAAGTTCAATTTTGTTTCATGTTATTTCTGCAGAATCACAGAAAACAAAATGTTGGTTGAATTCCATGGGGAAAAACAAGAATTTCAGCAGTTTCACCTAATTCCATTACATCATAATTTCCCCAATTCACCATTTGTCATAGCATATTGCAAAATGTCACCAGCAATTTCCCTATTTTAAATACTATGGAGAAAAGAGAATTTTGTTGGATGCCTGGAGAGAAAACAGAAGAGAAACTTGTACAAGAGAAGTGTCACATACAGTCATTGTGTGTGCTTGCCTCCTACAAATTCTGATAGGTGCAGAGGAAAGATTTTGACAGTGTTTTTGTTCATGATGTTTATTTTTTTAAAAGAACAAAACTGCCAACTTCAGCTTGCATCATTGAACAAAATGTGTTCAGCGTATTATACAGAATGCAATACTCATGAAATAGATACTTCGTGTGCATCTCAAGAGTGGGGCCTATCTGCCTAGAACTCCCCACCATACACACACACACACACACACACACACACACACACAGAGACACGCCTTCACTGGCTCATTCCAGGGCATTCTTCATTTTTTACCAGATTGGACAAATGATTATAAGCCCAATGTGGGTGGAAAAGAGACTCCACCACTGAGGACATGGCGCCAACCTGTTTGTGAAAACAGGAGGAACAGTGGGAAATTAGCAAGCATAAGTTTTCAACAGAAACTATGTCATTCTCTTCCTGCCCCAATCTCCAGGGCACTGCAGAAGTGGAAGCAGCCCCATCCTGAAGGAAGACCAAACCACTATTCATGTATGAAGCCATACAGTGGTGAAGAGCACAGAATGTCTAGATTTGACTCCTAACTCCAGCAGTTACTACCTGTTGGATCTCAAAGATTTCAAATAAATTGTTTAATCTCTTTTTGCCTCAGTTTCTTCATTGGTAAAAGGGAGATTAATAATGAATAATAATAATAATATAATATCTGAGGAATAAATAGGATGCATAAGAAATAAATGAGTTGTTACATAAGTGGCACCTTGTGCCTAGCACATAGTATGCAGTGTAAAAGTACTTGCTCTTACTGCCTCGTATGTTTAAACTATGTTACTGGGACAGGATAATATTTTGAATTACAATCACCACCTTTTAGCAACCCTAAAAGACAGCAATTGTAATTCTAATCTGTGATCCCTTCCCCTTTCACTCCCTGGGCCACCATTGGCAAGGGGGAAGTTGACATTGGGCATGATCCCTTGGGAAGAACACTTGCAGAACCAACTGCCCTGATGCCTGAGGTCGGAGGAAGGAGATTTAAGTGGTGTTCAGGCCTGGGGTTGAAGGGGGCTCTTTTTTCAGAGGAGGAAGAGATGATGAGCTCCACCCCCATAATAAAAGAAACAGAGCCTTGGAAAAGAAATAGCATTTTTTAAAAGGGTGGCCCTTTAAAAACTTCTTGGGCTGGTGGAAAGGAAAAAGTGGTGCCCGGGGGGACAGAGATGGAGATGGAGAGGGCCCCAGGGGCTTGCCCGGTGAGAGGCCAGTGTGCTTCCTTGACAGCTTGATGTATTTCAGGGCCAGAAACTGCTGACTACCCCTATCTAAGTTAGCACATTCTGTGGGCGTTGAGTTATCCTTTCCTAGCTCCCCGTCTGTATTGTATTCACTTTCCTCCCTTTAAGACACTTCTGTCTGGGTCTGCGTTCTTAATAATGAAGTCAAAATGTCCTGTTGTCAGGGCTTCCAGAAAGGAAAAAAAAGCCCAGCTGATGACCAAGTAGCAGGGAAGGCAGCTGGAACTGCACTGGGAGGGAGGAATAAAGTCAAGCTGCACTCCATGAAACCTGGAAAACTCCATCAGCTTTTCCAGTTTCCCTCCAGTCTCCACATCCCCAAGGACCTCATTGTCCCTTAAGAAAGCCGTTAGTGTGCACAGGCTAATGAGGCCCTCCAGCCACCAGAACAGAGAGGAGCATCGGGGCATCCATTTCTGCACACGTAGCAACTGGCTGTGGAAACACCTGGTCTACATAGCCGCCCGGGGCTCCAGCCAGGGCGGTGCTGGCTACTCCAGCCTGGGCTGCCAGAGGAATCCTGCTTGAAGAGACACTCTGAGGAGTCAGAAGGTGTCTTTGGTGGGTCCTAGCCACCAGCTGGGACTCATGCTGCCGTCCAGGAGACACTGTCACAGTTTCATCCTTGACAACATATTCCGGGGAGGTCTTCTTGGAAGTGCAAAGGAGGTTTTCACAAAAGCCAAGGTAAAGACACTAGTAGGGAGCCACTGTTTATTTCTGAAATAAGAAATTATTCCCAGATTATGGTAGGGGGACACATGACTGGCATGGCAACCCCCATTTAACCATGGAGTCACCCCCATAGACTAAACTCATTCAGTTGCTGCCCACATTTTCTCTGATAGAAACCACTTGGTGAATGAGGTAGCCCAATCCTACACTCAGAGAAGAAGCTGTGTAGAAGCCACTCATCTTCTTGTGGAACCTCCCTGTCCAGGGAGTGCTGCATGGCCCTGCCTTGGCAGATCTGTCTCATGATGGAACCAGACCATCTCTACCTCCACAGAACATACACCATGAGCTCTAGTCAATACTTTGTAAGTCTTGGGAGTCAACGCATCCACCCAGTGACGCTGTGATTCCAGAGTGGCTACCTCACAACTCTGGGCAGTGCAGGAAGACTTACAAAAAGAATGCAACTTTGCTCTCTACAGGAGTATATAGTTCTATAACAGTTGTAACTATGAATTCACCAGTGGGTGTTCAGGGCTCTTGTACAGCCTCTGTGGGCTGGAGAGCGAGTTTCTCCCTGAGAAACATCCATCCTTGGCCGAAGGTCAGCCCCTGGACCAGAAGGGATGCTCCCAGGTAGCACGTGCCTCCCTGAGGGTATGGACTGAGGTGAGCAGCCAGCTTTCTGCAGTGAGGCCCAGCTCTTCTGCTCTCCTTTTTTTCCAGACTGCAGCACAGGCTTAAAGACAATGAAAAACGGGGTTTAGACTACACAGCACACATGGACATGCACACACGGGACATGGCATATAGAAACCGGGGTCCTGCTGGGCTGCTTCAGCCACACTCATGGCCCCTAAGGAGGGAGGGTGCCTTCCTGGGCTTTGCCAGTGAGGGGCTCAGGCACCCAGCTCTCCAGCCTGCCAGGGGCTCTGCCAACTGCTCAAGGGTGGGTCCTTTCCAAGAACGGTGCTTGGCTCCCCCTTCTCCTTGGGGGTGTTTTGTCCACTTGTTTCCCCAAGGTCAGCTGGCATAGAGCACACCCTCAGAGGACATGTGTCCCCTAGAATGCCCCGTGTCTCCTCTACCCTCATCACCTTTCCTCTGGGGCCGAGGGAAAAGCCCCCTCTGCTGGTATCTGATGTCAACACCAGCTTCCCACACCAGGTTCTTCCATTCCCAGGTGGGCTTAAGACTTCCCTGGCTCAGACAATAGGGGTCTGAATGTAGCCCAGGTTATGTTACACTTCACTCATTCCCACATTCATTAGTTCATCAAGTGTTGTGAACCAGAGCAAGTCTGGTACTTAGAACCAGAGCAGTCATGGTAGAAATAAGACTTCAGGTTCAGAAATCTTGGACACTTGGCGTTTTCACTTACTTAAACTGTGTGCTGGAAGTAATGAGTAAAGCGCGCCCCAGCCTGAAGCTGGGTGGCTGCTTCACCTCAGTTCAGTTCTGAGCACACCAGTATTCTGAGTTCTCTTTTTATATTGAGCATCACCCCAAATCCACCCCCTTTTTCTTTTTTAATTAAAAAAATTATTTATTTATTTACTTAAATTATTATTATTACTTTTTGATGTGGACCACTTTTTTTTAGTCTTTATTGAATTTGTTACAATATTGTTTCTGTTTTATGTTTGGGTTTTTTAGCAGTGAGGCATGTGGGATCTTAGCTCCCCGACCAGGGATTGAACTCACACCCCCTGCACTGGAAGGTTGAGGTCTTAACCATTGGACCACCAGGGAAGTCCCCCACCCCCTTTCATCTTTCCAGAAGTTATTTGGGGGATCTACAGCAGAGACGGTCTCTTGTATTCACAAGCAAATAAACTTATGTGCTGCATTTGAAAAGTGACTCAAGGTTTATTTTTTTTGAAAACCAGGGAAACAACAATAAACACAGATGAAATATAAATCTGAAAAGAGATTCAGATTTTTTTTTTTTCATATCAACACTGTAAAACTGTTTATTTGGGGGAAAAAAACAAAATTTCTAGAAGAATAAAGTCACATCAGCACCTACCAGAATAACTCCCGCCCACTTGCTCACAATCCACAATCCCATTTAGGGCCATGGCCTAATTTGCAAAAGATGCTAAACACAAATCAAGTTTTTAACAGTGCGTTAATTCCAAGAGATCACACTGGGAGGCCACAGCGTTTCCACCACCTAGAAGTTCAGGTTCCCAGCCTCTTCCAGATCCTTGAGCTTCAGGAAGAGAAGAGAAGGAGGAAATGCCCACTAGACCCAAGTCTGAGGCAAGGGAATACATTTGGAAAGAAAAGGAGTCATAGCATTTTTTCAGAAGAAGGATAGGGGTATGGCATTGAGGCAGTAAAATATGTATTTGTATTCGGTGAGTTTTTAACTTTTAGAATACATGGCACAGAGCTCTTTTGAATTCTGAGGTGTTGGGTTCCTCATCACAGCACAGGAGGCACCTCGGAAGAGATGCAGCCCTGGACTCGGGGTCAGCCTCCAGATGCCTGCAGTGATGATGCTGAGCAGAGAGAGAGCAGGACCCTACCATCGAGGGGCTCACAACCCAGGAGGGGAAATGCTTTAAAATCGAAGTACAGACACCTACCAGGAGATTCACCCTGACTTGTGCCTCAGAATCTCTAGAGACATTATTTTAAAAGTCATGCCTAAGCCCCACCTGGTCTTCTGAATCTGAATCTCAAGCTCAGATGTCACCTCTGCTGCCAAGATTTCCTGAAGCCTCCAGACAACATAGCTCCCTCACCTGCATGCCTGTACCTACTTCCATGCTGGCTTTTACCCTCCTTACCTGTGTGTCCACCTGCCCTCCATCTCCCACTGGACCCTGCCTCGTGAATCTGAGAAATACCTATTATACAGCCAGAAGGCTTCTTCCAGAATGTGGTTGTATATTCAAAATTAAAGTTAAGTATTTACAGCAATGTTGGAATCATAGGGGATATTTTCTTTTTTTCTTTTTTTTTTTTTTTTTTTTTTTTTTGCGGTACGCGGGCCTCTCACTGTTGTGGCCTCTCCTGTTGCAGAGCGCAGGCTCCGGACGTGCAGGCTTAGCAGCCATGGCTCACGGGCCCAGCCGCTCCACGGCACGTGGGATCTTCCCGGACCGGGGCACGAACCCATGTCCCCTGCATCGGCAGGTGGACTCTCAACCACTGCGCCACCAGGGAAGCCCGATATTTTCTTTTTAATTGGGATCCGGGCATTCCATTGTCATTTCAGAATTTAGGAGCAGACGTCCTAAGATTGCTTTTATTTACCCTGAGATAGACTCATTAGTCTAGGCAGTGACCATGGCCTAAATCTTTTTCAGCAGCAGGACCGAAAAGTGAGCCCGGGGGAGGGAACAGCTGTCAGGCTCTGACTTTCTCTCTTGGCCAATGACTCACCTGCAGCCGCATGTGAGGGCCAGCCCAGGCAGTAGATGGGACTGTAAGTGTCACCTAATTGCCAATTTTCCCATTTCAGAAAGACCTAGAAATGGAAAAACAGACTATGATAAGCCCTAAAACCATATCACATCTCTTCTCTCCATACAGTTTATGTTCAATTGCTAATGTCATCAGCTGTGTCATCCAGCAGTGACATATACTATTTCTCCTCAAAACCCCTCTGGTGGAAAATGTCCCATGAGGTCACCTTCTCAGTCAGCTGAGTCAGGATCACAGAATTCTGGAAATGTAAAGCTGACAGATCTTCCTAATAGCAGGAGAACTGTTAACATTTGTTGAGTATCTACTATGGGCCAGCCACCTCATGTATTTTATTTTATTTAATCCTCACACTAACCCTGACACATAGGTTTCATTGTTTTCATATTTTAGATGGAAAAAAACCCAACACTGAGGCTTGGGAAGGCAAAGTGATTTGCCCAAGGTTACACATCTAGTAACCCAGATCCGTTATAACCTAAAAGCCTGTTTCTCAAAGTGGGGATCGTGTACAGGCAGCTCACCCAGAGTCACAAGAAGCCGCTTAAACACAGCACATTCTCTGAAGTGCCAATTTTACTCAATGGTAAATACTTTGAGACTGTTTATATGAAAGAAAACATGCATTTATTATGGAGGAGGAATATGAACTGGCATAAAATTTAAAGAAAAAAACTTCAAGAAATTTACACTTGCGGCAAGCTACTTGGGCTTTGTTGCCCAGACCCTTGGGGCCCCTCACCACTTTCCTCTGTCATGAGGAGTATTCCGGTGGAAAGATTTAAAAGCAGAGCCTTAAGTCCCAGCAGAACTCTGAAAGGGTGGCCCCACGTGGAAGGTGGGGAAATGGCTTGCCATCAAACAGCAAAGAGTAGTGATTGCATTTTGCTGTGAGTCTCAATTTCAACGTCCATCTCTGGAGGAATATAAATCATACAAGTCCATGGGCTACCAAGGGCCTTCCCACCTGACTGATGCTCTCAGCAGATTTCTGAAGCTGTCCAGTGTGGGAATAAGACTCTTATCACTGAATGCGTCAGTGGCAGGCCCATCCTCCACCAATACACTTCTTGTCTCTACCCCTCCCACCCCAGACTTTCCTTTCCTTAAGCCCTAGGTCTCTTTTTCATAAAAACACCCAGAATCATCTCTGAGGTGGTTGCAACCATCAGGCACCTAATTCTAAGCTAGGCAGGCCAGCATACACTCTGATGAGGCTTGAATTCCTCTGGCGAAATTAATCAGTGAAGATGAAAGGAAGAACTCCAACCAGGCTCTCTGCCCAGTTGAACTGGACATACCATCACCTGGCATCCTGACATCATTTGAAGTTAATAGGTATAGCCAAGAAAACCACAAGAGCATGAATCCCCAGAGACCATGCCCAGCACATGAATGTCTTCTGAATGAATGAAAGTTAAGCACATGCCACAAGTCCTCCAGGATACCATTAGGCCACAGGGATGCACTTTCTGGGACCTCGAAAGCCCACAGTGGTAAGAGAGCTAAGGAGGGGCAGGAGCACATCCAAACAACTGAGCATCACCCACAGGCACTGAGGACACAAACATGAAGCAGAAAAGATCTTTGCACTGGAGAAACCCAGTCTAACAAGGGGGACTATTAGGGACACAACAGCGAGAAAAGATTGTTCAGGACAATGTTGAAATGGAGACAAATGTGAAAACAAACTGGGTGAGCAATACCATTGCTTGCATACTAATCTTATTGCTCTAGAACATCTCACTAGACAAAGGTTTTAGGAGGAAACATTCATGAGAAATTTGATATATATAATACGCTATTCATTTGTAAGATACTTGAGAGTTAACAAAACTCTTCATATATACCATTTTTATTTCATTTTACTCATACATCAATTATTTGGGGGGGTTGCTTCTTTATGCTACACTAACATCTAGTGTTGGGATACTTTGGAGGGTTCAAAGATAACTACCTTCAAGGAGCTTGGAGTCAAGTGGAGGAGATACTAGTAACCGTAATTCAAGGCAGATAGAAGTGAGTGCTGAGTAAGTCAGGATTGTTTTTGTTGTAAGTGTCTCGATCTGGCTTAACTAACAAAGGGAATGTATTTCTCACATAATTAAAGTGACTAGGGGTATCTTTAAAACCCAGGTTTAACTGCCAAATGTAAAATAGATAGCTAGTGGAAAGCAGCCGCATAGCACAGGGAGATCAGCTCAGTGCTTTGTGACCACCTAGAGGGGTGGCATAGGGAGGGTGGGAGGGAGACGCAAGAGGGAAGAGATATGGGAACATATGTATATGTATAACTGATTCACTTTGTTATACAGCAGAAACTAACACACCATTGTAAAGCAATTATACTCCAATAAAGATGTTAAAAAAAAAACACACAAAAAGCCCCCCAGGTTTAGCTTTATCCAGGGGCTTGAATAATGCACACGAGTCATTTCTCTCAATCTCTTGGCTTTCCTTATGCTGGGTTGGCATCGCATTCAGGCTCCATCCGTGTAACCACTCACAGTTTCAGGCTCACATCCTCCAAGGCCCAATTTGACCGGAGAACAGAGCTTCTCTTCTCCCACAAGTTTTAATGAAAATCAGGGCCTGATTACCATTGGCCTGAGTGATGATTGTGTACCCTCCAATGAACCAATCACTGAGCCATGAGAACAGAATTAGCTGACTGGTAACCCTAGGTCACATCATCCCACCACCCCCAGCTGGTATGGGGTCAGACCCACACAAATTACATGGGCTGAAAGGAGGATGAATTTTAAATAGTCAAGTGTCATAAAAGACACTCTGACAAAATGCTTGAGACTTAGTCCTCATAACAGCTTTCTGTTTCCACCCATTTTACAAACGAGAAAAATGAGACAAGTAAGAGCAAGAACAGGACTAGAACCTGGTCTTCTCATTTAGTCCTGTGCTCCCTCCGTTTTCATGTATCGGGGGCACTCTGGGAATTTGTGAAGGGACAACTCTTCCTTGCGTGAGACTGTCCCAAGCATTACAAAACATTTCACATCCATGGCTCTAATACCAGTGACACTTGCCTCCCAATACTGTGACAACTAGAGCTGCTCACACACATTTTAAAGGCCCACTTGGTGGGGGCAGCACCTCCCTCATTTGAAAGAAATGGAATATTACCCAAGTGAACCTTACTTTCAGGAGTTTCATACTTCTCAGAGTTCCTAAATATAAGCTCTCACATTAGGCTTCAGAGGTAGTCTGAACTCTTGGTCGGACACCTAGAGATCATCTAGTCCAACCTCTTGGACCAGCAGTTCTGGTCTGAAGGAGAAGGATGAGTGGTGGGCGGAGGGAAGAGGATGGCTGGGAAGGTACTCCTGGAAGTGAGTGTGGAGGGCTGGAGGGGGTAGGTCATCCTCCTTATCAGAGAACAAAACCACAGAATTAACACATTTTATGGTCAGGACTCAAGCTGTTTCTTAGGGAAGACAGTATTATCCTCTCTTACTTGAGTGAGATAAGGAATTATGGGTTTGTGAAAGGCAGAGTGTTCAATTCTGGACACTGCTCACTAAGAGAGACATAGCCAAACTGATCTGCACTTGGATGGAGGCAAACAGAGAGGTGGGAATTTGAAACCAGCTCATGATACGAAGAGCAACTAAAGAACAGGCAAAGTTGTACCCAAGAAAATACTCAAAATGAGACAGGAAAGTGGCCTCCTAAGATACTGAAGACAACCACCCAGGAGTAGACTTGGAATTACTCTTTATAGCTCAGGTGGGCAGAACCAGGGTTGATGGAGGCACAGAGAACACTGGAACAATGACAGATGTCTGCTAGTAGAGTGAGCTGTCTGGGAAGGTAGTAAGTTCCCCATTGTTGGAGGTATCCAAGCACACCCTGAGGTGCTGACGTGGGTTTGAAGCTTAGCCTCTCAAACTTTCTGAAGCAACACAAACTGGATGAAGTTTTAGCGCCCCGTACACTACTAAGAGAGATGACGTAGAAAGAGTGGGTTGTAAGCTATGCTCAGTTTCTATTAGAAAAACTGCAGGATAGGACCCCTTCCTCCCCTGCCCAAAAAGCCTATCAGAACATAGTGTGACAGACATTATTGTAGGATAATCTTGAATCTGTTCTAATTTACGAAGAAAAAAACGGAAGTCTTTAAAAAACTTTCATACTTTATTGATAATGCAATACTTCCGTGAAAACAAGTAATTTACAAGTAATCGCTTCATAAAGAACTGCTGGCCTAAGGGGTTGCGCTAAATGATCTTTAAGATTTGTCCAACCAAGGCTGAGTCTAAACCTAAAACTCCATGGGCTCCAGTGTCTGCAGGCTGTTTAGTAATCTACCCACAAGAATTCTGGCAAGTATGGCATGTACTGTTGTGCTTCTGACTATCTCATGGGCAGTCAGAGCCTCACAGATGTCCAAAGGCTAAAATGAAGTGGACTTTACACATCACACTAGAACTGCCTGGGGAAGTAGTGGTAAGTTTTACAAAGCAATTGTGACCTCACTATGTCACTCCATTTTCTGAAGTACAGGTTTAGACAGCTTTCTTTGCAAAGGGTCATCTCTGTCTGTTGGCTGAGCTCTGAGATGGACAGACATTTCCCTCTAGCAACAAAGCCATTTTAAATCAGAAATGCTGTGAGATTGTGGGACCATAGGTCAGGTATTAGAGAGACTGGAAAACTCCCATCTCGCCTGGAAATGCCCTCACAAGGACCTCTCCAAACTTTGATCTTCAAAGCCACTGGAGCCAAACTAGCTGGCCATTACATATTTTCATGACATCAAGTGGAAATGTTGTTCTATTTCATCCTCTAGGATTTGGCGTGAATTCTAGGTCTCTGTTTTGGTTAAAATGCAAAAATGCAAGTTTCCGTGGGACACCAGGTGCATTAGAGATTGTTGGGGTCAATGTACAGAAATGTGAAAAAGTGGGACTTGGTCATTGTCAAGAGACCCAGAGGTGGCTGTAGTTTACTCTTTTAGTTATCAAGAAATTAAGAAATGCATACCTTGCTGCCCCCATTATCCCTTGCATCACATCAGCAAGGTCATTTTTTTTCCCCTATCACAATGAAGTGGTATCGTTGCTGCTTAGTTGCGAGGGCTCATGGGAGCAAACATTCTTCTTAACAGAACTATAACCTTCTGGATGATGCTATCCCCAACCTTGCTGCTATGGTTAGAGTATGTGCTGCCCTTCTCTTTTTAACCTTCTGCTGCAGCATACATATTTGTGATATTCACAGTGCTTACTGCAAAACTGAGCAAAATGAATATTCATGCTCATGCATTCAAGAAATACTTATTGTGCACTAATATGTGCTTACTTGGTATCTCAAGTTGATTTCACTTATCTGAAAAAAATCTTGCTTACAGATGGATTACCTTTCTATTATATTATTTACCAAATGTTCCAAATAAATATAGAGGCAGAGGCTCCCTGAAAATTATAAAAATGGAAGTGACATATCCCAGGATTCCACAGTCAACCCTTTTTCCTTTCCCTTCTCACTCTACACTTCTCCCTAGAGTATAAAATGTCCTTTCATGGTTATAATTACCACCTAAAGTCTACATCATCTGTCCGTACATCAGTGCTGAATTTCAGATCCGTGTGTCCAACTAACTAACCAGTCATCTTCAGAAGTCTGGCAAGAAACCAGATTCATGATGTTCCCAAACCAGAATTCATCACTTGACAACCACCACCCCCTCCTTTTCAGCTTCACCCCATCCTCCATCCCTTTCCCTACCAACAACCAGTTTCCCTCCTTGTACTCCACGTTTCAGCTGGCGGTGCCGCCATCTACCCATCAAAAACATTGCTGCCCCACTGGACCCTTTTTCCTTCACCCTCCACATTAAATCAAACAACAAATCCTACTGATTGAACCTCCCAGAGAGCCTTCACAACTCTTTTTCCCTTTCATTCCCACAGCCTCACATGAAGTCTCAGTGCCTCTCACCTGGACAATTTCTCTGACTGGTATCTTGCTCTTTAGCTAAAAACCTCAGTGATCTTCCTAAAACACCAACCTCATCATGTCACCCTCCACCTGTCCCCACCCCAGATCCCACCATCCTCAGCTCAAAATGCTTCCAACGTTCCTCATCACCTGTGCAGTAAAATCCAGGAGAGATCCGATCCCTGTGTTTTCTCCCACTCCCCCTGCACTTACGCGGTGCTTCAGGTCTACCCATCTTTAATAATCCCCATATGGCCAGCATAGTTCTGGCCACCATATCATTGCCCTTGTTTCCTCTGCCTGAAAGCATTTCCCATTTCATCCATCTTGTAAATTCTTGTTGGTGCTTCAAAACCCACTGGTGTGCAGCCTCTTCCTGGAAGCCTTTCCTGACTCTCTTGCTCTGTGTTATGTCTGCATCTTACACCGCATCTGCTATTCTTATCCCACTGTTGTCACTGGGGATCCTCTAGGACGCCATGAGCTTTTTAAGAGCAGGGATTGTGTCTTAGTCTGTCTGCCTCCTCAGTTCTGGGTACTGCTCCTCGCACACCGTAGAAGCAAATGACTTATAAAGTGTAAGGAAGATGCTCTCAACTAGACCCCCAAGGGGAGGGAAGGGAGGGAGGGAGACAGATTTTTTTTAACCATCAATAATTTTTCTAGTCCTTTAAAGATGGAGGTTTGCATTCACCTCTGGGGACACCATTCCTTTGTTTCTGTAAAACTTTAATGATCCTTTGTGCAAAAGTGAAGTTTTGATCCTTAGTTGCAATGAAGAGCTTCTAGACAATGAGGAGCTAAACTGCTCCACATGAAAATGTAAAAGGTAGTCTTTATTGACGATAGTCATCTGAGATGATTATGCTGTTGAGAGACTGGCATGGACTAAGGGTGAGGAGGGCCTGGTAGTAGTGCTAGTGGAGTACGGGTCTGCAGTGGACAGGCAGGAACTTGGCAAGAGCACTCATTTTGTAGGGATGCAAACTGGCCAGCAACAAGGCCCAGGGCTGGGGGTAAGAGGAGGGATAACGGGGAGGGGATCCCTGTGGAAAAGAATGGCCAAAGGACCTAAAAAAAGACACTTGTGGTGTCCAGTTTTAAGGTTCCCCTGACTCCCTGTGTCCTTTGACCCTACTCTTCAGTAAAGCTTTATGAAATTTCACAGCTCTATCTTAGTTGAAATTTGGGGAATTAATACAGCAGCCAGGGTCCACTGCCACACAATCAATACAAAGACCACCAAAATAATCTAAAATGAAGGCAAGAGTTTATTACCAACCAGGCAAAGGAGATTCATGTTCCTTAAGAAAAGTCAGTGAGTGTCCCCCAAGCTGAAGGTGAAGGGACAGATATAATATGGAGAAGAAGTTTCCCCAAATTTCTGATTAGTTCAAAAGTGGATTGTAAAGTCTCCCTTAAGGTACAGGTGCAGTTCTCAAACAGGTCCAGAAGAGGCTATATAAGGCTCTACAGGTTTCAGTGTCACTCAGTGTCACTTGAATTGGCATGCTCAAGGCTTGGTTAAATTTTTCTTTAATATTTTTCTTGGAGTAACAGTAAACAAGTAGCTTGTAACAGTCTGAGTTTTGACACAGAAAGTGGCCATGGTTCGAGGCCAGATGTCAGGCCAAGGTGAAAAGCAACAATCAGGGTAAATTTTGAAAAGTGTAAGTGTTCCTGAGAGATTCCAGGGCACCCTGGAGAGACTCGCCTGATAGAACATTAGGGGCTTAGATGATGGATATTTGGCTATTAAAGGAGAAAGACTCCTGAACTTGGAACAACTAGGGCCATCAGGGTTATATATGTCACCACCCCCCCAAAAAAATAAAAATAGTTTTAAACCCAGTTCTTCCCTACAATTGGTAATATTGACTCTTACCTTCCTTTTCAACTGAACTCAGGGAAAACATCACATCAGAGTTAGAGGTGGGAAATTAGATCTATTCTACACAAAGACAGTCATGTTAGTTACACACCAAAACCCACAGATGCTGATTTTGTCTATTTAAGCAACACAAAGCTTCTACAATTTCTTTTAGAAATCATTATCGGGCTTCCCTGGTGGCGCAGTGGTTGAGAACCTGCCTGCCAATGCAGGGGACACGGGTTCGAGCCCTGGTCTGGGAGGATCCCACATGCCGCAGAGCGGCTAGGCCCGTGAGCCACAACTACTGAGCCTGCGCGTCTGGAGCCCATGCTCTGCAACAAGAGAGGCCACGATAGTGAGAGGCCCGCGCACCGTGATGAAGAGTGGCCCCCGCTTGCCACAACTAGAGAAAGCCCTCGCACAGAAACGAAGACTCAACACAGCCAAAATAAAGAAATAAATTAATAAACTCCTACCCCCAACATCTAAAAAAAAAAAAGAAATCATTATCATTTCCTTTCTATGAAAAATTACCACAGAGATATTGTTCTTTTTTTTTTTTTCCAACACAATTGAAATTGTACATGGTAGGGAAGTTTTTAATTAGTCTGTTCTGAGCAGGAACTGTGTGTGCTCACTGCAGTAGGAGTGAGTAATAAATTACTTCATAATCTCAATTGGAGGCTTTGTGTCGGAAAACACTCATTAGTTTGTACCACCAGCCAGCGGCTTCCCGTGAAAGGGCTTAGAGACATGCTGCAGTAGGTGTAGATCAAGTTGCTTACAGCAAACTTCCAGGGCAGTAAAAACAAACATGCCTGGATGGTGAGGGAAGCCAGGTGGATCTGAGCTTTTTTTTTTTTTTTTGCAGTACGCGGGCCTCTCACTGTTGTGGCCTCTCCTGTTGCGGAGCACAGGCTCTGGACGCGCAGGCTCAGCGGCCATGGCTCACAGGCCTAGCCGCTTCACAGCATGTGGGATCTTCCCGGACCAGGGCACGAACCCGTGTCCCCTGCGTCGGCAGGCGGACTCTCAACCACTGCGCCACCAGGGAAGCCCGGATCTGAGCTTTGATGTCTGGAGACCAAGGAACTTCGGAAACTCCATGCCAGCCCCTTCTGCCCAGTCCATACTTTCCTTCTCATAAAGCTCTTCTCCCACCCCAAAAAGGGCTTTTCAATTTTCAAATCATCCCACTGCCATTTTTTTGAGTGTGAAGAAATCAAATGTTTGTAAATACTTGTCCCAAACGAGTAAGGAAAGTTATATACAGTTCTATTCAGATAGGTAGATACATACGTACATACACACATGCAATACAGATAGATGTAGAAAATGAATGGGAAAAAAACCCGATATTAGCCCAGCTAGTAAGATGGGTCCTCTCAGAGGGAGCATAATATTTGATACGTTGGTAAGTCACTTGGAGTAAGGGTGAGGTCCCAAGAGGCAGGCTCTTAACGATAAAAGATGTTAAATTGCTTTCTAAGGAGAGGGTCTTGCTGATTTCAGGGTTTTAATATTGTTGCACCCTGATGGTTTGGTACATAAGTTTGGGTGGTTGCTGAGGTAGACCTGTTCTGAAAAATAGAGGTGAGAATTTGCAACTGGGGATGCAGGATTCAGGGAGAGAGGAATGAACCAATAACACGAGGCTTTGTATGCAAGAAAGGAAAGAAGGAAAATTTTATTTCTTAGCAGAGTGGGAGAGCTGCAATGTCTAAGGGGGATTCTGAAGTTATTTGCTGGAGGAGGTACATGGTAAATTCCTTCCACGTAACCTAGAAAACTACTTCCCAGAAGCAGACCCTGCGGCTAGGATGGTGTGCAGGGGGTTTATTAAGGGAGACCGGTAAGGAAGCAGGGAAATGAGACGGGGAAGAGGGAAAAGTCAAGCTAACATGTGAGCCAAGCAAAGTCCGTCAGCCTGATCCTACACGGGAACTCCGGAGTCTAAGTTCAGCTCAGCGTTGTCCCCACCAGAGGCGGGGAGCTGGGCTTCCACACTCCTGCACTTGTCAGTCACTGGTCAAGCATGGGATGGAGTAAGGGAATAAATCCCCAAGCGCTCCGGGCTCACTATGGAGGGAAAGTGGCTCCAGTAGCCCAAGGTCGGTCTATTTGAGAACCTGCAGTGTTCTCGGAAGAAGAGTTGCACAAGTGCTGACTGTTAGAAGCCAAAGGGGCAGGTGGGGATCAGGGGAGAGCATAAAATGGTAAAAGGAATCTGAGGAGATCTGATAGAGCATTGATATTGTTCACTACAAAAATCTTTAATAAACCCTACATTTGCTCACCAGTGCTTGTGCTTGAGTCAGTTCTTCATGGTGATAAAAGCGGAACATCCAGTAGGCATCCAGGCCAGATCTGCAAGGAGTAAAAACAGAGACTGTTCTTGTGGGTGCAGAGGGTGGGGAATACCTGATATCTGGGTCCATATGCTTTTAGAACCAATCTCAAAATTAAATCCAAATATATTATGTGTACACATGAAGCGATACTGCTTCATGATGCCATAATGAAATGGAATTCCTGTTATCAAAATGTGATTTATCTAGGGGAGGTACATCTCTGATGCCATAATGAAATGGAGTTCTTGTTATCAAAATGTGACTTATATATGGTAGTCACATCTCTGACCATTTCCGCTGGGAAAACGGCCATGGCTTCTCCTTTCCCAGCTAACACAGTGAGGCAATTCCCTCCATAACCCGGCTCTGGCCTCTTGCTCCAGCTTGATCTCAGCCACACTCCTGCCACGTGCTGCTTCATCCACAATCCATGCTGTCCTTTCACAGTTGCCACCAAATAAACCTTAACATGCACCAGGCACTGGGATAATATGGGTTATAAGTGTCACTTAATCCTCACAGTAACTCCATGTCGTAGGTGCTATTTTCTTTATTTCACAGAGGAGGAAACTGCAGCTGAATGAGGTAAAGTCCAAGTTCTCTATATGGGTCAGGGGTGGAGCTGCATTTGGACCAAGGACCAGGTGACTGAGTCAGTACTTTCAGTTGCTCTGCTTCCCTCCTCCGTGGACATTTTCCCCCTTCTAAAGCCCCTTCTCCATTTCAGAATTTCAGTACCCTACCACCTTCCAAGACCCAGTTCCAATGCGTTATCCTTCACAAAGCCTTTTAAATTAGGCAGAACTCTTGGAGGAAAGGGATAGAAATCCAATACACAAAAAAGGAAAATTATTGGTTTGAGTGGTTGGGAAGAACACCAGGGCGGCACATGTTTGAAGGGATTGCCGCAGAAACTAGGACCTAATCGGGACTTACTGCAGCTAGAATTCTCTCTCTACCTCAATCTTTTATCTTACACCCCCTCCCAGACCAATACCTCAGCAGCCTGAGACACCTCTCTCTCTCTCGTTGAACATTTATCAACCCAGAAAGGCCTTGATTGGCCCTACTTGGGTCATGTGCTTATCCTTGCCTTAATCAAGGTGTCCAAGGGAATGGAGTACTACGATCAGCCCAGACCAAAGAGTCTGGTTTGTAACCTGAGGAAGTGGGTGGGAGAAAAACATCTGGGCAATTCACAGCAATAGCTTCTACTGTTCATTACACCATTTATGAAGATCCAGACAGAATTACTCTGCTCCAGTTTCTCTGGCATAAAACAGCCATTTATCATGCTCTCAAATTCTGTGGGTCAGGAATTTGGATGGGACACAGTGGGGATGGCTTTTCTCTGCTCCATAGAGTCTAGTGCCTGAGATCAAAGACTAACCCAGGGGACAGACTTACTCTCATGTCTGGCAGTTGATTCTGGCCATCAGCAGGGGAGCTCAGTTCTCTCCACGTAGCTTCTCCATGTGGGCTCTCTGTGGGAGTTGGTTGGGGCTTTCTCACAGCAAGGTAGCTGATTTCCACAGCTGAACATCCTAAGAGAGAGACAGCCAGGTGGGAACTGTATTGCCTTTCCTAACCTAGCTTCAAAAGTTCTGCCGCATTCAATTTGTTGGAGCTTCACAAGCCTGCCCAGGTTCAAGGGATGGGAAATAGACTCCACTCCTTGAGGGGGGAAAAATTCTGGAAGAGAATGTGGGACCACACATACTGCTGTAACATTTTTGAAAAATAAAGACTGCCACACATTTTTTTCCTATGAATTCTCTTTATATATGTTTGTCATATATTCCCTAAATTATTGTGAGCTCTGTGAGATATTCATCTTTGTATTTCTATGCACTGCCTTGAACAAGACCTTCTATACAATAGGTCTTCAGATATGTTAGTAGGCTATGAATCTCTGACATATTGGCATCACAATTTTTCCACCAACTAGCTGTGTAACTGTGAGAAAAATGACATAACATCTCTGAGACTCAGCATACAAACTGAGGGAGTTTAAATAAAATTGCAGTTTCTAAACATTCTGGTTTAGCAGCAAATTACAAGTCATTTTCTTCAAATTACATCTAACACAGAATCCTAGTCCGTAAAAAAGATTTTTAAAAAAAAACAGATATATGGGCTTCCCTGGTGGTGCAGTGGTTGAGAGTCCGCCTGCCGATGCAGGGGACACGGGTTCGTGTCCCGGTCCGGGAGGATCCCGCATGCCGCGGAGCGGCTGGGCCCGTGAGCCATGTCTGCTGAGCCTGCACGTCCGGAGCCTATGCTCCACAACGGGAGAGGCCACGACAGTGAGAGGCCCACGTACTGCAAAAAAAAAAAAAAAACAGATATGGAGAAAAGGGAACTCTTGTGTACTATTGATAGGAATGTAAATTGGTGCAGTCACTATAGAAAACAGTATGGAGATTCCTCAAAAAATTAAAAATAAAATTACTATATGATCCAGCATTCCCACTTCTGGGTATTTATGCAAAGGAAATGAAAACAGGATCTTAAAGAGATATATGCACTCCCCTGTTCACTGCAGTAGCGTTCACAAAGCCAAGATATGGAAACAATCTAAATGTCCATCAATGGATGAATGGATGAAGAAGTGGCATATATATATATACCACATACAATGGAATATTATTCAGCTGTGAGAAAGAAGGACATCCTGCTATTTGCAACAACATGGATGGGCGCTGAAGGCATTATGCTAAGTAAAATAAGTCAGCGAAAGATAAACACTGTATGATATCATTTACATATAATAAATGGTGGGATCTAAAAACCTGAACTCATAGAAACAGAGACTAGAATGGTGGTTACCAGGGGCTTGAGGGATGAGGGAACTGGGGGAGATGTTGATCCAAGAATGCAAACTTCCAGTTATAAGATAAATAAGTTCTGGGGATCTAATGTACAGCATGCTAATTATAGTCAATAATACTGTATTGTATACTGGAAAGTTGCTAAGAGAGCACATCTTAAATGTTCTCATCACAAAAAAGAAATGGTAATTCTGTGAGGTGATGGGTGTGTTAGCTAACACTATGGTGGTAATCATTTTGCAATATATAAGTGTATCAAATCACCTTAAATTTACACAATGTTATATGTCAGTTATATTTCAATAAAGCTGGAGGAAGAAAACAGAGATGCTCTTTTTGAAGCAGGTGTAAGAGGACTAGAGAGCTACCTACTTCCTTCCCCTCCCCGTCACTGCTTTGGCTGACCCTGAGACGGTATTATGGAGCTGGTGGCCATCTGCTACTTTTAATCTTCTAGAATCTCTTCTGTAAAAAGAATCTACCCCTTTTCTAGGGAACTACTCAGATCTCTCTCTCTCTCTCTCTTTCTCTCTCTCTTTCCCAATCTATTTGACTCACACAGGGCTGATCCCAGCCCCCAGTTCTAGAGATGGGAATGTGACCCACATATGGCCAAGCAGAGACAGTATGATTGCCTTGGAAGTGAGCATATGATCTATTCAGGGTCAATGAGACTTAATTCTAAGGGTTTTTTTCTGAAAATATCAGGAAGGAGGATGCTCTTTGTTCTGGA
The DNA here is from genome assembly GCF_949752795.1 of Hyperoodon ampullatus. Classification (NCBI taxonomy): domain Eukaryota; kingdom Metazoa; phylum Chordata; class Mammalia; order Artiodactyla; family Ziphiidae; genus Hyperoodon; species Hyperoodon ampullatus. Next base: position 46,807,128 of record NC_136919.1, on the reverse strand, counting down.
GCTGCTGCTGACCATCTTTGCTGCCTTATGGGAGAGCATCTGACTGAGAATTAAGCTCTAAAACAGAGGGAAGATGAAGTAAGAGACAAGGGTAAGGGGACGGGGAGGGGGTGACTTAAGAACACATCATTTAAGCAACTGGTTCCAAGCATGCCTGATGCTAATATAAACCCTGGATTTTTCCAGACAGTTTGAACTGTTTTTATGTCACTGTAGAGTGAAAGAATTGTGGCAAATAGAACTGCAGGTTCTGTGAAACACACTGTGAAAACCACTACAGTAAATGATCTCTAAGGCCCCTTTCCATGACATGAACCTCTGAAGCTGTAGGTCTTTCGGCTTCTCATCTTTTGTTGCTATAGCACCGTAGCATGGAAAATGCATTGGTTTCTCTGAAATTGCAGAATATCTGGTGGTGAAGAGGACACCAGGAAAATGCCTACAGATACAGGCAAGGCTCACTTCTGATCATACTTGACCTTTGTTCCAAGGCATCCTGGACTCTCTGTTTCTAGGATTGAGCTTACTAGATATGGAAGCTTTTAACCATACATAAATTCTATATTAAAAAGCCGTATGTCTTCTGTAGGAGGAACCACATCAATGGACCTTCAAACTATTGTTGATTGTGGAATGGGGGGAGCAGGGCATATAGTCAAATACCCATTTGGGCAGAAGAATAAAAAAAAAAGACACTGAACAACCAAATCTGATGGGCTAGCTTGCTGCCTTCTGCCATGGTCCTTTGCAAAGCCCGGATCACGGGGGTGGGGGCAGTGACATCTCACACACACCCCTAGGCATGCTTTAGGGGTTGAAAGTAAACCCTGATGCACTTTGGCACTTCTGTTATGTCTCCTGGAATGCCTCCTTGCATTTTTCATACCCTACAGGGGGCCACTTGTAGATTTATATCAAGAACGTGGAACCACACCAAAACCAGGGATGAATCTCTCATCTCAGTCAGTGCTGACCACTGTGAGATCTGATGTCTTTAGCAGAGGATGTTATCCCAGCATCTCAGGGCCCAGAGCAGTCTTGGTGCTGAGTCACCAGCTAGTCAAGTTAGATGCTTTGCCTCTGAGTGATGCTGCCTCTACTCATTTTCCTGTACTTATTTCAAAGAGATTTCATAATAGAGAAAGATTACCACCAAAGAAGATGATTTTTAAATGGTATTTAAATAGGAACCCCTGCTCTTTTTCCATGCTTTTCTTAAGTTACCTTTGTGCCTTTTCTATTTGCAAATGATATCACCGAAACTTCTGTGTTTTAAATTGAGTCCCTACCACTTGCAGGAATTCCTCTCTCTTTTTTGCCTTGCTGCCTCATCCTGACTGGAATCAGATTCTGTTATGCCACAGTCATTTTCAGGAATGCAGATGGTGCTGCCAGAGGCCCAGGATTATGATTTTCCCTTACAGAACAAGATGGTTTTCAGGGCAATTGTTCTCAGAAATCTATACCCCAGAGTGAACCTGAGGAGGTGATGATGAGGCAAGAGAGAGGCCTGAAGGCTCAGCTGCAGGATCTCCTTGCCCTGGTGTAAAAGCCCTTCCTCACTGTGAAAGGGGACTAGGCAGGGCCCAGCACATAGTAGGTACTTAATAAGTACCAAATGAAAGAATGAAGGACCAGAAGGTGGCATAAAATGTGCTATTTTGTTCCATTTCAGAGAATTTACATAGGAATCCAATAGTAGAAGAAGGAGAAACAATTTTGATAACCTGTTGTCCCTATGGGGATGCACTTGAGGGTTCAAAGATAATTTTCTAAAGGAATATCCTAGATCCTCACCTCACTGATGCTGAGAATCAAATAACTGGATTTTATATGCAGAAATTCTCTTTTAAATATCTACAGTTGGCCTGAAGATCTCCAAACTGAGTTTTTCTGAGCATACTGTGGAATATTAAGAGGTGTTGTTTGGAGAAATGATTCCATATTGGAATGAGTTTGGGAAGTAACATGGTAGACAGAAGTCAACAGGCATCTTTACTGCAGGATTTCTCCAGTCTCTCAGACTTCCGCACTGCAGGACTTTAATAGTCTTTAACAGCTATCACTCATAGTAAATCTCCAAGGGGCAATCCAGTGGACAGTGCTGATCAATATTTTGAAGACAGAATCCCTTTTTTTTAAGTTTCTACTATTACCATCTGAAGGGTCTTTGATACACACTTTTGGAAAGGCTGTCCTGAAACAAAGTTCCCACTGTGTTTCTTTTTATTTCTCCTATGGAATATATTCAGCACAAGGGAGAATCTATTCTCTTCCCCTGCTCTATCAAGGCCTTTCCTTCCTAAGAATATAGACCTAAGACTTTAAAAAGTATGTTGGTTCTCTCGAAGTTATTTAATGAAATACCAATAAAAATACTGACAGAATTTTTTTTAACTAGTCAAGATAATTCTAGATGGAAAAGCAAAAATAATGTTGAGACAAAGAAAGTGTGGGGTGGTCATCATCAGATGTCAAAACATATTTTAAAGCTATAATAATTAAAATTGCATAATACTAGCACATGACCACATCAACAGATCAGTGGAATAGAATACAAAGTCCAGAAATGGACCCAATATGTATGGGCACCTGAGATCAGTGGGGAGAAGGTGAGTCATGCAATATAGAGAGTTGGGATACTGACTAGCCATGGAGACAAAAAGAAGGTTGGCTCCATACTTAACAACTGATGCTGGAATATATTCCAAGTGTTCTTAACAGACAAAAGCTTTAAGTGCAACCATTGAAATCATAAAAGCACTGGAAGAAATCATGGAGGAATTGTTTCATAATCTTAGAGTAAGAAAGACCTAACTATATAAAAAATTAGAAGCCATAAAAGAAAAAAATGATAAATTTGACCCCCTCCCCCAAATTTAAAGGTTCTACATGACAAAACCCAACATGAACAAAGCCAACGAACTGGAAAAAATTGTTTGCAACTCCTATCACAGTGGAAGAGTCAATTCCCTAGTATAAAAGAGCTCCTAGTGGTCAACAGATATAAAGACTAAAAATGCAATAGAAAAAAAGTGAGCAAAGGATATGATCACACCACAGAAAAGGAAATATAAATGTCTCTTATAAAGATGTTAAAAAAGTGTCTCTTAAAACATCGAAAAACATAACCCCATTCATAAAAGAGATGCAATTTAAACTATACTGAGGTATCACTTATCATAGGATACATAGTGAACTGCTCTGTGTAAAGAAAAAAGAAAGGTGGGAGAACAGAGTAAGGGCTGGCATATATTGGGTGGGCCAAAAAGTGCCTTCAGTTTTTTAAATAAAAGTAAGACACATTTTTCATTTTCACCAAGAACTTTATTGAACAACGTATTCACCCTTCTGTTCCACTACCTTCTGCCATTTTTCAGGCAACTTCATCTAATTCCATCTTCCCAAAACTTTTTGAGCAAAGAACTGTTTCAGGGTTCCTTTTACAGTCTTCCAGGGAATTGAAATTTTTTCCATTAATAGAATTTTGCAAAGACCAAAATCAATGGAAACCTGAAGGTGCAATGTCTGGTGAATACGGCGGATGAATCAGAACTTCCCAGCCAAGATGTAACAGTTTTTGCCTGGTCATCAAAGAAACAGGCAGTCTTGCGTTATCCTGATGGTAGATTATGCATTTTCTGTTGACTAATTCTGGACACTTTTCATCGAGTGCCACTTTCAGTTGGTCTAACTGGGAGCAGTACTTGCTGGAATTAATCATTTGGTTTTCCAGAAGGAGCTCAAAATAGAGGACTCCCTTCCAATCCCACCATATACACAACATCACTTTCTTTGGATGAAGACCGGCCTTTGGTGTGGTTGGTGGTGGTTCATTTCGCTTGCCCCACAACCTCTTCCATTCTACATTGTTGTACAGTATCCACTTTTCATCGCCAGTCACAATTTGCTTTAAAAATGGAATGTTTTCATTAAGTTTCAGTAGAGAATCGCATGAGGAAATGTGGTCAAGAAGGTTTTTTTCGCTTAGCTTATGTGGAACCCAAACATCAAAGCGATTCACATAACCAAGCTGGTGCAAATGATTTTCAGCGCTTGATTTAGATATTTTGAGTATGTCTGCTATCTGTCACGTGGTATAACATTGATTGTTCTCAATTATTGTTTCGATTTGGTCGCTCTCAACTTCAACTGGTCTACCCGACCATGGAGCATCATCCAGCAAGAAATCTCCAGTGCGAAACTTCACAAACCACTTTTGACACGTTTGATCAGTCACAGCACCTTCTCCATACACTGCACAAATCTTTTTGTGCGTTTCAGTTGCGTTTTTATCTTTCTCGAAACAATAAAGCATAATATTACGAAAATGTTGTTTTCCTTCCGTCTTCAATATAAAATGGCTACACAAAAATTCACCAATTTTGATGTCTTTATTTTTTTTTACATCTTTATTGGAGTATAATTGCTTTACAATGTTGTATTAGTTTCTGCTGTATAACAAAGTGAATCAGCTATGTGTATATATATATATATCCCCATATCTCCCCCCTCTTGCATCTCCCTCCCACCCTCCCTATCCCACACCTCTAGGTCGTCACAAAGCACTGAGCTGATCCCCCTGTGCTATGCAGCTGCTTCCCACTAGCTATCTATTTTACATTTGGTAGTGTATACATGTCAATGCTACTCTCTCACTTCATCCCAGCTTCCCCTCCCCTCCCCATGTCCTCAAGTTCATTCTCTATGTCTGTGTCTTTATTCATGTCCTGCCCCTAGGTTCATCAGAACCTTTTTTTTTTTTTTAGATTCCATATATATGTGATAGCATACACTATTTGTTTTTCTCTTTCTGACTTAGATAAGTCTTTTTTTAAACGCACACTGATACGACAGCTGTCACATACAATGTAACAAAATTGTTGCAAATGAAGTTAACAACAGCTAAGTGCTACTAGAGCCATCTTACGGAAAAAACCAAATGAACCTTTTGGCTCACCCAGTATATGCCTGAAATACATCTGCAGGTTTGCTCAAGAAAAGTCTAATCCTGCTGCTTGTGGTGAAGCTGGGTGTTTGAGAGACCCGGGAAGGAAGCGAGACTTCACTGTCTTATTGTATCTGTAGAATTTCAAACATGTGAATGACTTTGAAGTATGTAAAATAAATAAAGAAATAAAACTGGGTCTAAAAAACCAGATTCTTATTCTCTTCTGGCTACTCCGCTTGGCTCAGCTCTGGCTGGCCTCTGCCGCTGCCCTCCCTCTGGCTTCCTGGGCTCCTTCAAGAACTGCAGGGGCTGCTCAAATTCTTCATGATGCCCAGAGATGGCTTTGTAGCTCATGAAATGAAAGTTGTCTTCAGAACACTGTCAAATGGTTTCAGAACACATTTTAATGTGATGTTTCTGACAGAGCAGCTGTAGCTTCATTTAGCAGAATATTTGAGCATTTATATCTAAATACAGCAGTTGGGTTCCTAGAACAAAAGGTGGTGAAGGGATGGAAGTGTGAAAAATGTGGAAAGAGACTGATTTTTCTGTGTGGCACATATTAAATTTCAGAACTGGAGTTTTACTTTTACATTATTCTTCTGATTGGATTTTTATATATTGCAAGTAATATTTATCCCAATTCTAATACATAGGTGCAAGTTTTGCTTTTTTGTTTCTTGCCTTTTATCTGATAAAATCTGATTATTCTCCTGACAGCACTGGGTGAAGTGTCATAGGACGTTAGATCTAGAAGGGACTGGAAAGATCATTTAATGGTGCTTGGCATTAAAAAAATCTGTTTTCAGGGAATCAAGGGAATACCACGTGGCTTCCTCCCCTCTGTATTTAAACCGTTGCCCATTTCTGATAAGGCTCAATACAAACAATCCATTTCAGATTCTGAAAAGACCTATGGGGTCATGATAGTTTCTTAATACATTAAGCTCCGCAAGAGGGTGGTAAAGAGAACTAAGGGGAGACTCAAAACTGCAGAGACCAGCCTGGCTTAGAAAATCATAGGAAATAACAGGAGAGCCTGCCAGCACCGTGGGAGCAAAGTCAGTTCAAACAAACAAAAGTGACAAGGATTTATACGGGTTAAGCCTCCTTCCGCATTACACAACCATCTTATAGTTCAACCTCCTCTCATTAAGAAAAAAACAAAACACACCCTTTAATGACCATTTTCAACTCCCAGTCTAACCCCCTTGCATAACTATAATAATCCTCAACCATTTAAGCAGCAAGGAACGAGGGGAGAAAGGCAAATTAAACCTACAAGTACAAGCTTTTCTCCCAATGTGTAGGAGACACATCCAATCGTTCTTCTTATGGGCATTTCACATCCCCTGCTATTCAATACCTGCCTTTGACATTGCAAGTGTCCTCAGGTGGATCCAGGCTTTCCTAACATTTTGACACATATCAAATATGTCCATATCAACTATGGAATTTCTTCTTTGACGTTCACATCTCATTTCTGTATCATAATTGTTTGAGAAAAGAATCTGCTAATAACACTAGCCTGAAGTCTGCTGATCTAGACTGTACAAACACTATAGGCAGATTATGATGGGATCGCCCCACCCACAGGCAGGGATGTGTGGGGCTTTAGAGAACTCCAAGCCCCAAGGATGGAAGAACACAACCTGCCAAGGGTCTGAGATAGCTCTTGATCTCAGATCCTCCACCCTTAGGGTAGGTGCTTACCACTCTTCTCCTTTTGAGCCCCCGCCTCAACCCCCTTTGAAGTATTCCCAACAGGATGAACCACACTTAGTACTGATAGGAATTCTATTCTCTTGTTCTCATGTAAGGATCGTCCCAAGAGGAAGTCATTTGGAGCAAATACTGCCAGTTCTATCTACCCTTACGCTGGTTCCTCCACGTGGGAGAAAGAATCACCCTTCTGAGATGAGATGGGAAGATCCTGACTTCCATGGTCCACATTTCCCAGATGCTGGGCCCCTGAGTTAGAATGAGGACAGTGCTGGCCTTTACCGTCTTACTTTCTCTGGCTATTTGAGACCTGCTCTGAGCCTGTGCCTGGTGGATGCCTGGGCTCTGGCACAGTAAGCAACCAAGTGCATCTCTGTTCCCTGGCTCTAGCTCTCCAGCTTGCCTCTCTCACTCTGCTCCCCTCTTTTTCTGGGGTGTTCTCTCTTTCTCTTGCTCTTGACAAGATGTGAAGTAGGCTCCCTTCAGGCAGCTGGCAGGGTATGGGGCCTAGAGTTCACTGTGTAGACTCATCCTTTCCCTCAAATGACTTCTCTGAAGTTCTCTGATCTGTTTCTTCATCAAAAATGGGAATAGTAAACCTTTTCTGTGGGTTTTTGTAAAGATTAAATTAAATCACACACATTAAGTGCTTAGCACATAGTCAGTGCCCAATAAATTGAGCCTATTAATATTTCTGTGTAGTTACAACTGGCCACACAAGGGGTTCTCCTTGATCTACAGAACTATACTAACTGTGAGGACAACATATGCAGTCACACACAGAGAGCTGCAGCTGTGGAAGGCCCAGACTCTGCTTGCCGGAGGCATGTGGGGTTGTGACCCACTCACATAAAGAAGAGGGTTCTGGTGGCAGCAGGAGGTGGAGGGATGCAGCTGTGTAAGCTCTGAATCTGTGGGTCTTTGGGTGGTGGTGGAGCTCCTCAGAGAGGCTGGCACGGTGAGGAGGGTTTGCTGAGCCAGGGCAGCCCTTGGCAACAGCTTCTCAACCAAGGAATGAGAACAGCTGAGGGGGAGGCACTGGCAGCCATGAGGTGTGAGAGGACAGGGTGGCCATTGCTAAGGCACCAGCTGACATTTCTGAAGTGGTTGTGGAGCAGCCTGTTTGCCAACTAAGGCAGTGCTGCTGAGGCAGCTCAGTGTGGCCTTGGCCTAGACCCATTTGCAGAGGACAACGGCTGCAGCACTGAGATCCTGATCAGCTTCAGGAGCAGTGATGAGCACCACTGATATGAGCTCTATCTGTGTGGACCACAGGGAGGATAACTCAGGGATGCAGGTGTGGTAGTGATGGTCTGCAGCCCCTTAATTTAGTTCATGAGTTTGTCTGTCTCCTGGGGCTGCCATAACAAAGCACCATAAACTGGGTGGCTTAAACAACAAAAATTTATTTCTTCACAGTTCTGGAGGCTAGACGTCCAAGATCAAGATATCAGCAGTGTTGGTTCCTTCTGAGGACTGGGAGAGAAAATCTGTTCCGTTCCTCTCTCCTAGTTCCTGGTGGTTTGCTGGCAATCTGTAGTGTTTCTTGGCTTGTAGATGCATCATCCTGATCTCTGCCTTCATTTTCTTTTTCTTTTTAAAAATTCTTTATTGGAGTAAAGCTGCTTTACAGTGTTGTGTTAGGTTCATCAGAAAAATCTACAAAGAACAAATGCTGGAGAGGGTGTGGAGAAAAGGGAACCCTCTTGCACTGTTGGTGAGAATGTAAACTGATACAGCCACTATGGAGAACAGTATGGAGGTTCCTTAAAAAACTAAAAATAGAATTACCATATGACCCAGCAATCCCACTGCTGGGCATATACCCAGAGAAAACCACAATTCAAAAAGACACATGTACCCCAATGTTCATTGAAGCACTATTTACAATAGCCAGGTCATGGAAGCAACCTTAATGTCCATCAACAGACGAATGGATAAAGAAGATGTGGTACATATATACAATGGAATATTACTCAGCCATAAAAAGGAACGAAATTGGGTCATTTGTTGAGACGTGGATGGATCTAGAGACTGTCATACAGAGTAAAGTAAGTCAGAAAGAGAAAAACAAATATCGTATATTAACGCATATATGTGGAACCTAGAAAAATGGTACAGATGAACTGGTTTTCAGGGCAGAAATTGAGACACAGATGTAGAGAACAAACGTATGGACACCAAGGTGGGAAAGCCGCGGGGCGGGGCGGTGGTGGTGGTGTGATGAATTGGGAGATTGGGATTGACATGTGCTACACTGATGTGTATAAAACTGATGACTAATAAGAACCTGCTGTATATAAATAAATAAATAAATAAATAAAATTTTTATTGGAGTATAGTTGCTTTATAATGTTGTGTTAGGTTCTACTGTACAGCAAAAATGAATCAGCTATACGTATAAATATATCCCCTCTTTTCTGGATTTCCTTCCCATTTAGGTCACCACAGTGCCTTCATTTTCATCTATGTGATCAAAATTTCCCCTTTTATAAGGACATTAGTCATATTGGATTAGGGCCCATCCTAATGACCTCATCTTAATTTTATTATCTCTATAAAGACCTTATTTGCAAATAAGATCACATTCTGAAATACTGAGGGTTAGAACGTCAACATACCTTTTTTGAGGGACACAATTTAACTCACAACAATGAGCCAGCCTCAGAGAGAGCAGTGGGGACATTCTTGGAAGTCTGTAGGGTTATCCTTTAGTGCAGAACACTGCATCCATGGGGGGTTCCATTCCCATCGAGTGGCGAGACAGTGTACCCAGGCATTTAGATAGGCATGTACCTGAGTATATTTATCAGCAACTCTGGCCTCTACCCATCTGATGCTAGTAGAGGCCCCCTCCTCAGTGCTGACAATCAGAAACATCTGTAGGCATTGCCCCCAACTGAGAACCTCTGCTTTAGATAATGACAGAATTGAGCTATTTCAACCATCAAAACTTTAAGAACCACAACATACAGAAAGAGTAACACTGAATGAAAGTATTTCCAGATGATCCCCAACTCCAATTCTAAAACATTTATTAGGAGATAAATTTTTAAGCAAGGGGTTAATTTGATTATCAATGATGTTTACAATCATAGCAGCCTTAGACAAAATAGACTCTGCTCTAGGAACAAGATAGAGAAATTTGTGTTGACCTCCTATCTTAAGCTATAATTGGCTGGGAAACCATGTGTCAAGAATCAGGCAGAAGACATGTGTAGCAACATGGATGGATGTCGAGATTATCATATTAAGTGAAGTCAGAAAGAGAGCAACAAATACCGTGATACCACTTATATGTTGAATCTAAAATATGACAAAAATGAACTCATCTACAAAGTAGAAACAGACTCACAGACATAGAGAACAGACTTGTAGTTGCCAAAGAGGAGGGGGTGAGGGGGAGGGATGGGTTGGGAGTTTGGGATTAGCAGATGCAAACTATTATATATAATAGAATGGATAAACAACAAGGTCCTAGTGTATAGCCCAGGGAAATATATTCAACATCCTGTGATAAACCATAATGGTAAAGAATATGAAAAAGAATGTATATCTATGTATAACTGAATCACTTTGCTGTACAGCAGAAATTAACACAACATTGTTAATCGACTATTCTTCAATAAAATAAAATTTTTAAAAAAGAATCAAGCAGAAGAAAGAGTATAGAGACATGGAGGGTTTCTGGGTCTTGCTGGTGATTCCTTTCTTGCAGGGCTGCCCAGGTTTCCTCCATAATAAAGTCCTGGACGCCTGGAGGGATAGTTACCAACCAAGCAACCTAGTATTTACTGAGCACCCTAAATTGGTGCAAGGCATTTCGTAAACAGGTATTTTACTTCTATTTTCTTACTCAATCCTCTCAAAAACCTTAGGAAGTGAATATTATTATCATCATTTTAAAGATAAGAAAACTGAGACTCAGAAGGATTAAATACAAGTTCCTATAGCTAGTAAGTGGCAGATCCCAGTTATAAATCCAGATGTTCTGGCTCTAAACCTCATGCTCTTTCTGCTACACAAAACTGGCAGGGAAAATTGGAGAACCTCCTCCTCCTGGGATCACTCTTTTCAAGACAGTCTGAGTTGAGACCTACCCAGCTACATGATTCCACTAAACTAGGAGAGAGTCAATTCCCCTCAGCAGGCTTAGGTGAGAAGATCACATGTTCTCAATATCCCAAGGTCCCAGTATCTCCACTTGGGGAAAGGGATGGGTATAACCTCCTTAGAATTGATCCTCAAGGGATCTGGGCCAATGTGGGACCAGCAGTAACATTCTTCAGGGAAGATCCAAGTACACAGTGGAACCTCTGTTCTCCAGGTCCTTTTTCTGAGGTTCTAAAGGACAGGACTTTTGTACAATGCTGTTAACCAGTCATCAGTTACACTGACACTGAATCGCATAGGGCATGAGTCACGTTCCACCCATTTTATTAGGCCAGTGGTTCTCACACTATAGAGTGCATCAGAATCACCTAGAAGGCTTGTTAAACCACAGATTGCTGGGCCCCACCTGCAGAATTTCTAATTCAGTAGGTTCGGGGGTAGGCCTGGAAGTTTCCAACAAATTCCTAGGTGATGCTGCTGCTGCTGGTCCAAGGACCACACTTCTTTTGAATTACCTTATTAAGTCATGAATAAGGAAAACCACTCCATGGTACTTGGAGGCAAAGTCCTCTGCCTTTACTCCATGCCAGAATCCAGGTTATGCCTTCACAGCCCAATGGACCCTGGTCAGGAATTCAACAAATCAGGATGAGGAGAGCATAGGGCCTCGACTCCATCCTAACAGGAATGACCATCTCCTCAGAGTGGGGTTCTTCTCTTTCCTTCGGGAACCCAGAAAGCCAAGAAGTTCTTGTCCAGTCACAGAGCAGCATTTCCCACTGGCAGAGCCCAAAGGTCGTCCATCACGGTCTCTCCCTGTTCCCTGCCAGCAGCCCCCAGCAACACCCCATCCCCTCCCTGGCATCACTCCTCCCCTTAGCACCCTCCCCAACAACTTTCTCCCCAGGAGCAGGGTGTTGTTCTGGTTCACTACTCATCTTGAGAGCATACTGGGGCTCATGGAAGGAGCTGTGGACAAGGGGGCGACGTTATTACTATGAAAGACAGTAATTGTGTAGGCAAAGTACCGAGAACACTTGTTGAAAAGATGGTCATCCAGAGAGGCCAGCCCAGCAAGTATCAATACTTGGGTCAGATTCAGGACTCAAGAATGGTATCAAAAGAATGGTGTTTAAATGTCACCGCTGTGAGTCCCTTGGAACTTCTGGGGCTAGTCCTCAGCCATCCTTCTCCCTGATAAAATAAGGACAAGATGCCAAGCTGATACTTGAGTTGCTCCTGACTGAGTAGGAATTCAAGTGTCCAGGACTGAATAAAAGCCCCAGCCTTTTATTTCAATTGGAAATCAAGGCTACACTCAAAATGTCACACCATAACCTGCTTGGCATGTTAAAGATATTTTATCATGTCATCAGAGACTCTGAATTTGCTCTACTGGCAAGTGGCTTGCAGACAACAATAAGTTAGAATCTCTGTCATCTGTATATCATAACCTGTCTGGTAAGCAGGGAATTCTTCCTTCAGGTGATACATCTTGAAGTATGAAGAACCAGGTGAGGATGCTTGAGGCTATGGTAGAAACTGTTGAGAAGGTGGAGCAGTAAGCAAATCCATCAAACTGTAGTTTCAGCTTTAGTACTGGTCAAGCCGGATTTAAGACTGAAGCTGATCCTGTGTCAAAGAGAGGCCTCCTCCTACACCCTTCCAGGTCTGGGCGTGGGAGTCTGAGGCGGAACCGCTGGGTCTGGAGAGTAGGTACTTCCCCTGCCTACAGTGTGGAGTGCCGCAGAGCATCCAACACCCGCAGACTGCAGGAGAGACTCAAAGAGAGAGAAGACAGCCTGCAGGATGCTTCTAGAACAGTGATATTGGACTATGGTGTAGGTTAGAGTCACTGGGTGCTTTTAAAACCCCTCATGCCTGAGCCTCACCCCACAGAGATTATCTCAGAATCCTGGGGGTTGGACCCAGGCACTAGTACATACTTTAAAGCTCCCAGGTAATTCCAGCATGCAGGCAAGACAGAAACCGTGCTCTGGGGCTAGGCTTTAACCCGTGTGTGTTTACAAAAAGGAAAGCTGAAGCAGAAAAAGAGAATGTGCATTGCTCCAGGTGGGCAGGCCTCAGAGATGCAGCCAAGACACAAAAGAAACATTTCCTCAGTGAGTCTCCTCAATCAGGTAAGTCCTTCCTGCCAAGAGTGAGAAGAGACTGGCAGGAGCTTTGTCCCCAGGGTTGCTGTTGGCAGAAAATGCCTACTCTGTGGGCCAAGGCAAAATGTGAGGAGACAAAGAAGATTCTGACCCCCCCACACACAAACAAGTCATAAAAACAGCCATATTTAGTGAACTCCTACTGTGGCCAGGAGCTGTTCCATCTACTTTCACACATTTAAATCTAGGGACAGTCCTGTGAGGTGGGTCTAATTATCCCCATTTTACAGAGAGGAATGGAGGCTCAGAGAGAGTAGTAAGTCACTTGCCAAGTTGAGGGATTAACTGAATCACGCTGGTGTGTCTGGCTGCAGAGTGTGTGCTTGTCCTGTCATACCCAGCTACTTCTTCTCCGGAGCAGAGAGAATCAAGGTCCCCAGAGAGGGAGGGAGGGAGGGAGGGAGTGTGTGTGTGTGTGTGTGTGTGTGTGTGTGTGTGTGTGTGTGTGTGTGTGTAGCAGGGTGAGGATCTGTGCTTCATTTGGGCACTTCAAATGATGCAGTTCTTCTTTTAAATACCTGCACATATACCATACAAAAATACTGTCTTTCCACTAAATGAGGCACACAAAGTTCTGGCATCATAGTCTACCTGGAAAACTGCAGTGATGTCCTGCGTATGGAAAAGTCTGTGATCTCAAACGATGGGCTAAGTGTTCCTAGAACTAGGAACTTAGTCAACCAGAAGCCATTAGATTAGTGGTTTTGCTCTTGCCTTTAGGGGCTGCAAAAGAAATTCCATTTAACAGACATTTTCACTGAAGCTTCCTAGAGTGTGAGAGTCTTGGTGTTTGGGTAGCAACTGCATCATCTGAGCTCCTGCCAACTGCAGCGTGTGAGGGCTCCTTGTCAGGGACCTGTGGACAGTTTTGCTGAGGGGTATGCCATTTGCAAGTCAGCAAAAGGAAGGTCCCAGAGTTTACAGAAAAGAGCTTAGGATCAGGACGTTCGCAGTTTTTCAGAACTGGCCCCATGATCTGAAATCCATAATAATGCTGAGTTGAGAGGATGCGATCTTGGAGATGTGATTCAAACATGAGTCAAAGATCGTGGAGGCTCTCGTCAAACTTATTTTTCTTTTGTCAGGAATCCTTCAGAATGCTCCAGTTTCATGATGTCATTTTAGTGGAGTTAAGTTTCAAACAGTACAGAATTATAGAATTGCTTACTTTAGGCTTTAGTTACAAGGCCAATCTCTGAAGAGGCAAGCTCGTTAGGGGACCCTAGAGGTAATCAGGGCAAACAGCAGGAGGCAGGTTAGAAACCCCAGCCTCTTGGTTCACAGTATTGAGCATAAAGCAATTAAGCAGTGAGCCCTCAAGTTAATCCTCACCTCCCAATTCCAGGGGGATGTATAATTATACCACACAGCAAATGTGCAACGAAAGATCAGTTTTCTCTTCATTTCCTAACAAAAAGTGACTCTTTTCCCCTCGAGAGATTTGTAATGCCCCATCCACTGACATAGTGAAAAGGGAAAGGCACTGATGCTGCAAAGAGAAGGCAGCTGTCCAAGAGAATACACGGAACCCTCTGGCTGGAGGGACAGAAAGCAGAGGCTGCTTCTGGTCATTCCCGTTAGTGGGAATAGAAGTCTGCAGCATGTTACCAAGAATATGGCATGGAGAAGACAGTGGGAGGAGCAAATTCATGGAGCACCTAAAGATGGTACTTTCAGCAAACTGTAGGTAAGGGATTAAGAATTAAATAATAAGGACACTGAAGAAATAAGCAAACAGTCAGCATAAAACTGATATAGGGCACGTTCTTGTAGGACCCAAAAGAATCCCCAAACATAAAAGAAGAAAAATAATCCAGACCTTAGTTACTGGGCTGTCACCAGTTTCATGAGGAGATGCTACTGAAAATTGGTACCAGAATCCATTGTGTATATTTTATAATACATCAATACCTTATGAAATTCTAATTAAAGAGTCAGAGTCATTCTGAATAAACCCATTCAGGTCTTCATAAAATTCCAAATTAAAGAACTCCTTCAGGTACCATCAGGTGGAGTGGCTCCTGACCTGAGGAAACCCTACCTAGCTCTTACAGTTGTTGATGCTCAGCCAGAATGGGTAAAGCTAAGCAGACAGCCCCCTTAACAGACTGTTTCCTAAAAAGGCTTGTTTCTGCCTCTATGTGATACACATTAAACTGGTTAGTTAAACAAATTTTAAGATCTAAACATTACAGGCAGGCTGACTCTAAGGTCAGGAGGTAGCTGGCCCATGACCACATGTGATATGGTGAGGACTTAGGATGAACTCCAATAAGCATTCAATGTGGATTCAGATGTATTAGCTATTAAGCTCCACAATAATAATTTATGGGTCTTAAAGATAGTTCTTTTTTATATTTTATTTTTTGATTGAAGTATAGTTGATGTATAAAGGTAGTTCTTAAAGTCACCAAAAGTGATGACACCCAAACCCTATGGCCAACCTGAAACAGAACAGCTGAAATACTGGGAATGAAGAAACTAGCAAACTCTGGTTATTCTTTGAGTTTGTTTAGGTACATTCAACTAGGAGATGTTGTATACTAAATACTAAAGATATTTAGTAGAGTCTTTTCTTCCTGGCTTATTGAGGTTTAATTGACAAATAAAATTGTAATATATTTAAAATGTGCAACATGATGATATGATATACATACACATTGAGAGAGGAGTCCCACCATCTAGCCAATTAATCTATCCTTCACCTCACATATTTACCTTTTTTTTTTATAAGAACACAAGTTCTACTCTCTTAGCAAACTTTAACTTAATTTAGTCTTGTTTTTTTCTGAACTGGCCAAATCAGTCATAAGAGTTTATTGTTATGACTGGTCTGTAATTGTGGAGATTTTTGCCAACTGGTTCATGGATTTCTACTAATTCTACTATCTTGATTATCCATAGGCATGTTTTCATTGTCTCTTTTATCTCTTAGTCTTGTCTCTGGGCATACTCAGTACTTTTCTTTTTTTTTTTTTTAACATCTTTATTGGAGTATAATTGCTTTACAATGGTGTGTTAATTTCTGCTTTATAACAAAGTGAATCAGCTATACATATACATATATCCCCATATCTCCTCCCTCTTGCATCTCCCTCCCACCCTCCCTATCCTACCCCTCTAGGTGGTCACAAAGCACCGAGCTGATCTCCCTGTGCTATGCGGCTCCTTCCCACTAGCTATCTATTTTACATTTGGTACTGTATATATGTCCATACCACTCTCTCACTTCATCCCAGCTTACCCTCCCCCCTCCCCGTGTCCTCAAGTCCATTCTCTATGTCTGCGTCTTTATTCCTGTCCTGCCACTAGGTTCTTCAGAACCTTTTTTTTTTTTTTTTAGATTCCATACATATGTGTTAGCATATGGTACTTGTTTTTCTCTTTCTGACTTACTTCAGTCTGTATGAAAGACTCTAGGTTCATCCACCTCACTACAAATAACTCAATTTCGTTTCTTTTTATGGCTGAGTAATATTCCATTGTATATATGTGCCACATCTTCTTTATTCATTTATCTGTCAATGGACACTTAGGTTGCTTCCACGTCCTGGCTATTGTAAATAGAGCTGCAATGAACATTGTGGTACACGACTCTTTTTGAATTATGGTTTTCTCAGGGTATATGCCCAGTAGTGGTATTGCTGGGTCATATGGTAGTTCTATTTTTAGTTTTCTGAGAAACCTCCATACTGTTTTCCATAGTGGCTGTATCAATTTACATTCCCACCAACAGTGCAAGAGGGTTCCCTTTTCTCCACACCCTCTCCAGCATTTATTGTTTGTAGATTTTTTGATGATGACCACTCTGACTGATGTGAGGTGATACCTCATTGTAGTTTTGATTTGCATTTCTCTAATGATTAGTGATGTTGAGCATTCTTTCATGTGTTTGTTGGCAATCTGTATATCTTCTTTGGAGAAATGTCTATTTAGATCTTCTGCTCATTTTTGGATTGGGTTGTTTGTTTTTTTGATATTGAGCTGCATGAGCTGCTTGTAAATTTTGGAGATTAATCCTTTGTCAGTTGCTTCATTTGCAAATATTTTCTCCCATTCTGAGGGTTGTCTTTTCACCTTGTTTATGTTTTCCTTTGCTGTGCAAAAGCTTTTAAGTTTCATTAGGTCCCATTTGTTTATTTTTGTTTTTATTTCCATTTCTCTAGGAGGTGGGTCAAAAAGGGTCTTGCTGTGATTTATGTCATAGAGTGTTCTGCCTATGTTTTCCTCTAAGAGTTTTATAGTGTCTGGCCTTACATTTAGGTCTTTAATCCATTTTGAGTTTATTTTTGTGTTGTGTTAGGGAGTGTTCTAATTTCATTCTTTTACATGTAGCTGTCCAGTTTTCCCAGCACCACTTATTGAAGAGGCTGTCTTTTCTCCATCATATATTCTTGCCTCCTTTATCAAAAATAAGGTGACCATAGGTGCATGGGTTTATCTCTGGGCTTTCTATCCTGTTCCACTGATCTATATTTCTGTTTTTGTGCCAGTACCATACTGTCTTGATTACTGTAGCTTTGTAGTATAGTCTGAAGTCCAGGAGCCTGATTCTTCCAGCTCCATTTTTCTTTCTCAAGATTGCTTTGGCTATTCAGGGTCTTTTGTTTTTCTGGGGTTTTATCTTGTTCCTTCATCTGGTGTATAGCCCTCTGCCTTTTCATCTTGTCTATCTTTCTGTGAATGTGCAGGGTCTTTTTTGTTTCCATACAAATTGTGAAATTTTTTGTTCTAGTTCTCTGAAAAATGCCATTGGTAGTTTGATAGGGATTACATTGAATCTGTAGATTCAATGTAAGAATGTAAGAATCTGTTGATTCTTCCAATCCAAGAACATGGTATATCTCTCCATCTGTTTGTATCATCTCTAATTTATTTCATTGTCTTATAATTTTCTGCATACAGGTCTTTTGTCTCCTTAGGTAGGTTTATTCCTAGGTATTTTATTCTTTTTGTTGCAGTGGTAAAGGGGAGTGTTTCCTTAATTTCTCTTTCAGATTTTTCATCATTAGTGTATAGGAATGCAAGAGATTTCTGTGCATTAACTTTCTATCCTGCTACTTTACCAAATTCATTGATTAGCTCTAGCAGTTTTCTGGTAGCTTCTTTAGGATTCTCTATGTATAGTATCATGTCATCTGCAAACAGTGACAGCTTTACTTCTTCTTTTCTGATTTGGATTCCTTTTATTTCTTTTTCTTCTCTGATTGCTATGGCTAAAACTTCCAAAACTATGTTGAATAACACCGGTGAGAGTGGACAACCTTGTCTGGTTCCTGATCTTAGAGGAAATGGTTTCAGTTTTTCACCATTGAGTACAATGTTGGCTGTGGGTTTGTCATATATGGCCTTTATTATGTTGAGGTAAGTTCCCTCTATGCCTACTTTCTGGAGGGTTTTTTTTTTTATCATAAATCAGTGTTGAATATTGTTGAAAGCTTTTTCTTCATCTATTGAGATGATGCTATGGTTTTTCTCCTTCAATTTGTTAATATGGTTTATCACATTGACTGATTTGTGTATAATGAAGAATTCTTGCATTCCTTATCCAGTACTTTTAAATTTAATTTGGATATTGTCTATTTTATAGAAAACTGTAGAGGCTCTGGATGAGTCTTTAACTGCTTGCAGGGAGACTAGAAGCAGATCACTTTCACTCAGGCTTGGGTTTCAGTTTCGTAAGGCCTGACCTATTCCTGGTTTCCTTTTACTCCATGGAGGTAGTACTTGAAGATCCTAACTAGTATCTTGGAGTGTTTATCAGGGTCTCTTCTCCTTGGCAGAAGGTGAAATCCAATTTTTATCTCCCCAGCACCACGAAAAACTTTGTTTAGCAACCACCTGTTTCTGATCAGTGAATGCCTCTGGGATAAGTGGTTCAGATTATCTCACTTCTCTGTAGGATTTGGGGCTTTTGAATTTTTGCTGTCTCTGTAGGCCTAAACTCTAGTTTTTGTGTCCCCAGCCATGAGAAACAGGTGAAAGTTCTGGTCAAATTCTCAGCCTCTTAGAAGTCACTTTCTGCCTGGTTTCTCAAACTCTCCATCCTTGCTGCTTAAGAATCAAGAAGGAATGTCTTGAAGGGAAAAGAAGTTTAAAACATCAGGTTCACATCAGTGAGTTTCCCTTCTATTCAAAATTTTCTCCAGCCCTGGCTGTCTTCATATCTCTCCAAAGCCTTCAAATATTTCTTTTTTAAATTCATCTTCTCTAGTTCTTTTCCAGTGGGAGATTTGATTGGCAATATGCTAGCCTACCATTACCAGAAGCAGAATTCCAAACTAAGTCTTTTACACTACATTTCACAAGTGCTTTACATTGTGGATCCTGTAGAGTGAAGGCTCTTGACCTAGAGGACTGCAGATGGAGTTCAACAGACCCATTAAGCCTTGAAATTGTTTGGAAAAGAGTTTGAATGTGTGTAAATGTCTTCAAAAGGTCCCACAACCCCAGGAATTAAGAACTACTGTGTAGAGTATCTACAAATATTTAATTTGCATTAAATAAACTTATTAATTACCTATATTAGATGTCTAATTTATTCAATACCTAATTTAACATAATACTGCCAAGGTCTCATCCTAGAAAATGGGTCTCTATACCTAGTATCTAAATACTTGATTCCAAGCCAGTAAATATTTTTCTATTATAAAGCTTCTTTTGCTACCATTAAATAGCACCATTATTATAATGGCATAGACCTCTTTAACACTTGAATGAAGCTCATTTCTAGAACTGTAGTCTAGATTAAGTAACCTACCCATAAGACTGAAATTGTTCTTTAGGGCTGTCAGACACAGTGATAGCCAACACAGTTCTATCAGGATGGTGAGTCCATGATGTCCCTGTGTTTCCTTTGGGAATCATGTAAGGATTGTTTTCTCTTTATAAACAAACTATGTTTTATTTTCACAGCTTCTGATAATGTATCTTTTGCGTTAACACTGTGGATCCACTTTAAGCTTATCTGGCCTCTCCTTTTGGATATGCTCTTTAGAGATTTGTTGTAGAGAATACGTGCACACAAGTCTCTATCTCATTTACATGCTTGGAAATCGCTGAATAGGATTAGGCTATGGGATGGAGAATCCGCTGAAAAATCAGCAGATTCGCAAAAATGGCAACTGAAACAAACAGGGGAAGATTTCCATAGACTATGTCCTAAACACAGATGTGTCTTAGAGAACAAGACTAAGAGTAGAACACATGTCCTTCACCCCCTTAGGTCCTTGCAAGTTCCAAGATATTATACTGTCTCATATCCCCTGCCTTGCTCTGACAAGTCTGCCTTCCCAGGGCCTCTGGCCTAGTTGAAGGCTCAGCTGATGGCTGGGGTCCTGCTGCCTTTGGACGGATCCACTTCTTCCCCACACACCTCCAGCTTCCCCAGTATAGGATGACTGACTGCCCTCCCTGGACCCCTTGCCACACTCAGACCTCCTACCTAGAATCTCATCCCTGAACCAAGGATATAAAGGGGAGCCAGGGGGATATGGTGGCAGCACTGGGACAGGGTCTGGCAACTAATAGGTACTCAAAGAAATCTGAATGAAGAAAGGAAACAAATGAATGTGAGAAGAGGCCAGGGAGAAAGTGAAACTCAGGAGCTGGCTTCTTGGCCTGTGGTTCCTATTCCCCTCCCGACCCTGTCTCCCACCCCCACCCCCAAAATTCTCTCTGCTAAAAACCCTTCAGGCCTCTGGGAGTTCTCTTTCTAGAATTTGGTTCCCTTACAAATATCAATATCATGGCCTCCTTGCCTCCTGGGCCTGGGGGAACTTCAAGATCCTCATTTCTAGGACTAGCTCTCTACTGTTCTCTTGGCTTGGCTTTGATCTTGTACAAGGTTTACATTGCCTGCTCAATAGCATTTCCAGATCTAGAATTCTGAAGGCATTTCCTAAACACTAAATGTTTCCTGGAGTTACACTTGGTTCTCCAAGAGTTTTCACTACGTGGCTTTCCCTGTGTAGATTTGGAGATAGACATTTGACATACATTTGGGGCCTGGAATAATAGAGATTTAATTTATATTTTTTAATATATTCCTCTGGGTCTACTCAGACAAAATCATGTGGTGGTACTAAACACTAGAAAGTTTAAGATGAATAACATGTGAAGCCTATTTTCAAGAAATTTACCACTTTGATACCACATCGGAATTAGTTAGAATTCTTTTGGCTGCAAATGACAAATGGAAAATTTTTTAACTTTTATAACTAAATTGTGGAAATTCATAGCCTGAAAGTCAACTAAAATCAGAAATAGAATGTTTTCTGGACTCTTTCTTAAGTTATCATCTCAGCCTCTGTCTGTATATCAGCTTTCTTCTCTTAGGCTTCTCCAAGTCACTAGAAACATGACTGATAACTGCAGCCAGGTTCATATCACCCAGCTTTGTCAGTCAACCTGACCCAAGAAAAACAACCCCAGCAAAAGATTTTTGGTTGACCCACCTTGGGTCAAGCACCCATTCCCAGAAGAATTTGGTATGGTA
Source organism: Hyperoodon ampullatus (assembly GCF_949752795.1). Classification (NCBI taxonomy): domain Eukaryota; kingdom Metazoa; phylum Chordata; class Mammalia; order Artiodactyla; family Ziphiidae; genus Hyperoodon; species Hyperoodon ampullatus. The sequence continues at coordinate 46,785,671 of NC_136919.1, read as the reverse complement.
ATAGGATGGGTAGTATAATTGGCTCAACTCAGATGTCCATCTCTGACCACTCAGCAGTGACCAGAGGACCAAGAACTATAAGAACACAGCAGATCTCATTCAAATTGTATGTCTAAATTAACTCTTAACAGACAAAAAAATAAACATCCATTACTACTTCCATAGGAACAAGTTCCTTCCACACTTAGAACATTCTAGATGGGGGCATTTCCTAGAATGGTTATTTATTTTTCAATGGGCTGTAAAATTTTCCAAATGTATGTAGATGCCTCTGATTGCAGAGAAAAATCTGGATCTTTTCATTGTGAAGACTCCTCTGACCTCTAAACTTGCTCACTGTCTGGCTAGAGCCCTCCTGGTCTAGGGCACCAACCACTGACTGGGTCAAATCTCTGTTTTCTGCCATTGGGAATGGAACATAAGCAGCAAGCGTCCTTATATCTAATAGGCAAAGTTCCACTTTCAAGCCCCTAAATTGCCTTGGGGACTCTGGTGGAGTGGCAGACCGTGAATGACAAGGAGATAGCAGATCCAAGTTCTGGCCAGATACTATTGGTTAGGTCACTTCTCCTGATACTCAGGGACCCAATATTTGGGTCAGGGCACAGATAGGATGATGGGGATGAGCACATACACCTGAGCTGTGAAATGTCATGCAGACCTAGGATGGCTGTTAATACAGGCCTAGCTATGGTCCCTTCTAGAGCTTTTCAGGCTAACCAGTTGGCCTCATGCCCAGGAGCTCCCTCCACTTTTAGGCCCCATGCCTGTCTGTTCTGCCCAAAGCTGACTTGAACCCCTCTGGTCCTTGGGATTGGGGTGGGGGAGCAGAGGACAATTCTCACCCTTAATCTGAAGTGAGCTAAGCCTAGTCATGTCCACTGTTGCCAGGGTGTAGGACTTGGTCCTTGGCTAGGAACTGATGCCCTGCCACCCCAGGACTTGCTGCTTTAGAATGAACAGAGAGTGGGAGGGTGAGGGGGAAAAAGGAAAAGTTTATCATCTGTTCAATCTGGAGGACAATGAGAGATCAAATTTTTGGCATAAAATGTTACCATAGGAGAATGACAATTTTTAATTTTTTTCTAGTAGTAGAAAAAGCTCCAGACTGGGAGACAAGGGGCCCAAGTTTTACTGTTCACTCAGCTACTAACTAGCAATGTAACTTTTGAGAGAGTAACTTCTCCTCCATTTCCTCATCTGTAAAATAGAGTGATTGATCCAGTAATTTGTGTATTCTCCTTCCAGCTCTAACATACGATGATCTGGATACCTGTGCACAGGAAGGAGTAGGGTAATGGAGAGGAGAGCTATAAAGACTCAGCCTAGATCTGTTGTTCCTGAGCTTGGTCACACCCTCCCCCGCAGTAGCAGAAGTTTTTCAAGGGGTTCTTAAATCCATACATGGGCTGAGCATCATCTGCAGACTGAATAAAAAACATTTCACACATATACGTACTATTTTTAAATTTATAGAGGTGCTACTGGGATTAATTAAATGCCACTTCATTTTAAAGGTAAGTGTTCCTCATTATAAAATTTTTTAAATCAACAAATACCAAAAGAACAACTACCATTGTTCTCGGGTAATCTTTGTTTTTTTGTTTACAAATACTTACAAAATGGAGAACCACTGACAATGAGGAAAACTTACTGTATGGAGAGCTTGTCCCTGGGGATGTATTGACTTAACTATTGCCTTCGGATTGTGAGAAATTAAGGCTAATTTAAGTTTAGACAAAATTCTACTTAGGTGTTTTTGTTTTTTTGTTTTTTTTTTTTGCGGTATGTGGGCCTCTCACTGTTGTGGCCTCTCCCATTGTGGAGCACAGGCTCCGGACACGCAGGCTCAGCGGCCATGGCTCATGGGCCCAGCCGCTCCACGGCACGCGGGGTCCTCCCAGACCGGGACACGAACCCGCATCCCCTGCATCAGCAGGCAGACTCTCAACCACTGCGCCACCAGGGAAGCCCTCTACTTAGGTTTTAAACTCTAATCCCGGTGTCACCTCCTTTGTGAAGCCCCCCTGCAGAGTCATCACCCCATCCCACTCCAACAGGATTAGACGTAACATCAGCCAGGGACCCAGCCGGAAAAATGACACACTCGAATAAGGATCATTTGACAAAGACTTACTAAAGGACTATTTACTGAGGATGAGCAGTTTATAGGGAAAAACAAGAGCTAGCACAGTACCCAGGGTGCTAGAGCAGGGCTGTCACCAGTGGAGGCCTGGCAGGCAAAGGGAAGAGTGGTTGTTGGAAGTGGCTGGTCACAGAGGGTCATGAAGAGATGGCTGCCTTCAGTGGAGCTGTGACTCCTGTTGGAGTGAGTGATGCAGCCTGCTCAAGTCCACACTGCAGGGAGGAAACCAGGGAATAAAAGCCCTACTCGCTCTCTTTCCCCAACCCCTGTCATTTACTGCTGCCCACCATGGACCAATGCAGCCAGAAGCTGGAAGACAAAGGAATCTACTGGTGAAGTTCATGCAGGTCAGTCTCCTAGGACAGAAAGTGGGGTGAAGAAAAGTAAAGAGTGGATCCGGAGGAGCACACAGAAGAGGTCCCTACACAGTCACCCTCTTTTCTGAGCTCCCACAGTGCTCTGTACTTAACCTCTTTCTAGCACTTTCCATATTCAGTGGTAATTATCAATTGACATTTCTATCTCCCCACTACACTGCAGGTTCCCTAAGGGCAGGAACCATGTCCTGTTCACTTCTGCAGTCACAAACCACTCACAATGTAGATCCCTATGAAGTATTTGCTGAGTTTCGATTTGAGGCAATGGTTTTGAAAAACAAGTGCCATATGGCCAGCATAGGTGGCATCTGCTGATGCTGCTGAGTGTTCCTGGGACCCGTGGGTCCTGGAACACATCTCCTTTCCCAGAGCTCCACATGAGATGAATGGAGAAAATCGCACTATTCTGGTGTTTGTGAAGCTGAGGCCATGAGGGAATATGTCAAACAAACCGCCTGACTGACGCTTAGGATTGTAACACAAGTGATTAACTCTAAGCTCATGGAACAAATCTGAATCTTCCGAACGTTTCTGAAGGGCAACTTCTTTTTTTTCCTTCAAAGTGTTTCCTATTAAATTACCCTTTCTTGTTTCCAAAGTCACACACATTGAAGGGATTGGGGAGAGTGCATGTGAGAAAAGGCCAAGATCTCTCAGACTCTGGAACAAAAAAGTCCTGATCCAAAAACTGTGACCACAAAACAGTGTTTCTGGAAGAACCTCTGAAAGGTTGAGAGATGACAGGGTTCTCTGTACAGAATTCTGCCCATCAGAGGTCCAATCACACTGACCGATGGGCCTTCTTTTCCTAAACCCTTTCCTCAGCACCAGGTTGGGACAGTTTGCAAATGGGATGCAGATTTCCAGTACAATGACTCATCCCTTTCTTCTGGCTGGGAACTTAAGCTGAGAGAAATGTGACAGTGCCATCAAGTAACCCAGGCACCAGCCATAAGGGGGAGCACAAGCCCCAGACACATATTCTCAAGAGTAATATTTCAAAATGCTTTAAATTCCCAAGACTAATTTTTGGTTACATGGTAGGAAGTGCCGTATTAGGGTGAGAAAGACTCCATAATCATTCTGTAGTTCTGTGAGAAGGTGGAGGAAAAATGTTTGGCATGGGTGGTTCACACGATCCCTAGAGATGAGTGTTGCCCAGAATGAAGCCCCAGAGTTGGACTAGGTCCTACACTAGAGTAGTGGGTGGAAGGCAGAGCTGCTCAACCTTTTCTTTTGTAGCACACATAATATGTCCACACAAGCCTTCTTCTCTAGTCTAGCAGTAGAGTCATTGCTACAGAGGACAAATTAGCAACACTCTGACAAAAGTACACTCTGATCAATTGCTGAAATGCAAAGGAGAAGCCAAAAGTAATAAGGAGGTGTATGTATATAAGATGGAGGGATGGACCATTACACATAGTATCAGACTGTTGACCAGTGGCCAGAGAATGTAGAAGGAGACTCCAGATGCAAATTCTTCTCCCAACTAGGTGCAGAGAGGCACAAGCCCTATGTCATTCTAAACAAAAGAGAAGAATCAGGCCCCAACCCAAGGAAGAATCAGAGGGAAGAGCTCATAATGCTTTGCTCAAGGCACTATAGAACCTAAGTAGTTGGAACCAGATGTCCACCTAAATCAAAAAGGTAGAAGAGGGGCTTCCCTGGTGGTGCAGTGGTTGAGAATCTGCCTGCTAATGCAGGGGACACGGGTTCGAGCCCTGGTCTGGGAAGATCCCACATGCCACGGAGCAACTGGGCCCGTGAGCCACAACTACTGAGCCTGCACATCTGGAGCCTGTGCTCCGCAACAAGAGAGGCCATGATGGTGAGAGGCCCGCGCACCGCGATGAAGAGTGGCCCCCACTTGCCACAACTGGAGAAAGCCCTTGCACAGAGGCAAAGACCCAATACAGCAAAAATAAATACATAAATTAATAAACTCCTACCCCCAACATCTAAAAAAAATAAATAAATAACTGTTGTGTTAAAAAAAAAAAAAAAGGTAGAAGAAAGGAAAACAGAAAGATAGCAAAAGTTAATGAAATAGGAAAAAATCCACTAGAGAAGATCAGCCAAGCAAAGCACTGGTTCTCTGAAAAGATTCAAACATTGATCCAAACATTGATAAGCCTGTGGTAAAATGATTAAGATGGAAAAAGAGAAGGCATAAGCAATATCAGTAATGAAAGGGGAGACGTAATTATGATGCTGTGGATCTTGAAAAGAGAATAGGAATGTATTTTAACTATATCATGCCAATAAATTTGAAACTTTATATGAAATGGACAACTCCTTGAAAAATACAACATACCAAAGCAACTCAAGAACAGCTAAAACATGTCCTATAACCTCTAGGAAATTAAATCAGGAGTCAAAAATCTCTCACTCTCAAATCCCAGATCTGTTAACTTCATGAGCAAGTTCTACTGAACTTTGGTAAAGCCAATAATACCATCATACCCAAAGTTTCTCAGGATGTATAAGGCCTATATAACCATGGATCTGAATATGAGTAGAACAATGCAGACTGTTTAAATAAAATATTAACCAACTGAATCTAGCAGGTTATATTTTATTCACAATTATGAAATTGATTATCATTAGAAAATCAATTAAAATAACTTATCACATTAATAAATTTTTAAAAACTCATATGATCATTTCAATAGATGTACCAAAAAAGGCAATTGAAAAAATTCAACATCATTTTTATCATAAAAACACTCTTTGCAAAATAAGAATAGAAGAATAGTCTATTGATCTGAAAAGGTCATCTGTAAAAAAAAAAAAAAACTATAGCAAATATTATTCTACATGTGAAATGTTAAATACATTCCTTTTGAGATGAGAACAAGAAGACAAGGATGCCTGCAATTACAACATCTATTCAATGTTGTACTGAAGGTTCTAGCCAGTGCAGAAAAGCAAGGAAAAGAAATAAAAATTACAAGTATTGGGCAGAGAGAAACAAAATTCTCATTATTCACAAATAATATAATTGTGTCATAGAGATTCAAACAATTCTACAAATTATTTTAACTAATAAAGGTGTTAGCAAACTTTGGATACAAAATCAATTTATAGAAATCAATTGTGTTTTGATATAATCAAAGAAACAAAAAATTAATATCATTTACAATAGAATTTTTAAAGTACCTAACAAAAATGTGTGAGACTTTAATAGAGAAAACTATAAAACTGAATTTAAAATAATTTGTCTATCCGATAGGTGTGTAATGGTATCTCACTATGGTTTTAATGAATTTCCCTAATGCCTAATCAGCTTCTGTTTATAGTCATTGGCCATTTGGATATCTTTTTTTCTAAAGTGCAAGCTCAAGTATTTTGTTCATTTTTCTATTCAGTTGTTTGTTTTTTTCTTATTGGAGCTTCTTTATAGATTCTAGAGATAAGTCATCTGCTGGTTATATGCGTTACAAATATCTTTTGCTCTTTTCACTGTCTTTTATGATGTCTTTTTGGGCACTTAGTTTTGTTTTTTTATTTGGTTTTTTGTTTTTTTGGGTTTTTTTGGGGGGGCGGTTTACGGTATGCGGGCATTTCACTGTTGTGGCCTCTCCCGTTGTGGAGCACAGGCTCCAGATGCGCAGGCTCAGCGGCCATGGCTCACTGGCCTAGCCGCTCCGCGGCATGTGGGATCTTCCCGAACCGGGGCACAAACCCGCGTCCCCTTCATCAGCAGGAGGACTCTCAACCACTGCGCCACCAGGGAAGCCTGGGCACTTAGTTTTAATGTCAGCAAATCTTAATATTTTATTTTATGGTTAGTGCTTTTTATGTCAATTCCACATGATACAGTATTATACAGGCCTTAAAATTTACATTTGTATACTTGCAAATAATTTACAATGTAATGTTTGCATTACTTTATTAAATGAAAAACAGGGAAATATATATGTATATTATAAAGATCCCAACCATGTATTAGAACTCTTGGAAAGAGCTGGGGGTAAAAAAACTTCCACGCCACAGTGGTTGTTTCACAGTGGTAGCTGAAACATGACTGATGTAAGTTTTCTTTTTATATTTTTCTATCCTTTCCACATTTTCTATATTAAACTCATTGCTTTTAGAATCATTAAAAGTTTATGGGGGTAAAAATGAGAATGATACCTCCCACAAAATGAGGGGTTCCAGTAATCCCTGAATTTCCCTTGGCTGGTTTCACACTACCAGAAGTTAATTTCTGGCACACAAAGTATCCCAGGCTCTTCAGAATAGACTCTGATAAAAATTCAATCAGAACCACTTGAATTAGTTCTCAGACATGAATAGTATTGCCAAGCCCTTGATTTTGGTTCTCCAATGGGAACTGTCAGTCAGAGAGGGAAAGGGGCAGAAGGGACAGAGAGTGATGAATTGAGGTGTCTTGCAGCCTCTCTATTTTGAATCACAAGATACCAAGAATTTGGCAGTGTGGGCTTTTTCTGCAGGTCATCTACAAATGTTCCTTCTCCTCTGATTCATAATTGGAGGAAGTTAACACTAAGACCTATGGGAAATTACAGAGGAGGTGGGGAAGGCAACGATAACCTAATAAATTAAGAACTTAGACTCTGGTATCCAACTTATTCACTGCATGGTCTTGTACAAGTTACTTAACCTCTCCATGCCTCAGTCTCCTCATCTCTAAAATGGGGATATAATAATGCTACTCCACAGGGTTGTTGTGAGGATTAAATGAGATAATATATGTAAAGCGCTTAGCACAGAACAGCTCATCAAAAGCATTCAGTAAACAGCTATTCCCATCGCCAGTGTGCATGAGGCACTCACACATGTCAAAGCAGATGCTTATGCAGGGTGTACTATCAGCCAGCACTCCAAGAGCTCACATATATTGTCTATTGAATATCGCATCTAATCCGCATGATACCTGGGAATTAAATATTATTGTCCCCATTTTACAGCTGAAAAAAAAAAGGAAGATCTGAGGTCTGTAACCTGGCCGAGGCCACGGAGTTCCTGAATAGCAGAGAATGTCAGCCCCTAACTATCTATGACTTCAAGCTCACTCAAGTCCTCTTTCTTGGCAGGAGTGCTTCTGGGATGTTTGGAGCCAGTGATGGTTAAACTGCCTCACCCTGAGGGGACTGAGTGACTTATCTCACCATCTGCCCTCAAATATCCCGTGGGAAGAGAAACTGGAGAAGAGCATTTCCCCCAAGGCTCACAGAAATTCTGCCTAAAAAAACCACAGTCCCCCTAACCAGAGTATGAAATCCTCCAAAAATACTTCATTTTACACCTGTAAGGAATGTCATTTCCCCCAATTCCCTTTCTCAGCCTTAAGCACATCCTCAAATCCCTGGGGTTTTTAGGCAATGGACTCAGGGAATTCAGGTGGGTTCTCCTGGGCTGCCTTTTCCTCCAATGAGGAGATTTTGCACATTGGAACGAATAGGCTTCAAGTTACACAGGGAGTAAGACTAACATCTTCTGCTAATAATGCTGTGAGTGGTTTGAGTTCCCAATGGGCTATTATTCATAGCAAGACATTGACTTTACTCTGAGTCTCAAAAGTACTTGACTGATCTGAATTAATTAAGCCACATAAACCTCCTGAGGGCAGAGAGTACCTAGGAAGAAAAAGAGGAGGGAGAATGATGGGAAAGTGTTGTATGACACTGAGATGAACCTCTTCCCAGGGTCTCTTATTTGCAGCATGCGGGATCTAGTTCCCTGACCAGGGATGGAACCCAGGCCCCCTGCATTGGGAGTGTGCAGTCTTAACCACTGGACCACCAGGGAAGTCCCTAGACATACTAGAGTCTTATCGGCCAATCTCCTTTTGTTTTTTCCAATTTAGGGTCCTTCCAATTTTTCACAATTAAAAATAATACAGTAGTGATCAACTGTACAAACACCTTTGCACACTCATTTGATTATTTCTATAGGATAAATTCTTAGAAATGGAATTGCCAAGTCAAAGACTATGGACTTTTAAATGGCTTTTGATATAATCTGCTAAATTTCTCCCCCAAAAAGTGATGTCAGAAAAAGTTCCCACAAGATTTCTGAGGTGGTTGATTAACGACTTCAAATAGTTTCCTTGCATTTCACTCAGCTTCATTCCAAAAGAAGCTTATAGCACAGTCAATTGCCAAATGGTACATTTACCAAAAGTCTGAAGAGGTTGGGCAACTTTCTGTAAGTTGTGACAGTTTTGAAGAAATGAGGACAGGCCACTACTGGAAGCAGTGAGATAAAGGGACTTTATCATTATTATGCATCTTAATTTTGATGAAGATGTCATTTTCTTTTTGTAAATTTCCAGTTTTGGATAGTGATTATTTCTGCATGGTGAAATTATGGGATATTATTATTCTTTATTTTGCTTATTTGTATTTTCTAATATTTTTACAATGTCCTTATAATAGTAGCACAGGGTTTCTCAACCTCGGCACTACTGACATTTTGGTCCAGATAATGCTTTGTTGTGAGAGGCTGTCCTACGTGGCACGGGACATTTAGCAGGATCCCTGGCCTCACCCACCAGAAGATAGTAGCACCCCTGGTTGTGACAACCAAAAGTGTCTCTAGATATTTCCAAATATCTCCTGGGGGGGGGTCACAAATGCCCCCAGTTTGAGAATCACTGTCCTAGTAAAATGGACAATACTAAAAATAATAATAAACCTTATAGTACCCTGCACTAGACACTATTCCCGCTGCTTCAAGAGTACTATCTTGTTGATTCTTTTCAACGATCCTTTGAGGTGGGTACTATTATATTCATTTTACCTATAAGGAAACTGAGAAGAGAGAGGTTGAGTAACATGCCCAAGGTCACACAGCTAGAAAGTATAGGAGCCCAGAATGGAACCCAGTCAACTCCAGAACCTGTGCTCATAATCATTTTCTGCAGCCACCTCTCACTGAAAGTTTTTTTAAAAGACTCTTTTTAGCCATTTAATTTTTTCCAGAAAATCTTATAAAATATTTTCAAACACATAAAATAATACATATACTCATTACTCATCCATATACTCATTACCTACATTTAACAGCTACCAAAACTTTGTTATACTTGATTTGTTTGTTGCTTTCTCTGTCTCTCTCTCTCTTTCCTTTCCTTCTTCCTTACCTTTCTCCTTTCTTCCTTTCTATGACATCATTTCATCCCCTACATAGTTCTAAAAACTATGCATATCTTCTTACATAACTATAACGCCTATTACACCTACCAAAATTAACAATTATTTGATGTCAATACATATTCAAATTGCTCTGATTATCTCAAAAACATTAAGTCTTGAAAATGTCCAGCTTTGGACAATGAATAAGAAGGATGAAGCAGTGCTTCCCCTCATATCGTGAATCCTAAAGGGAAGAAAGATGTACTCATACACATAAGTTTCATAGGAACTCTCCACATGGTTGGGGCTGAAAATGAAAGGAAGACACGCAGCTCACAGCAATAAAGATCGCACTGCTGGTTTGGGGATATAAGTCCTGACACGAAGAGGAACACAACTGATGGTTAAAGCAGCAGGGAACTGGGGCTAGCCTTTGGAACTCCTCTACTCAGCTTTCTCAATGCATATTTATGGTTTCATTTTAGTGCTTTTTCATTGGCCCATTAAAAAAAAAACTGACTCTTTCTTTTGCTTGTCCTTGAAAAACAGTGGAAATCCTTCCCAAGCCTGTGCTGAAGGACTAGCCCCCAAGGGGGTGCAGACAGCACACATCGGTCTTACTTCATTTGAGGGCAACAGGTTGACGAGTGAGCAGGATTCTTTGGGGGCCATTGGGAACCACTGCTACCGCTTCACCCTCAGTACCACCTGCTGGAGTGGGTTAGGGGCAATAAGCAGGACCCTCCTCGTATTAGTTTCCTATGGCTGCTTAGTGGCTTAAAATAGCACACCTTTATTCTCTTACAGTTATGGAATAGGAAGTCCAAAATCAATTTCACTGGGCCAAAATCTAGGTGTTGGCAGGGCAATGCTCTTAGGGAAGAATCCATTTTCTTGCCTTTCCAGCTTCTAAAACTTCATTCCAGGGAATTTCCTGGTGATCCAGTGGTTAGGACTCCACGCTTCCACTGCCCTGGACCCAGGTTGGATTCAAGGTCAGGGAACTAAGATCCCCCAAGCCGCCTTGGCTCATGGCCCCTTCCTCCAACTTCAAAGTGTAGCATCTTGCTTCGATTGTCACATTGTGTCACATCTCCCTCTGCTTCCCTCTTTAATGAGTCTTGTGATTACAGTGAGAGCCTACCAGGATAATCCAAGATAATCTCCCACCTCACGATCCTTAGTTTAACATCACATCCATAAAGCCCTTTTTGCCATATAAGGAAACATTCACAGGTTCAGGGATTAGGACATGGATATATTTGATGGCCACTATTCAACCTACCAGACTCCTCTTGAGAACAACTCATTTTGAGACTGCAAAGCCTTTTACATGTGTTTTTCATTTGATTATCACAACAATCCTTCAAGGTAGGCAAGGTCTGAGTTTCCCAGGAAGCAAATCCTGAGGCAGGGAGTTAAGTGCTTGTAGTTTGTTTAGGAGGTGATCCTAGAAATCACAGAAAGAGAGTGAGGAAGTGAGACAGGAGGAGGAAGAAGCCAACAGAGTGTGGAATCAAGCTGTTACCACTGTGGGAAAGTGGAGCTCAATCCCCCGGGAGACTCAGACAGTATAGAAACTTCGGTTATTCTAACCGGGGGCTGAAGAAGCTGGGGTTTATCCACCAGCTCCCCAGGCATCCTCTATGGAGGGCTGCTTTGGGGGCATTAACTCTCCAGCACTTCCAGCTTTCCCTGCCCTAGCAGCCAGTGTTCTCCTGCGGCCAGAAGGAGACCTCAGAATCACAGGTGTCTTCAGCAAGCAGCCTGGGGAGGTAAAGGCCCAAAGGGTTGGCCAGGCCACCAGCAGCGTCTGCTAGGATCCCCACCTACCAATGAGACTCATTCACTCTTTCACCAAACATGTGTTGAGTGCTTGCTTCCTCTGGACCCCACAGTGTGCCAGGTACTGCAACTTACAAATGAATGAAGCTCCCTGCACCTGAGAAACTCACAGTGTGTACAGTGTGTAAAGAGACAAGTTATCATACATGGTGGTAAATGTTATGCCAGAACTGTAAGTGCTTGTGTCTGGTGCATAAAGATTTTGCAATAAAAATTGGTTTTTAGAAATAAGGTATTATTAAGTGCAGAAGACCTCTGTCTAAGGGACAGATATCTCTCTCCATCATCAGAGCCAGACACCCAAATAAGGCACAGAGATGAAATAGGGTAAAATACAAAGTGACTGGGCCAAGGTCACCTAGCTTATGAACCACAGAGCTAAGTGTTGAATATCAGGACAAGAATCCACATTTTCTGATTCCTAAGCCAGGATTCCTTTCACCCCACCTAACAGTCTCTGGAAGATAAGACCTAGCACCTGACACAATACCCCGTACATAGTAGGTACCTGGTGTCCTTGTGAAATGGAAGCAGAGCGTTCAGCTGACCATGAGAAAGGAAAATATAATCCATTGCAGGAATGGGAAGGGACTTTTCTTAGGGAGAAAGTCTAAAATTTTAGTGAAATTTTTGCTGCTAGAAAATCAATTTAATTTAACGTTCTAGGTCTGTTTGCTTGCTTTTTTCAGGTCCGCTATTTTCTTCTCCAGTGCTCGGTGGTGTCCTCAAGCTGCAAAGAACAGATGAAGAGGCTGTTTGACCTTGTACTCTGGGTCAGGGGTCTCCAGAGCGGGATTCACATACCCCAGGGTGAGCCCCAGAAAGTAACTGATATATGAGAAGAAAACCCTGGGACTGTGTTCATACTTATCTCTAATAATTAGAGCCCAAACTTTGCTAACGTTAAAAAATGGACTGACACCAGGGCCCCCCTCAGAGGGTCATGTTTCAGGCACAAGTGTGAGGTAGCCTGAAGGGAGAATGGGAAGTTCCACTCTTTTTTTTTTTTTGCGGTATGTGGGCCTCTCACTGTTGTGGCCTCTCCCGCTGCGGAGCACGGGCTCCAGACGCGCAGGCCCAGTGGCCATGGCTCACGGGCCCAGCCGCTCTGCGGCATGTGGGATCTTCCCAGACCGGGGCATGAACCCGTATTCCCTACCTCGGCAGGCGGACTCTCAACCACTGCACCACCAGGGAAGCCCCACTCTTTTTTTTTTGTCCACTTTCTCTTTATTCTAACATGTTGCAGTGTGTGTGTGCCCAGGTAAATGGATATATGGGGTCTATTATATAATTTAAATTAAACTAGCCTCACAAAATGGACCAGAGGCTAAAAAGGATTCCTGCAAAGAAACCTTACACTGAAGATAATACTAACGTAAGCACAAGTGAGTAAGAAAATGACAGAGCTGACACTTCTACTCCTGGTACAAGCTCTTTGTCAGCCACACTAGGAGGTAAAAACAATGATGAGCTAATCAGATCTGTCAAGAAGTCAGCTTCAAAATTCAGAAATTATCAATACTATCTGAAATATGGATTTACAGCCACTATAATAAATGCTGAAATCTATATTATGCCTCTGTCTATGATAGGAGGAAGCCATCACAATAAGCAAGACATTTTAAAACATTGTCTATGTTATCTTTATTGTATTTTTTGTCTTCTATTTCATGTATGTTTTAGAAATACATAATATATTAGTATGGTGAGGACAATGAAAACATTTGGAAGCAACCTATCTTTTCTTAAAAATATATTTATTTATTTATTTGGCTGCACTGGGTCTTAGTTGTGGCACACGGGCTCTTAGTTGTGGCATGTGGGATCTAGTTCCCTGACCAGGGATCAAACTTGGGCCCCCTGCATGGCAGCACAGAGTCTTAACTACTGGACCACCAGGGAAGTCCCAGAAACCACTTGTCTTGATGACCAAGGTGCTACACACAATCTATTAGCCCAGTGCTTTGCTTCTGATAGTGGCACCATGGAGCATAGTGGCAGGTTAGTAAATAAGCACTAAATGAATGACTATCCTTTCAGGTGACAACCACAATATATTAGGACAAGGCTAGGACATAGAATTCAAACAAGTTAGAGGAATGGGGTTCATTATAACAAGAGGCCAAGCAGATGCCTGCATGGAAAGAAACAACTGACATCTTTCAATATCAAGGATCCCAACCAAGTTTCCTTCACAGTTTATACAAATATTGACTGGTAACCTGAATGGCTAAAATTTAAAACACTGATAATACCAAGTATTGGCAAGGATGTGGCACAAGTGGAATGCCTATACACTACTGGTGAGAGTGTCAACTGCATAACTGCTTTGGGAAAGTGACCATATCTAATAAGGCTGAAGAGATGTATAGCAATGACACAGCAATTCCTCCCCTAGACATATATACAATAGAAACGTAGACAATAACACTATTCTAAATAGTCCAAAGTTGGAAGCAACCTAGAAAACCATCAACTGTAGAATGGACAAATAAATTGTTGTAACTGATACAATGAGAATGAAGGAACTATTGTTATATGCCATAACACATATGAATTTCACAAACATAACATTGAGCCAAAAATGCCAGACCAAAGAGTACTAACTGTAAGCAGTACCATGCCAAGCAATATAGGAGCATAAGGCAAAAGGAAAAATCAATAAAACTGATTGTGATGATTAATTTTATATGTCAACTTGGCTAGGCCATGGTATCCAGATATTTGGTCAAACATTATTCTAGATGTTTCTGTGAAGGTATTTTTTAGATGAGATTAACATTTAAATCAGCAGACTCTCAGTAAGGACATGAGCATATAGGAATGGTTCCATAAAATGATAGCTATTGTGAATTGAATAGACCATGTCTAAAAAGTGATTCTTGAATGAAATACATCCTGTAGCTAGAAAAGTAGTGGTTGGCCAAAAATTTCATTCGGGTTTTTCCATAACATCTTACGGTTTTGGCCAACCCAATATGATGCTTTTCCCTTTACCTGAAATTTACAAACCCAGTGACCATCAATTACACTAGATTTTAGCCTTCTGTGGTACATCCGTGCTGATGGAGATGGACCATTCCTTGTGTAATGGCCAAGACAAAGAAAACCTGAGACACAGAAGGACTCCATGTGAACTGAGAGCAGGATTTGGGTCTCAAATGTTCTCAGACAGTCCACACTTTAGTCAATGCCAGAACAAAAATAATGAGTTTTTTGCAGCGAAAACAAAGCTTTTTTTTTTTTTTTTTTGGCGACTGGACAGGGCAACTTGAACCCTGGGCCCTCAGATTAAATCCCCACATGTCTTTTTAAGAGGAATTTATACAGCATAAATGATTGACTTGTCAATGGTGTGCTGAAAACAGAGAAAAGCAGGAGAAAGAGAAGGAGAAGGAGATTGAGAAGAAGAAAGAGAAGGAGAAGGAAGAAGAAAGAGAAAAAAAGCATAGCATCATGTACATGTATTTGAGGAAACTCCTTGAATCCAAATTTCTCAAGGGCTTCACCTCAATGGCTTCCTGAACCTGAAAGAGTGTCTATGATGGTTAATTTTATGTGTTTACTTGGCTAGGCCATGGTACCCAGATATTTGGTCAAACATGTCTGGATATTGCAGTGAAGATTTTTTTAAATGAGAGTGAAGTAGATTACCCTTCATAGTGTGGGTAGGCCTCAACCAATCAGTTGAAGGCCTTAACAGCAAAAGGATGATCTACCCAAAAGAAGAGGGAATTCTGCCAGCAGGTCACCTTTGGTTGTGAACTACAGCTCTTCCTTAGGTCTCCAGCCTGCCAACCTATCCTGCAGATTTTGGACTTGCCACACATTCACAACCACAGGAGCCGACTCCTTAAAATAATTATCTCTCTGTCTCTCTCTCTCTACAGAGATTTCTCTCTGAAGAGAGAGAAAAACAACAACCTGTTGGTTCTGTTTCTCTGGAGAACCCTGATCCAGTCTTTATTTAAATTTTTAATATTCTTTTCATCATGGATTTTTTAAATTAATTTTGAGTTTTTAAAATATTGCATGAAAATATTATTTATCTTGATTATTGAGGGCTTTGGGGTACTCCTTTGAATTTTACACCTGAGGCTAGTGCCTCACTTGCCTTACCCTTGTCCTGGCTCTTCATTTATATAAAGTTCAATAACAGGCAGAAGTAATCCATGCTGCTAAAAGTCAAGATAATGGTTCCTTTGGGGCGGGGAGGCGAGGAGTAGCAACACATGGGATAAATGGGGTGCTAAAATGCTCTCCTTCCTGATGTGGGTGCTGGTTAAATGTGCATGTTCTCTTTGCGAAAATTCATTCAGATGTACACTCATGATTTGTGCTCATTTCTCTGTGTGTATGATACTTCAACAAAAACTAATGTAAAAATTAGACTAGTGCTCCCATTGTCCACCTCTATCATCTGTTCCAAATTGGTAATAAAAATTTAAATCAATTGCCAGTTTATCTTTGGGGCATCACTTTCAGAGAAATACCTGTCCTACCCAAGACCCCTTGGATTTCAAGGAGGGAATAAACCACTCAAGCTAACTCCAAACAAGGGGGCATTACTGAAAGCATATTGGGAAATCTCAACAATCTGGGGGGCAGGAAGTACTGCTGTCCTTCATGAGAATCTATATATTGGCATCTTTAAGGGGCACTTAATAAATGGCACCCCTCTTTCCAACACAGTGCTGAAGAAATTGAGAAATAAAGCAAAGCAGTGGTCTATAGAGGCCAAAATGCAGCCTTTATTACTGATGGAGACCAGATTGGAGTTTGTGGCTTTTAGTCTATTAAATAAGCATGCTTGCTAATTCCAACCACAGAATTCAGATCACTTACCCACCTGTCTTAGTCCATTCAGGCTGCTATGACAGAATACCATAGGCCGTGAGGCTTATAAACAACAGAAATTTATTTCTTACAGTTCTGAAGGCCTGGAAGTCGAAGATCAAGGTGCTGGCAGATTCCCTGTCTGGTAAGGACCCGCTTCCAAGTTTATAGATGGCTATCTTTTCACTGTATCCTCATAAAGTGGAAAGGGTGGGGGAGCTCTTTGGGGCCTTTTTTTTTATAAGGGCACTAATCCCATTCATGAGAGTTCAACTCTCATGATCTAATCACCTCCCAAATGCCCCTCCTAATACCTCCTACTAACCATCATATTGGGGGTTAGGTTTCAACATTTGAATTTGGAGGGGACACAGACATTTAGTCTGTAGCACCACCCCATTCCAATTACACTAGACCAGTGGAACATGCTTTCCTTGTGAAGGGTCAGAGCTGAATCCTTGTTCCTTATGGGCAGCTCACTCCCAGGAGGAAGAATAAGCCAAGCATGCTCAGTTATCTTCCTAAATTCAGCAGGTGATGAGTAATTCCACTCCCTAGAGGGAAGACAGGCTAATATTGTATTAGGAAAAATCTCTCATTATGGAAACCAGGAGTAGGGAAAAGACCTTCCTCTCTAACACTGTGACTCAGAAACAGAACCACCAGGGATTGAGATTCTCCTTTCTCTCAAGGTCTGAGTGTTCTCTCATCTCAACTTCTCTCAGTGCTTCCCTCATTGTCCCCTGGCTTCCTCTTCTCACTCACAGTCTGATATGGTGGCCTCATTCCCTAAGTTTGTCTCACTATTCAGCTTGGCTCCCTGAAGCTGACACACTTGCCCTCTCAGTGTCTCCACTCCAAATTTACAGGAGAAGAATCAGACTGTCCCAGCTCATCTTCTAAAGCCAGGCTGCCCAAGACTCAAGCAAGCAGCCAGTCAACTTATTCAGCAACTTGGTCAGGAAAGCTCACTCATTCATGCTAACAAAACTCACAGGAGGCTGTATGTAAATCAGGAAGCCATTTTACTGATTTACAAAGGGAGATGTTACTTTCCAGTGACTCATGTCTATGGAAAGATTATAGTGGAAATTTGAATTAGTGATGATAATAAATTGATAATTTTTAGGTGGGCTAATGCTTTTTTTGGCTAAGTGGCATAGGTTTATAGTTTATTTTAAAATAATTCAAGATGAGAAATAAAGTATAAAAATGAAGGGAGGCAACTACTTTGGAAAATAGTTTGATAGCTTCTTACAAAGTCAGAGTTATCATGTGACCCAACAATTCTACTCCTAAGTATCTACCCAAGAGAAACAAAGAATATGTGCACATGAAAACATGTACGTAAATGTCCATAATGGCATTATTCATGATGGCCAAAAAGTTGAAATAACTCAAAGGTCCATCAACTGATACATGGGTAAACAAAATGTGGTATATAACCATACAATGGAATATTACTTGGCAATAAAAAGGAACAAAATACTAATACATGCTAAAACATGGATGAATCTCAAAAACATGCCCAGTGAAAGAAGCCAGACACAAAAGAACACATATGGTATGATTCCATTTGTAAAAAATATTCAGAAAAGGCAAATCTATAGAGACAGAAAGTAGATTAGTGGTTGCCTAGGAACAGCTAGGACCAGGGGTGGGAATGAGGAGTGACTATAAATGGGCACCAGGTTGCTTTTTAGGGTGATAGAAATGTTCTAGAATCAGACTGTGGTGAAGGTTGTACAACTCTATAAATACACTAAAAGTCTTTGAATTGTTTACCTTAAATGGATGAATTGCATGGAATGTGAATTATATCTCAATAAAGCTATTTTTTAAAAGGAAAAGGGAAGGAAGTATTGGGGGGGAGGAAAAGGAAGGAAGGAAGAGAGGGAGGGAGAGAGGGAAGGAGGAAAGAAGGAAGATTTTTGTCAGCCATGATGGTCATAGTCTTCACAGTACCAGAATGTCTGAGAAGCAAAAATTATCATCAGAATGTTTGATGAGAGAGAAATAGAAGATCTTGAAAGATTTTAGATGAAGGATATTCTGAAACCTAATAAACCACCACTTCCCTGCAGCCCCCATCTTTCCTCTGAACAGTGCTGGATAAACACAGCAAATGTCTGACTCATTGGTTCTCTCTTCTTTGGTTGGTGGTGAATATCCCTCTCTAGTTACACACTCTGAGTCTATATGATAAAATATGATGGGACTAGTATTTTTTCTCTAAAAATATATCCAAAGTGCCCTAATTATGATCTTTAGTGTTTCCAAAACTCTTCAGACACAATTATTTGAACAAGCTCTTGGTTCCATCCCATAGCCGGATACTCTTTCATTATGTATGAAATTTTTTAACACTCAAACGGTAACCTTACTTCCAAAGTCTTGGGGAAACCATCACTCTCAGGCCCATGTAGCCCTTATAGCATATTGAGGTACAGCATTATCAGGGTTTTTTGGCAACTCTAGTTAGATTATATGCATTTCATTAACTTTCTTTCAGAGATTTCTGTTCTGTTGATGGCTTTTTTCCTGTTTCCCAGGACTGTGATGGAATTAATCTCCAAATACAGACTCACACAAATCTCAAATCCCATTTCTAGATTTTGGGAGCCTGAGGGAGGAGAGGTATGTGTGTTTGATCTGTCATTCCGATCCAACCTGCAACTTCATTTATTATGATTATATAATATCCCAGAGTTTTGATATAACATAATTTATATAACCATTCCATTTTTTTAATATTAAAATTACTGTTGTGATCAACACCCCTATATATAAATCTTCTAAAGGAACTCTTTTAATGCCTGTTGAATAAAATAGTGAAATGATTTGGTGGTCTGTGTTTGGGTTTTCATAAACATATATATTATCAAAAGGTTAAAGACCCTGAATAGCCAAAGCAATTTGAGAAAAAAAAAAACAAAGCTAAAAGTATCATGTGCCTTGACTTCAGACTATACTACACAACTACAGTCATCAAAACAGTATGATACTGGCACAAAAACAGACACACAGATCAATGGAATAGAATAGAAAGCGCAGAAATAAACCCATGCACACATGGTCAATTAACCCATGACAAAGGAGGCAAGAAGGAAAAAACAGTCTTATGTTCTCCATTGTATATATTCCCCATTATATACAATGGGGAAAAAACAGTCTCTTCAATAAGTGGTGCTGGGAAAACTGTACAGCTACATGTAAAAGAATAAAATAAGAACATTTTCTCACACCATATACAAAAATAAACTCAAAATGGATTAAAGACTTAAATGTAAGACTGGAAACCATAAAACTCCTAGAAGAAAACAGGCAGAACACTCTTTGACATAAGTTGTAGTGATATTTTTTTGGATCAGTCTTCTCAGGCAAAGGAAACAAAGGCAAAAATAAACAAACGGGACCTAATTAAACTTAAAAGCTTTTGCACAGCAAAGGAAAACATTGACAAAACGAAAAGACAACCTATGGAATAGAAGAAAATATTTGCAAATGATATGTCTGATAAGGGGTTAATACCCAAAATATACAAGCAGCTCGTACAACTCAATATCATAAAAACAAAAAACCTGATTAAAAAATGGGCGGAAGACGAGAATAGACATTTTTCCAAAGAAGACATACAGATAGCCAACAGAAACATGAAAAGATGCTCATCACTAATTATTAGAGAAATACAAATCAAAACCACAATGAGGTATCACCTCCCACCTGTCAGGATGGCTATCGTCAAAAAGACCACAAATAATAAATGCTGGCGAAGATGTGCAGAAAAGAGAACCCTAGTACATTGTTGGTGGGAATGTAAACTGGTGCAGCCATTATGGAAAACAGTATGGAGCTTTCTATAAAAACTGAAAATGGAACTTCCATATGATGGAACAATTCTACTCCTGGGTATATATCTGAAGAAAACAAAAACACTAATTCAAAAAGATATATGCACCCCTATATTCATGGCAGCATTATTTACAATAGCCAAGATATGGATGCAACCTAAGTGTCCACTGATGGGTAAATGGATAAAGAAAATGTAGTACATATATACAATAGAATATTATTCAGCCATGAGAAAGAAGGATATCCTGCCATTTGTGACAATATGGATGAAACTGGAAGGCATTATGAAATAATGAAGTAAGCCAGACAGAGAAGGACAAATACTGTATGTTATCACTTATCTGTGGAATCTAAAAAGTAAAACAAATGAATAAATATAGCAAAACAGAAACAGATTCACAGCTATAGAGAACAAATCAGCAGTTACCAGTGGGAAGAGAGACGGCTGGGGGGCGGTGGGTAAGACAGGAACAGGGGATTAAGAGGTACAAATTACTATGTATAAAATAAATAAGTTACAAGGGTATACCGTAGAGCACAGGGAACATAGCCAATATTTTATAACTTTAAATGGAGTATAATCTGTAAAAATACTGAATCACTATATTGTACACCTGAAACCAATATAGTATTGTAAATCAACTATACTTTAATAAAAAAAATTAAGGACATATCAGTGCACTGTTTAATCTAAGTACAAGAATGAGAAAACCAGATCAACCTTCAATTTGGGGAGGAAACCACATCAGAATTCTCTACTTCCAACTCTTCATGATTCCTAACAGTCCATTTTCTCATCCTTTCTTTATTCCCTTACCAAAGATACTGTACAGAATCAAAGGAAAGACAACATGGAGAAAGATCTAAGCTATTGAATAAGCTCAGCCCTGGAGAGCAAATGGATGTTTGGCTGGAACCACTCAGATACCTAAAATGTTTTCATCTTTGGAACCATCAATCTAACACTGTCACTTGTACTAACTTTATTTTTTAACTTACAAAACAATTTATGAAAATTCTAGGACTCCTTTGTGAAAATTCTAGGCTTCCTTTTCTGCACAACCTAATGAACTCTAATGAGCTGCAAGAGTTTTTAAAACTCTGTTAATTCAGCACTGGAAAAACAACTGAAGCTACTTTATATCTCTGGAGGCCCCAAGTGAAATAAGAAAAGTTAGAGGGGTAAACGTATTCTTTAGTAAAGATCAGAGTTACCGGGCTTCCCTGGTGGCGCAGTGGTTAGGAATCGGCCTGCCAATGCAGGGGACGTGGGTTCGAGCCCTGGTCTGGGAGGATCCCACATGCCATGGAGCAGCTGGGCCTGTGCACCACAACTACTGAGCCTGAACTCTAGAGCCCACGAGCCACAACTACTGGGCCCACATGCCACAACTATTGAAGCCCACGTGCCTAAAGCCCGTGCTCCGCAATAAGAGAAGCCACCTCAATGAGAAGCCTGCGCACCGCAACGAAGAGTAGCCCCCGCTCGCCGCAACTAGAGAAAGCCCGAGGGCAGCAATGAAGACCCAACGTAGCCAAAAATAAATTTTAAAAAAAGATCAGAGTTACCTCCCAAGAGCTAGAGAAGATGGGAGGAGGTACAGAGGAGGTATGAACACAACCAGATAAGTAGGAGCTTCTCAATATAACATTTATTAAATAAATGAGTCAGAATCATAGCCAAGAAGAAAAAAATATCAAACCTCTAACCAGGTGCATCAAAACAATCATGTTTAAATCAGAAAGGGGGAAGATAATATATTTATTATTTTCTAGGTTGAAAACAGGGTTATAAGAAAACTGAAAAATGATTAACATAAATTTGGGAAGAACCATAAGATTTAACTCCAATCCAACATGAAAATCTACTTGCTGTCCTTCAATTTTCATCTTTCCTCAATTCGTCTATATCCTTTTCTCTCCTGTGAGGAAGTGCCAGAATGAGAAAAAGGGGCAGGATGAACTCAGGGAAAATATAAAGCTGAGAAAATTTGAATTTGTTCATTCAGTCTTTCAAGTCTTCATGTATCATTCATTCAACTACCATTTACTGAGTGCTTAATATGTGCAAGAGACTATTCTTTCATTAAAAAAAAACCCTTTTTCTTACTATAAGAGTAGAAATTTTAAAAATTCATTAAAATATAAAGAAAATAATAACAATTTATTTAATGTTCCACCACCTCAAAATAACAACTGTTAATAATCTGAGAGTATTTCCTTTTGGTCTTTTTTCTATTCTAGTTTTTTTTTTTTTTTCAGTAATCAGGGTCCTATTTAATATAACATTTTTTCAAGTTATTTTAATAGAATTTTGATTCTTAGGTTTGTTTTCATTAGCATTATATTGAGCCCATTTTCATGGGTCATTAAAAATCTTCAAAATATAATTTTGTGGATATATAATATTTCCTCAGCTGACTGTGCATATTCCCTCCAGTGGATGCAACATACTGTATATAGCCTTTCCTCTGTTATTGGCTATTTCAATGTTTTCCAGTGTATTACTACTAGGGCATAGTGAATTTTTTTTGCACATAAATATTTTTTGTGCCACTGATTATTCCCACAGGAAAGATTGCTAGAATCATACTGCCTGAGTCAACTGGATGATGATTAAGTCCAACAGCTCAGCACCTTCCAATAGAATGTTGTGATGGTGAAATGTTTATATCTGCACTGTCCAGTGTGGTGGCCAATCACCACATCTGACTACTGAGCACTGGAAATGTGGGTAGTACATCTGAGAGACTGACTTTTTAATTTTATTGCAATTTAACTAATTTAAATGTAAATAGCCTCCTCTGCTAATGGCTATGGTATTGGACAGTGCAGCAACAGCAGGTCTAAGGTCTTAATTTGTTTGACTTTTGGAGAATTTCACAAAATGGCCCTGATTCTGTTTCCATAGCACTGAGTTCAAGAAACTATTGTGCAGGTCTGGAGAGTCTGATGATAATGAGGATTTTGTTTATGCCTCATGAACTGGGCCTGTTCTTATATCAGCTGGTCTCAGCAGACATGAGGCCAGACTATGAGCAGGCCTGGATCTGCCTCATGAAAATAAGCTTTATGAATACATGGTGAACCTAGACAGAAACACTTTTGTTTCCAAAAGGGTTAGATGTGACCCTCCCTTACTCAGACATTACCATCCCCAACTGTGTGCCTGTTGGTGAAGCTGTGGGGACTTCCTTCTATACCTTGACATAAGTAAATGCTGATTAATTTACTCAGAGGGTGCCTGGGTCTGTTTTTTCCATCAATACATACCTACTTCTGATATGTTTCAATATAATGGTCATGCAAGAGGTATGAACTTCTTCAAAGTTCTTGAGATATCTGGACAGCTTTCTTCCACACAAGAGTCAGTACTGATATATTCCCACCACCAGTATATGTAAGTGCTCATCTTAGAGCACCACCTCCCAGCATTGGCATTATTATTATTATTTTTAATAAATTTATTTATTTAGTTTTGGCTGTGTTGGGTCTTTGTTGCATGAGGGCTTTCTCTATTTGCAGTGAGCGGGGGCTACTCTTGGTTGCGGTGTGCGGCCTTCTCATTGCGGTGGCTTCTCTTGTCGAGGAGCATGGGCTCTAGGCATGTGGGCTTCAGTCATTGTGGCACATGGGTTCAGTAGTTGTGGCTTGCAGGCTCTAGAGCACAGGCTCAGTAGTTGTGGCACATGGACTTAGTTGCTCCGCGGCATGTGGGGTCTTCCCGGACCAGGGCTTGCACCCGTGTCCCCTGCACTGGCAGGCGGATTCTTTTTTTTTTTTTTTTTTTTTTTGCGGTACGCGGTTGTCTCACTGTTGTGGCCCCTCCCGTTGCAGAGCACAGGCTCCGGACGCGCAGGCTCAGCGGCCATGGCTCACGGGCCCAGCCGCTCCGCGGCATGTGGGATCTTCCCAGACCGGGGCACGAACCCGTGTCTCCTGCATCGGCAGGCGGACTCTCAACCACTGCGCCACCAGGGAAGCCCAGCAGGCAGATTCTTAACCACTGTGCCACCAGGGAAGCCCCAGCATTATTTTTTTTATTTACAAATTTAATGGATAAAAAATGGTATAGAATTGTCATTTAAATTTACAAATCTTACATTTCTACAGGCAAAATGCTAAGAGAGCTCCCATTTTTTAAAAAGTTTTCTCTCTTGACCCCACACCTCCACATCTGGCTATCATCTCATTTCTCTATTCTCCTTAACAATAAAACCATTTGAGTTATCTTCACTCTCTGCCTCCAGTTCCTCTTCTCCTTTTCTCCTGTGGACTCATTTCAATCAAGACTTCACCTCCACCCACTCTACCAGAACTGCTCTTGTAAAGGTGACCAGTGACCTCCATGTTGCTAAGTCCAGTGCTCACTTTTTAGTCCTTTTCATACTTGACTTATCAACAGAATTGATGCAATCACTACACCCTTCCTGATATGCTTTCTTCTTTTGGTTCCTTAGACATCTCTTTACTTTCTCACCTTGCTGGCCACTCCTTCATAGTTTCTTGTTCTGGTTCCTCATCTCCCCAGCCTCAAAATGTTGATGTTCCTTAGTAAATACTTAGTACTCAAACTTCTCTAACCTATTGATGCCTGCTCCCTAAGTGATCTCATTAGTCCCAGGACTCTAAATGCTAACCATATCCCAACAGCTCCCAAATTTATATCTCTAGCCCAGACTTCTCCCTGAAATGCCAGACTTGTACATCAACTCTATCACCATCTTCACTTTGATATATCAAATGAATATGTCCAAAATCAAGTTCCTGATTTCCCACCTCAAATTCCAAATCTAGAATCATCCTTGATTACACAATTTCCTCACATCCCAAATATATTAGCAAATACTATCAGCTTTGCATTAAAATACATCAGAATCTGACCACTTCTAGCCACATCCATAAGCCACCATCAACTCTCATCTGGATAACTGCAGTAGTCTACCAACTGGCCTCCCTGCTTCTGCCCTCGACCCACCTTAAATCTATTTTCTACACCACAGCTAGACAGAGCCCTTTAAAATATGAGTTGGGACTTCTCTCTCCTTTCCCCAGACCCTCCACCCAGGCCTGTCTCTAACATGTGTGAGGCCCCACGCAAGAATAAAATGAATGCTGTCTTTTCTTTTCCCTCCTCTGGCTCTGTTCTGAACCATGAAGAGGCTGGAATACACAGCCCATCTTGCATGCCCGAGTTTTATCTGTACTCAAAATCATAGTGGCCTATTGACTGTCCCACAGGCCTAGGGGTGTGCACACCTGCAGTATCGTCAACCCTTGGGAGGATGGACCAAGCAAAGAGCTGTACACAAGCCCTGGAAGCAGGTATGGGGCTGTTTGGGTGGGGAATTTTAAGGTCCCAGGTACCAATCACATGGCCTAGAAAGGGGGGTAAGGTCTCCAAGTGGGGCATTACCTCGGCAGATTCTTTGGCCTAGAGAGAGGGGGCACAGCCGGGGGAGCCAGAGAGAAGCTACTAAAGTGAAGGCTCAGTGCAGGACCTCTGGTGCCTGGATTCAATGGACTGGCAATGTCCCAACTGGAAGCTGCCCTGCAGCCTGAATCCCAGAGTGAAGACAACATGGAGCAAGGCTGCAGGTGATCCATGAGAGACAAGTAGGATGAGCATACAGACTTTGAGATCTTGAAATCTTTTGTTGCCACAGCATAATCTATCCTATCCTAATAATCTTTCCTATCCTAATATACATATCTTGCTCTGTGAATGTGAGTGACCATGTCTTACTGACTTGTATCTCCAGCACTTAGCACAGTGCCAAGCACATAATAAATACTCAAGTAGTACTGAATGATTGCAACCCTTCTGGATCTCATCTGTATGATTAAGGGAGTTAGAGTAGATATTCTATAAGGTATCTTCAAATTCTAGCATCCCATGATTTCAATAATTTCAGAAATAAAAGGTTCTGCATTTCCTTCTCAAACACCCACATACATACAAAGCCTCATTACCACCTGAATTTCCTTTTTATCCTGATGAAAAGCTTTTGTATGTGGCTGTATATGCTTACAGCATTGCGAGAGCTGCTTAAGGTTTTAAAATCCTAGTGCAATCAGCCTGTACAGGCAAGAAATTAAATACTGAGGATGCCTTTTCTGTCCCTGAATATTATAACCCTGAGTGATGTCTCCCACCTCCACCCACTTTTGCTGCTGACTTGCGCAAGTATACCTGCTGTTCAAAGACCATCTGAAATTACCTCTAAGAAGGAACTGCTTAGAGAATGAGGCTTATAATTAAACAGTAATTGAAGTTTCCTGCAGTTTTATGCAAGGGTCTTATCTAATGCCTAAGTAGATGAACTGCCTGGTTTAAAAGTCAAATGGAATTAGATGCTTGTACGAGTGAGAGGAGGTCTGTGTTCAGCAATGTTGCTTCTTTAGGCTCCAACTAGGTTTCCAGCACTATTGTCAGAGCACCTGCACAACACTAACGACAGTTCAGCCCTGCAGAAGTGACTGTCAGAGAACCACGGAATACTAGAGCTGAAATGCACCTCAGCTAGCTCTCTACCCAAAGCCCTTGTTTCACACGAAATTGAAACCCAGGGAGGTAAAGTGATTTGCCTCAGATCACAGAAGAGGAGAAGATCAGGGAATTTAGGGGGTAAGACTATGATGATATGATTGATTTACTGTATGTAGCTTGTTAGAGAGACAAAGGAATAGAGGACAATCCCACAGTTTCTCGGTTGGGCGAATAGGAAGAATGAGGGAGTCAAATGAGAAAGAGCAGGTCTGAAGGAAATTTAATGAGCATAGTTTAAGCTGTGATGAGTTTCAAGTGTCTGTGTGCTGTACAGACAGATATCAAGCAGACTGTTAGATACTATAAATCTGAAATTGAGGGAAAAGGACAAGGCTAAAGAGATAAGCATAGGGGGTCATCAGCATAGCCAGCATAATATCAACATCGAAGGGCTTTGTTCAAAATAAAAATTAATAAAATAAAGAGGAGTTTACAGAGTAGACTACAAATGAGTGACCAGGGAGATAAGAGGGAAATCAGGATAGAAAGGCATTAGTAAAAGCAGGGGAAGAGAGGGCTGCAAGAAGGTAAGCATGTTCGATAGTTGTGGCACATGCTTCTGGTTGCTTCTCCAAGATTCATTGTTCTCTTTTTCCTTGCTAAGAAAACCCCGATTTTTTTTCAAGGTGGCAATAAATCTGGTCCAAAAAAACAAAAAATCTTGTTTTCCCGGGTTCCTTTGCACAGAGGTGGCCCCTATGACATCCTTCTAGACAATGAGATATAAGCAGATGTCTATCTATTTAGTGGGGCTGCCAGGAAAACAATTATTTTCCTGATACAAATGGCCAAACAGCTGGCATCTCACGTTTGCTCTTTACCTTTTCTCCCTTCTTCCTTCCAAAATAATGATTCTATGTCCAGAGGTACAGCAGATGTCTAATGAGCGTAAGCACAAGAGACACACAATAGATAGTGGAGTGGAAAATTGAGTCTGATTCCTGATCCACTCAGTGGAAAGAGTGGGAAACTTGGGAGTCAACCCTGGACTCCTACCACCATCTCACTTCCTTTGATGCAAGACACTTGATTCTACCCTTAAATAGTCTTCAAATTCACTTCCTTCTGACCACCCCACTAGCCCTGCATCGTTCAGGCCCGTGCCATGTCTTGCCTGGCTTACTGAACTGTCCTCCTGCTTCCACATCTACCCTTTCCAACCTGTCCTCTAACCTGCTGTCACCATCTGTCAAACATGGAATACTTTTATGTTGATCCCTGCTTAAAACAACACCAAGACGATTCTTCACTGCTTAGTGGATAAAGTCAAAGGTCCTTAGCCCCACAGACAGGCTCTTTACGACTTGGCTCGTGCCTTACATTAATGATCACATACTATGAAAGTACATATTTCATCCATTTTGTGAACCAGGACCGTGTACCAAGCATTGCACTAGGAACTTTACATTTATTTAGTTCTCATTATGTTTGTTCCTCCACATATTTGATAGCAATATTCTCATTTTACAGATGGGTCAACTGATTCTCAGAGAGGTTAAGTCACTTGTCCAAGAACACATGGCTCGTTTAAGTGGGGAAGGCCTGGATGTCAAAATTCTTTCCACCAAGGCAGGGCCTTGACATGAAAGAATGTACCATTCTCTCCCCCTTCTGCCCCTGCCCCTCCACGTCTGGTTCCTCAATATTCCCCATCTACCCTAAATGAGCAGTCTCGTTAAAGAACCCAGCCAAAGCCAGTCTTGCCCCTGGGGCCAGAGGAATCCAGCCCCTGATGTGGTGGGGAGGAGACAGGTTCTCCACACCAGCGTCAGCAAAGGACAGAATCGCCCAAAGCTGGAGCTGCTTCGCGGGCTGGGCGGCCTGATCCTCCCAGTCAAGGTCCCTCCTTCTCCTTGTTAGCTGGGTGTTGGGTGCGGGGATGGGGAGCCGGGGCTGGAGAGCCTTTCTCCTTTGACTCAGCCAGCGTGGCTGGCACCACGGCCGTGTCGGAGTAGGATCCGGGCTCCAAGGCCACCCCCTCCAGGATCCTGAGCTGTAAGACCATGGGGAAGGACTCTGGTGACTCCCCCAAGGCTCGAGCAAGACCCGGCTGACCACTAACTCAGCCTGAGCGCTTCCCGTGCGCTCCAGCAACACAGCCCGCTTCGCTGCTAGAGCGCTTTTGCGCGCCACTGCCGCCCAGCGCGCGAACCCAGAGAGGTCGCGGGCAGGAGGACCCAGGAGGAATGCAGCCCTCCCAGCCCTGAGAGCCTCGACGTTCTGAGACGGGCGGTAGGGGAATCTCTGGGAGCTGCCATAGGTCGGATCGGGTCACCCAGATCTGTAACTGGAGAAGGATCCAGGTCCCCGGGGGACATCTCCAGCTGGCACCTCTGGGCCTCGGACCGCGGACTCGGAGCCCAGGCTGTCCCGTGGGCAAACCGGCCCGAGTTCCAGTCTCCGGCACGCGGCAGCCTTGCACCCCGGACCCTCCCACGCACGGAGCATGTCCAGCCGCCTTACTCAGACCTCACGGGCAGCGGCGGGACGAACTCTGGCTGCTCCAAGCACCCCGACTGGACCCTGGGCAGCCTCTTCTGTCCGGCTGGCCTCTCCCCTGGGTTTAGCCCCCTCGCGCCCCCGCGCGTCCTTCTTTGTTTCTGAGCTTGCTCTGAAAGTGATGTAACGAGGCCAGACTCGCGCGCCGCTTTCCCTCTTTCCCAGACTAAGTCCTTCCTCCTCCAGCACCCGGCGCTCTGCGCGCAGAGCTGGGTGCTGGCCTGAGCCGCCGTTCAGCTCCCAAAGCCCTGGAGACCGACGGGCACTGCTGGGAAAGACAAGCTCCTACGTCCCACCTCCTGGATGCAGAGTCAGTTGGAAAACCAGGCTTTCCTTCCAGAAACAAGGGAGAGAGCCGAGGAAACAGCTGCTGTGGAGGTTTCTAAGGAGACTCAAACTGGTGTTTTTCCCCCGCTCCCGGGAGACGGCAGGAAACCTCAGGTACCGCGGTGACCCCAGTCTGCGGATGACTATATGAGAGAGAGGCAGGGGTTGCAATAGTAAGAAGGAGATAGATAAACAGAGAAAGAGAGAGAGCAACAGAAATAGAGGGAGAAACAGACAGAGACCAAGAATGACAGACAGTAGAGTGTCAGACACAAAGAGTAAGAGAGATAGTTGGTGGTTGGGAAATGGACTTGGGTGCTTTTTTGTTTGGTTTTGTTTTGTTTTTAACCCAGTGCGTTTTCCTCTGACAGTAGGGAGGAACATTGCTCCCTGGCTAGCAGGCAGTCCCCAACCTGGATGGAGTGAAAGATGCGGCCTGATGACATTAACCCGAGGACTGGGCTGGTTGTGGCCCTGGTGAGTGTCTTCCTGGTCTTTGGCTTCATGTTCACTGTCTCTGGGATGAAAGGAGAGACTCTGGGAAACATCCCCCTCCTGGCCATAGGGCCAGCCATCTGCCTCCCAGGCATTGCAGCCATTGCCCTGGCCAGGAAAACTGAGGGATGCACCAAGTGGCCCGAGAATGAGCTGCTATGGGTCCGCAAGTTGCCCTGCTTCCGGAAACCCAAGGACAAGGAGGTGGTGGAACTGCTGAGGACCCCTTCAGACCTGGAGTCGGGCAAGGGGAGCTCCGATGAGCTGGCAAAGAAGGTGGGCCTCAGGGGGAAGCCCCCCCTCCAAGGGCAGGGCGAGGCGCCTATGGCCAGCTCCATCACCACCCCCACACCCGCGGAGGAAGGAGAATGCCAGAGCCGGGTCCAGAGCGGGCATCAGGAGAAGCCATCCAGATACCTGGATGGCTACTGTCCCTCAGGCAGTCCCCTCAACTACAGTGCGTTGGATGCCAAGTGCTCAGCCTGGGACAGGTCTGAGTGCCCTGAGCCTGAGGACAGCATCTTCTTTGTGCCCCAGGACAGTATCATCGTTTGCTCCTACAAGCTGAACAGGCCCTATGAAAGATACTGTTGTTACATCAATCAAAGCCAAGGCATATGGGACCATGAGACGATAGTCTAAGCTTTGCATACAAGGGTCGCTGTGCTGAAAGCAATATGACCATACTCAGCTCTCAATGGAAGGAAACTGCCCTGCTCCAACAGCCTTCACACTGTTAGAAACTGACCTGGTATGTGATGGGTGTGCAAGCCTCCGGTGCCTGAGAGCCATGTAAATAGGCATGTTGGGGACACATTTTAGGGAAGGATGATGAAGGTTAAGGACAATTGAAGAGGCAGTGGGTAGGAAAGGAAACAGTTCCAATTGCTTTTAAACAATTTAAACCACGTTGGATGTTTTTTAAAATAACCCAGAAAGTGCTACCGAGTACCTGCTGAAAGCAAGATAAATCTAGAGTGGGCTGCAGATACCAGGCATGAAATGATACGTGGACTATTCATAGGGAAACTGAGCTGCTTTCAGTCTAAAGAAACTGAATGAAAAAACAATTCAGTGCTTCATTGTATGAAATGATTTTCGTCTGGTGAAGCTTTTCACACTTAGTATTTGCTGAAAGAAAAAAAAATTAAGATAGAATAGCTACAAACCTCCTAAGGTGCAATGACTACTGGAGAAAGGGGAGTTAAAGACAGTTGAATTATGTAATTGAGTTTTATGGTATTATCTTCAGACAAGACCAGGGATTTTAAGTAAAGTAAAATAAGTGTGACCAGTTGTGTGAAAAACTAACATTTTTAGATGGTTATGTTACTTCTGAAACTCTTCATTTAATTTGACTTACTGGGTCTTTATCTGAAGTGTTTTTTAGCATTTATTATCATTCATGTATAATTTCCTCATCAGGTGCAATATGACTTGATGTAATATTTTCATAGATTAATTTGTTTTCATCAAGTCAAAATGGATTTTACATATATATATATATAAGTGTCTTTAACGTTTCTGGGAGATGTTATTACTATTCCTATATGCCTTTTAAAATTTGAAGACTGTGATGTCAATACAATTAGTCTTGAACTTTATGCAGAATTTACATGAAATGCAATGGTTAAATTTCTGAAAATGTCATTATTTGTACACTTGTTCAACACTCCCAAAGACTGTAAATGCCAATGAAACAAGAGTTAATCCACTAGATTTAACTAAAGCCCAGTTTTTATTATGTTCACCTGATCAGTGAACATTACATGACAAAGGTCTGTTTTATTTAATTTTTTGCTGCTGAGAAAAAAAAATCACAATGGGATCCTAAAATGTATTTCCTATGTCATTTGCTCACTGGCAATCAACCAAAATACCATTTGATCCCTGTTGAAGAGAAAAATTAAATTATATATAGAAATGGTGGTATATTTCATTTTGAAGATCAGGATAACTTTGCATCCTTCAAAGAATGATTTATTTTTAATGATTGCATAGTTTCAGACACTTTCTCCCAAAAGGGGAATTGAGCACAAAAATTTTGGGCATACCTCTTTTGCGTGTTTCAGATCCAACTCTTCAATTCCTTAAGTGTGGCATTTATTCTGTCTTAAGAATTGTGCCCTTAAAAATCACAATTTTCTAATCAAATTCAACATCAAAACTGTAATTTATTTTAGTATGACTTAAGTGTTGGAAAATGAGATGTGTGATCCTGAGCAAATTTTACCTTCTTGCACCTCAGTCCCTGAAATGGGAAAAGTGGGACTGACTGACACCAGATTATTTCTATCATTCATTCCCAGTTTGAATATTCTATGGCATTATGTCAAAGGCACTTTATGTTTTGCCAGGAAATGAATTACAGCAAAATGCATGCCAATGTTATGCAATTCATAATAACAATTATGCAACATGGATTGAATTCTTGTTGATATTCAAAAGAATTTTGTAGATGTATGAAAGCGGATTTGTTTTATTACCAAATATTATTTATTCAACAAAATATACTTCTGGGAATAAAATGAAGATGTTAAGGGCGAAATATTTTTAAGAAGAAAATTTTCAATATTGGTATACCCCAAATAATCAAATACATACCCTTGCACTAAATGTAATTTACTTTGGATTTGGAATGGAGGGAAAATAGTTTCCTAAAATCACAATACCTCTTAATAATTCTGCTGCATTTTGAAAGATGGAAATCATGTTTCTACGAAGGTAAAAATTATTGGATAACTCTCAGGAATAAAAATCTTCTCTAATTTGTCACTTGTGGACATCTTTAGAGGTGAGGAGATAGCAAGACATCAGAGAGAGATGTTCATGCAGACTCAGCAAATTCTACACAGGGTCTGAAAAGAGATGGTTGTAGTGTCAGGTATGGTTTGGGGTTTGGAAAAGTTACTTTCTGATTTCTTCAGTTCAAACTCCTTGATACCATACACACACACACTCCAATTTCCAAATCCAAAGTCAACTACTAGTTTAGAGAGATAAGGTATTTTATCACATTTTCAAGTCCTATTTCAGAAGAAACTTTAAGTTTCTTCTTCCATCTACCTACTTAAGATCCTTAAAGTATCTAAGTATGCATTTGAGGGAATTTTCTGCAGTGCTAACATAATGGTGTGCAAGTGCTGAGCTGGGAGGCTTAACTTTGACTGGAAAAAATAAACTGTGATTGTGTGTGTGAATTTTTCTTAACATCTTATATTAAGCCACCCCCACCTAACACGAAGCAAGGTAGCCTAGTGCCCCACATCAACACTTGTTAAGTGCTATTCAGGGTAAAACTGTCATTCTTTTGAACAGAGGTGGAAGAGAGGAGAAAGGGGTCTGAGCTCTTTAGAGGAAAGCAGAGCAAGCAGTTCATTCCAATCAACAGTGTAAGCAAATGGTTAACATGAACAGAACCGACATGAGTATTGTTCCTGGTATCCTTTAAGAGCATTCAGACAGATATAAATTTAACTCAGTATTGGTTATTTTTTATTTTCTGTTAATCCAATTAGTCATTTCAACTTGATTTTAAATAGGCATTTTATTTTTGAAGTCTTCTCTACTGAATTTCTCTTGCTCTATATTCCTATTTATATTGCACACGGTATTCTTTTTCCAAACTGTTTCTTGATTCCAAAGTGTGAATGTAGCCAAGATAGCTAAGCTGGAGCTTATTTAAACAACTGTTTCAAAATTTAGTTTCCACTGCAATCATGGCAAACAAAATCCAGATACAGTCAAGTTCAGGCTCTCTTCCAAGCCCTACTAACCAGCTCCTTTGACAATGTTTTCAATAGTTTGGATCTTAATAGCCATGGGGCTGGCAAATGTAGAGAAGGAAGATCCATTCTTTGAAATATTTTTCCCTTGTGTTATCTCCAACCTCTACTTATTTATTAGTATCTCCTTCCTGTATCTACAGCATCATTTATTTGGTGAATTTGCTGCTTTACTAGTATTTTATAACATTAAAGAAAATGTTTTTGAAAATACACAGTCCCACTATCCTAACAGAACTACTATATTTCCATTTTAGTATTGATATGTCTTCCAGGCCTCCCCCACCTTACATATTATAAATGCGCTTTTTTTCTTTTCTCTTTTAATTATATCCTAAATATGTTTTCATGTTTCTATGCAGTGTTCCTAATTATCACTTAACAATTGTGTAATATGCCATTTTAGTGAAGTACCATAATTTATCATGCTGTTCCTTACTGCTAGCCAAATATCGAGTGTTATAGATGGTTTCGTTGTTTTTTTCTTTTTTCTATTGTTGGTAACACAGCTACACTATTTGTCATTTGCCCATAGAGGTGAAAGTGTACTTTTGAAAAGCTGTCTCCTTATAGATGAGAGTGAGGAGGCAGAAATGTGTAAATGGATCAAATGCTCAAATTGTTGGTTTTTTCTTCACTCAGATAGATGCAAGACATAGGCTAAGAAACAAAATGATGCTTCTTCAAAAGGTCCCACATCAGGACCAAAGCCAGTGTTTTTAAGAGTGAGATGAGACAGAGCCAGTATTTTTAAGAGTAAGATGAGACATTTCCCCAGTTAAGATACTACTCGTTTGTAACTCAAAATCAGATTACAGTGGTGTCAATCTTCAAGAGCATAATGTTGAATAAGCAAAATGAAAAACAGATGTAGATGTAGACAATAATAATTACTTTGTAATATTTCAAAAGCATTTTCTTAAAGTATCTCATCATATATTTTATAATATATTTAATATGTATGTATATTGTTACCTATTAGTGACTTTCAAATGAACTGAATTTCAGGAATTCAACAGACTCTATCCATGAGTTTTCTATGTTTCAGTTCCTCACTGGAAAAATTAAACTGAAGTTGGAGATGTGGATAAATGCTTGGTT
This sequence comes from Hyperoodon ampullatus, assembly GCF_949752795.1. Taxonomy (NCBI): domain Eukaryota; kingdom Metazoa; phylum Chordata; class Mammalia; order Artiodactyla; family Ziphiidae; genus Hyperoodon; species Hyperoodon ampullatus. The sequence goes on along the minus strand of NC_136919.1, from coordinate 46,750,749 downwards.
CATCCAAATATCTCAATAAAGGATTGAATTCCATTTAGCCTCTTGTCCAGATAACATAAAATCATGTAAACATCACTGAGCTAGAGATCATGTCTTTGATTTCTTACTGCCTGCAGGGTCCCTCACTGCATGGACACCCCACAACAAAAGAAGTTTATGCATGATGCTGTCCAAATACACAAATAGCTGGGCACTGATATTAGATCTCCATGGTCTTTGGCAAGTTATTCTTGGGCCTGACCCTTGTCAGAGATCCTTTATTTTTCCCTTTATTCCTCCTCCTGACCCCATGATAGAGCCTGCAGTCTTGGTATCCTCGATGACAGAACGAGGCTTAGCGTGCTTTATCCAAAATAAGGTACAGAGTTACAGAAGGACATAAATCTATTAAAACATCTCTTGTGCTGCTCTTTGACAAATCTATCCTTAGAAAGTTAAATATAACAAATATTATGCAATTAATCACTTTCTTATTTTTCATGGTAATGAACTATTGAATGTGAGACAACTCTAGTCTGAGACAAGACCACATCTGTTTAGAAGCATTAGGCTTTTGAAAATTACCTGCCTGTAATTCAACATGAAAAGTATGGACAACTACTTCATTGTAAGTGATTAGACCAACTCACAAAGGCCCACCTGGCCCTGTGCTCTTCCATCCTAACCTCCCACCCTCCACAGCAGATCTCTTTGGCTGTTCCCTGACTCTGCCCTGTGGCTGACCACCCTGAACCTTCGCCCCAACAATCTTCTCTGCCTCAGATGCCCACCCTGTCTTGGCCCCTCTGCTGCTTAATGCCCTAACATCCTTCAAGGGGCAGCTGCCACATCTTCCACAATCGTTTAGATTTTCCCACTCAGAACTAACACTTCTATTATTCTCTGGTCTGACAACATCTCCACCATTTATCATTGTGCATATTATTTGAGTATGTGTTTGTCTCTCCAACTACAGTGTAAGCTTTTTGAGGGCAGGAGCCACATTTTATTCATCTTTCCACTCCACTCCCCCCACCCCAGGGCACATACACACTCTGCCTTGCTCAGTGAAAACTTTCGATTGCAACATTTGGGTCACTCTCAAAGCCTACTTCCCCTTTCTAGCAGGAAAAAAGAAACAACTCTACTTTGTTGATTTGAATTAAATCAAATTGAATATAGTCAGCAACAATGTGGGTTAAAATAAGCTTCTGTGGGTTGGGACCCTAACTTTTATTTAGCATATTGTTTCTCTGGGGAAACCACACCTTACATAACAAGGAGAAGAAAGAGATAAACCTTTCCGGAACAGCTTCTCCTCCGTCCATGGCTGACCTGACTCTTCACTGCCTGACTTCTTCTGTGAGTCATGGGCCGTGCTGCACATGTGACAAGAACCGGTGGTCCCAAGAGCACTTGACAACTGAGCTTTTGAATTCCTGACCAGAAAGAAGGTGAATCAATGTACTTGGGGTAATCCTGTAAGTGGGTCAACAAAAAATAATTCCAGCTTTGACTATTGTCTCGCTATTATGCTTCCATCCAATAATTCTTAACAGGACCTTCAAGGCCACCTGGGCATTCTCTTGGTCAGTCTCAAGGTGCCAAGTTGAGGACCCTCACCCTCACCTCTTCTGAAGCTTCCATTCTTTGTAAAGGCTGTGAGATGCTCAGAGACTGTGGTTGGTGGTTTAGAGAAGCCCTGGCTTATTCTGGAGCAAGATGATGGCATTGTTCAGCAGTTCCCCTGAGCAGTATTTGAGACCAGTCTTAATAACTTCTGACCCACACAATTTGTCCTGTGAATTTCCCAAATTATCTGACTGGCTAAAAGTGGGATTTAATTTGAGATACTCTTTTTCTTGACCGCGTGAACATCAGGTTTCCTTTAACAATGGCAAGAAGGACCTCCTTTGAATATGAGTGGGGAAGGGGGCAGCAAAGGGAGAGCATGGCTATGGAATTGTCAGCACAGGGAGAAGGGCCAACAGTCCCTGATTAAGCCCATCACTGCTGAGGCATTCACCCCCTCCATCCCCTGACATCACCGCTTCTCATCTCTAACAGTCATAAAGGCTAGAAAATGTACTAGAGGATACACCAAACAGAAATATTTTAAAAACAAAAAGAGTAAAAGGAAAAGGTGAGCGAATTTTGATACATTTTTTAAATAGCTAAGAAAAGAAATACACTTAAGAGTGTATTCCAATAAGGGCCAAATTTAGCTAAAAATATCCTGCTGGGCTGAGTTAAAAGGAATATAAAATAGTATCCAATAAATAAGAACAAATCAGTTTAAAAATTACCCAATAATAGACAAACAAGTATAATATAAACTAGGAAGTTAAAGGAGCATCAAGTGAATGCTATTAGCCAAAGTATTAGAAATGTAAAGATAGTAAAATTAAATAATTTTAAATTTGTAAATTCAGTCAACATGTCCCACTGAAAGAAGAATGGGATTTCAGATGCAAGCAGTTATACCAAGGCCAGGACTAAGAGCCCAACAACATGTGCTCAGCTGAGGCAAAGACAGGCAAGGAACAGGGCTGGGCTCACTTCTCCTCCCAGATAGGATATCCCCAAAGCAGGCTCTCGTCCTTCAGGTAGCAAAAATATACAGCCCAGAACTGCCACTCCCCCAACAAGCCTGAGGTCCCTCCAAAGCTCACCTCTCATTCTCCAAGCATTAGAATAGAGGCCAACAGCAAACACATTTAGGGGCAATGGGCAACATGGCCCTATGGAGGTCCTAGCTCTTGTCAGCCTTGCCTGGTCTCTGTCCTCCCCATCTCCCCCTTCCACAAGCCAGCCCAGCATCCATTCCTTCACTCAACAAATCCTGGTTAAGGGGTAGGTATGAGTCGGGCTCTGGGCTGGGCCTGGGATGCAGCAGTGAACAGAACTGACCAAGCTCCTGTCTTCATGACACTCTCGGCCTAGCAAGAGGGTTGGTGAGCACAGTGATGGTGTCAAGGGCTGAGATAAGGTTGTTACAGCAGCACTTGGCAGGCACACCTAAACCTCACCTTATTGGGGAAGGTAGTGAGCAAGAAAGATGTCTAAAATGATCCTACATCCCATTCCAATGTGTACGTGTGTGTGTGACGGGGTCCTCATATATCCAAGCAATTCTCCAGTATCAGCTAGGTGTCCCAAAACTCAACTCAATTCTGACAGTATCTACCCAGAGACAGCATCAGATACCACAGGTTAAGGGCTCAGTCCTAGAAGACTGCCCCTGCTTCCACTTCAGATGTCAGAAACCAGCCCAGGTTGTCACTTGTCCTTCTGATCAAGCTGCTACAGATTGGAGGTTCCAAGGACCCCCTCTTGGGTTCAATTAATTTGCTAGAGAGGCTCACAGAATTCAGAGAAACATTTTACTTAGTAGATCACTGGCTTATTATAAGAGGATATTACTCAGGAACAGACAGATGGAAGAGATGCATAGGGCAAAATACGGGGAAAGGATTTGGAGCTTCTATGATCTCTCAGAGAGTACCACTCTCCCAGACCTCCACATGTTCACCAACCTGGAAGCTCTCCAATTCCCATCCTTTTGGGGTTTTATGGAGGCTTCATCACTTAGGCATGATTAATTAAATTATTGGCCATTGGTGATTGAACTCAACCTCCAGCCCCTCTCCCTCTCCCCTCCCCAGAGGTCAGAGGGGTGGGACTAAAGTTCTAACCCTCTAATCACATGATTGGCTCCCCTGGCAACCAGCCACCATCCTTAGGTGACCTAGGAGCTTTCCAAAAGTCACTTCATTAACTTAATGAAAGACATCTTTATGGTGCTCACTTAGGAAATTCCAAGGGTTTTAGGAGCTCTGTGACAGAAATCACAATATCACAGATCATAGAGGGAAAATGTCTGACATGAGACCTGAAGAATCAGTAGGAGGTAGCTGACTAAAGAAAAGAGGGAAAGAGTGTTCTGAGACAAGAAAACAGTATATATGAAGACCGAGAGGGGACAAAGAGAAGGATACACGTTTGTTTGGAGAAATGCAAAGGATCACCAGATGGCTGGAGAGGGGGCCAGGTGGGGAAGGACAGGTCATGGGTTGAGATTCTCCTCCCCTACATTAAGGTTTTGCTGGCCCCAGAGACCCCCATGCTGGACTGTCAGAGATGGAAGAAAGCTTAGAGATCAGCTTCTTATTTCACAGAGAAAGAATCCCTGGCCAGCCTGCTTGTCTCCAGCACAACATAAGGAAGGAAGATTAGACTCACCTTGACTAGAGCTTACAGGTTTAACTGAATTCTACCTGTAAGAAGAATTAATTCAACAAGCAACTATTTGGTTTGGTTGCTATTAAAGGGTGAGGTTCCTTTCCACTCGGGGACAAATGACTAATCAGACTAAGCAGTCCCCATTTCCAAACTGTTGTTTTGCTGTTGCATGGACTAAAATAACTTGGAGCTCTTAAACAAAAATATCTGATATAAACCCAGCTTCTAAGATCACCATCTCTGTGATACTTATTATTATTTTAGACAGATTGATACATGGGGAAATTTTTTTCATCGTGGACAAGCCAACAATAATCATGACGTTAACCAGATTTACATCTCTATGATCAAAATTTTCTGTGGCTCCAAATGTCCCTAATTTTCCTCTTACTTCATCTGCCTGGAACTCAGGTCCTTTGTACCTCCCAGCACAGATACACCTATCATTGTCAACGAGTGTCCCATTGAATGTTAGTTCCTTGAGAGGTGAATATATGTTACAGAAAAAAAGGTTTTGATAATAGTCAGACAGTTTGGGAATTGCTGGGTTAAACCAAAGTAAACATATTCTTTACTGTCTGTATCCCTAACACTTAGAATAGGACCTGGTCCAGAGTGGGCACTAAATCAGTACTTATTGAATGAATGAATGTAGGATTCCATAAAGCCATTTACTCACGTGCTCTGTGACATCCAAGAAGGGGACTCAGTATGCAGCATTCCCCTGGGGCTTCCCTCGGGACTAGCATTCAGTGAAACATACTTTGTGAAATCTTGCCCAAATTCCTAAATCTTGAAGCACTAATCCTGACTAAGAAGCCAAATTTCCAGAAATCAGAAAGAACGAAGGGGCAAAGGAAAGAGGGGCAAGTTACATAACCCCCAGAATTACCCTCATTTTCTTGGCCCTTGCCCTTTACCCACTAGCAGTCTCCCCAATAAACTGTGCTTCCCTCCACAGGGAAAATTTGGGTAATCAGGGCAAAGATGTATCTGCCAGACATATTTTACCTCCAGATGTTAACTTTCCAGGTCCCCAGGTTTGCCCAATGAGGGTTACCAGGTCCTGCCTTCAGCTCCAAAATTGAATTGGTCTTAGATACCAGAAACTGGTGAGGAGTTTTGATAAGAGTTCTAAGAAGCTTTATGATACAGAAGTAGTGTTACAGAACCAGCAACCCATGGGAAATTGTAATCCCAGCCTTCCCTATTCCCACCCCAGAAGACCTTGAACCAGCATTCTCACCTTCAACCAAGACCTGAGCAAATGGTGCTTTGTGTCCAACTAGAGGGGTGGGATAGGGTGGGTGGGAGGGAGATGCAAGACAGAGGAGATATGGGGATATATGTATATGTATAGCTGATTGACTTTGTTATACAGCAGAAACTAACACACCATTGTAAAGCAATTATACTCTAATAAAGATGTTAACAAAAATTAAAAACAAACAAAAATGACCTGAGCAAATACCATCAAGGTAGGCCAGTGGTTCTCAAACTCTAGCATACATCAGAGTCACCTGCATGGCTTGTTAAAATCCAGATTGCTGGGACCTGCCCCAGAGTTTCTTATTCAGTGGAATTTACAGTTCTGAGAAATTCTCAGGTGATGCCAATGATGCTAGTCCCTGGTTGCTTCCTCACCACTACATGTGCTTTCAATTGTTTTTTTCTTTTCCCTTGTCAGTACATTCATTTTAAAAATTTTTTATTTTATATTGGAGTATACTTGATTAACAATGTTGTGTTAGTTTCAGGTGTACAGCAAAGTTATTCAGTTATACATATGCATGTATTGGGTTGGCCAAAAAGTGCCTTCGGTTTTTAAGTAAGAATAAGATACATTTTTCATTTTCGCCAAGAACTTTATTGAACAATGTATTCACTTCTGTTCCACTACTGTCTGCCATTTTTCAGGCAACTTCATAATTCCATATTCCCAAAACTTTTTATCTTTTTGAGCAAAGCACTGGTCCAGGTGCCTTTTATAGTCTTCCAGGGAATTGAAATTTTTTCCATTAAGAGAATTTTGCAAAGACCAAAATAAATGGAAATCTGAAGGTGCAATGTCTGGTGAACATGGCGGATGACTCAGGACTTCCCAGCCAAGCCGTAACAGTTTTTGCCTGGTCATCAAAGAAACATGTGGTCTTGCGTTATCCTGATGGTAGATTATGTATTTTCTGTTGACTAATTCTGGATGCTTTTCGTCGATTGTCGCTTTCAGTTGGTCTAATTGGGAGCAGTACTTGCTGGAATTAATCGTTTGGTTTTCTGGAAGGAGCTCAAAATAGAGGACTCCCTTCCAATCCCACCATATACACAACATCACCTTCTTTGGATGAAGACCGGCCTTTGGTGTGGTTGGTGGTGGTTCATTTCACTTCCCCCACGATCTCTTCTGACCCACATTATTGTACAGTATCCACTGTTCATCGCCCATCACAATTTGATTTAAAAACAGAATGTTTTCATTACGTTTAAGTAGAGAATCGCATGCGGAGATAAGGTCAAGAAGGTTTTTTTCACTTATGTGGAACCCAAACATCAAAGCGATTCACATAATCAAGCAGTACAAATGATTTTCAATGCTTGATTTGGCTATTTTGAGTATGTTGTCTATCTCCCGCATGGCATAACATTGATTGTTCTCAATTAATGTCTCGATTTGATCGCTATCAACTTCAACTGGTCTACCTGACTGTGGAGCACCATCCAGCAAGAAATCTCCAGCACGAAACTTCGCAAACCACTTTTGACATGTTCAATCAGTCACAGCACCTTCTCCATACACCACACAAAACTTTTTTAGTGTTTCAGTTGTGTTTTTACCTTTCTTGAAATAATAAAGCATAATATGCTGAAAATGTTTCTTTTTTCTTCCATCTTCAATATTAAAATGGCTATACAAAAATTCATCAATTTTGATGTCTTTTTTTCAATGCACGCTGATATGACAGCTGTCACATACAATCTAACAAAACTGTTTTGAATGAAGTTAAAGACAACTAAGTGCTACTAGAGCCATCTTATGGAAAAAAACGAATGAACCTTTTGGCCAACCCAATATCTAGTCTTTTTCAAATTCTTTTCCTATTTAGGTTATTATAGAGTATTGAGCAGAGTTCCCTGTGCTACACAGTAGGTCCTTGTTGGTTATCTGTTTTGAATATAGCAGTGTGTACATGTCAATTGATTTTAAAGCCACAAGCCCATTGTAGACCGATGTGTCCAGCTATAGCCATGCAGTAGAATTTGGATATAATGCCTGGTACACAATAGGCACTCAGTAAATAATTTGATATAGTTAATGAATAATTATTTATCTAATCCCTAAGACTGAGGTTCTACTTTGGGGAAGTGTATCCTTCCTTCCCTGAGGTAACTAGAGCCCAGTCCTTTACCCGAACTTGCTCTGCTGGGCTTGTGACCCCCTCCCTGCCTGTCTCCAGATCTTGCAGAGGCCATGTGCCTAAAAGCCAGACCTTTCGACTAACAACAGGAGACAAGAGGGCGCCCAAGTGGGACAGGCCCTTTTTGGACCCTTGAATTTAGACTCATGGCACGCCTGTTGAAAGCCTACTCCATCATGGTCCAGTTTGTCCCAACCATTCCTGGTTGACTGCTCTCCCTGCCAGACCACTCCTGAGCTCCTAGCAGGACACTGGCTGAAGCTTCACAGCCATTATGGGTTCACAGGACAGGAATCTAAACCAGATTCCAATACAACTTTGAAATAGAGACTTAGACTAGAGATCCTGGAAGCTTTCCCAGTCAGCCAGAATAAGGAATGGTTAACTTTATTATTTTCTTTTGTACTATTTTAATCAGACTCTGATGGCTAATTTCATTCTTCCCTCTCTGTGACTCGTATTTGTGAACTGTGTGGAAGAGAAAATTGTACTATGGCCCTGGGAGTGCAATATATTCAGGCTCTGATGGATGACGGGGGAAGTAAATTCCAAGAATAAAGATTTTTCTAAGAAATCCAGAAAGAGAAAATAAAATCTATTGCTTATCAATACCCCAACACTTTAATATTCTCCACAATCCCACATTATTGAGGAAGTCCAGGTAGCTGCCTGTGTATAGGCACCTGATAGAAGAATGACCCATCTGTGCTAAACCACAGCCTTCCTACTCCTTTTCTGTTGCAGCTTCTATCACTGTTTCCCTTGGAAACCAAAGGAGCAACTGCCTGCAGAAACATCTCTCTCTCTCCTCACTCATCAGTCCCAAGTACTAGCAGCCTGTTTTCTTCTCATTGAAAACATCTGATGTTGGGGGATGGCGTGCATGTGGGGGACAATATAAAATTATTACTACACTGCATCAGACATGTTGTGCATTCCATCTAGTATTCTTTCTGGGATGCTTTCACTTTTCCTCTTCATTTTATGATACATCATCAATTTCTTCTCTGTGTTGTAATGATTTGTGCACACAAATCTTCTCCACTAGATCTTAGGCTATTTAAAATCTAGGAAAGACATGGGTTTCTTTTTGGCATTCCAAACAGAGCCCTAGCAAAGCCCTTTGCTTGATAAAAGTGAGCTTAATTATGTAATTATTGATTAATATGATTTTAACTCAGTGATGAAAGTTTTAGCATCCATCAATGATTCTTGCCTGAATTGATTATTTCTTTAGTAGTTACTAAATATTCATTTTTCTTCTCTCATTCCACTTTCATCAGTTAGAATTCTACCTTAAGAAACAACTCTTTGGGACTTCCCTGGTGGCGCAGTAGTTAAGAATCCGCCTGCCAATGCAGGGGACACGGGTTCAATCTTTGGTCCAGGAAGATCCCACAGGCGGCGGCGCAACTAAACCTGTGAGCCACAACTACTGAGCCTATGCTCTAGAGCCCATGAGCCACAACTACTGAAGCCCGCACACCTAGAGCCCGTGCTCTGCAACAAGAGAAGCCACCACAGTGAGAAGCCTGCACACCGCAATGAAGAGTAGCCCCTGCTCGCTGCAACTAGAGAAAGCCCACACGCAGCAACAAAGATCCAATGCAGCCAAAAATAAATACATAAATAAATAAATTTTTTTTTAAAGTAAAGGGTTGGAGGAAGATATGCCATGCTAAACTAATAAAAAGAAAGCTGGAGTAGCTATATTAATTTCAGACTTTGGAGCAAAGGAAATTATCAGGGACAAAGAGAGTGTTGTGGATTGAACTGTGGACAAAGAGAGTGTTGTGGATTGAATTGTATCCCCTCAAAATTCATATGTTGAAACCCTTAAGCCCCAATATGACCATATTTGGAGATAGGACATATAAAGAGGTAAGTAGGTTAAATGAGGCCCTAAGGGTAGGACCCTGATATGATAGGATTAGTGTCCTTCTAAGAAGAGACACCAGAGAGATCGTTCTTTTTCTTTCTCCAAGTATGCTCAAAGAAGAGGGCTTGTGAGAACACAGCAAGAGGGCAGCCACCTGCAAAGCAGAGAGAGAGGCCTCACCAGAAACTGACCACACTTGCACCCTGACCTCAGATTTCCAGCCTTCAGAACTGTAAGAAAATAAATATCTGCTGGTTAAGTCACCAAGTCTATGGTATTCTGTTATGGTAGCCCATGCTAACTAAGATGGAGGGGGGTTACATAGTGATAAAGAGGTTAGTTCTCCAAGAAGAATAACAATTCTTAATGTGGCTGTACCTAACAACACAGTGTTAAAATACATGAGTAAAAAACTAACAGAACTGCAAGGAGAAATAGATAAATCCACTACATAGTTGGAGACTTACACCCCTCTATCAGAAATAGAGGGGCCTCCCTGGTGGCGCAGTGGTTGAGAGTCCGCCTGCCAATGCAGGGGATACGGGTTCGTGCCCCGGTCCGGGAGGATCCCACATGCCACGGAGCGGCTGGGCCCGTGAGCCATGGCCGCTGAGCCTGCGCGTCCGGAGCCTGTGCTCCGCAACGGGAGAGGCCACGGCAGTGAGAGGCCCGCGTAACGCAAAAAAAAAAAAAAAAAAAAAAGAAATAGACAGATCCAGCAGGCAGAAGATCAGTAAGGACATACCTGAACTCAACAACATCATCAGTCAATTGGATATAATTGACATCTATAGACTACTTCATCCAAGAATGGCAAAATACACATTTACCTTACGCTCACATGGAACATACACCAAGATACACCAGATTCTGGACCATAAAACACACCTTAACAAATTTTAAAAAACCGAAATCATATTATGTATGCTCTCAAACCATGATGGAATTAAACCAGAAATCCATAACTAGATAGCTGGAAAATCCCAAAATACATGGAGATTAAACAGTGCATTTCTAAATAACACATGGGCCAAAGAAGTCTCAAGAGAAATTTTAAAATATTTGGAACTAAGTAAAAATAAAAACACACCTTATCAAAATTCGTGGGATGCATTGAAAGCAGCGCTTTGAGGAAAATGTATAGAATTGAATGCATATACTAGAAAAGAAGATCTAAAATCAGTAATCTAAGCTTATACCTTTAGAAATGGAGCAGCAAATTAAATCCAAAATAAGCAGAAGAAAAGAAACAATAAAAATTAGAGCAGATATCAATGAACTTAAAAAACAAGAAATCAATGTATATGTATAACTGATTCACTTTGTTATAAAGCAGAAACTAACACACCATTGTAAAGCAATTATACTCCAATAAAGATGTAAAAAAAAAATTATTAAAAGCAACAAGGGAAAAACGACAAATAACATACAAGGGAACTCCCATAAGGTTAACAGCTGATTTCTCAGCAGAAACTCTACAGGCCAGAAAGGAGTGGCATGATATATTTAAAGTGATGAAAGGGAAGAACCTACAACCAAGATTACTCTACCCAGCAAGGATCTCATTCAGATTCGATGGAGAAATCAAAAGCTTTACAGACAAGCACAAGCTAAGAGAATTCACCACCACCAAACCAGCTCTACAACAAATGCTAAAGGAACTTCTCTAAGTGGGAAACACAAGAGAAGAAAAGGACCTACAAAAACAAACCCAAAACAGTTAAGAAAATGGTAATAAGAACATACATATGGATAACTACCTTAAATGTGAATGGATTAAATGCTCCAACCAAAAGACACAGGCTCACTGAATGGATACAAAAACAAGACCCATATATATGCTGTCTACAAGGGACCCACTTCAGACCTAGGGACACATACAGACTGAAAGTGAGGGGATGGAAAAAGATATTCTACGCAAATGTAAATCAAAAGTAAGCTGGAGTAGCAATATTCATATCAGATAAAATAGACTTTAAAATAACGTTAAGAGACAAGGAAGGACACTACATAATGATCAAGGGATCAATCCAAGAAGAAGATATAACAATTATAAATATATATGCACCCAACATAGGAGCACTTCAATACATAAGGCAAATGCTAACAGCTATAAAAGAGGAAATTGACAGTAACACAATAATAGTGGGGGACTTTAACACTTCCCTTATGCCAATGGACAGATCATCCAGAGAGAAAATTAATAAGGAAACACAAGCTTTAAATGACACAATAGACCAGATAGATTTAATTGATATTTATAGGACATTCCATCTGAAAAGAGCAGATTACAGTTTCTTCTCAGGTGCACATGGAACATTCTCCAGGATAGATCATTTCTTGGGTCACAAATCAAGCCTCCAGAAATTTAAGAAAATTGAAATCATATCAAGCATCTTTTCTGACCACAACACTATAGGATTAGAAATCAATTACAGGGAAAAAAACGTAAAAAACACAAACACATGGAGGCTAAACAATATGTTACTAAATAACCAAGAGATCACTGAAGATATCAAAGAGGAAATCAAAAAATACCTAGAGACAAATGACAATGAAAACATGACGATCCAAAACCTATGGGATGCAGCAGAAGCAGTTCAAGAGGGACGTTTATAGCAATATAATCCTATCTCAAGAAACAAGAAAAATCTCAAATAAACATCTTAACCTTACACCTAAAGAAACTAGAGAAAGAAGAACAAACAAAACCCAAAGTTAGTAGAAGGAAAGAAATCATAAAGATCAGAGCAGAAATAAATGAAATAGAAACAAAGAAAACAATAGCAAAAATCACTAAAACTAAAAGCTGGTTCTTTGAAAAGATAAACAATATTGATAAATCTTTAGCCACACTCATTAACAAAAAGAGGGAGAAGACTCAAATCAGTAAAATTAGAAATGAAAAAGGAGGAGTTACAGCGGGCATCGCAGAAATACAAAGCATCATAAGAGACTACTACAATCAACTCTATGCCAATAACATGGACAACCTGGAAAAAATGGACAAATTCTAAGAAAGGTATAACCTTCCAAGACTGAACCAGGAAGAAACAGAAAATATGAACAGACCAATCACAAGTAATGAAATTGAAACTCTGATTAAAAATCTTCCAAAAAACAAAAGTCCAGGACCATATGGCTTCACAGGGGAATTCTATCAAACATTTAGAGAAGAGCTAACACCCATCCTTCTCAAAGTGTTCCAAAAATTTGCAGACAAAGGAAAACTCCCAAACTCATTCTACGAGGTCACCATCAACCTGATACCAAAACCAGACAAAGATACTACAAAAAAAGAAAATTACACACCAATATCACTGATGAATATAGATGCAGAAATCCTCAACAAAATACTAGCAAACAGAATCCAACAACACATTAAAAGGATCATACACCATGATCAAATGGGATTTATCCCAGGGATGCAAGGATTCTTCAATATACGCAAATCAAATGATGTGATACACCATATTAACAAACTGAAGAATAAAAACCATATGATCATCTCGATAGATGCAGAAAAATCTTTTGACAAAATTCAACACGCATTTATGATAAAAACTCTCTAGAAATTGGGCATAGAGGGAACCTACCTCAACATAATAAAGGCCATATACAGCAAACCCAGAGCAAACATCATTCTCAATGGTGAAACACTGAAAGCATTTCCTCTAAGATCAGGAATCGGACAAGGATGTCCACTCTCACCACTATTATTCAATACAGTTTTGGAAGTCCTAGCCATGGCAATCAGAGAAGAAAAAGAAATAAAAGAATCCAAATTGGCAAAGAAGTAAAACTGTAACTGTTTGCAGATGACATGGTATTGCACATAGAAAATCCTAAAAATGCCACCAGAAAACTACTAGAGCTAATCAATGGATTTGGTAAAGTTGCAGGATACAAAATTAACACACATAAATCTCTTGCATTCCTATACACTAACAACAAAAGATCAGAAAGAGAAATTAAGGCAACAATCCCATTCACCACTGCAACAAAAAGAATAAAATAGCTAGGAATAAACCCACCTAAGGAGGTAAAAGACCTGTACTCAGAAAATTATAAGACACTGATGAAAGAAATCAAAGATGACACAAACAGATGTAGAGATATACCATGTTCTTGGACTGGAAGAATCAACATTGTGAAAGTGACTATACTACCCAAAGCAATCTACAGATTCAATGTAATCCCTATCAAATTACCAATGGCATTTTTCACAGAACTAGAACAAAAAATCTTAAAATTTGTATGGAAACACAAAAGACCCCGAATAGCAAAAGCAATCTTGAGGGAAAAAAATGGAGCTGGAGGAATCAGACTCCCTGACTTCAGACTATACTACAAAGCTTCAGTAATGAAGAAAATATGGTTCTGGCACAAAAACAGAAATATAGATCAATTCAACAGGATAAAAAGCCCAGAGATAAACCCATGCACCTATGGTCAACTAATCTATGACAAAGGAGGCAAGGATATACAATGGAGAAAAGAGAGTCTCTTCAATATGTGGTGGTGGGAAAACTGAACAGCTACATGTAAATGAATGAAATTAGAACACTCCTTAACACCGTACACAAAAAAAACTCAAAATGGATTAAAGATCTAAGTGTAAGACCGGACACTATAAAACTCTTAGAGGGGGCTTCCCTGGTGGCACAGTGGTTGAGAGTCTGCCTGCTGATTCAGGGGACATGGCTTTGTGCCCTGGTCCGGGAGGATCCCACATGCCGCGGAGCGGCTGGGCCCATGAGCCATGGCCGCTGAGCCTGTGCGTCCGGAGCCTGTGCTCCGCAACGGGAGAGGCCACAACAGTGAGAGGCCCGTGTACTAAAAAAAAAAAAAAAAAAAAAAAAAAAACTCTTAGAGGAAAACATAGGAAGAATACTCTTTGACATAAATCACAGCAAGATCTTTTTTTTTTAATAGATCTTTATTGGAGTATAATTGCTGCACAATACTGTGTTGGTTTCTTGACCCACCTCCTAGAGTAATGGAGATTATAACAAAAATAAACAAATGGGACCTAACGAAACTTAAAAGCTTTTGCACAGCAAAGGAAACTATAAACAAGATAAAAAGACAACACTCAGAATGGGAGAAAATATTTGCAAACGAATCAACAGACAAAGGATTAATCTCCAAAATACACAAGCAGTTCATGCAGCTCAATATCAAAAAAACAAACAACCCAATCCAAAAATGGGCAGAAGACTAAATAGACATTCTCCAAAGAAGACATACAGATGGCCAAGAGGCACATGAAAAGCTGCTCAACATCACTAATTATTAGAGAAATGTAAATCAAAACTACAATGAGGTATCACCTCACACCAGTTAGAATGGGCATCATCAGAAAATCTACAAATGACAAATGCTGGAGAGGGTGTGGAGAAAAGGGAACCCTCTTGCACTGTTGATGGGAATGTAAATTGATATAGCCACTATGGAGAACAGTATGGAGGTTCCTTAAAAAACTAAAAATAGAATTACCATATGACCCAGCAATCCCACTACTGGGCATATACCCAGAGAAAACCATAATTCAAAAAAACACATGCATCCCAATGTTCATTGCAGCACTATTTACAATAGCCAGGTCATGGAAGCAACCTAAATGCCTATCGACAGACAAATGGATAAAGAAGATGTGGTACATATATACAATGGAATATTACTCAGCCATAAAAGGAACGAAATTGGGTCATTTGTAAAGACGTGGATGGACCTAAAAACTGTCATATGAGTGAAGTAAGTCAGAAAGAGAAAAACAAGTATCATATATTAACGCGTAGATGTGGAATCTAGCAAAATGGTGCAGATGAAACAGTTTGCAAGGCAGAAATAGTCAAAGATGCAGAGAACAAGCATATGGACACCAAGGGGGGAAAGCGGGGTGGTAGGATGAACTAGGAGATTGAGATTGACATATATACACTATTTTGAATAAAACCAATAACTAATAAGGACCTGCTGTATACAACAAAATAAAATTCAAAATAATATATAACATTAAAAAAGAAAAATCAACTGAGAATGGATCACAGACCTAAATGCAAAATGGAAAACTATAAAACTTCTAGATGATAACATAGGAGAAACTCTAAATGACCTTGGGTATGGTGATGACTTTGAATACAACACCAAAAGCACAACCCATGAAAGAAGTAGTTGACAAACTAGACTTCATTAAAATTAAAAAACTTCTGCTCTACTAAAGACACTGTCAAGAGGATGAAAGACAAGCCACATACTGGGAGAAAACATTTGCAAAAGACATATTTAATAAACAACGATTATCCAAAGTATACAAAGAACTTTTTTTTAACATCTTTGTTGGAGTATAATTGCTTTACAATGTTGTGTTAGTTTCTGCTTTATAACAAAGTGAATCAGCTATATGTATACATATATCCCCATGTCCCCTCCCTCTTGCATTTCCCTCCCACCCTCCCTATCCCACCCCTCTAGGTGGTCACAAAGCACCGAGCTGATCTCTCCATGCCACGCAGCTGCTTCCCACTAGCTATCTATTTTACAGTTGGTAGTGTATATGTGTCAATGTTACTCTCTCACTTCATCCCAGCTTACCCTTCCCCCTCTCCGTGTCCTCAAGTCCATTCTCTACATCTGTGTCTTTATTCCTGTCCTGCCCCTAGGTACATCAGAACCTTTTTTTTTTTTTTTAGATTCCATATATATGTGTTAGCATACGGTATTTGTTTTTCTCCTTCTGACTTACTTCACTCTGTATGACAGACTCTAGGTCCATCCACCTCACTACAAATAACTCAATTTCATTTCCTTTTATGGCTGAGTAATATTCCATTGTATATATGTGCCATATATTCTTTATCCATTCATCTGTCAATGGACACTTAGGTTGCTTCCATGTTCTGGCTATTGCAAATAGTGCTGCAATGAACATTGTGGTACATGACTCTTTTTGAATTATGGTTTTCTCAGGGTGTATGCCCAGTAGTGGGATTGCTGGGTCGTATGGTAGTTCTATTTTTAGTTTTTTAAGGAACCTCCATACTGTCCTCCATAGTGGCTATATCAATTTACATTCCCACCAACAGTGCAGGAGGGTTCCCTTTTCTCCACACCCTCTCCAGCATTTATTGTTTGTAGATATTTTGATAATGGCCGTTCTGACTAGTGTGAGGTGATACCTCATTGTAGTTTTGATTTGCATTTCTCTAATGATTAGTGATGTTGAGCATCCTTTCATGTGTTTGTTGGCAATCTGTGTATCTTCTTTGGAGAAATGTCTATTTAGATCTTCTGCCCATTTTTGGATTGGGCTGTTTGTTTCTTTGATACTGAGCTGCATGAGCTTCTTGTATATTTTGGAGATTAATCCTTTGTCAGTTGCTTCATTTGCAAATGTTTCCTCCCATTCTGAGGGTTGTCTTTTCATCTTGTTTATGGTTTCCTTTGTTGTGCAAAAGCTTTTAAGTTTCATTAGGTCCCATTTGTTTGTTTTTGTTTTTATTTCCATTTCTCTAGGAGGTGGGTCAAAAAGGATCTTGCTGTGATTTATGTCAAAGAGTGTTCTTCCTATGCTTTCCTCTAATATACAAAGAACTCTTAAAACTCAACAATAAGAATACAAACAACCTGATTTTAAAATGGGTCAAACAACAGGTACATGAAAAGATGCTCACCACTAATCATCAGGGAAATGAGAATCAAAATCACTATGACATATCACCTCACATTTGTTAGAGTGGTTAATTATCAAAAAGGCAAGAAATAACAAGTATTGGCAAGGAAGGAGAGTAAATGGAACCCTGGTGCACTGTTGGTAGAAACGTAAATTGGTACTCTAATTATGGAAAGCAGTATGGAGTTTCCTCAAAAAATCAAAAATAGAACTACCATATTATCCAGCAATCCCACTTCTGGGTATATATCCGAAGGAAACAAAAACACTGTCTCAGAGAGATATCTGTGTCCCCATGTTAATTGCCACATTATTTACAACAGGAAAACAACCAGTGTTCATCTACAGATGAATGGATAAAGAAAATATGAGTGGATAAAGGAAAAAAAAATATATATACCTAATGGAATATTATCCTGCCATAAAAAAGAAGAAAATTCTGCTATTTTCGACAACATGGATGAACCTGGTGGGCATTATGATAAGTAAGTCTCAGACACAGCATGACAAATACTGTATGATATCACTTATGTATGAAATCTAAAAAACCAAACTCATAGAAACAGAGAGTAGATTGGCAGTTGCCAGAGGCAGAAAGTGGGGGAAGTCGGTGAAAGTGGTCAAAGGGTACAAGTCATAAGCCATAAGATGAATAAGTTCTGGGGATCTAATGTATAGCACGGTGACTATAGCTAACAACACTGTATTATATATTTGAAAGTTGCTATGAAAGTAGATCTTAAAAATTCTCACTGCAGGGGGAAAAATAGGTAATAGATGTTTTAACTAACCTTATTGTGGTAACCATTTCATAACATAGATCTTCCTCGACTTATAATGAGGTTAGGTCCCAACAAACCCGTCTTAAGTAGAAAATGTCAAGTCGAAAAAGCATTAAGTACAAATACCCTACCAAACATCATAGCTTAGCCTAGCCTATATTAAACATGCTCAGAACACACGTTAGCCTACAGCTGGGCAAAATCATCTAACACAAAGCCTATTTATAATAAAGTATTGAATATCTCATGTTTTTATTGGATACTGAACTGAAAGTAAAAAAAAGAATGACTGTATATTTGCAGCAACATGGATGGACCTGTAGATGATCTTACTAAGTGAAGTCAAGTCAAAAAGAGAAAAACAAATACCATATGATATCTCTTATATGTGGAATCTAAAGTATGACACAAATGAACGTATCTATGAAACATAAACAGACTCACAGACATAAAGAAGAGACTTGTGGTTGCCGTGGGAGGGGTGGTAGGGAAGGGATGGGTTGGGAGTTTGGGGTTAGCAGATGCAAAGTATTATATATATAATGGATAAACAACAAGGTCCTACTATATAGCACAGGGAACTATATTCAGTATCCTGTGATAAACCATAATGGAAAAGAATATAAAAAAGAATGTATATAAATATACATATAACGGAATCACTTTGCTGTACAGCAGAAATTGACAGAACATTGTAATTCAACTATACTTCAATAAATACACACATACATACATAAAAATGATTGTATAGGTAGAGAACAGCTGTAAGTGTATCAGTTGTTTACCCTCCTGATTGAGTGGCTGAATGGGAGCTGTGGCTGCCACTGCCCAGCATCACAAGAGAGTATCATATTGCATATCATTAGCCTGGGAAAAGATCAAAATTCAAAGCTGGAAGCACGGTTTCTACCGAATGTGTATCACTGTCGACCCATTTTAAGTCAAACCACCGTAAGTCAGGGGCTGTCTGTATATATACATCAAATCATCATGTTGTACACCTTAAACTTATACAACGTTATATGTCAATTATATCTCAATAAACCTGGGGAAATTTTTTTATTTTAAAAAATGTTTTAAAAGTGGGCGGAAGACCTTCATAGACACTTCATCAAAGAAGATATGATGGGATAGGGCGGGTGGGAGGGAGACACAAGAGGGAGGGGATATGGGGATATAAGTATACATATAGCTGATTCACTTTGTTATACAGCAGAAACTAACACATCAATGTAAAGCAATTATACTCCAATAAAGATGTTTTTTAAAAAAAAAGAAGGCAAGGTTGTTGCTGCTTACAACTTTGTTATTTTTCTGAAATCAAGTTTAATAAATATGTTCTTTGAAAAAAAGAAGATATACAGATGGCAAATAAGCATAAGAAAAGATGCTCCACATCATATGCCTTTAGGGAAATGTAAATTAAAACAAGAGGGCTTCCCTGGTGGCGCAGTGGTTGAGAGTCCGCCTGCCGATGCAGGGGACACGGGTTCGTGCCCCGGTCCGGGAAGATCCCACATGCTGCGGAGCGGCTGGGCCTGTGAGCTATGGCCGCTGAGCCTGTGCGTCCGGAGCCTGTGATCCGCAACGGGAGAGGCCACAACAGTGAGAGGCCCGCGTATCACACACACACACAAAAAAACAAGATACCACTACACACCTATTAGAATGGCCAAAATCCAAAACAGTAACAACACAAAATACTGACAAGGATGTTGGGCAAAAGGAACTCTCATTCTTTGCTGGTGGGAATGCAAAATGGTACAGCTACTTTGCAAGATAGTTTGGGGGTTTCTTACATAACTAAACATACTTTTACCATACAATCTAGCAATATACAATATATGATCTATAGAATATACAACAGCAAGATTTCACCCTAAGAGTGAACACTATGGACTCTGGGTGATAATAATGTGTCAAAGTAGATTCATCAAATGTAACAGATATATCACTCTGGTGATGGGTGTTGATAATGGGGATAATGTTTGCATGTGCGGGGGTAGGGTATATGGGAAATCTCTGTACCTTCCATTCAATTTTGCTGTGATCCTAAAACTGTTCTAAAAAATAAACTCTATTTAAAAGTAAAAAGAAATTACCTATTTTAGCTGAATGGAGAATATTACAAAACATTTCTGCTCTCTGAAAGCTAACAAGAATCTACACAACTCTAGAAAGTATATCCTACATAATGGGTTCTTAAACTGGAATTCGTGACGAAACTCCATAAAAATATATGCAAATGTGTGTGTGTGTGTGTGTGTGCGTGCGTTCACACATACATGCATCTTGCCCCCTGGGAAGAATTCCAAAACTTTTATTAAGATTCCTAATGCATGATCACCACCCTTTTCCCCCTTCCCAAAATCTTAAGGATCCCAGCCTATGACAGTCAGCTCTGAGTTCCTGCTTCTGACACCTTCATTTTTCCCCAGAGGCTGATATGCAATCAGCAAATGGTACCGTCACAAGGTCCTTCACCAACCTCACACAAGACGGCAGACTGTAGGCTGCCTGCCATTCTCAGATGTCAACTGATTACCCCTGACAGAGGATCAACTCACATCCCTTCACAGGGGAAGCTGCACTGTGCTCTCAATCGACTAAGAATTCTACTAAGTCCCCCTTCAGGAGTTTCCTTAGGTCCTGGCTACACGCTAATATACAGCAAGGGATCTGAATGGACCCACAGAACATCTGCCAGATGCCAACGCTCCAATACTGACACATTCAGACAGACAAGGCATAAACCTTGGTGAAGGCAGAACACAGCCAAGAAGTCCATTTGATTTTGACTTGGGACAGGCCCTCCAAACTTTGGCAAGCCCTCTATCCACTTTGACCAGTGGTTAATAAGTAAGTGGTTAGAACTATTTCATTATTTCTCAAAACTTGACAAAAATGGTACTTTCTTCTAAATAAATCCACATTGGCTAATTAAAGTGCCTATGCCATTGGCTGGGGTTATCCCAACTCCATGAGGTGATGGGGTTTGCTCCTGCTAATCACAGCCTGTAGTTGGCAGCTACATATGACTTTTGATTAATAAAAGATTAGGGAACAAATTAAGCACATTTAATAAGCATAGTTTTACGAAACTGAGTTATTTGTAGTGAGGTGGATGGACTTAGAGTCTGTCATACAGAGTGAAGTAAGTCAGAAAGAGAAAAACAAATACCATATGCTAACACATATATATGGAATCTAAAAAAAAAAAAAAAAGGTTCTGAAGACCTAGGGGGCAGGACAGGAATAAAGACGCAGATGTAGAGAATGGACTTGAGGACACGGGGAGGAGGAAGGGTAAGCTGGGATGAAATGAGAGAGTGGCATGGACTTATATACACTACCAAATGTAAAATAGATAGATAGTGGGAAGCAGCCGCACAGCACAGGGAGATCAGCTTGGTGCTTTGTGACCACCTAGAGGGGTTGGATAGGGAGGGTGGGAGGGAGGGAAATACAAGAGGGAAGAGATATGGGGATATATGTATATGTATAGCTGATTCACTTTGTTATAAAGCAGAAACTAACACACCATTGTAAAGCAATTATACTCCAATAAAGATGTTAAAAAAATAAAATAAAATAAGTATAGTTTTACAGGGAAAACATTTTTTCAGAAAAAAACATTCACAGATACCTTGATGGAAGTCCAGAGATGGAATCACTTGATCACTTCCAGCCATTTTATTTGCTGAATCTTCTCAGCTCAGCTTTGTAACCAGCACAGCCATCCCAGTGCCCTGTCTGACCTGGGCAGGCATTGGGCAGACATGACCCAACCCCTCTACAGCCTAGCCTTTGGTTGTTGGTGTTACCAGCTAGCACTGCTGGTACCTCCAGACCTCTGTCCCCATGATGTCAGCACTCCCAGCTATAGCACTCCAGACATCTGTCCCTGCTACCAGACCTCAGGACAAAAGCCAAACTTGTGGCCCAAGGGGACATGAAAACAGGAGTTCAGGACATCTACTTCTGCCTCTTTCACTAAGTGAAAGCCAAATCGGTAGACTGATTGGCAGTTAGAAGTTGTCCAATCCCAAGAAATAAGGTGAGCTAATGTGCACCGCAATGTGGAAAGACAAGCAGCACATCATACACATAAGAAACATAACATACTTTACAAACAGACAAAATAATCACCCAGGATGAGCTGCCAGTCACAAATTACACAGTTCAAAATTGTCTTAGTAAATATGTATTCAGTACAAAAATCATCTTTTAAAAGACCACAGGGCACCGGATGCATCAAGATGATTAAGACACAATCCTTGCTCTTCACACGTCTTCAATCTAGATAAAGAACAACTAAGTAAATACACAAGTGACAATTTGGTGAGGTGACTGAAAGAAGTAACCATGACAGGTTCAAAGAAGGGAGTGGTTTCACCAGGTTTCATGGAGGGGCTAGTGTTTGGGAAATGGAGCCAGCACAGCTGGGGAAAGCATGGTGAACAAAGGGGAGAGCAAAGGCAAGGGCGTGAATCCCAAGAAGCAGTCAAGGTGTTTTGGAAACAAGAAGCCATTCAGTTCCCTGGGATGCACAAGGAGCAAGCATTGGAAAAAGAAGGTGGAGAGGAATGTGGGGCCCACCTTAGAGAAGCAGGAACTGTGGCATTAAAGGCCATACACTCCCAGCGCCACACTGCATGGGCTCAAATCCCCATTCTGCCTCTTGCTAGATTTGTGACCTTAGGTAAAACTTCTTTGTAGCTCAGTTTCTTCAGCTGTAAAATGAGGACAATAATAGTGCCTGCCACATAGGGTTGTGAGAATGAAATGGATTAATGTGTGTAAAGTGCTTAGAACGAGTGTAGTTGGCACTTAGCAAATGCAGCATGAGTGACAGGTGCCAACGTTATGACCATGGGGTGTCTGAGAGGCCAGAGTGAAGTGTCTGCACTCAATTTGGACAGAGAGCCAGGGAAGTTTTTCTGAGCTGGGAGGCAATTAGATTAGAACTGGATGTTAAGAGGATAAGTCTGGCAAGCTGTAAGGGATGAAATGAGATGGTGGTGGGGGCGAGGAAGTGGGTGGGAAGTAAACATAGTGCAAGTCATGGGCACCAGACGGTGAAAGAGGGACTGAGTTCTCTCCCTGAAGATAATGTGGGTGGTTCCGAGAGGACCTTGGATGTGGACAGCTGTCTTCCCTCAGAGTCCTCCTCCTCATCCAAACCAACTGATTGAAACGTAGAGGAAATTGGAAAGTATTTAATACCTGTGGCAAGAAGCTTCTACCAGCCTGAACCAGAAGACGGAAAGCAACTCTTGATATAGCAAAAGGAAAACTGACCTCTAAAAGCTTCCTGTGTTCCTTCTGTAGCCTGAACTAAGACTGAAAGGAAATTGAGTCCTGTTTAAAAGGGCACACAGTTCTTCATGTTAACAAATACTTTCCTCTTCAGAAGGTATTGAGGATTGCTAAAAGCTTCTGCACAGCAAAGGAAACCATAAACAAAATGAAAAGACATCCCACAGAATGGGAGAAAATATTTGCAAACAAAGTGACTGACGAGAGATTAATCTCCAAAATATACAAACAGCTCATGCAGCTCAATATCAAAAACAAACAAACAACCCAATCAAAAAACGGGCAGAAGATCTAAATAGACATTTCTCCAAAGAAGACATACAGATGGCCAAAAAGCCCGTGAACAGATGCTCAACATCGCTAATTATTAGAGAAATGAAAATCAAACCTACAACGAGGTATTACCTCACACCAGTCAGAATGGCAATCATCAAAAAGTCTACAAACAATAAATGCTGGAGAGGGTGTGGAGAAAAGGAAACCCTCCTACACCATTGGTAGGAATGTAAATTGGTATAGTCACTATGGAGAATGATATGGAGGTTCCTCAAAAAACTAAAAATAGAATTACCATATGATCCAGCAATCCCACTCCTGGGCATATATCTGGAGAAAATCATAATTCGAAAAGATACATGCACCCCAATGTTCATTACAGTACTATTTACAATAGCCAAGACATGGAAGCAACCTAAATGTCTATCGACAGAAGAATGGATAAAGAAGGTGTGGTACGTATATATAATGGAGTATTACTCAGCCATAAAAGAGAATAAAATAATGCCATTTGCAGCAACACGGATAGACCTAGAGATTATCATATTAAGTGAAGTAAGTCAGAGAGAAAAAGATAAATATCATATGATATCACCCATACATGGCATCTAATTTTTTTTTAATGATATAAATGAACTTGTATACCAAACAGGAATGGACTCACAGACTCTGAAAACAAACTTATGGTTACCAAAGGGGAAAGGGGGGAGGGATAAATTAGTTTGAGATTAACATATACACACGACTATATATAAAAGAGATAATCAACAAGGACCTACCGTATAGCACTGGGAACTCTACTTAATATTCTGTAATAACCTATTACAGAATCCAGAAAAGACTCTGAAAAAGAATGGATATATGTATATGTATAACTGAATCACTTTTCTGTACACCTGAAACTAACACAACATTGTAAATCAACTATACCCCAATATAAAATAAAAATTAAATTAAAAAAATAAAGTCTACCAAGTCACAGACACACAAAAATCCCCTTCTATGGGCTTCTCCCACACTGGGTTCTCACTGTAACTTACTTCTAGGAGATAAAACAATTTCAATACCTATTAAAATGCAAAAGATCACCTTTCCCACCCAAATATAATATCTCAGCAAGATAACTTATTCAATTATCAATAAGCGAGTCACTACTGAGGCCCCACAGGACAGCTGGGTTTGACTGGAAGCCTGGAGGAGGACCTGATCTAGAACTCTGGAATAACAGAGGGGCCATAAGTAGGGGGCAAAAGCACACAGTGTGGAGGGAGTGGGAATAGAGGCCACGTTAAGGATGGAAGCAGATGTAGAAAGGAGAGAAAAGGGGCTTAGGGAATGCATTTGCCAATCTCAAAATTTTGTTGGAAACCAGCCCTAACATGTTTAATGAAGCTGACATCTGCCACCCAAGCTATACAACATGGACCCTCACTGGCACTTGACTCAGCACTCTCTCCTTCTGGATGCATGTACAAGCCTGCAGGGACCGCTACTCACTCGGGAAAAGGAAAAAGAGAGAGAAAGGGAGACAGCAAGAGAGTGTGAGATCAAGAAAGAGTGAAAGAGAGACCAAATGATTACGTACAGTTTTAATCCTCTGTGATTTCAGAAGGTCTGAAGGGAGTAGATGTCTCCCTTCCCATTGGCCCAAGAAGCCACAAAAATTACAAAACTCAGGACTTCTTTATATTTCATGGGAAGACTGTGACAGGCTACATGGCTAGAAAGAGTAAAAAACCAAGTGTAACAAGGAAATTACTTTAAGCTGAATTATAGAGAGGTTTGCTGTTAACAACTCTGGGAATTAAAAGTTTCTCTCTGGTTCTTGAATGGGGACAGCAGTGCCACAGACCTCTTTGGGAATGCAGCAAACTTCTTCCCTTCTGGTCAATATGTGACCATTCCCTACCCTCCTCTTTTCCACAAGCATTTAATTAGGGAAGAAACAGCCAACTCAGCCAGAAAGGCAGTCATCCTGTGATAGACTGGCCAACTCATTGGACATGACAGAGCACATTTTCAGCCTGCTCAGGAAACCCTGGGGTCCCTGGGGGCTGGCATCCCCGGGGGCTGGTATCCCCAAGAGACTGCTCTTTAATTGGCTCCCCCACATTGCTGAGAGCTCGCCCGGCATTCAGGGCAGAGGTGACTGCTTCACGGGCACCACTACACACTGGCTGACTAATGAGTCACGGTCACCCGCATACACTCACTGATGCTGCTATAGCTAACGAATCCCACGTGTGCTGCCAACCCGGAGGGGCGAGTCAGACTTGGGTTCTGCAGCTACCAGGCCCTTCCAGCAGAGATAAAAGAGGATGATGACCCAGTAAGTCTGGGGACTGACATCTTCTTTTTTGGACAGTTACTAAGCAGCAGTATCCCCACGTGAAAAATTAGTGCCCTTCCACCAAATGTGGATCAATAACACCCTCCCAGCCCAGGGGTCAGAGCCTCAGCTTCTCATTGACATGGAAACTGGACTTTGGAAGCTTTCCCTCTAGATTCACTTTGATACACTCTCAAAAGAAACATTATCTGCCTGTATTTGCTGATCCAATCCAACTGAATTAATCGTGATTCATTTCAATAGAGAAACTCTCTTGCAGGCAGGGCTCTGTGCAAAACGAATTTCAGAGTTAAGCCACAGGAGTGAGTTGCTTTTTCTTGGGCTTTTCTATGTGGGTTACCATGGTACTCCCTTTGAACATATTTCATATTTTCAATACACAAAAATACCACAGAAACTATTTGGACAATGTCTGGAGGGAACTGCCCACAAATAATGCACATGCATCTCACACTATTTCTCTGGTGGAAGGAGAGACAGCCGTGTCCCTTTCCCGGGCTCATCTCCCCCATGGATGGAGTCAAGGACTGGCAGACTGAAAACCTCTCTCACCTTAAGTGAGTCTCACCTTCTGTCCCAGATGTAACCATGTCTGAATTAATTTCAATTACTTTAATACAATTAATTCCATTGCCTTGTTCATGGGATCGATCCTCTTTTAAATTAAAACACTCCTTAGAAGGGGAGTGTCCTGGGCGTACCTCAGTGGAATGAGTTCATGAATAGACTTCTATTATAGGAGGAGTCCCAGGCAATGGGAAAGGACTGAGTCCAGTGGCTAGGAAATAAAAAGATGTTGAAATAGAGGGAAAGGATCTAAAAAGGCTATGTGGGAAAAACCAGACACACTTTGCCTGTTTCACAATTTTGCCAGGGATTGCTGGCCCTTTCCAACCTAACCCCAAAGAAGGAGTTTCCCAAGAAAGGTCTGATCTGTTCATAATGATCCAGGATTGGAAAAAACATCTGCTGTATAAGCCAAAAGAAACATGCAGGTCTTAAACAGATACATAATTCAAAAACCTACATAAGCTAATACTCGATCAAAAGTCAAAGGATTTCCAAGTTTGTTTGGGACTTTTTCCCCTGTGGCAGAGACAGTACATGCAATGCTAAAAATTCTACCAGTGAGTTTACTGAAGGCAATGACCCACAGGATTTCAATGGCTAGGTTCCTTGTAGTGCTTCTCTCACTTGCATGCTCCACGGATACAGGGAGGTGTGAGAGAGGAGAAACTAAGAGGAAGTCAGCATGGGTGGGTGCAGCAGAGAGGGTGGTGAGGCCGGGCTGGAAAGGCTAACAGCATCAGGCCATGCAGGCCCAGGACCTTGTGAGCCGTGTTAGGGGAGCCAGAGTGAGATTATTGGGTTTGCCTCTTAGAAAGATCATTCTGATGCAAAAAACCTATGTAATTAAAAGGGAATTCCCTGGCGGTCCAGTCATTAGAACTTGGCGTTTTCACTGCCTGGGGCCAGGTTCAATCCCTGGTCAGGGAAGTAAGATCCGCAAGCCATGTGGCACAACCCAAAATAAATAAATAAAATAATTTTTTAAATATTTATTTATTTACTTAGCTGCTCCAGGTCTTAATGGTGGCATGCGGGCTCTTAGTTGCAACATGTGGGATCTAGTTCCCCAACCAGGGATCGAACCCAGGCCCCCTGTATTGGGAGTGCAGAGTCTTAACCACTGGAGCACCAGGGAAGTCCCTAGAATAAATTTTTATAAAAAAAATTTTAAGTGAAGAAAATAGGGACTTCCCTGGTGGTGCAGTGGTTAAGAATCCTGCCAATGCAGGGGACATGGGTTCGAGCCCTGGTCTGGGAGGATCCCACATGCCGCAGAGCAACTGAGCCTGTGCGCCACAGCTATTGAGCTCACATGCCACAGCTACTGAAGCCCGTGTGCCACAACTACTGAAGCCCGTGTGCCTAGAGCCAGTGTTCCACGGCAGGAGAAGCCACTGCAATGAGAGGCCTGAGCACCGCAATGAAGAGTAGCCCCCACTCGCTGCAACTAGAGAAAGCCCGCGTGCAGCAACGAAAACGAAATGCAGCCAAAAATAAATAAATAAATATTTTTAAAAAGGAAAAAGAAAATAAAGATCAGCCTAGCTACAGTGTGGATAAAGGAGTGGTGGGGAGGGATGGACAAGACCACAGCCAGGGAATCCACTTGGAGGCTGTTAATATAATCTGGACAAGAGGTGATGGTGACCTGGCCCAGGGTCTGGTCAAGATGGAGAAAAGGGGACAGATCTGAAAGATGGTTAGGAGGTAGAGCTGCAGGACCTGGTGACTGATAGGAACGGGGTGTGAGGGAGAAGGGGGGTTGAGAACGATTTTCAGGTGCCTGACTTGGCCACTAGGTGGGTAGGGGTGCTGTTCTCTGAAATAGTGAAAACCAGAGGAGGAAGAGCAGGGCTGGAGGAGGAAGAATATGGCCTCAGTATTGGACAAGTTGAGGTGGAGGCACCTGAGGGAGTGGGACAATGTCCCTGGGGCTCAGGAGAGAATCCTGAGCTGGTGATAAAGCTGTCAGATTCTCTAGCGCATAGGTCATAGCTTAAGCCATGGGAATAGTTGAGATCATCTGTGGAGCTGTGTAGAGTTAAAAGAGGAGGGGCCTAGGGTAGAACTTTCAGGGTCATCAACATTAAGCCCCTGGAAGAAAAAGCACCTGTAGGAGCCTGAGGAGGAGCAGCAGAAGTCAAAGGAAAACCAGGAAATGAGGAGTCATGAGACTCAAGAGAAAACTCTTTCAAGAAAGAGGAATCATTCAGCTGATTATATCATTTAACCCTGATTATAGCAAAAGCCCTGAGAGGAGCTGAGACTTGTTTTGGCCCCTCCCTTTAAAAACCCAGTCCTCCAGGACCTGCCTGCCCGATCCCTGCCCAGCCGAGGGATTCCCATGGATGCCTAAGCTATCCACACGGTGGTTTATGAGATGCTGTCCTGGCCACTGCATTCAAATTCCAATGTACACTTAGTTAATAGTGTAAAAATTTATATTATTGTGGGTTTTTTCTTTTGTATATTTCTGTATCTACTTTACCTTCCAGAAATAAAAGTTATATAGCAGCCGTCAACAACAACAACAAAAAGTTAGGGCTTCCCTGGTGGCGCAGTGGTTGAGAGTCCGCCTGCCGGTGCAGGGGACGCGGGTGCGTGCCCCGGTCCGGGAGGACCCCACATGCCACGGAGCGGCTGGGCCCGTGAGCCATGGCCGCTGAACCTGCGCGTCCGGAGCCTGTGCTCCGCAACGGGAGAGGCCACGGCAATGAGAGGCCCGCGTACCGCCAAAAAAAAAAAAAAAAAAAAAAAAGTTAAAGTTAAATGCTGCTGAAAGGTCAAGACAAGGAGGATTGGGAAATATTACTGGAGGTCCCTGCTGACTTTGGCAAAATTCATTTCAGAGATGTGATGGGGATGGATGCCAAATTGCAGGGGCCAGCAGAGGAAGGATGTGAAGGCAGCAGGCACAGGCAATCCTTCAAGAAGATTGATAGTGAACGGGCGCAGAGAGATTGGACAGTAGCTGGATAGAAATGTAGGTTGACAGAGGCTTTTTCTGCTTTGTTTTAAGTTTAGAGAGACACGAGCATGTTTAAATGCTGATACGGAGGAGCCAGTAGAGAGGGGAAGGCTGATGGAGCAGGAAAAAGATGTCACGGGGGCCAAGC
The DNA here is from genome assembly GCF_949752795.1 of Hyperoodon ampullatus. NCBI lineage: Eukaryota > Metazoa > Chordata > Mammalia > Artiodactyla > Ziphiidae > Hyperoodon > Hyperoodon ampullatus. Next base: position 46,721,148 of record NC_136919.1, on the reverse strand, counting down.
TGGCCCTGAAATGGATCCCGGGTCTCCAATCACATTTCCAGGGTGGAACTAGAGCCTAGGGGTCTCAGAGCACCTCAGAGTTCATTGTCCCACTGAGGAGAAGGAAGAGAATGAAGAGGAAGGAGGGGACACTGAGGAAAATGCATAAGTTAGACAACTGGGGTCACACCAGTTTGTGAGTAGCTAGTACCAAGCCTCAGTTTTAGTCAAAGCACTACCATTTGGGGAAAATGTGACTAAAACTTACTTTTTAAGTTATTCCATGAAACAAAGTTTTTGGTCTTTACCAAAATAAATCTTTAGATCCTTTAAATGCTTAGAAAAGGGGTCCAAACTGGCAGTCTGTAGGTCCAACCTGCCCAGCAGACAAATATTTTGCCTAAATAGTGTTATAAAATTCAGGAAGTTCCACATGAAAATCTAGACTTCTGAATTCTCTTGAAAACTTGAAATCCGGAAACACTGGGACCATGTGGCATCCATCAGATGAGCTGAGTGGCTGCTGCCTCATTAAAAATGGGCAAATGCCCTCCAGACTGTCCTAGCCTCACCTTGCCACTTTCCTTTCCTGCCGGGTCCCTAGAGGGGGACTCTTCCACTCAGGCACCAAGCTGGGTTAGATGGCTCTGTCGTGTGTTCCAGGACTGCTTTATTATTAGGCACCTTCTGTGTGGGGGGCAGAGGGCTAAGGCACTGGGTATACAACAGTGACTGTGACACTGTCCCAGCTCACGAAGCATGGAAGCTGGAGAGGCTGGAGGAACCCTAATCTCAACAATACGGGGCTGCTGGCACCCTTTGACAGCACAGATTTAACTTTACATTTAGAAAATTCTCCAGCTGTCTGCTCATCCCACACACCCACTGATGAACAAAAGCCCATTCAGAATGGATGTTCAACTAGCTATAGAAATTTTGACACGAATTTCCTGGAGTTTGTATTGTAGCACCTTGCTTTAGGATTCAGGCCAGACCACTGCCTGAAGAGTGCAGCGGGGAGTGTAGCTTATCACAACACAAGAGAATTTCAAAGAGCACTGGAATGTTTTTGTTCATAGCAGTCTCGTTCTATTCCTTCCTTTTTCTTTACAAGTTGAAGTCATTTCTGAAACTGTGCCAATATCTGACCTTGTCTTTGCCAGAAGACAACTGAAGAGAGATTAAAACAATAGAGCAGGGCTTCCCTGGTGGCGCAGTGGTTGAGAATCTGCCTGCCAATGCAGGGGACACGGCTTCGAGTCCCAGTCTGGGAAGATCCCACATGCCGCGGAGCAACTGCGCCCGTGAGCCACAATTACTGAGCCTGTGCATCTGGAGCCTGTGCTCTGCAACAAGAGAGGCCGTGATAGTGAGAGGCCCACGCATGGCAATGAAGAGTGGCCCCCGCTTGCCACAACTAGAGAAAGCCCTCGCACAGAAACGAAGACCGAACACAGCCATAAATAAATAAATTAATTATTTTTTTTTAAAAAAGAAAAACATTAAAAAAAAAAAAAAATAGACCAGGTACGACCCATAGGGCTCAGAAGATTTATTTGTTTTGCTAAACTTTGGGATTGACATATATACATTAATATGTATAAAATGGATAAATAATAAGAACTTGCTGTATAAAAAAATAACTAAATTCTTCAAAAAAAAAAAAAAAAAAAAACTCTTGCAGCTGACTATTTGGCCAATGTAAGCATGTCTGGCTGCCTGTGTCCCCTGAGGATACTATTTTAAGGAGAAGGTGCTCCTCGGAACAGAAAGTCTTTTTCACTACTGAGCTCTCCCCTATTCCTGATACAGAGCGATGAGGAAATTAAATTTGATGAAGTTTTGATGTGAACTGAAAAAGGCATTGCATACATAAGGAAGACCTTTATCTTTCGCAGCAGAATTACTTTGCATTGAATAAGAAACAAAGATGAAAACAGCTCAGGCCCAAAGAATTTCATACAATAAGAATATTCCTGTTTTTTCCACCTGAAAAAAGAATACTCCTGTTTTGAGAACTAGTACTAATCAAAGACTCTGAAGGGGTGTGGAGTCAAGTAAAGGACACAGGCTGGTCTAAGTTTGGGGCTAAAACAATTCCAGGATTAGAAGGGAGCTCACACTGGCTGCTCTGTTGACAGAGTGGTCCTCCCTCCGAGCCTCCCTTCCCAATCAAGACAGCAATATAGCTCAGTGCATTATGGATCAGGGATCCTGTGTTCACCTGGTACACACCTACATTTGAACCCCAGCTCTGCTACTTACTAGCTGGGTGACTTGTGCACTTACTAGCGGTCAACCTTGTTGCCTAATATTTCTAATCTTTGGTTTCCTCATTTATCAAACAAGGCAGTTAATATACATTCAGAAGGTTGTGATGAGAATAGAATGAGAAGCCTTGCAAAGTAGTTGGTCCATAGCAAGCATTCAGCAAGGGGCACCAAGAAACTGAGCGAACTCTTCTGAGCATACAGTCAAATAATACTGGGAATCTTTTTATGATATTAGTTATCAAAATTTGACAACTGAATTCCAACATTCTTAGCCTAATTTTCAAACTATTAAACTGCCCATTATGTAAATCTAAAGAAACTCTACGAAAGCTAAACAGGGTTGGGGGTGGGTAGAACACATAGACTATGGGACAAAGGGGCAAAAAGACAGGTGTGAGGGGGGAGAATTACTTTTCACTGTTTATACCCTTTTGCACACTTAGAATTTTTTTCAACTTTATTGAGGTATAATTTACATACACTAAAATTCACCCATTTTTAAGTGCACAGTTTAATGAATTTGGGTAACGTATTTAATAATATAATCATGTAACCATTCGATCAAGATGTACAACAGTTCTAGCACCCTAAAAATTCCCTTTTGCTCCTTCAGTCAATCCCCTCCTCCACCAGGGCCCCAGTCAATCACTCATCTGCTCTCTGTCATGACTGATTTGTGTTTTCTAGAATGTCATACAAATGAAATTATACAGTGTGGAGCATTTGACCTTTATGCTTAGTATATTTTGAAAATTCATCCAAAAAATTCATCCATGTTATTGCATGTATTAATATTTCATTCCTTTTTATTGCTGAGTAATAATTCATAGTATAGATATAGCACAATTATCCATTCACCAGGTGATGGACACTGGGTTGATTCCAGTTTGGGGGTACTATGACTAATGCTGTTGCTGATATTTACATACAAGTCTTTGTGTTGTATGCTTTAAATTTTGTTCCAGATGCATGTATTCTCATTTTTAAAATTAGGGTGTGGGAAGACTCACCTCTCTAAATAACTAGAACCTGGAATAAATGAATATAATTACAGTTTGACTGACCAAGATTTATATAACTTCTCTTCACATGCAATACTTGGTGTCTTTTTATGTACTATGTATGTAAATACACAAGCACTATTTGGCTTCCTCTAAGCAATAAATCTTGTTGATTTCCCCAGTAGACAAGATCAATCAAATCACTATGATGATATAAAATGTTTCCCTGTGGCCTTAAGGATATTTGATTTCCTCTAAAAATAGTCTTTAACAGCTACATGCAACAACACATAGGAGATGGGAAATACATGCATTTGGAACAAAGGAATACATAAATTCAAATATCGGCAAAATGAATCTATGGAGATAAAAGTCAGATGAGTGGTTACCTCTAGCAGGGGTCAGTGGTATTGACAGGTACAGGGAAGGAGGGCTGGGGCGGTGTGATTGAGTCTTACGTGCTAGAACTCTACCATCATGTGAGTGCTGGTTCCACGACAGATAAAAATTCACCAGACTGTGAAATTACTATTAGTGCACTTTACTATCTATATGTTTACCTCAATTAAAAAAAAAGTATAAAGCAAATAATAGTAATAATCTTTAATCTTGGGTCAAATGAGATCATATGTATGACTACCTAGCATCAAACCTGACACATAATAAATGATGCTTAATAAATGTTCATTTCTTTTCCTTGCTTTCATTTCCAGTGGAAATGTTTGCCCAAATGTTAAAATTGCAACCATGAAGTTTGAATATTCACTCTTTTTTTGCCTGCATAGATAGGGTCACACTGTCTCCCCTGAAAATTGATGCATCATGGGATATGGGGAGAAGCACAGGGTAGGCCCTTCGACCATCCTGTCTTGCCTCACCTGAGTGGATCCCAGCACAGATTTTCAGCTGGACATTGGGCTTATGTGTAATCTCAAAGGTCTTGCACACAGCAACCAGGTCCAGGGCTGTGCTTGCTACTTTCCCAGAGTGGAGGATCCCATTGGCCTTAGGCACCCCAGATACCACCATGTCTAAAAACAATGGCACCCTTAAGTGAACTCAGTGAAGCAGACTATGATTTTTTTTAAGGCTGCTAGCAGGGCCTTGCTATCCCAGACCTTTACCTAGACCTTCCTAGACTTACCCTTGCAGTTTGAAAAGTTCATGTAGGGCATGGGGTCCAGGAAAACTTCCAGGAATGGGTCTTTGGGAGCCAAAGTCACCAAGCTTGGGTGATTTGGACATGAACCAATCCAACAAATCTTTCTGGTCCACAATGTGAACAGATTGCCTCTTGGCAGCTGTTGGTCAATGCTTTTATGTTCAAGTAGCATTGCTTTCCTTGTCTTTTTGAAAAAGCCTTGTTCTCTCATACCCAGTTTCAAGACAGACAAAAGAAACAGTTTGAGGCAAGCAGCCATGTTTGAGTCATTTTCTTATATCTACCTGTCACACCAAGAATAGGGACTCTGGGCCAAAGTCACTGAGGGCCACAAGAAATAATGAAATGATATATCAAATGTTAATTCTTTGACTTCCACAAGACCATTTATGCAGTGAGAGGGATACTTATGGAGTAGCAGCCCAGTAGCTTGGAACAGTCAGTAGGGCTTTCAAAGATATGGAAAACTCATAAAGGTCAAGTCCTCTGCTCAGTGTAAACAAAGTGGATTTCCTGGCTCAAAGATGAATGACCTGTCTTTAAAAAGCTGACCTTATTTAGAGAAATGTGACAAAATCTCAGAAGCTTGAAACAGTATAATCTGTAAGTGGTTCCCCAGAGTGCGGATCCAGGGTGTTAGAAGTTCCTGCAAGGTACGAGGCTGGAGAAGTTGGAGGGGAGAAGGTTGACACAGCAGAGTGAGCAGGATCCAAACATGGTAGAATGGTAATGGGCATTGATAAAATACAGAATGAGAACTTAGACACTGACCTTGAACATATGTCTGCTCTGTTCTGCTGGAGATAATAACTGATTGTTTGGGATTTTAATCAAAGAGGTGATGCTGAATGATGTTTTCAACCTTTTCTGCCATCGTTGTTTAAATAGGTAGGCAAACACGCTCTGCTCTGCACCCTCACTCCATTTCTGCCTGAATGCTGAAGGGGCTGCTTCTAGACACCATCCAGTAGGCATGCATGCACACACACAAACACACACACACAATGGAACATTACTGTCATGACGATTGAGGCATGGTCTAAATAAAATACATATCAAGGCCACATCTGAATGAAGCCAGTAATTCAGACATTTTGCTAAAGACATTTTTTACTTGTTTATCTACCCAGCAGCAACAAAAACCCATATGTCTACACTGCAGACAGTGCTCCTCCCTAAGTGCTGAATCCTGGGATCTTAGGACACTAAAATCAAAGCACTGGTATTTAAGGCATCAATTATTTTTCAAAAGAGCTCACTGGATGGGGTTTGCCCATCTCTTCCAGGTTGTAAGCCACCAGGGGTCACAGGAAATAGACCACAGTAAAAATAACTGCCAAAAGAGTCTAGCACTGAGTTCTGGTTTCTGGGAAATGTTTTAGGTCATTTTGATTTGTGGGAAACATTAAGGTGCACAAATGTCAATCCACTACTTTTTTTTCACTTGCAAACATTCTGAATCTCAGTATGAATTTGATTGTCTTAGGGTCTAATGACTCATTTAGGTAGCAACTTATCTAAATTACAGCCCAAGTAATCAGAAAGAATGAGATACAGCTAACAAAGGGGCCTAATTTACAATCAAGGGAAAACTTAGCTCAGATCATTTCAACAGAGATTTATTGAATTCCTTAGACACTAGGAAAATTACCATCATTATTAATAAGGATTTTCTGGGCAGTTACTTTGTGGTGGACACCTAGGCTACAGAGACATATAAGGCTCGGGGAAGTCTATAAATACAGCCACATCACAGGGTCACACAAGGCAAATATTCAACTAATTAGAAAAACTTGGGACAAGCAAAGTTTTAGGGGGCAAGACTTGAGCTGAACCTCATGAAAAGCATAACATTTAAGCATCCTAGAAGTAAAGGAAGAAATATTACAGATTTTTTAAAAAACTGCATGAATCCATGGGATGGTTTGGGTGTTGCCTTTTTTGGCAGGTGATGTCCTATAGCAGAGCAATGGAAAATAAGGCTGTTTAGTGAAGAATTAACCTTACCAAAAGAGAAGTCTGGCCTATGCCCTTAGCTACTAGGAGTTGAGCTCTAGGCCTCTGGAACATCCCGGAGGGTCTTTGTTGCTGGGGAACTCTGGCTACCAACAGTCTAACAATGTGGTTTTTAATAGGTTCTCACGGCCACACAGTATCAGCCTGACCTGAAATAGCTGGAGACTAAAGGTCAACCATGTGAGCAGTATGTGATCGAGCCCCAGTTAAAGACTCTGGACACCACAGGCTCAAGTGAGCTTCCCTGGTGGGCAATTCTTAGGGTGTATTGTCATACTTGGTGACTGGGAAGATGTGATGCTATTTGTGACTCCACAGGAAGAGAATGAGTGGACCCCTCCTGGACTCTGCTCTAGGTGTCTCTTCCCTTGGCTGATTTTAATATGTATCCTTTCGCTATAATAAAACTGTAATAATAAGTATAGCACTCTTGAGTTCTGTAAGTCATTCTAGCAAATTATCAAACCCAAGGGTGGTTGTGGGGACCCCCAAATTTGTAGCCAGCTGCTCTGAAGTGAGGATAATCCTAGGACCACCAAACTTGTGGCTGTTGTCTGAAGTGAGGGCAGTCTTGAGGGGACTGTTCTATCAAACTGTACAGCTGGCAAAACTCACAGCAGTGTCTGAAGCAGCAGTTATGTGGGGCACTGTCTGCAAGCCTAGAGAATGTGGACATGATGTTGTGGGCAATTAAGTTCTTAAACAAAAGAACAAGCTATGCAAAGTAAAGTTTCACCTCATAATCGTGCAAAAGGCAGAGGCAAGGAGACTAGGGGACTGTTTTTTGTCCATATGTGGGAAGATGAAGGTCTGGACCAGGGCTAAAGCTGAGAAAGGGAAAGGTTGTGTGAATAATAACGTTTATGAGGGCATATGCTGCACCAGGCATCAGAAGTACTCCATACACTTTGTATGTGTGTGTGCTTCTTTGTTTTGTATTTCTTTTTAATATTCATGGTCCCTGCTTTATTTGCATTTGGTCACACTTTAAAATAAAATACACACACGCATATAACTTGGAAAATACTCAAACATTAGGAATTAGAATGGCATTAAAAAGGGGACTTACAGGCTGAAAGACTATCCTGGACTTCAGAACGAAACAATACCAATCAATTACTAGAAATTCCTTTGTTCAACACACAAAGATATTTTGCTTTTAATGGGAAATATTTAGGGACTAGAGCTAAGTTTCTCCTGCTGCCTGAGGCAGGGCCCGGCTTCTCTTCATACACTTTTAATCCTCAAAACAATCTTATAAGGTGGGTCATGTTATTATCACCATTTTACAGATGAAAAGATGGAAGCATAGAGAGATTAATTAGTTTGCCCCAAATCACCCGGAAGGCAGAGCTGAGATTTGACCCAGCTGGAATCTGACGGCAGAGCCTGACTCATAACCATTCTATCTCATGAGCTCTACCACATGTAAGACACTGTGGTAGAAGGATCAACAGTATTTGCTGGCCAACTGGATATAAGAGGAGAAAGTCAGGAAGAGTGAAGGGTGACTCCAGGGTTTAGCACATTGATAAAGGGAAAGACATGGATGCCCCCGAAGGCCCAATTCTTCTATTTTACCATAAGCAGAAAGGATGTGAGCCCAGGTCCAAATCTGCCACTAACAAGGGGACCTTGACCAAGTCCTTGGGCCTCCAGCTCCTTGGTTAGAGTAATCCCTAAATTCTCTCCCATCTGTGAGAAGCAGCATAGTGAGCAGGCAGCAGCATGAGCTCTTAGATCAGACGGGTTTGGGTCCTGGCTCTGCATTTACTATGTGGCCTTGGGCAAGTAGCTGAGCCTCGGCATTCTCATCTTGGAAATGGGGATCATAACATCTAGGTCACAGGGATGCTGTGAGGATATTTACTATTTTGAAATAATCCATGTGAAGCCCTTGGCACAATGGCCGGCATATGTCTAAGCATTTGATACATGATGGTTTTATTGTCAGTATTCCACGTCTAACATGCTATGAGATAACATAGAACCACCATTCCAAATAATTCCATCGGCCAAACTCAAAGGTGAATAATTAATGTATCAATCCTTATTAATAAAAATATAAGAAAAACTAACATTTTTTCGACACTCTTATGCAGATATACATTCTGTATTCTACTGTGTGACATTTACTGTTGTCTGGTGCTGTGGTAATACATTTGACAAACATACAAGTCCACAGTGACACATAACCAACTTGTGCAACAACAATAAAACAGATAATATTATAAAATGAAGATTCAACATCACATCAAACCTTGACCAAAACACAAATGAATCAGCACTCCCTAAAGTGTAACAAAGCAGAATCTTGGTTAAAATCAAGCCCTACAAATTGGGGGAAAAGTTTAGAATTAAGGATATCTGCTGTCACAGACCTATTTGTCTAGTTTGAGGCTATGAAAATATAATACCTATTTGTTTTTCAAATAAAATTGGAGACATTTAAAAGTTGAAAAAAATAAAATAATAAAATAAAATAAAATCAAGCCCTAGATGCCCAAATACTTAATCCATTTTTTTGTCAACTCCCAGCAAAATTTACTTCGAATTTAGCCAAAGGATTATTTCAATTTTCTTTTTTTTTTTCCATAGTGGCCATCAGAGATAGTATTATGACCTCATCCACATTTCTGTATAATGAGCTTACTCTTGGTGAATGAAGGAAAATCCTTTAAATCTAAGGATTATTGAAAATAAGCATCCCTGCTCACTATGAATCTAGTACCCTATATTTACCCATTAACTGAGATCAGTTAAAAATCAACATATTTGGGTTTAAACACCTGTTCGTTGATTCAGAATTAGAGGCACAGAGATGAAAAGCCCAACCAGAGATTAAAAAGTGAACATGTATGATAGCAACTTTAATTTCATAATGCAGTGTTTTCCAGTAATGAAAGGAAACACAGGGATTGTATGAGCGCAACAGTTCCATCAACATTAACCTCAGAATGCAGCATTTTTCAGTAATGAATGGAAAGAAAAGGAATTATGTAGTTGCAGTAAAGCACACAGTGATCTGCATGATTATGAGGTCGCATAATGAAGGTAAAATGAGAGAAGCATCATTCCCTCTTAACAGGGTTACTGGTCTCAGTCCTTCAATTTATCACTACACTCTAAGTTCCCTGCAGGTAGAGGTCCTGTCTGTCACGTTCAACCTTATAACCTCCAGAGCTCTAGTGCTAACAGAGCTGGCACATATTGGATTCTCAATAACTATGCATTGAATAGATGAATTTTAATATTTTCTAAATCTATTTTCAGTTTGCCTCAGGGCTAATGAAAAATTCCATGGTTCCCTTCTCAATTTATACAATTAAAGTTGAAATTAGAAATTTTAATGATCATTGATATCATTTTATCTAATTATTGTTCCATGTTTGCCATCTCATATTTCAAGATCCACATCCTTCCCTCACTGGCCATGGAGAAAGGGAAAATATCAATGTGGATAAATGGGCAGTTAGAGCTCATTGAGCTAAGTGCCTGAGAGTCTGACCACAAAAATGAAAGCATAAAACCAGTTTTTTCCCCTTATTATCAAATAAAGATGGTTCTCAGATCAAATCAATAGACATTTTCGGGGTGCCCACTAAGAGAAAACCCATTGGCCCAATGAAGGCTACTAAGAAGATTTACTTCCTAAGATCTTATAACTTAGGAGAGTTAGAAATTTTACATAAATTATTTGCTTCTGTTAATTCCTGGCTTTGTTCCCAATGCAATTCAATATCACTCCATATCTAAGGGACTACCCATTCATCCATAACCACTCACATGCATCTCTGATCATCTCCATTTTGTAGACGTAATACTGACCTATAACTTCATCAAAGGTGGTGTACATCTTGTTCAGGAAGTCCACTACCTGATTTGGCATTCTGGTTCTGGAAAGCTGAGTGAAACCCACGATGTCACTGGAAATGGGCAATGAGGTAGAGAAAAGTTAAATCAGGCAAAATAATTGGTAAGACCCCATTAAGCAATGGTACCTCCTTGTTCAGCACAATTTTTTGAGGCTCTCAGAATTCTAAGCCAGGGACCCCAGGACCCATGGGCCAGTTAATTGCTTTAGAAAATATTCCTAATTGTTTCATATACTTGGTTAGTTTTTCTGCTTGGTTTTGGGTTTGAGGTTTTGGGGGTTTTGTTTTTGTTTTGCTTAGTTTGTCTTAGATTGTATTGGTGTATTCAAAGCTAGGTGTCTTGTTTAATGAGAACTTCATCCCCTAACATCTGGCCTTGCCCTGTTTCTGCCAATCAAGTGACTGGGTTTATATAACAAGAGATTTACATAGATTGAGACAGCTGTGCAAAGCTTATTTAGAGAAGTCCCAGGTCGAGGTTAATTTGCTTACCAGTTATCCTGATTCCTACCTATATTCTAGGTCTTTTATTTGGTTGCTAGTGGGGCTTTCATTTCTTCAGATAAATACTCAAAGTTGGAAAGAGGCTTGTCTGCCTTTTCCCCACCTTAGGAGAGAGTCTCCATCAGTGCCAGGGCACAACTCTGAATGTGTCTAAACTCTGGGCTCACTTTCTCATCAGTAAAACAAGGAAAGTCCCTTGACCCCCAGATTAGGACTCACCGCTTTGAGTGCCTGCAGCAAACTGCCCTTGTGCAAATCGTTTAGAATGTTTCAACCTCACAGCTTACAACTTCAATTTACAGGTTTTTGTCTGAACTATTAAAACTTGCCCCCAGGCAGGCAACCTCAGTCCTGCCTCATCACTCCTGTGGCCATTGTATCCTTCGCTATGGAAGGCAAGAACGATATGGCCTATTTACTTCTTTAAAACACATTCCCTAAGATGAAGCAGTATATCTTTCTACATCAATTTCCTACTGTTTTTGCTAAACTGAATGCCTTTTAGCTCTAAGAAACTGATTTAAATTTAAAAATAAAAAGTGGTGGGGCTGGAGGGACTTAACCAAATCACGAAAACGTACCTTATTAACAACGTGCTTAAGTGGTAAACTCACTGCCACTTCACTCAAATGCCTGCATTTTCTTCTTTTGCAGATATTACTTACTCTCCAGCTACTAACAGTCATACACAAATTGTATAATACTGTAGACTGCTTCATCTCTCTGACTTTTGAGTTGAAACCCTAACTCCAGCTATGTTAATTTACCTGAAAAAGATGGATGCACTCAGGTAACTCTGCACTTGGCAAGGTCAGCCTTCTCTTAGGTCATCAGCAACTTGTTTCGGTAACCTGCCTGTTCTCAGGTATGAATTAGAATGGTCAATTATCCTCAAGGAAAAGGACACACAAAGCCCAGTCCTCATGTCTGTAGCATCATTTGTCACCATTGGCATTCTCAGTTGTTCTGCCCTCCACACTCAGTAGTAAGGTGTTGTTTGTATTGTTTGCCTGCCCATAATGGGCAGCACATTCCCTAACCTGAACTCTCCCAGGACCAGTGTTGAGTGGGGTCATGGGTACTGTTAGGGGCAGAGAAACAAGACTTACTTGGAGGAATGGAAGCTCTGCTTGTAATCCCATTCACACTGGGCTTTACTGACCGAGCACCTTGGTCACTGAGATCAATGCCTCCCTGAACTGGAGACGCTATTATGGGAATCAGGACCTCTCAGGGTGAGTTAAGCAGGCTCAGCTGCTACCTTGCAGGGATTTGCAATTTAGTTGGTGCCAGCAGTGAATACTGTTAGAGAACTTTGGGACTTTGAACTTTGGGGGGGCGGGGGTGGGGGGAGTCTGGTTCGTGGAACATCATGTTCCCAAGAGCAAGCTATCATCTTCTTCACAAGGAGTTTGGTGGCACGTGAACAATTGTACCTGCCTCCTCTAGTCTTGGGAATAAAAAAAAAATCTAACATTACTTGAATTTTTAGGCCATTAAAAGAAGCAAACCAACTAAGATCTCCATTCTGGCTAGAGGGTGAAAACCATCAGAGTGATTTACTGGGCACATTTAGTGCTCATTCCACTTGCAGGAAGCTTGGGACCCCCCTGGAGGGATAAAGGATGAATATTTATTGGAGTCTAATAATAGTGGGAAAATCAAATTTTGTATTTCTTTCAGTGAAAGAAATAGGGTGATATTTTTGTATTTCCCTCAGGAATTTCTGTCTCAATAGGCCATTTTTCATACATATTCATAATCTACCCTGGTAATAAGCTAAATACTTATAAATGCATCATGATCTGGCTATATTGTCGTTTCTTGTATTTGCAGTTAACTGAAGAATACAAAATGTAGTCAGGCTTCCAATCAATATTTACAGAGTAGCTACCATGTCACAGGCACTGGGGACACAAAAATGAATAAAATTCAGTCCCCACACACTAGTAACACATAATCCTATTAGATAAACAGAAATGCACACAAGTAATCCCATATGTGTGCTAGCTGAATATAAAACCCTGGCTTCCTCTGGCCAGGAGAAGCCTTAAAGGGTTACACAGGAAGTACTGACTATCTCTGCCCAAAGGGGGGCCATTTCAGGTAGATTTAGAAAGTAACTCATTTCCACTGAAAGGAAGAGACTAACTCTCCTATGTCTATGGAGCAGGATAGTCAAGGATTCCAAAGGCTGATAAATAAACCATTCAGATTAGCTTGATTCTTCATTTTTGAGCCCCCTTTGAGAACATGAATTAAAAAACATGCGCCCTCTCCTAGGAAATGCATCAATCTTGCATGTGATTTCAGGGCTGCATGGACTACCTGAAGCCCAGACCTGGACTGTCTAGGGCACCAAATTTAGGTAAGCAGATGAAAGCCAACAATAACATCGTGGTAAACATCAATATTTAGGGGTGAAAAGCATTTAAGAGACATTGACCAGAGAAGAACCATCGAAGGAAACAGTGGTATCATCAGAACTGGGACGGCCTGTGGGGACTGGTCATCCAGGGCAGCATCAGTCACCACTGGTTAATAAAAGATCAGTGCAAATGCAACGAGATGGAGAAGACTACATTCACCAAAACCCCTCTAGAGGGGCTTACCATATGTGATTGAAATGGAACACTTAGATAACCCACTTGGAAGGGGAGAGACAGCCCTAAAGGACACGCTGTAAAATAAAATATAGTCCCCTACCTGCCTTCTAAGGAAGGCAGATCAGATTAACCACAGCAGTTTGGGTTTTGCTGAGTACAGTTTGCAGGTTGGGGGCCAAAGCTGAAATGCGTGGGGTGTGGGAACCTGGGAGCCTTCAAACCTACATAGTTAGTGCTCAGCCCCTCCTCTTCATCATCATCGCCACCATCGTCATTATCATCATTATCAACATCATCACTAACACTTATTTTGCTCCAGGTACATTACATGGACTGGCTCACTGGATCCTCACAACCATTCTGTGATGTAAATTTAAGATCCCCATTTTACAGATGGGGAAGAGGTGAAGAGTGGAAGAGCTGAGATTTAAATTCAGGGAGTCTAAATCTAGAGCTCTCTTTCTTAGCTACATTGTGAGACAGACAACATTAAAAAAAAAAAAAAGCTCTGAAAGGACAAATTTTGGTCTTTCTAGGATACTCATATGCCTTGGTTTGAACCCATATATCTTAGACCTTCCTTGAGTCAGAGAAGATGGGAAGAGAAACAAAAGCGCATAGTGTCCTAGAAGCCAAGGGACAAAAAGGAAAGAGTGATCAACTTCTCAAATTCTTTAGAGACATGAACTAGAGTGAGGACTGTCAAATAACCTCTGGCATAAGGCATGACCTTGGGTGAGGGCAATCCTTGCAGAATGATGAGTGTGGGTGTCATACTGCGATGGGTTGAGGCACAAAAAACAGGTAAAAAGAGATCACTGAGCATATATTACTTTTTAACAAGTTCTTCAGCTGAGAGGACAGAAAACAAATTTACTTCAGGATAAGGAAGCTCAGATTAAACCCCCCCAACCCCTAGCCCCTGCTCCCCCCCACACCCCCCCACACCTTGCTCTTTTGTAGGAGAACTAACATTTGCAGCACTTCTACTAACAGCCAGGCACTAAGTTCCTCATATTCATTATCTCACTTCATTTTCACACTAGCGTTATTAGGATTATTTAGAGGTTCAAAGAGATTGAGTCACATAGCCAAGACAGAGGAAGAAACCAAATCTGAACTCAGGATGGCCTGCTTCCAAAGCTCTTGGAATTTCATCTACATGAAGAAAAGGAAAACTGCATATATTAGTAAACTGAGGTGAAGGAGCAAAAGCCAAAGGAGAGCCTGGAGGTACAGGGTATGGTGGAAAGAGGAGATCATCATGGAGCAAAGGTCCATCAGTTTTTTCCCTTTCTATTAGGTCCTTCCTTTAGATACTAAATCTCCTAAATTTAATTTAAAAAGAAAACTCATTGACTGCCTCAGATATGGCCTCATTTCTCTACACCTTTTCGGAGCAAAACTCCTTAAAGTAGTTGCCTACACTTGCTATCTCCACTTCCTCTTGTCCTATTGTCCCCTAAATACTCTCCAAAGAAGGCTTTTTCCCCTCCAAACTCCACCAAAACTGCTCTTGTTAAGGCCACCAGGAACCTTCACATTGCCGCATCCAGTGGTTGATTTAAGAATCAACCTCGGGGGCCTCCCTGGTGGCGCAGTGGTTGAGAGTCCGCCTGCCGATGCAGGGGATACAGGTTCGTGCCCCGGTCTGGGAGGATCCCATATGCCGCAGAGCGGCTGGGCCCGTGAGCCATGGCTGCTGAGCCTGCTCATCCGGAGCCTGTGCTCCGCAACGGGAGAGGCCACAACAGCGAGAGGCCCGCGTACCACAAAAAAAAAAAAAAAAAAAAAAAAAAAAAAAAAAAAAAAAAAAGAATCAACCTCGGGCTTCCCTGGTGGCACAGTGGTTAAGAATCTGCCTGCCAATGCAGGGGACATGAGTTCAAGCCCTGGTCCGGGAAGATCCCACAGGCCGCGGAGCAACTAAACCTGTGGGTCACAACTACTGAGCCTGCGCTCTAGAGCCCGCGAGCCACAACTACTGAGCCTGCGAGCCACAACTACTAAAGCCCGCACACCTAGAGCCCGTGCTCCGCAACAAGAGAAGCCACCGCAATAAATCCACACACCGCCAAGAAGAGTAGCTCTGCTCGCTGCAACTAGAGAAAGCCCGCACACAGCAACGAAGACCCAATGCAGCCAAAAATAAAATTAAAAAATAATTAAAAAAAAAAAGAACCAACCTCATCTTACTCAAGCAGCAGCAACATTTAACACAGTTGGTCACTCCCTCCTGCGGGAGACACTTTCCTCCCTTGGCTTCTGAAACACCACCTAACCTTCATTCCAGCTGCTCCTTCTCAGTCTCCTTTGCTGGCTTGTCCTCTCTCTCCCTGACCTCAACATTGAGGGACCAGAGAGCTCATGCCTAACCTTGCTCCTGCTGCCTCTTACTTTTTACTTTATCTTCTACTTCTCTGCCCCACTGTCCCACTCCACTGACCCCCTTGCTGTCCCTCCTACTCCAAGTGTGCTCCTGCCTGTGTGCCTCCTGTCCGCCATGCCCCAATGTCCCTCACTTCACTCAGGGTGCTGACCACACCATAGAAAACAGCAACTGCAGTCACTCTCTCACTCCTAACATGGCTTTATTTTTCTCCTAGCACTTATCACCACCTGACACATTATATAACTATTTGTTCATTTGTACATTTCCTGTCTTCCTTCCCTAGATTCTGAGCTCCTCATGAGCAGAGAATCAGTCTGTCCTGTGTATTGCTGTATTGCCTGCCTAGTACAATGCCAGCACGTAGTAAATAATTAATAAGTACTGGTTCAATGACTAAATGAAAGGAGGCAGCAAGATGGGATCCAGAACCCAAGAGGAGAGGTTAGCCTCAGAAAGCAGAAGGCATATGCCTTCCTCTGAAAAAAGAAGAAACAAGGCAGAGATAGGCCTTTATTGGATAAGTTTGGTGATAGTTGGAAGTGGGGAACACGGGTCAGTTTCACACGTTAGAGCCCATAATTAGGAAGGCGGGATGGTGGAACAAGGTGATCCATTGAGAGTGAGGACAGATGAGATTAGGAAGGAATGTAAGGAAAGCAGTAAATGTTAGGAGCTACCATCAAGGCAACTGGGGATAAATAAAAAGACTGCCACACAGCTGTAGTCTACATGGCCGAGAACACCCAGGTCAATGTCTGGAACTAACACACCTGGATCTCAAGACAGATGGAGGGCTAAAACTCCAGGTTTGAAAGTCACTGGCATATAGGTAACGGTGGAAGCTGAGAGCAGGAGCTAAAGCAGAGAGTTGCTGAACAAGTAAAGTGCACACCAAGGGTAGACCCCAGGAAACTGTCAACAGCCAAGGTGTGCATGATGGTTGCAGAGCTGCTGAAAAGACTGTGAGGAAGCCAGCTGGGCAGCAAGGGGTGAAGAGGAGAGAGGAAGTAGGGAAATCCAGAGAGGAGAGAGCTTCAAAAAGAAGGAAGGAGTCAGAGGTGTCAATGCTGGGAAGTGGTCAAACAGAAGAACCAATTATTCCAATTGGTTATTAAAGAATTATGGGTCTGGCAATTATCTTACTACTACTGATTCCATTGCATTAAAACAATGCTTAGTTTACTTGCTGAACCGCTAGTTAGTAGTTTTCCAAGCAGGGATACAAATCAGTATCCACCAGTGAGCTTTTAAAATACTAATGACTGAATTTTCCCCCTGAATAATTATAGCAGAATATCCGAAAGGTGGGGTCCAGGCATGAGTTTACTGTGAAAGTCCCAGGGATTGTAACGTGCAGCCAGCATTGAGAAGTCCCTTGCTAGGGGAAACCAGGCCTTCTACAATAACCACGTGGGGAACCTCCATGCCTGGCACATACTGAGCAACCCTAGCCCACCCAACAGGGCAGAGAATAGAAAACTTTGGTCCTTGAGATAATGGGAACAATTTGTTGGGATGCTGGGGGACCTTGCCTAGGCACCTAAGCCTGGGGATATAATGGTCACCCTCGCTGCCAGGTACCCAGCTGCCTATTTGCTTGCTTGGTTTAGCAGAACCTTCAAACAAAGATCCTGGTCTACCATCATCATCATCATCATCATTATCATATCTATTGAGCTCTTCATTGTACCAGGCACTTGCTAAGAGCATTACATGCATTAACTCATTTAATTAACTCATTTAATACGACACTCCTCTGAAGTAGGTACAGCTTTTAATCCCTATTTTATGAGATAAAGAAACTGAGGCTCATAAAGTGACTTGCACTTGCCCAAGGATCATAAAGCTAGAAAAAGGCAGAGCTGGGACACTAATCCAGCTCTGGCTCACTCCAGAACCCAAGCTCTAAGCCATGCCTACATCAAACCTACACCATACTCCACTGCCGGGGTTGGAGTCCTCTACCTGCCTGAGCAGCTCCCCTGCAGCTTCCTAGTAGGGCTGCTCTTCCAGCTCCACCTCTCCCTAGGCTGGGCTCTTCCTTGCCAGACTTATGCACAGCTGCCCCAAATCCAGTGCTGACATTAAATCCTTTCCTTGGCATTACAGGTAAAGATGTGTCTTCTCCCTTCAACCTTAGACATACATTAACCTCTTTTTAAGGGACTCAAGAGTTATCAAAATTCTAGTGCAAATGAGAACTGACCCTTTAAAATTCATACAATCAGAACACAGGATTTTAAAACAAAGATGTAAAATTGTTATTTCCATGGCTTCAGCAATTAGCTTTCAGAAAAGAGCATTCCAGAAAAACAAGTCAAATGGAAATGCATGAACTAACTAAATCAGCCTTTATTATTGACATCGTACTTCAATAAGGCAGGAGGTCCATTTTTTGGTTTTCAGGCCTTAGGTATTGGATCCTTTCTGCCACAAGTACTTCTGGGTGTTTCCCGTACTTCTCCAACTAAGCATCCATCACAAAGAGAAATTATTTTATGGGAACACTTTGCTCCCTGTGTATTAATCTCTGACTCTTTGAAAGCTCCTAGAAGGCAGGGGGATTTCCATAGGGGGCCTTGGCTTATAATTATCATCCCCTTGGGATCCAGTAAGCAAGCCAGCTCTGAGGGGGTGCACCACTGAGACTTGCTCTGGTAAATCCATACCTGAATGGGTGCAGTTAGTGAGGACTGGGAAATCACCCAAGCTTACCAGAGACATCATCAGATTCACTGGACAACTTTGTTGGGATTCATCTTGTATAAAAGCTTCTTTACTTGTTCAAATTGGGTCTTTAAGATGGGTTGTCTTTCCTGTACCTCCTAATCAACTGTAATGATCAAGAGGAACAGTCATGCACTGATTTACTGATATTCTGAAAAGAACTACAGAAATGAACAATTTGGAATCATCTATTCCTGGGTTTCCCTATCTTTTTTAACCTTAGCCCCACCAGCCAGGAAGATTTGGTTGAGCTTTACATTCAGTAGCTACAACTGCTACATCAATATGATTTTTGTTCATTTTACAAATATGAAATTTGATAATATCACACAAGATACGTGCTCTTTTAGGGGCTCATCCCCAGTTCTGATATGCAACCTGTGTCTGCCCCTTGGACTCACTGATGTAGCATCCTTTTTTATCTTAAAGCTAAGGAAACTAAGGGAATTTCCTGGCGGTCCAGTGGTTAGGACTCCACGTTCTCACTGCTGAGGGGCTGGGTTCAATCCCTGGTCATAGGAAATAAAATCTCACAAGCTGCGCAGGGCGGGCAAAAAATAATAATAAGGAAACTAAAGCCCAGAGATCCTCAGATGCCAGCGGTCTGAGGGTTTAAGCTCATGAGGGCAATTAACACCATGGCTGGGACTAGATCAATGAACTCTGTAATATCACTGGCTGGTCCATTCCACTCCACCACTGTCCTATGAACTGCACCTAACCCTTTCAAAGTCACAATTCTCATTTCATGTTTTGGTAAATTAATTCTTATCAATTATACAAATTATCATAAGCCCATGTGCATGTGTAAATCCCAAAGTGACAGGTATTAGGGCTCCATAGCTGTATCTGCTATCTGTGTGCTGCATATGAACATGCTTGCTTTATTTTCATCATCACATGTGTCACTTGGTCATTATGTTTTATGGCACCAGAGCTCTGCAGGAATGCTGGGCTCCCAACCTGGATTCTGCCCTCTCTCTTCTCTTCTCTCTCCACGTCTTCTCCCTGGGAGGCTTCACCCTATCTATGACCACATTACAGCAAAGAAAGTGATGGTCCCCAAATTTCTATTTCCATCTGAGCATCTGTTTCAAGTTCCTGATACATATTCCAGTTGCCTACTGGGTCTTTACCTGGAGGTGGGTTTGGAAAAGCCAGAAAAATGCCAAGAAGTTGTTATTGTTACTTGAGGCAACAGGCTACTCTTGTTTTGTTTTGTTTTTTAAATAACTACCACTTATTTTTTAATAAGCTAATTCTTTTATTTTTATTTATTTATTTATTTTTGGCTGTGTTGGGTCTTCGTTGCTGTACACAGGCTTTCCCTAGTTGCGGCGAGCGGGGGTTACTCTTCGTTGCGGTGCACGGGCTTTTCATTGCGGTGACTTCTCTTGTTGCAGAGCACGGGCTCTAGGTGCACGGGCTTCAGTAGTTGTGGCATGAGGGCTCAGCAGCTGTGGCTCATGGGCCCTAGAGCGCAGGCTCTGTAGTTGTGGCGCACGGGCTTAGTTGCTCCGAGGCATGTGGGATCTTCCCTGACCAGGGCTCAAACCCGTGTGCCCTGCACTGGCAGGCGGATTCCCAACCACTGCACCACCAGGGAAGTCCCCAGGCTATTCTTGTTGATATATCTCTTTCCAAGACATAACATGAGCTCGTGGTTAGTCGATGTAACGGCTTCAGAGTCAAGCTCCCTGTCCCTCCTCACCCCCTTACCTCTGCATACTCTGAAGAGCAAGGACAGAGATTCTCAGTCTTCCCTGTAATCAGCTCCTCAAGAGGGAGACACAAGGATGCCCCACAGAATGAGGCTCTTCTTTCTGTGGAAGGGGAGAAAAGGAATGAAGAAAAGTAAAAAACAACTTAGCATTAGAAATAATCAAAACAGAAGTATGTGCCAAACACTCTAGAGCAAAATATAATTTAACTTATACTCCAATAAAAAATATATATATATATATATATATATATTATTTAACCACTCTGAAAGCTACACTCACTTTCAATGATTTATTTATTCATTCACTCAACTAACATTTACTGAGCACCTAACATGTGTCACTCATGTCCTAGGCACTCGGATATAGCAGGGAGCAAAGCAGACAAAGGTCCTGCCCTCGAGGAGTTTATAGTCCTGAGGTGAGAGATAGCAATCCACCAAACATACAAAACTTGTCAATTTGTGATAAGACAACAGAAGAGAATTTAGGCAAAGGAATCTATGTCAATGATGGACCATAGAATCTAATGCAGGTGAGGAGGAAAGGGGGGTATGAGAGGGAGTGAATTGCAGTCAGGTCAATGGATTGGACGTCCCAGAATGATACATTGGTGAGGTTGGAAAACTAAAGGCAATTTGCTAGAAAAATAGGAGGTGGAAGTCGAAGAGTGAGATACTGACATAGATACTGTGGAGGGGATGCAGAGTGGGGTAATAATGATATCTCAGGTGTGATATAGAAATGGGTAGTTGAGACAGGTAAAGGACAAGATCAAGGGAGAAGATGGAGGTCAAAAAACTGATGGGTATTGGGCACATTGTACTCATGGATATTGAGGTCACACAAAATTATAAAGGAAGTAGAATTGGAGAGAGAGAAATAGGAAGCCCAGGGCTGAATTTGTGTCCTTCCACCAGAGAACTGAATGGGAGTAAGGGAGCGAGCTAGAGCTTTGAATAGCTCTCTCAATCTCTCTAGGTCTCAGCTGCCACATCTGAAAACAAACTAGCACAAATAAACAATCTATAGGTGACTTCCACCTAATAGCTCTAGTTTTGTATGCCCCCAAAGGGACAAGCTGAGAGGATTGACTCAACCCCTTAGCCTCTGTCTGACAGGTAAAAAGGGGCATAGGGAATGCTAACTATCAAGTTAGCAAGTATATCAATTTATCTGTTAAACAGCATTTGGAATTACACTGTGCATTAGGCACTCCTTTATATGATCCACTCTGGAGCCCTTACTAAGTGCATTAATTAACCATGAAGGAAAGAAAATTCAATTGTGCCACCAATCCCTGTCTCTCTCTTCTTTCCGCCATGTCATTTCTACCATTTAAAAGCTGTCAGTGCTCCTTTCTGATCAAACATGACTTTCTCAACCTGGCGTGTAAGAATCTCCACCAGTGGGCCCCTCCTAGACATCCATTCATTCCAGTGCTCACCATCATGGGCTGGCCGACTCTAGCACTGCTGCTCAGGCCCTCTACTCCTCACTGCCCCTCACAACCCACACCCCTTGTCCCTGCCCTCCACACACTCACCTCACTCCTGTAGAGGACAGAGTGATGTCATCCTAGCCCCTGCCATTGACAAGTTCCATATATGTTTACTGATCAATACAGAAATGACCTTGCTCATCTGCCCCTTGTCTGAGAAAGTCTGCTTTCAGATATTGATGACAAATGGTGACTAGTATGAGCCAATCCCCACGAAGAGTATTAGTTCATTGTTTTGTTTTGTTTTGTTTTGTTTTGTTTTAGTCCCTGTGGGATTACACTTAAACTGCACGGTTGTTGTTGAAAATTAATTTGCTTAATCATATCTTAAAGCTATAACCAGTTAATTGGGCAGTAACTATATAATTGGGGGAAACAGGAATAGTGAGCCCAAATACTGTAGTTATTGGTATAAAATAAATTCTCCACTACCGTTGTTTCACCATTCCTCTGATCTGAGAGTTGAGGCAGATTTTCTCATCATATACTATCATCTCTCCTGCAATACCTCTTTGCATTTCTTTAAAAGCACCAAGATCAGTTGATATTGTCTCTTCTGGTTTAAATTCCCACATCCCTGATTTATCTGTTAAATGGCATTCAGAAGCACACAAAACTGTTGGTCAACATACACAGCTCCCAAGGGTTTTACATTTTAAATAATGAAATGAAAAATTATGTCAAAGAACCATATCCCACTCTCACTCGCCTCCCATTTCTCTTATAGATAATGTCTTTATGACAGTTTTGGTCTCTGTTGAAACTATGTATAATTTTTGTGATCTACTGGAAATCATAACCCTGGAGGGAAATTTCTTAAAATAAATAAACAAAACCCAAGGATAAGAGGAATTTATTTAAGGATTCACATCCTGGGGAACAAAATCCACACTCAACATCATTATCATTGGAATATGGTCAAAAGAAACAAATCCCAACGGAGCCCTGTGTTCCAGATGCAGTGAGAGAATCTTTAGTCCTGCTCTCCTTCAACTCAATCTGCCTACACTTGGATGGGGGAACTCACCCTAATACCCAGAAACACTTTACATATGGAATTTTTTCAGTACTTTTTCAAACCATAAGTATATGCTATTCAAAGATAGATACATACATAGATAGATAGACAATATATATCTTATTCTCTCCAAAAAATATATGATCAAATCAGACACAACATCGTTCTCTGCTAGGGTAGGACATACTGTTCACTGCTAAGCAATGGAGAAGCAGACTCTCTGATGGTTCACTTGAAAATATGTCCAATAGACTCTTACCAAGACCAGGTCTCTTCGTGTGGCAGTCTCCAACAAAATGATGGCATAGCTGCAAAAAGACACACAGGTCATTTTGATGTGAAATCCCTCATCCAGAGCAAATTAAAAATCCACACAGATTTTTAATATGTGGCTCTGTGAAATGCAGAGCCACCGTTTTCAGGGACAGTGGACACATTGCTTCAGGTAAGCTCAGCTATACACACATTTGTGAATGCTATGGGGTCATAATTATCCAGAAAAAAGTGAATGTTTCTTCCAAATAAACTTGATTTGCCCATACATGTCACATTTAAAAATAAATTTAGATGTTCATAGGCTTAGCTATAATTACAGACCAGAAGTTATTTGTTATGCTACTTACATCGCTAATACCTGCTAGCCCATGAATATCAACCTGAACTCTTTTGTTAGTTATACTTGGTAAGAGATCATGTTAGAAATACTTTTCCCAGATGCTCATATTCCTGTTACATTTTCATTGTGGTGTTATATAATCATATCTGAGTGTTTCCTTTTGGTACTTCTAAAATTTCATTTTTCATATTGAAAATTTAAAGCTGCCCCCCAAATTAATTTTGGTTAAAGGTGTGAACTAGGAATCTAATGTTATTTTTGCCAAATGGTTAGACAGTTGTCCTGAATCCTTTATTCACACAATCTCTCCTTTTCTCTCTTATTTGAAATTCCATTTTTTCAAATACTAAATTATCATATCCACTTTGGCCCATTTCAGGACTATCTGCTTACCTTTCTGCCTCATTCCTCTCCACTCCTACCTCCCACTCCACCCTCATCTCTAAGCTCTGGTCATACTTAATCGATTTACAATCCCAGACTGGACCATCCTCTCCTACATATTTCACACATTGTTCTCTCTCTTTGGAATGACCTGTCTTCTCCCCTTCTCCTGGCAAACGTCCACTTTTCCTCAGCTCACCTCCACTGGGAAACCTCCCATGGTCCATTCATTCCCTATGCCCAGTCTAGACTAGATGCTATCCCCATGCACCTGACACTCCCCTAGGACTTCCATCAACACTTCTATAACTCTGCTTATTTGTCTTTCCACCAAGTCAAGACATTCTTGAAGGCAGGGAATATTTCTTATTTATTTTTGTAACCTTCACTGTCCATCACAGTGTTTGTTATATAAATTTATTAGACCTAGCAAGTGCCTACTACTTGCCTGTAGCTACACTCTTTAGATGTTAAACAGGACTTTCTGTCAGCATCTCCAGTCAGGTCTCCGCTGAGCACCAGGGGATGAGCCTGGTTCAAAATCCTGTTCCCTCTAGGCATCCTGTCTAGATATAGTGACCTACCCATTCCCATTCATGCCCCAAGATATAACACAAATCTTCCAAGATAATGCATTCAGATGGCAATAGATCCTTAAGAATGTTGATGTAACCTTTCTATTTGTATTATAGAAACTGCAATTTAAACCTATGCAAGTAAATTTGTGTTAAATTCCTACAAAAAAAAAAAGAATGTTGATGTAAAGAGGGCGTGGCTCAGAGAGATCAGCTCGTGCTTTGTGACCACCTAGAGGGGTGGGATAGGGAGATGGGAGGAGGGAGACGCAAGAGGGAAGAGATATAGGGATATACGTATATGTATAGCTGATTCACTTTGTTATAAAGCAGAAATTAACACACCACTGTAAAGCAATTATACTCCAATAAAGATGTTAAAAAAAAAAAAAGACAGCGTGGTTGCAGGATTTCACTAGTGTGTCTCCTACCACGCAAATGCCTGGCTCCTACTGGAAACCCCAGTTGAGAGGAATGTCACCACTGAACAGAACATCCATCAAGCTTCCCTTTGGGCAGTATTCTGTCACAATAACCACATCTGGCACTCCAATGAATCTGCAAATGTTTGGATGATCTAATTCTCTGGGGAAATCAATAATATAGACCAGAAAGGATCTTTCTGGAACATGATCTCCTAATTCCCACTTTAAAATTTGACCTAGCTTTTTCTGAACCATAAAGGAAAAAACATCCATCCGGATTTAGTGTTGGGCACAAATAAAGCTTGCAAATCCACCCATTGTGATGCAGAATAAAGTATTTAGAAAAAAACATACCTCATCATCACAATTCATTCTGGGCCAGGCACTTTACATCCAACATCACTCTTCTGCACAAAAACTCTGCCTGGTAGCTATGATTATCTCCGCTCTGAATGAGGAAACTGAGGCTCAGAGAGGCAAACTAACTTGGCCAAGGTCCCCCATAGGTAAGAGAGCCAGATCCTAAGCCTGACTTTGCCTAATTCCAAAATTCATTCATGGTTTTTTAACATTGCCATACTGTATTCCAATATAAAATACAGATACAAAGAGGAAAGATCTCACACTGAGAAAAGTTTCATTTTTCTCAAAAATGTTGTTCCTTTGAAAACAAAAGGCAATTTTCACAAGCCAAGTAGTCACAGATTTTTCAGAGCCTTTCCACACTGGCTTCTCACATGTTTGTTTCTCTTTAAGTTGGAGTACCCCACTCCTGGAGAAGGAGAAAGCTCTCCCCCAATCCCAGGCGTGCAGCTGGCTTTTCCGCGTGGCTAATTACTACATCTGCACCATCAGCACGGAGGCACAGGTGCTGTTTTGCATAAACGAAGGATTGACTTGCAGACTGTCCATGGGGAGTTTTCTAGGCATAACATTTTTCTCCAATCAAAATTCCACCATCTTTTCAGCCTAAAGCTTGTTTCCCCAGTCATCAATCCGTGGATTAGATCACAAACAAGACATCCTCCAAGGGATAGCACAGAGCATTACTCTTCAAAACTGATTCTGGTGAGGGGAGGAATACTGATGCTGGTTGTACAGCAGATGAAGGACCTTCTGCCCCCTCTCCCCTCTTTTAGGAGGACTGTATGAATGCTCTGGTCTCTCCTACACGTGATTCACTTTCCACTGAGGGGGTAGACCATGTGATGGGTGAGAGTTCATGCTCACTGTGCTACAATTAATGGTGGACAGCATTAGTGTATTAAAGACTACCCCTTCTGTTTCTGCTCCACGTGGTAAGCCCCCCTGGGCTGTCTTTCCTAAGTGAGGCAGGCCTGCCATTCTTCTTGTTCAACCTATGACTAGGTGGGTGTGGCAGGCCTGTAGTCTTGGCATGTGGATGGTGAGCGAAGTGACTGCAGGCCCAATTCTCACTTGCTCACTCTGTCATGGGGCTGAGCATGTGAATCTAATGCCTTAGATTTGGGCTGGGTGGTGGAAGCATGCACCTCAACTTTTCACACCAGAGTCAGGTTCTCTAATATAGCTTTTTTTTAATATATAAATTTATTTATTTGTTTGTTTGTTTATTTATTTTTTTTGCCTGCTTTGGGTCTTTGTTGCTGCGCGCAGGCTTTCTCTAGTTGCAGCGAGCAGGGGCTACTCTTGTTGCGGTGCAAGGGCGTCTCATTGAGGTGGCTTCTCTTGCTGCAGAGCATGGGCTCTAGGCGTGGGCTTCAGTAGTTGTGGCACACAGGCTCAGTAGTTGTGGTGCATGGGCTTAGTTGCTCTGCAGCATGTGGGATCTTCCCAGACCAGCTCAAACCCATGTCCCCTGCATTGGCCGGTGGATTCTTAACCACTGCACCACCAGGGAAGTCCCTCTAATCTAGCTTTTACCAAAGTTTACGTTGCATATCAGGAGCTTGTCTATCTAAGAAAAAAGTGATAATTTCCTGTCTATTATCCCTTACGAGCGTTCCCCATTGGTCAGGTCAGAAAGAGAAAGAGATGAATAGCACCCTGAACATTTAACAACTAAGAGTTCTTGGAAACCAGGTTCTGAAAATACTCTCTATCAACATTAAAATGGCACCAAGTCAAGGGCACATAACGAAGACCTTCCTGATGGCAAGACGAGATATTTAAAATACCTGAGGTATGGCATATTAAAAGAACCATCACTTCTTCCCTGCTTCATAATCCATGATATGCTTTTTATATACACTTCAAGTCAATGATGCTTTGGTTTGCTGACCCTGGCTAAGCCACAGGGCCCTTTGCAAAGGTGAAGAATTGGAAGTTCAACAGCATGTGGCTGCCAGGTACTGCAGGCTACTTTGTGCCTGAAAGACTAGTTTCAGTATCAGGACTGTTTTGCAAAATTGCAAACTTTAACCCAACCGAGTATCTGCTAACCAATATAAACTGCTGCCAGCCCAGTGTCTCCCTGTTCATTCCCTACCTTTTTTTTATCTGAAGAGGGAAATGAATGCTGACACATTACTCCCCATTAGTCTTGGGAGTAAGAAAACAGGAAAAAAATGTGATGTGCCTACTCCCCACTCCCCTTTCTCTCCTGAATCTAAAGTCAACTACACGGGTCAGGGAGGAGTGGCAGGGAGTATAAAGGAGCTGAATCACTGAAGGGAAATGCAATCACGATTTCTACAAATAGTTGTTTCTAGCATAACCTGTTCACAAAATAAGGCCTTAAGTGTGTTTTTTTTTAAATAATAAAAAACTATTGTGCTTTTGCTGAAAACAACATTCAAGTTCTCTAAACATTTGTGATATTAATTCTATCCAAGAGAAAGACAAATATATGATATCACTCATATATGGAATCTAAAAAAATGGTAAAAATGAACCTATTTACAAAACAGAAATAGTCACAGATGTGGAAAACAAACTTACAGTTACCAAGGGGGAAGAGGGGGAGGGATAAATTGGGAAATTGGGATTGACGTATACACACTACTATATATAAAATAGGTAACCAATAAGAACCTACTGTATAGCACAGAGAACTCTACTCAGTACTCTGTAATGACCTATATGGGAAAAGAATCTAAAAAAACAGTTGGATATATATGCATGTATAACTGATTCACTTTGCTGTACACCTAAAACTAACACAACGTTGTAAATCAACTATACTCCAATAAAAATTCATTTAAAAAAATTCTACCCAGCTGTATTATAACACATTGGTCACCCTAGTCTTCCAGCCCTTAATGAATCCTGATCTATCCTTTGCCATGATGGGTTAAATATAAAATAAAATATAATATGGAACAATGAAAAGTAAGAAAGGCTATTAGGTTTTTATTTCTTTTTCTTTTTTTTTTTTTTTTTTTTTTGCGGTACGCGGGCCTCTCACTGTTGTGGCCTCTCTCGTTGCGGAGCACAGGCTCCGGACATGCAGGCTCAGCGGCCATGGCTCACGGGCCTAGCCGCTCCGCGGCATGTGGGATCTTCCCGGACCGGAGCACAAACCCGTGTCCCCTGCATCGGCAGGCAGACTCTCAACCACTGTACCACCAGGGAAGCCCTATTAGGTTTTTATTTATGTGTCAACTCTGAGAGATGATTGGTAATGACTAACTGAAGCACTGTGTTGAGAAGGATTCTGAGGACTATCCAGGCCCAGTAGAAAACGTTCTAATAAGAAGGTCCATGGATGTGAACAAGGTCCATGGGCATGGGCATTGAACATATTTCCCATCCTTGATAGAGACAGAATCTTACCCTTGAGTCCAAAAGGCCAATTTGCAAGGACATAAGTAGCAAGGTCTAGTGCCACAGTAATATATATGAAGAAGATGTTGAGTTTGAACTTACTACAAGTTCAATACGAGCCAGCAACATGAAGGCAGTGACAAGAGGCTGATGCTATCTAGGGTGGTATGGGTGGAGGAATGCTGTCCAAAACTAGGGAGGTGTGTTCTATTCTGTTCTGGCAGGATCATGGTGACAGTGGTGGGTCCCACTCCAGATGCCACACTTAGAAAGAAATGTTAATCAACAGGCTGGAGAGCAGTGCACTCAATAAAGGGCTTTGGAACCTGAGTTTTATGAGGAAAAACAAGAATGTTCAGCCTGGTGAAGAGAAAACTTAAGGAAGTCCTGATACCCATCCTTCCCAGAAACCTAGCATGCTGCTGCCCCCAAAGTGGACCACCCGAGTCTTCAGCACCACTAATTTATCTAATTAGGTAGCCCATATGAGCTCTCTGGTGTGTTTACCTGCCTTGCCTGCTGCACCCAGATGTTAAGCAGTAGGCTGGAATCAATTAGCAATTATAATTAAAGCTGAAATAATTAACAACATAATAGTGAGATATTCTTGCTTAATTTCCTGAAGTTGGAAGACTATGATGTTCCTGACAGAAGATAATAAATGTAAATAAAGCTCCCAAATTCAGATGAGCATGTCAGTCACATCCAAATAATTGTTCATCAAGCCATTGTTACCAACTGGAAATTCACTGGCCCACACAAATGTAGATTAATTATCTTAATTAAAGCTCTTGTGGCCCACTACCAATAGACTTGGATGTCCCTGCTGTCTTTAAATGCTTAAAAATTAGATAGCTGATGATTGCACAACAATTTGAAAGTACTTAATGCCACTGAACTGCACACTTTAAAAAGGTTAAAATGGTAAATATTATTCTGTATGTATTTTACCACAATAAGGAAAAAAGTTATTTTTTAAATAGCATAGTGTAGTGATAAAACTATAGGCTACTGAGTCAGTCAGAGAAGAGCATAAATTCTGGCTGGGCCACTTATTGGCTCTGTGACCTCAACCAAGTTGATAAACCTCTCTGAATCCCAGTTTCTTCCTCTGCAAAATCAAGTAATAATACCTACCCATCAAATGAGGTAAGTAGTTGGAGGTAAGGAGTAGAAATGATGCATAGAAAGCATTCTGTGGGTGACATGGCAGCTGAGGACAGATCAGACTCAGCATAAGGACCAATGGGTGGAAGACCCACTGGCATTCAGGATAAGGAAGATTTGTAAACTTAGAGTTGCCCAACAATGCAAGAGGCACCTCCACAGAAAGTCTGTAGCTCTGCAAAACTACAGCCCTGAAAACAATAGCAATGGGGAAACGATAACCCAAGAAGCAGAGGTTCAAAAACAAAGGTTTATTCTCCAAGATTAAGACTCTTAATCCACTTCATAGGATGAAGGGTCACCTATTAACAGCAGACAACCATTGTGCAGCTCAGGTTTCCCAACAGGGGTCATTCCTCAAGGCCGCCAGCCCCATGTTTCTGCTTACCTTACTTGCTTCACTTCCCTATGGATCACCTTGGAGAAAGTGAATGTCTTCTTCTTGATCTTCCTATGGCCACAGTCCTACCATCACTGTATTAAGAAATGCCACTTAGACTCTTATTTGTGTGAGGTCAGAACTGTGTTCCCTCCTCATCCATGGGTAAAGCTGAGCAGTGTCCTCCCAAGACAAGCTGGTGTGATGGGCACATCAATTTGCTCAAGAATGTAGAAGACACATTCTTTGATGGGGGGGGTGGTTAGGAATTCGGAACAGTACCAACTATATTAACATGCTGTAGTCCTTCTTGCTGAAAGCCTTGCCTCTGGGTCCCCGTTGTTAGTTTTGAGCCTCTGAGAGGAGTAAGAGATGAGGAGGCAGAGGTGGGGATTACCACTTTAGTACAAAATTTCATAACATTTCCTAGATTGTTTTCCCAGCTTCCCCAGGCACTGCCTTCTCAGAGCTTGCACAGAATTGTATAAACCTCTCTTAATGCCTTATTTTGGTATATGGGTCTTATATCCAGGTCTCCAGATACTGCAAGAATAGGAACTACCATGTCTTTTTTCTTGTTTGTAGTCCCTGTACCTTTCAGAAGTCAAGTACAGAGTAAGATTTCAGTGTAAGTTTGTTGAATAAATTAGATAGAAAGGGCTGAATGGCTAAAGAAAGTCCAAGAAAGAAAGGCAGGGAAAGAGAAGAGAACTACACAGGGCACTGACTCCTTGCTTTACACACTTCCTCTTGGGTAATGGTTAATCCTAATAAGAACCCAGCCAGGATAGGCACTATTATGATTTTCTTTGAACAGAACAGAAGTAAAGTAACTTGCCCAGAGATGTCCGTTAGCTATTTTCATGTCAAGCAGGATTTAGCAAAACCTGTTCTAGCTAAACCTATACTAGACCTGTTAGAATGGATTGGATGTTATGATAAGGGCTGGGCTTTCTGAGAAATAGCACTACTTAATCACAATGCCTGTGATGCTTGAATCAGACAATCTCAAAATTACTTAGAAATCTGAAGGGAAAAGTTTGTCAGAAGTACCTTTTAGGTGAATGATTTCAACATAAAAACTTGACTGCCTTGTGTTGGGGTAAGAGAATATTTTTAGTTGAATAGACTTCCTCCCCAATACTTGACAGAATATTGACCATATACAATAGTCTCTATAGCAGATTCAAATCATACTAAAAACTGTCAATTTGAGTTTTGAATATTTATCCTTTTCTTTGTTTTTTAGGTATTTTCTTGAAGCTGGGTAAAGATACAACAGATGCCATAAAACCATTATAATTGTTATTGGGAAGTTGGAAGGAAGCATACCAGGTACTCTACTGAGTAATCTACCACCATGTGACCCAGAAATCCAGACATTGATTAAGTTAAATTTGTACTACTTTTAATCAGCACTAAGAAAAGCCTGGCTTAATAGGAATGTGCTTAGAATCCAAAAGACCTGGGTTCTAATCCTGACTCCACTTTACTCTATTTGAAAGCCCTGGGAAAGTTTATTCAACAGTTCTGTGCCTCGGTTTCCTTGCAGATAATGTTGAGAAAATAAAACTGACCTTGTAGGGTTCAAGAATTAAGGATAATACATATAAAACATCTTGCATAATAGTTGGCACAAAGTAGATCCCTAATCAGTACTAGTTATTAATACCACCTAATATGAATAGTCTGCATTTCCTTATTATTTCTAGTCTAAGGCCTCACCCAGAAAAAGTTAGAGGACATCAACTATGCTGAGTGGAGAGAAAAGATAACGGACAATTCTCCAAGGCTACAGTTTCTGCCTAGGAAACCAGGGTCTTGCCTCTGGCTTGAATAGTGTCCCAGGGAGCCCATTGGCTGCAGCTCACGCTTAGAACAATAATGGGATCGTGCCCCTGCCCCACACTGAAAACACACTCGTTGATTCATAGACAAAAACAGATGAGGACTACTTGGCAATAAGTAAGGAGTAAGATCACAGTTAGGAAAGTTATAAATACCTTTCATAAGCCTCCTGTGACTGGGTTGAAAAATGAGAGAGCTCCAATATGTTACTAACTAGTTATCAAAAAGTATAAAGTTGCACTTCAAAAATACCAATAAGTCTCTCTTCATTACCTCCTGACAGGTGGAACCCAGTTAGGAACTTTCAAGGAGCTGGATTTGGAGCCCAGCCACCTCCTGGACTGGGAGCTCGGCTGATCACAGCTAAGCTACAGTCGGTTAATCGCAGAAAGAGACTGAATGCTCCCACACCAGGGATGCTGCCAGGCTATGGCAGGAGGGGGGCAGCTTGTCATCTACTAATGACTCAACCTGGATGACCTGCAGCTCCTGTTGGGCTCAATACTTGTTTGTAAGAAGTATCCTCATAAAGATTCATCTGCATTCAAGCCCAGAATGGAGATAAAGGCAGGAGGCCTCAGAGCATGCAGGAAGCCTCATTACCAGCCCAGGGTTGAACCTACACACAAATGCAGGAGTAGAGAACATCATGAGAACAAGCCATGGGCCTTTTCATGTGCCCTGAGCTTTGGTGTCAGTTCCCTGAAGGCCTTGAAAGTTGTGCTGCTTTCACTCAATAACCATTTACAGAGCGCTAACTAGGTGCCAGCACTGACAGGATTGCTTTGTTCAAGTCAATGAATGTCTGATGAGTACCTATCATGTGCAGGGCTTTACCTGACAGGAAGGACTTACACCTGCAGGAGGTGGCCTTCTGGGCTTGTGTGTCACTCCTGCTCAGCCAAGAGCCCTGGTTTTCACAGCTTTCTCAATGCCCACAGTAGGAGCTTCTGGTTTACCAGACAGGGCCCTAGACCAGGAACCAGAAGGTTTAAGTCTGGGCTCTGCCACTCACCCCGTATACAATTTAGGCAAGTCACTTAACCATCCCACCTCAGTTTTCTCATGTGCCAAGAGGTATCTGACTGGTTAAGATCCAACAAGATGAATCTAGGATAATTATTACTGATATCTGGGGAAGAATGAAAAATATGTTAGTCCTATTTAGTTTAACTATTATAGCAGACAAATGAAATTCACTGATTAAGAAAGACATGGAGACTGCACAGCAAAGGAAACCATCGACAAAAATGAAGAGACAACCAACTGAACGAGAGAAAATATTTGCAAATCATGTATCTGATAGGGGTTAATATTCAAAATATATAAACAACTCATAAAACTCAATATCAAAAAAATCTGACTAAAAAAATGGCAGAAGATCTGAATGTACATTTTTCCAAAGAAGACATACAGATGGCCAACAAGTGCATGAAAATACACTCAACATCACTAGCCATTGGTGAAATGCAAATCAAAACCACAATGAGGTATCACCTCACACCTGTTAGAACAACTATTATCAAAACCCCAAGAAATAACAAGGTTGGTGAGGATGTAGAGAAAAGGGAATCCTTGTGTACTGTCAATATATTTAAAAATGATACTTTTAGAAAAATATTACCTACCAAAATTGACTTAGGAAGAAATTTTTGTAACCTAAATAAACCAATAACCATTTTTTTAATGGAGAGACTGAAACACAGAATCATTCCCTGGAAAATGTGGCCATAGATAGGTTTATTTTCAAGGTTCCTGCGCCTATTTTTTGGTGTCCACTTCGTTCCATGCCCAGTCCCAACATGCAGAATAGTTCCCACCACCACCCACTCCAGAATCACTGAATCTTAGCAGTGGAGGGGCCCTCAGCCCATCTCATCCAGTCTCCTGCTCCCACATTTTGTTTAAATACATGCAAGAGTGAAGCTCATTGTTTGTCAGGGTGCACTCCACTCCTGCTCACTCTGATGAGTAGAAAACATGGAATGCAAAACCTCTCCCTGTATCTACTTAGTGGCCCTAGTTCAGCCCCCTGAAGCTATCTGAATGCACCAAACCCTCTTCTCCAGGGCAGTCTTTGACACAGTCCCTCATTCTCCTTCATAAGAACTCCTATAAACTGCTTTGGGTTTTACAAAGCACCTTCCTTACAGGTCATTAGCAAAATGACATTCCAAAGTGGGAGGGGGATACCACACCCTGACATTGCTTGGGCCCTATTAACAGAAACAAGTTATTTATTCAGAAATTGACATTAGGCATAAAATATAGGCATGACCTTTTTCAGCCAGACCCTAGGGAGGAGACACTAAAAATATATCCATGTCCTCAGGCACCACGGTCAGAGCCAACACTATGAATAACTCTCCATGTTCCCTGGAGATTCAGGCAGGCAACAAGAAGGGGCCTGCAGGCTAATTTGTATACGGAGGCGTGAGGAGAGTCGTCAGCCAGGCTGGCCTTTGTCCTCTAAGAGATGAGGCACAGCCCAGAGTAATGGAGACCTTGTCCTCTCCTAAGCTGTGAGATGGTGCAAAAGAGGAGAATGGTGGGAAGGGGGGAATTTGACCATATAATAATAATCATAATTTCCCTCAATATTTGAGAATTATGAGCAAGGACTTGGACTCAAATTAACTTGTGATTAAACTCAAATAATGTTATAGTACTGTTGATTAAAATGAAATAGCTGGCTATAAGTCCAGGTCACTGGGAGGTAGAACGACTTAATCCCACGTAAGTATTATCACTTAATAATAACAATAATAATTAACACTTATTGAGCCAGTCACTGTGCTTTATCTGTATTATCTCATTTAATCCTCAGAACAATCCTGTAAGGCGGTGCTATTAGTATCTTCATTTTACAGCTGAGGAGACTGAAGCTGATAGCAAGTAAGGTCACACTTGCCTAAGGTCACACAGCTAGTAAATAATTTACTCTGGGCCCATGTGACTCAGATTCTGAGCTCTTAACCAAGAGACAAAAGCAGAGAAAGAATGAGGCCACCTTCCATAGCTAAGCAGTTATACAGCCATTCAGAGAAGACCAGGGTCTCTAGATACCATTCACTCCTTCCTGAGAAGCAAGCAGGGCAGGCTTCTGACTGATGTGGACCCTGGGGGTCTCTGGGCTCAGACTCTGCCATCTGTCATCTAGGCTTTACCTCAGCTGCCTACTGGCATCATACCTGGATCTCTAGGCTCCCCTGCCCCTGCTGCCACCTGCACCTGCTTGACAGAACAAAGGAACTTGAACAGAGCCCAGACTGTGCTGAGCCCCGGACCCTTAAAGCCAGCAGGTGTCCCCAAAAAACATGACCCATCTGTTCTTCTTTGTCAGTCACCCTCCTCTGCAGGTGCTGAAGGACTTGTCACCTATGGCTTGTTGTTCACTACAGCACTAGAGAGGGAAAGCACCTTTGAGAACAAGGCCCCCCAGGGTCACACACCTGGCTGAGTCTAGAACCTAGGTTCAAATAATTTGCCTACTTGCTGCCACTGTCTAAAACAATTAAAAAGTAAACAGAGAGGTAAAGTTTCTTGGCAAAGAGA
Source organism: Hyperoodon ampullatus (assembly GCF_949752795.1). Classification (NCBI taxonomy): domain Eukaryota; kingdom Metazoa; phylum Chordata; class Mammalia; order Artiodactyla; family Ziphiidae; genus Hyperoodon; species Hyperoodon ampullatus. Next base: position 46,685,680 of record NC_136919.1, on the reverse strand, counting down.
TGCCATTTACATGGATATTTATAATAACTGTGATCCTCAGAATCCCAAAAGTTGGGCCAACTAAAAATCCTTTTCTTTTGCTTTTGTTGCATTACATTTATCTGCATGATTAGATTTTGGATAGGCTGAGGCTCAAATTAATTTGAATTCTTGATTTTATATGAGGTGGCAGTGAGATGTGGTGCCCCAAGAATGGGCTGGGTGGCAGATGGAGCTTAGTTAGGGATTCTAATTTGTTGAACAGAGTCTCCGGGTAATTGAGAAGTGACTATAGGCTAATTAGGCTCACTGTCTCTCAGAGTTGAGAGGGACTGACATTATTTGTCCATTCCTAATCATGATGATTCCCAAACACCATCAGTCACATGGTATTATCACAATTTTTGGAATATCTGTGAACCACTATTGTCTACTTCATATGTTTCTGTAAAAGAGCTTATTTATCTTATTTACTTGTCTAAAATCACAAGCTGATATTCTGGTTAATTTTTTTCTAATATGTATTAAAATAAATGCACAACTGTTAAAGTGTTTTAAAATTTCCCATCAATAATACACAAACCACTACTGGCATATACTACCTTATCAGATGCACAAATCCCTTCTACACACTGTAAATACCTAAAGAGTTAGTTCCCGGCTAAATGGTCAAACAGCTATGGAAGGACACCAAGCAGTACAGAAGAGACCAATGGTATATTCTGTGATTTTTGCTTTTTTTCAGAAAGAACGTCATGAGAGAGAATAAGGCTTTAAGGTCAGAGGTGGTTAGAATTTTAACTCCACTACTTGTAAGCTCCTGACCAAGTGACAACATCTCTGAGCCTCAGTTTCTTCATTCTACAAGGAGACAATGATACCCACGATACCCATCTGACAGGGTTTTGCTTTGGGTTAAAATGCATACATAAAGCATCTAGCACAGCACCTGACACAAAACAATCACCTAATGAATATATGTTCCCTTCCTTTTCCATAAGAGTAGCAAGTAAAATAACCTGGAACTTACTAATGACTTTCCTTGGTAAGAATTTGCCTGGCTTATTTCCTAGAAGCACGCCAATCACTCACTGTTTTGCAATGAATTGGGGGCACTGTTTTTCTTCAAACTTGGCTGCAAGCCTGATTATCTTTCCAAACCATAACTAGGGGACATGATCATTCTGAACATCAAGACAGAATTTCTGACTGAAATGGCAGAGCCGTCACTGTTGGTTTTCTATGTACAACAGGTTTCCATGATCCCAAGGGGAAAACTGGTCTGCCTTCTGGGGGTGCAGTGGAGGGCAGGGTGGGCTCTAATCTGGGAGGCAACAACCTTGAACCTGGTTGGATGCTTAAACCGACAGAATTTCGACAGAAAAGTATCAACCATCACCATTACTGTCAAAAGCATTGGGGCCTTTGAACTGAGGCTCCACAGCTGGCAGAAGAAGTAGGAAAAGTAGAGTTAGAATGCACACAGTCCTAATGAGGTGGGCTGATAGTCAAAGCCTTGTTTGCATTTGGCATTAAGGAAATTTTCTGCTGAGCAGAGTGACCTTGACATGTGATTTCCTGTGTTCTCTGGGTATATGCAGAGCATTATAAGAAGTAATGATTCCCAAAGAGCCCATCTAATCTGACAATTTTCATCAGCCTCCAAAGGGAGATTTTATCTTTTGTCCCTTTCTCCCATTTTTTAGTGTGTTACTATAAAAAGAGAGAGAGAGAGAGAACAAGATCTATAACCTTCAACAATGCCCTTGCAAAAGTTAGAAGTGTGGCATAACAGCTATCTCTCACTCATCTTTGCCACCAGTCAGCATTTCTCAGCAGGTGCATTCAATATACACTGGCCCAACTCTTATCTTTCTCTACATCTTGGTGGTATTCTCCAGAAGCCTCATGTGAGTTTGGCTTAAGAACCACAGGCACTAGAGTGTCAGGACCAAAGACAGAGATCCTCTAATCTCATGTAATTTTGAGTCCACATTTGGGAACATGGGTTATGAGGGGCTCGGGAATAAAATTCTGATTCTGGTCATTTACAAACCTTTTTCGATATGAGTGAAACGTACCATCCAACTTCCATCCCAAACATCTTTTGTATCTGATACTGAAACCACTAAAGAAAAAAAGAAAGAAGATAAAAACAAAGACTGAAATATGATTTAAATACTTTACAGTAAAAATTAATCAAAACAATAGCATTCAGCACAAAATCAGTACTTAATTATTCATCGCTAGCAACAGTGAGACTACCAATAAGATGATGGTGCTCATTAGCAAAGTCGATTGCAATGGGTTTAACAAGGATTTCAGTTAAAAAGACATAGAGGTCGTTACAGAGTATTGAGAAGAGTTCCCTAACACAACATTTTAAATCAACTATACTCCAATAAAAATTTTTTAAAAAAACAAAACAAACAAAGAAAGACATATAAATGAAAAGCCAAATATTTGAGAATTCAATACAATTTTTTTTTTTTTTTGCGGTATGCAGGCCCCTCACTGTTGTGACCTCTCCCGCTGTGGAGCACAGTCTCCAGACGCGCAGGCTCAGCGGCCATGGCTCACGGGCCCAGCCGCTCCGCGGCACGTGGGATCTTCCCGGACCGGGGCACGAACCCGTGTCCCCTGCATTGGCAGGCGGACTCTCAACCACTGCGCCACCAGGGAAGCCCTCAATACAAATTTTAAATGTCACATGACTTTTAGATTTGTTAAAATCCTTAATTTTGATACACTGTACACTTTAGCTTCAAAATAAAAACAATAAAATACTTGGTTTTCCAGCCATCCAAAAGCTATTGATACTCTTCTTCCCCACCCTGCCCCTGCTTCTCTAGAATCATTCTTCAGCAATCTTGTGAACTCCTTTCCATTCTCTTACTAAAGGCTCCAAGGAGCTAGTTCTCTCTCAAACACACCTGCACACACTTTGCCTCCAACCCAGGGTCAATAAGCTTTATTATCCATCCCAGGGAGGAAAACATTAGCATCAACAATCCAAAACAATAGAAAATGCCAAACCATTGACTTTTAGTTTCAGAATATACAATATAAGTTTTGAATGTAACTGGGCCTTTCTAATAAAAGTTTCTAGAATAATGTTTAGATGTACTTTGTTAATTTTCTAGATACACACCAAGTGACAGGAGAGGAGCCTATATATTAGAGCATGAGCTGGTAAGAATTTGAGATTTTGAATTTACTACAGTGGATGCCCTTAAAGTTGATTTGATAGAGAACCAAAAAAATGCATGAGTTTCCCACGTCTTCCCCAAACCACACCCCATCCCTATATAAAGAGGAAGTTAACTTCCAGATCAGCTCCTAGATCTTTCTGTACTGTGTGGAACCAAGATAATGAGGGAAGAAGGAGATTAAAATCACCAAAAAGGCTACACTGACCTACGTGAAGAGCTGAGCAAAGAAGGAAGAGTTAAAAGATAAGCGAGTTATTTGAGTTCAGTTGAGTAAAGATTTGCAGAGTAGCTGGTATAGGGGAGAAGAGGGACTTTGGAGCAGCTACTATGTTGGGGAGATACTCTGAGGTAGAAAAAATAGAATTTTTAAGATGTCCTGCTATGGCATTTTCAGGAGAGATAGCAAGAATGCTTAATTTATTTATAATTATTATTTGCTGGACTGTTATTCATTGAATGGGACTCCATGTTGGACTGGACTACAAGATGATTTTCCCTCCCAATCTGCATGATAACAAGTGTCAACAAAGATTCAAGCCAGATTAGTTGGCAATCATTGATATGGTTGTGTGTGTATGTATGTGTGTGTGTGTGTGTGTTGTTCTTTTAACATAGTTAGCTCTTCTCTATTAGACATTAAGCTCTTTGACATCACAACTCTGCCTTTTGTAAAATAAGAATAAAAAGTACGGAGTTCTATAAACAGCGTGGCAGGATATGCTTATTAAAATTTACTGCTTGACAATAAAAATGGGCTGTTAACGCTGGTATCAGAAACTTACTGTTAGAACTGAATGGAACCTGCTAAAATACATTAAATGTAAAGAACTATATAAATATCATAATTTAGTTGCTTTATATTATTTGTGGAACATGGTGGTATATAAATTAGTAAGTAACTAAACACTGTTTAAGTACAAAAAAAAGTTTACTGCTTGATGCAGAGATAGGATTGAGACCATTTAGCTACAATGGCCTCAATGCAGAATGTGTTACATGCCCTATTCCCATCAAGGCTCTGGGAGAGGTCCCAGCTGCCAATTCTGTAATCCCCAGGTGCACCAGCCCCAGATTACTTTAACTATTATAAATTACTGGCACGTGAAAACTCATTGCCCCACACAGTACCTCTTAATAAAATGGCTGAATACCGTGGATATAAACCATTTGCTTTAGACAACCAAAGGATCCATTTGAAAATCAGAATTGTATATACAGATTGACTCCACTGGCCAAAAAAATAATCCCCAAAAAGCAGAGTAAGACACTGATTTGTGGACCTTTCCAAACTCTGGGACTAATCTTGCACACCTCTCAAGCCCAAGGGAGTTAGGGCCCGAGACTATCTTTAAAGTGAAGTGGGAAGAGCACTAGACTCAGAGCCCAGGGAAGTGCTCTGTCACCATCTTAAGAGGCGGCACTGGGTGGAAGGTTGTGCAAAGAAATGGACTTTGGACCTAGACAGAATGGGTTCAAGTCCCAGTTCTCTCACTTGTAACCTTGGGCAAAGCACTTCGCCTTTTTGTGCCTCATTTTCCTCAACTGTAAAAAGGGATAATAATATTTAATTATCAAGATTTGTAGTAAGAATTAAATAAGGACAAATGTAGGTGCTCAGTAAAGGTCATTTGCTGCTGTGTGGCCTTGGGCAAATCACTTAACAGCTCTGGACCTCAGTTTCCTCATTTGTAAAGTAATAGGGATGGATAATATAATTTCAAAGACTTTTGACAGCAGAGAACTCTAAAAAGATGTCAGATCCTGACACAGAATAATAAACATAAGAAACAAATAGCTCAGGAAAATTCAGCATGAGATGTTGATCAAATCATCCCAGATTGGTCAAGGCAGAGGCAGTAGGGACCAAACAGATTGGAAAGACAATTGTCACCCAGGCATCTGTAGGAAGTGGACCTTCCCCAGTCAACTGAGCACATGGAATGGCTCCCACTCTCCTCACAAAGGCCATCTCCACAAACTGAACCAATGGAGAGAAAGAAAAAGAATGCTAAACAAAACAAACAAAATTTAAGACCAAAAAAAGTAAATTCAATAAAAAGAAAATTTTAAATGGAACAAAAAGCAGACTGGTCTAAGACTGGGTTCTGATGCTGGTTCTATCACTAGCTTGGTTTCTAGTTTTGTTTTGGCTAACCAGGAAGCTCAAAGCCAAAGTTATTGTTCATTTTTAATTGACTCTATAAAAGTTATATATTGTCACTGTAACTCCCCTCTGCCTTTTACTTGGCCATTATACTTTAACTTATTCTCCATCACAACTTCATTTTTACTTGAGATTTCCCTATTTCATTGTACCTATTCTAACAATCCACTTGAAATCCTTTATGAAACAAGGCAGGGTATAAATAAATAGAAATCATTTTGTGAATCACTCAATTATGTTACACATCATTTCTCTATGTATAAAATAAGAGCTTGGGACTCAATCTCCAACATTTCTTTAAGCTCTAATCCTGTTCTAATTCTTTATTTCTAAAACACACAGTCCATATACTAGGTTGCCTTTATAGAGCCTTGATTCTATCATAAGCCTAACAGGCATTCCCCTAGTATCCTAGAATGGGATTTATAACTCTTAACGGTTGAATGGGGCTTAACATTTGTGTAGAATTTATCACCTTGAGTTTGAAGTTATCTCACTTTGATCTTCAGCAACCCTGTGTGATAAGGGAAGCAGGGACATATCTCCATTTTATAAGATGAGGAAAAAAATACAAAGATTAAGTGACTTGCTCAAAGTCTCATAAGTAATGATTGGCACAAGGACTGGAACTTGGATCTTCTAACTCTAAATCCTTGGCCCTCTCCAACCTTGCAGCCTCATGAAAAATCCCTCCAGCTCCCACTGAATGCTTCCAGGTCATATATCTCCTGGGACAGCCTCTTTGATATGTTTTTCTGGAGAATTTTCCGCTCCAGTCCTGTGGAGGATCACAGTGTTTGTCTTATTCCTCTTTGACATGAAAGACCTTTAACGTTTGAAACAGTGATCCTGTAACCTTTAAATCTTTATTTCTGAGCCAAACATCAGAGTCAAATCCCTGAGGGCTGTTTTACCATTAGGCCCAAAAAGCTCAGTGCTTGGGTCCCACAAGTTTTCCAGGGGGCAATGGGAGAAAAAATTGAATTGGTGCCAAGGTACACAAAAGCAAACTGAAATTAATAAGCATTTAATTAACTGCCTCAAAATGTAACATTATGTCAGCTTCTTTAATTGATCAATTTATTGTTCATAAAAAATTTCATTACATGTAAGAATAATTTCTGTGAATTAGACTCTCTTGTTTTCCGTAAGATTTCCTGAGTAGGCACAAGGATAAGAAGACAAAAGCAACTGTAAATTTAATAAGGCATTCATAGGCAAATAATTTTAAAAGCAAGATTACAAAAATGTTTTCACCATTTTTATGGAAAACTTTAGATTTAATTGAGATGTGGGTGCACTTTAATATGTTTGGTCTAAGTGATGAAGCCTCCGAAAGAATTTACAGAAAACTTAAAATGGCCCTGAGTCTCCCATTGCCTAAATTTCTGCATGCGAGTCAACAAGATACCTTTTAGTTAAGATGGCTCCCTGTGGCCTAACAGTTTAAGGAGTTTCTTCTAGCTGCTGGATTTGCCCAGTAAATCAAACCTCGTTGGTCTGAAGGAAAACGAAGGTGCTTGGGAGCACTTGGGGCCCTGCCACAACATCACCAACATGGTCTATGGGGTGCCAGAGACAGTAGATCAAGAATTCAAAAGGACCCCCCTAGGAAGCTACCTCTCCGAGCACCAGTCAAACCTCTTCCAGATGTGATGAGAAAGTGCACTAAAAAAAATTTTAAACTCTGACAAAACAGTCTGCATGTTGCCAAGGGCATGGTTTTAATTGCCTCAAGGAGCCTTGGGATGCACTGGCAGGATCCTAAAAATATTGCAGGTTAAAAACCATCTTGCATCCAAGATACTGCTGTTAATTCTGTTAAACTGCTTGCATTCAAGCGATAAGCTCAGCATCAAAAATGGGCAATTCTTTAAAGGCTCAAAAGTTCTGTGAGTGCTGCCTTCACAGAGCCTAAGGTGAGACCATCTGGCATGAAGTCTTTACCCTTGGTGCCCTCAGAAGCCACCAAGGGGAAAAGCTGTGGGGACCAGTTTATGAATCCCAAGGGCTTGTAATGATGCCAAACCCTTCCTGAAGGGCTGAGCCTGGGACTGTTGGCATCAATCTCAGACCCCTGCGAGTCCTGGGGAGCCGGATTACTGAAGCAATACTTGGATGGTACCTGCTGAGGCCACAGCCAATTCTAGAACTTGCTACTCTGCTTGGGAAAGAAAAGCCGGAACCTTATTTGGATTCTAAAGGGACTTCCTGGGTCCTTCTGCCTGAGGCAGGAAATAAAGCAAGTTCCTGAGAGAGATGGATAGGGGACATGAGGCCCTGCATCAAGAAGACGCGTGTAGAAAAGTTTCCACTCAAAGGTACTCTATGTCCTCAGAGGCTCGGTGTTCTGGGTGAGGATGAATTTGCCTCATAAAAGCACTCTGTCTCCATGTAGCACTTTAAGAGACTGTCCGAGGCTGCCTCCTACCAATCTTCCAAGTCCACTTGTTCCACCTCTGTGCCTCAAACCTGAGTTTGCCTCTGTGCACAGGCCCTTCAGATTGATGTTGAAATCAGCTTGGTTCTTGACCCTGGCTTCCCCCAATGATGTCTGCAGAAGTCCTTTGTCTGTACTCCCAAAGCCAGCCTTGGCCCCAGAACCCAGCCAGGGCTGCAGAGCCATACCTCTGGTTGTCCAGACAAAGACTCTGGATGCTCTAATGCAGAGATCTCTAGAGTTCCTATGTAGAGACTCAGCCAGGACCCTTGTGGAGGGGGACAAGTGTGGCCATGGAGCAATAAACTCCCTTTAGTAATTCCACAGTACACTCATTGGGTTCCTATACTAGATAAGAACTATGCTAGGTACTCAGGGTACAGCAAAAAACAAGGCCTACCTGGGCCCTGTCCTCACAGAGCTTAGAGTTACCTTCTGACCTGCTGACATTCTGCGTCCTTACCCACTGCTGGTAGCACAGTAGTTTTGGCTTCCAGAGCATCATTCCGATTCTGATACAGGCAATAAGAAAGGTATACTCTCGTGGACCAACACCACCTGGAATAGCAGTAAAGCAAGGAATCAGTACAGCCAAGGTTCCTTCCACCCATTCTACCTGATTCCCATTCTAGTTTGTGCACTGTTGCCCTGGGATAGCTGCTCTATGGGTACCTCTAGCATATATCCATCAGTCACGTCAAGTTGCAGTTCTAGTGCAAAGGAAGAAAATATGACAGACAATAAACACCCTATGGCTATTCAGTATAGTGCATGTTGAATCTGATCTTTCCACTGGAATTAAGTTGAAGGTTAATTTAGCTTATTGGAGCATACATGACAGCACGAGAAACATAGCTTATGAAACCATATTTATTTCCTATTAATCTTATAACAACATTCCTTATCCAGATAAAATACTCAAAACCAAGACTCACAGTCACCTACAGGACATATGACTGATTGGAAAGAGGCATTCCTGAATCACGATATTGATTCCTTGAAGGGTAATACAAGGAGACAGATTGCTCTCTTATTAACAGATCGCAAGATAAGGCCTCTCTTGTCTATGACCACAGATCCTGGTTTCTCTGAATTTAGCAAAGCTTCTAATGCCTAACTTAAATCCCTCCAAAACACCATCTAATCCTTACTCTCTTATGCTACCTTCAGTGATGTTAAATTTTGAAGATCAAATATACATCATTTAGGTAACACACCTTAAAAACCAAGAGTTTGATTTAGCATTTTTAAATTTTAAATTATTTTTAAATTGGCTATTTCATGGTCTTCTCTATATTTACTGCAAGGTGTATCTCACTTTGTGGAATAAATGCATCCCAGAAGTTTCACTTTTAAAGTGAATCTTCCCCCTCTGACATTCATATATAACCAGTCCCAAGACAAAAGAAAATTGTCTTTAATGATGCATAAGTCTTTTTAAATTATACATTTAAAGGAGAATTTTTTAAATAAAATAATAATAATACACATATGAAGATTAAAGTTTCTTTTGTTTGGTAGAATCACTTTTAGAGTTAAAGGGAAAACAGCAATTGTAGCTTAAGAACAGAACATCCTTGACTAAAAATTCATTCAGCTTTTATCAAATCTCCTTGTCATCACTTTACAAGAGAATAACAGGAAACTCTCCTTGGGTGCTCAGACCTTGTTTCCTAACAAATGATGGAGGCTGCAGACTCCTGGGAATAAGCAATTGAGCTTAGGCTGAGGAGAGTGAAGACTGAGGTTCCAAATGCCACAGGTCAATAGGCAATTATGAAAAAGTGGGACTCCCTCTATGTGTTCATAGTATTACCTGTTACCCAATTTAAAGTTAGGCTTTAGACATCTTATAATAATTTCTTTAATCAACCAGAATCCATATATATACCTAAAAGTCAAGAAGGGGGCACACAACAGGTAAGAAAAAAGTAACTTTAGTAAAAGGAGGCCAAAATGTAGAGTGTTGTGAATCAGGTTGTAGAATGGCCAGGAGTTCAGCACCTGAATCAAAGACACCAGTTACAGTGTGTGTGTGTGTGTGTGTGTGTGTGTGTGTGTGTGTGTGTGTACTCACACACATGCACATGCAAATAACAATGCAGTGACAGCATCGTGACTTTGGTAGGACTTCATATAGAGTAAATCAGAAGAAAAGCTGAGGAGAATAGACAGACTACAGATCTGAATATACAGAATATTTGCAATTATGTAAAAGGAAAGAAAATTCACCAGATTTTGCCTGTGGTTCTTTCTAGGGTTATGGATGATTATAGATGGTCTGTCTTCACACTTTTTTGTATTTCCCTAATTTCTATAGTGAGTATGCATCTTTGACTTGCACATGTAATGAGAAAACATTTTGTTTAAAGAAAGAAAAAAATTGAGATCAAGAAACAGCAGACAAAGGGCAATTCCCCTGCCCTTTGAAGAGAAGACTAATAAAAGGAAGACTTGACCAAGAAGCTGGGGACGGAGGAAGCAAAGAAAACATTAAAATCCACCTGAGAAGCTGCACCTAAAGTGAGGTCAGGGTTGGGCTTAAAGGCAGCTCTGGGGATGACACAAAGCAGGGGCTGTAAAAGTGATGGACTAATTAGTGAAGCTCTGTAGCTCTAATTTAGTTTACCCGTGTGTACTGGTGCCCCTGAATTGCCTCACACTGTAATAAAATAGACTTTGGACCTAAATTACCAACTGAATATGCAAACTCAAGACCCACTCCAGAAGAGGGCATCAGAGGAGTGGAAAAGAAAGATAGCCATCCCAAAAGTACCATCTAGAGGGGACATCCCCTAGTGCCAGTGGGAAAGGCCATGACAAAGGCATGTCAGGAGCAGACTGGCAGGCAGCCAGAGCTAGTTACTGAAACACGTGGCCCAGAGCAACAGCTTTCAACCGACAGTCACACAGCAGGAGCAATAGCATCCCAAAGGCGGACCTGGGTGAGGGTCTGAAAGCTGCCATTCATTCCTGCTTTTCCCAATCACCACAACAAAACCCAAGATTCGACACCCTGAGAGTGAATCTCTAAGGGGTCTACATGAAGTACCTGATAAGAGGGAACCAGTTCATGTATGTTGGTTTCCAGCCTTTCTCTTCCTTCCATGCTTAAGAGAATTCCATCTTGACCCTCCTCACTCCACCTCCCAGCCTGGGATGGTCCTGCTTTGCTAAATAAGCTCTTTTGGGTCTTGTAATCCAGAGGAAGGGAGCTGGTGAGGATGACAAGAGGCACAGGGGCAAGAGCTGGTGGGATACAGGTGTTTGTTGGAGGGAGACTGGGGTGAGGGAGATGGGGGGAGCTGCTTCAGTGTAAGGGAAATGGATGGAAGAGAAAAGGAAATGTCAAAGATATATGACTGTGGTCTCCTTACCTCCCCTTGCAGAGTTCAGGAAAGGGGAGTTAAGGGCTAAGACCTTTGGAAATCACTTTTTAAATGCTGGACTGTATGTGCACCACAACTAGAGAAGCCTGAGCGCCACACCTAGAGAAGCCCGCACACCGCAAAGAAGAAGAACCACGTGCCACAATGAAGACCCAGAGCAGCCAAAAAAAAAAAAAAAAAATGCTGGACTGTATTATTTTAAACACAATAGCACTCTGAGTCTGCCCCATGAGAGCATAGGCTTTAAAAAGATTTCATGTAGATGAGGCACACCTTATTCCTATAGGGACCCTGGGGCTCAGGGGTGCAGCTAACGAGCGTCTAATAAAACCACAGCAAACATTTACTTCCTAATGTTCTTGTGTGTATTGGCTAAAGTAAGGATCTTTAGCCCTTACTGTTTCCCCCTGGGGTTTTTTTCTAACGGAATTGTCCCTGAAGCTCCTAACTCTGAAAGTCGCTCAAATTCCTCTGACAGTACAGCAGGTATAAAAGCACATCGCATTGGAAGTGACAGAGGGAAAAAATGATAATATCTTCCCTAAGCTTGAGCTATACAGAAATGTCTACTCCAGGTATTTTTTAAAGAATGAACGACCAAATCTGAAATATTCTTTTTATCTTTGTATCTAGAGCACGATGCTCGACAATTTCATAATTCAGTGCTCTCTAATGAAAACAAGACTCTATTTAATGAAATCAATTGTATTTAGCATAAGAAGTGGGAGAAATGAGCCATTTTATGGACACCAAGATATTGCTACTAATCTTACATACACAGTCATTCATAGGCATATACATAAGGTACACACTGGGACCTGCTGGGGGTCATGAGAACTCATAGTAAACAGTCAAAAGCTAAATGTGATAAACGAATTCCCTGATGTGGTACAGGAATATTCACTGCCATGGCATAATCTAGCACAAAGAAATCTATTTGTATTTGCCATACCTTCTCTGTGGGAGGGTTAGGGCCAAAATGTCAATGTGGGGAAGAGTGTGCAAAGATCCCACCCCAGGGGCACATGCAGTATTGGAGTTGATGGTGCAGAGACAAACTAACAGCAGAGCTGGCCTTCTGCAAAGGGTGAAGACAAAGCACTGACAGGTGGCATGTGGCAGAAAAGGCCCCCCCTGCCTATAATCATCTCTCTCAACCTCCAAACCTCTACTATTTTTACCTCTTGGTTTTAGGCACTGAGGGCTGCTATTCAAACGAAGGTATTTTGAAGAAAGAATAACCTTTTGAGCTATATTGTATTTTACAAGCACCTTGGCTCAAATTAATTTTTCACATCAACAAATTAGACACCCAGAAAGACCCTGAAGGATTAGAGTTCAAACTGTATCAGGTTTGAAGAGTTAAATGATCAGGAATTAGTCAAAGAAGGTGCAAAGGTTTGTGTACAGAACACCAATTCCCACCCACAGCTCTCAGGAGGGTCAGCCCAAAACCAGTAAAATGAGCATCAGATCCTCAGTAGGGAACAAAATCCCCTAGTAAACAGCTGGGGGAAAACATTTGATTAGGTCTTTATCTTTAATAAATGAAATTAAAATTTAAGAAAATATGTTTGTTTTATCTTACTTTTTAATTAGGTTCTAATTGGCACAATTATGTACTAAGTCTTTCAACAACTCAAATATTTATGTTAGGGGACAAATTTTAAACAAAAGAGCATAATAGCATTATATAATATCCTTCACTTCATGGTCAATTTTTGTACTAAGATCATAAACAGGGTCATTTCCCCTTCTTCCCTCCTTTGCTGCAGCCAAGGGAACAAAGTAGGGCCAGAGCCCTAATTGCTACCTCCTGGATGCCCCTCCCCACTCCCTCTTACAGAAGGCTATTTTTCACGAGAGAGTTCCCCCTCTTTGTTCCAGCACACACAGCACATCTCCCAATCTATACGACATCTCATCCTCTAAAACATTCATAATGTCTGCTTCCTAGGATTCTGGTGGCCACATGCCGCGCCCACGTCACCTTCCCTTTGTAGTTGGTGATCTTGTGCACCGGCCCCCTCTTGAACAGGACTGCTGGTTGCTGTTCTTTAAAGAAAGAAGAATGTTGTTTGGATTGTCAACACTGAATGACAAGCTTTGGCAGCGGGGGGTAGGGGAGTGGGACATGCATTGAAGTGTGTGTGTACGGATTGTGGGGATGTGTTTTGCTGTCACAAAAGCTCTTAAAATATGAGACTGTGATTTATTTGCAAAATAAACAGGGTCATTTCTGCAAAAAAAAAACAAAAAACAAAAACTCAGGGATATATTAATTTACCAGTGTCAATATCCTTCTATATTCAAATCATTTGCTTTGAAAACCTATCATGCTATAACCCTTATTGGTTTTCTCTTCAGTTGTTACCTTATCTGATTTTCCCAAACCTCATTTGTGTGTGATTTGAGCAATATTCCAACATCATTTTCTTCAATTTTATGAAATCCTAAAACGTTTGCAGGAGTGACAATTTCACTTCACAACCTATTTTAAATGAGTTTGCATGTATACTGTCAAAGGTTACAATATTCATCAGTGAAACTGGGAAAATATGTTGATAGGTGGAGAGGCAGGTGCTGGCATGAAGCAGGATAGATATTTGAGAGGAGGCAAATTTACAAGTAGAAGAATATTTTCATGTGATGATAAATGTTGCTTCCCCATGAAATCATGTAATTGTTGTGACTGGAATCATGAACACTCAGATATTCAGGATGACTGTATTATGCCACCCTCCTCCCTGGGCCATAGCTGATTGGACCAGAAATGGAAAACTGAACCAAGTAAAGCAATTATCTTCTCTTTCTTGGGATTCTGGGATTGAGACACAGTTATATGTATAGAACAGTGATCTCAATTTTTTTTTTTTTTGCGGTACGCGCGCCTCTCACTGTTGTGGCCTCTCCTGTTGCGGAGCACAGGCTCCGGACGCACAGGCTCAGCAGCCATGGCTCACGGGTCCAGCCGCTCCGTGGCATGTGGGATCTTCCCGGACTGGGGCACGAACCCGTGTCCCCTGCATCGGCAGGCGGACTCTCAACCACTGCGCCACCAGGGAAGCCCTGATCTCAATTTTTTTGATGACATTCCTATCAATAAAAAGGTTTAACTATAGGCATACCTCAGAGATATTGTGGGTTCAGTTCCAGACCACTGCAATAGAGCAAGTATCACAATAAAGTGAGCCACATGAATTTTTTGGTTTTCCAGTGCATATAAAAGCTATGTTTACGCTATACTACAGTCTATTAAGAGTGTAATAGCATTATGTCTTAAAAAACAATGTACATATCTTAATTTTAAAATGCCTTATTGCTAAAAAATGCTAATCATCACCTAAGCCTTCACTTAGTCATAATCTTTCTCCTGGTGGAAGGTCTTGCCCTGATGTTGATGGCTGCTGACTGATCAGGGTGCAAGTTGCTAAAGGGTGGGGTGGCTTTGGCAATTTTTAAAAATAAGACAACAATGAAGTTTGCCGCATTGCTTGACTCTTCCTTTCACGGATGATTTCTCTGTAGCATGCAATGCTGTTTGATAGCATTTTACCTACAGTAGAACTTCTTTCAAAATTGGAGTCAATCGGGCTTCCCTGGTGGCGCAGTGGTTGAGAGTCCCCCTGCCGATGCAGGGGACACGGGTTCGTGCCCCGGTCTGGGAAGATCCCACATGCTGCGGAGCGGCTAGGCCCGTGAGCCATGGCCGCTGAGCCTGCGCGTCCTGAGCCTGTGCTCCGCAACGGGAGAGGCCACAACAGTGAGAGGCCCGCGTACCACAAAAAAAAAAAAAAGAAAAAAAAAATTGGAGTCAATCGTCTCAAACCCTGCTGCTACTTTATCAACTAAGTTTATATAATATTCTAAATTCTTTGTTGTTACTTCAACAGTCTTCACGCATCTTCACCAGGAGTAGATTCTATCTCAAGAAACCACTCTCTTTGCTCATCCGTTAGAAGTAATCCTCATCTCTTAAAGCTTTTCAGTTACATCTTCAGGATCCACTTCTAATTCTAGTACTCTTGCTATTTCTACCACATCTGCGGTTACTTCCTCCACTGCAGTCTTGAACACCTCAAAGTCATCCATGAGAGTTGGAAACTTCTTCCAAGCTCCTGTTAATGTTGATATTTTTGACCTCTTTCCATGAATCACAATTGTTCTTAATGGCATCTAGAATAGTGAAGCCGTTCCAAGAAGTTTTCAATTTACTTTGCCCAGATCCATCAGAGGAATCACTATTTATGGCAGCAATAGTCTTATGAAATGTATTTCTTAAATAATAAGACTTGAAAGTCAAAATTACTCCTGATCCATAGGATGAAGAATGGATGTTGTGTTAGCAGGCATGAAAACAACATGAATCTCATTGATCTCACTGTACATCTCTAACAGAGCCTTTGGGTGACCAGGTACATTACACAGCAGTAATATTTTGAAAGAAATCATTTTTTCTAAGTAGTAGGTCTTAACAGTGGGCTTAAAATATTCAGTAAACCATGTTGTAAACAGATGTGCTGGCATCCAGGTTTTGTTTTTCCACTTACAGAGAACAGGAAGAGTAGACTGAGCATAATTCTTAAGGGTCCTAAGATTTTTGGAATAGTAAATGAGCACTGGCTTCAACTTAGAGTCACCAGCTACATTAGCCCCTAACAAGAGAGTCAGTCTGTCCTTTGAAACTTTGAAGCCAGGCATTGATTTCTCCTCTCTAGCTATGAAAGTCCTAGATGGCATTTTCCTTCCAATA
The DNA here is from genome assembly GCF_949752795.1 of Hyperoodon ampullatus. NCBI lineage: Eukaryota > Metazoa > Chordata > Mammalia > Artiodactyla > Ziphiidae > Hyperoodon > Hyperoodon ampullatus. Next base: position 46,669,743 of record NC_136919.1, on the reverse strand, counting down.
GAAGGCTATTTCATCTACAATGAAAATCTGATTAGTGTAGCCACCTTCATTAATCCTTATGTAGATCTTCTGGATAACTTGCTGCAGCTTCTACATCAGCACTTGATGCTTCGCCTTGCACTGTCATATTGTGCAGATGGCTTCTTTCCTTAAACCTCATGAACCAACCTCTGCTAGTTTCCAACATTTCTTCTGCAACTTCTTCACCTCTCTCAGCCTTGAAGAGAGTTAGGGCCTTGCTCTGGATTTGGCTTTGGTTTAGGAATGTTGTGGCTAGTTTGATCTTCTATCCAGATCATTAAAACTTTCTCCATATCAGCAAGTAAGTTATTTCACTTTATCAGTTATGTGTCCACTGGAGTAGCACTTTTAATTTCCTTCAAGAATTTTTCCTTTGCTTCCACAACTTGGCTAACTGATTGGTGCAAGAGGCTTAGCTTTCAATCTATCTTGGCTCTTGATAACCTTCCTCACTAAGTTTAATCATTTCCAGGTTTTGATTAAAATGAGAGACGAAGTATGACTTCCTTTCACTTGAACACTTAGATGCCATTGTAGGGTTTTAATTAGCCTAATTTCAATATTGTTATGTCTCAGGGAATAGGGAGACCTGAGGAAAAGGAGAGAGATGTGGTAATGGCCCATCAGTGGAGCAGTCAGAACACACACATTTATCAATTAACTTAATCATCTTACAAGAGCATGCTGTGTGACACTCCAAAACAACTACAATAGTAACATCAAAGATCACTGATCACAGGGACTTCCCTGGTGGCACGGCAGTTAAGAATCCGCCTGCCATTGCAGGGGACACGGGTTCGATCCCTGGTCCGGGAAGATCCCACATGCCATGGAGCAGCTAAGCCCATGAGCCACAATAACTGAGCCTGCGCTCTACAGCCCACGTGCCACAACTACTGAAGCCCACACACCTAGAGCCCGTGCTCCGCAACAAGAGAAGCCACTGCAGGGCTTCCCTGGTGGCGCACTGGTTGAGAGTCCGCCTGCCAATGCAGGGGACACGGGTTCGTGCCCCGGTCCGGGAAGATCCCACATGCCACGGAGTGGCTGGGCCCGTGAGCCATGGCCGCTGAGCCTGCGCATCCGGAGCCTGTGCTCCGCAATGGGGGAGGCCACAATAGTGAGAGGCCTGCGTACCGCAAAAAAAAAAAAAAGAGAGAGAAGCCACTGCAATGAGAAGACCATGCACCACTACAAAGAGTAGCCCCTGCTCACCGCAACTAGAGGAAGCCCGCGCGCAGCAACAAAGACCCAACACAGCCAATAAATAAATAAATGTTCCTTTAAAAAAACACACACACACAATGAGGTATCGCCTCACACCAGTCAGAATGGCCATCATCAAAAAATAAATGTTGGAGAGGGTGTGGAGAAAAGGGAACCCTCTTGTATTGTTGGTGGGAATGTAAATTGATACAGCCACTATGGAGAACGGTATGGAGGTTCCTTAAAAAACTAAAAATAGAACTACCATACGGCCCAGCAATCCCACTACTGGGCATATACTCTGAGAAAACCATAATTCAAAAAGAGTCATGTACCACAATGTTCATTGCAGCTCTATTTACAATAGCCAGGACATGGAAGCAACCTAAGTGTCCATCAACAGATGAATGGATAAAGAAGATGTGGCACATATATGCAATGGAATATTACTCAGCCATAAAAAGAACGAAATTGGGTTATTTGAAATGAGGTGGATGGACCTAGAGTCTGTCATACGAGTGAAGTAAGTTAGAAAGAGAAAAACAAGTACTGTATCCTAACGCACATATATGGAATCTAAAAAAACGGTACTGATGAACCTAGTGGCAGGGCAGGAATAAAAACACAGACGTAGAGAAAGGACTTGAGGACACAGAGGGGGAAGGATAAGCTGGGAAGAAGTGAGAAAGTAGCACTGACATATATACACTACCAAATGTAAAATGGATGGCGAGTGGGAAGCTGCTGCATAGCACAGGGAGATCAGCTCAATGCTTTGTGACAACCCAGAGGGGTGGGATAGGGAAGGTGGGAGGGAGGCTCAAGACAGAGGGGATATGGGGATATATGTATACATACAGCTGATTCACTCTGTTGTACAGCAGAAACTAATACAACATTGTAAAGCAATTATACTCCAATAAAGATATATTAAAAAAAATCCTATGTTCTCTGATATTGATCAGTTCTTACAAAGCTAATCAAACCCACTGACTTTCTCTTCTGGAAGTTTTTTTTCAACTGAAGTATAGTTGATTTACAATATTATACTAGTTTTAGGTGTATAGCATAGTGATTCAGTATCTTTACAGATTATACTCCATTAAAAGTTATTACAAAATAATGCCTATAATTCCCTGTGCTATACAATATATCCTTGCTGCTTATCTATTTTATACATAATAGTTTGTATCTTTTAATCCCATATGCCTAATCTTGCCCGTTCCCCTTCCCTCTTCTCACTGGTAACCACTAACTTGTATTCTATGTATGTGAGTCTGTTTCTGTTTTGCTATATACAGTTGTTTGTTTTATTTTTTAGAGTCTACATATAAGTGATATCATACAGTATTTTGTCTTTCTTTGGCTAACTTATTTCACTAAGAGTAATATTCTCCAGGTCTATCCACATTGCGGAAAATGGAAGAATTTCATTCTTTTTATGGCTGAGTAATATGCCATTATATATATGTATATATATAGATCTCACATCTTCTTTATCCATTCATGTGTTGATGGACACTTGGGTTGCTTCCATATCTTGGCTATTGTAAATAGTGCTGCTATGAACATTGGGGTGAATGTATCATTTTGAAATAATGTTTTCATTTTTTCTGGATATATATCCAGGAGTGGAATTGCTAGATCATATGGTAGTTCCAAATTTAGTTTTTTGAGGAATCTCCATACTGTTTTCCATGGTGACTGCACCAACTTACATTCCCACCAACAGTGTACAATGGTGCCCTTTTCTTCACATCCTTGCCAATATTTGTTATTTATAGACTTTTTGATGATAGCCATTCTGACAGGTGATATCTCATTGTTGTTTTGATTTGCTTTTCTCAAATAATTAGCAATGTTGAGCATCTTTTCAAGTGCCTGTTGGCTATCTGTATGTCTTCTTTGTAAAACTGTCTATTCAGGTCTTCTGCCCATTTTTGATTGAGTTGTTCATTTTTTTGATATTGAGTTGTATGGGCTATTTATATAGTTTCAATATTAACCTCTTGTCGGTCATATCATTTGCAAATATTTTCTCGCATTCCATAGGTTGTCTTTGAATTTTGTCAGTGGTTTCCTTTGTTGTACAAAAGCTTTAAATTTAATTAGATACTATTTGTTTGGTTTTGCTTTTTATTTCTTTTGCCTTAGGAGACAGACCCAAAAAATATTGCTATGATTTATGTAAAAGAGTGTTCTGCCTATGTTCTCTTCTAGGGGTTTTATAGTTTCAGGTAAATTTATGTAAATTTAGGTCTTTAATCCATTTCATTTAGGTCTTTAACCCATTTTGAGGGTTTTTTATTTTTTGTATATGGTGTTAGAGAATGTTCTAATTTCATTGATTTACATGTAGCTGTCCAGTGTTCCCAGAACCACTTATCAAAGAGACTGTCTTTTCTCCATTGTATATTCTTGCCTCCTTTGTCATAGATTAATTGACCATGTGTGCATGGGTTTATTTCTGGGCTCTCTGTCCTGTTCCATTGATCTATGTGTGTTTTTATGCCAGTACCGTGCTGTTTTGATTACTGTAGCTTTGTAGTATAGTATGATGTCTGGGAGGGTAATATCTCCAGCTTTGTTCTTTTTTTTCAAGATTGTTTTGGCAATTCGGGGTCCTCTATGGTTCCAAATAAATGTTAGGTTTATTTGTTCTTGTTCTGTGAAAAATGTCATAGGTATTTTGACAGGGGTTACATTAAATCTGTAGATTGCTTTGGGTAGTAGGGCCATGTTAACAATATTAATTCTTCTCATCTAAAAGCATGGGATACCTTTCCATTTCTTTGTATCACCTTCAATTTCCTTCATCAACGTTTTATAGTTTTCAGAGTATAGGTCTTTCACCTCCCTGGTTAAATTTATTCCTAGGTATTTTATTCTTTTTTATGTGATGGAAATTTTTATGCCAGTTAGAAAATTCTGTTTTTTGAAGTGTAAACTATCAAGATTTTTGTGGTTGAGGCACATCATTTTCCACAACAAAATCATATAATGTTAGAAACATTTCCAAACATCCATTTTCAAGATGTTCTCTCCATAGCAAGAATTCTTTTGAAAGGCAGATATTTTCTCTCATTGATAAAATGTCACCTTTGTCTTGAAGAAAAATAAACTTAAAAAAAAAATAGCTGCGTGTGTCACAGAAAAGTTCAGTGAATTTGGAATAGTTGTTGAAAAAGAAAAATGTATAACTCTTCTTTAAGAAGGACCATTCTTTTGCCACAGGATGACCAGAGAACTTCTTGTGATATAAAAGATTTTCACGGTTACTCTCTTTTTTACGAAGTTTGAGATGATTCTACTATTAAAGTCCGTGTTTTATCAAATTAACCACACCAATGACCTCCTGTGGCACTTTTCACCCTTCTGATTTCAATTCTCTCCTATACTAGGTTAACAGTGAATGAATTTCACATGTGGAGCTAACGTTCTAGTCTCACCCCAGAATTATTTTCTATTCCAATCACAGAAACTGCCCCATTAGTGGTTACACATAGGCATAAAATTTTATTTTCTTAAAGAATGCATTTCCTGTGTGACTGTGGCTGACAGTTGCATGTCCTGTGCTGTGTGTTCACAGATGCCTCATAACTTGGACACCCAGTTTCACTGGGTGATTTTGCCAGAGACACAGTGTGAGTGAATATTTGTCCATCATCAGGAATCCAGGGGCTACATATCCCACCTTTCCCCTTCACCAAAAGAAAACAAGCTTTTTCTTTTTTTAAACAATAGATAGAGGCGAGAAAGCATCAGTTATAATGACAAGATAGTACAGAACAAAAAGCAAGAGAGAAAAAAATGATCACGAGTGGGATTTTTTAAACCCTTTCTCCTGATCAGGGCTACTCTGCAGCAAATGCAGAGCCTAATCATTCTGAAGAGCTCTAAAAATGGGTTATTTTAGTGCCCTAGTCAGAATCTAATGCAACTGAATGGAATTCACCTTTTTAAAAAATTCGTTTTCTGTGTCTTTTGTTCTCAAGGACTATCACAGTAATGAACTGGATACCCAAAATATAGTTATTATTTTTAAATGCTCAAATGGCTAGGCCTACATATGGTCTCAGAATATTTGAGTCACTGGAGGAAATTAAAACGTACTGGAGGGTTAGGAGGGATTTCCAAAGCAATCATATTTTCACCTCAAGTCATAGACTCTTGGCCTGCCATAACTACAAGCTTTGGCTCTTATTCTCACCATATGTGAAATATTTTGGCTGTTTCTCACTATTATAAAGATTTGAAATTTAATTTCAAACAACTAAATAGAAATGACATTTACCAAATTAAAAGTAAACACAGGGATTTCCCTGGTGGTCCAGTAGTAAAGAATCTGCCTTCCAGACCAGACACTATAAAACTCTTAGAGGAAAACATAGGCAGAACACTCTATGACACAAATCACAGCAAGATCCTTTTGGACCCACCTCCTAGAGAAATGGAAATAAAAACAAAGATAAACAAATAGGACCTAATGAAACTTAAAAGCTTTTGCACAACAAAGGAAAACATAAACAAGATGAAAAGACAACCCTCAGAATGGGAGAAAACATTTGCAAATGAAGCAACTGACAAAGGATTAATCTCCAAAATTTACAAGAAGCTCATGCATCTCAATATCAAAAAAACAAACAACCCAATCCAAAAATGGGCAGAAGACCTAAATAGACATTTCTTCAAAGAAGATATACAGATTGCCAACAAACACATGAAAGGATGCTCAACATCACTAATCATTAGAGAAATGCAAATCAAAACTACAATGAGGTATCACCTCACACCAGTCAGAATGGCCATCATCAAAAAATCTACAAACAATAAATGCTGGAGAGGGTGTGGAGAAAAGGGAACCCTCTTGCCCTGCTGGTGGGAATGTAAATTGATACAGCCACTATGGAGAACAGTATGGAGGTTCCTCAAAAAACTAAAAATCGGGGCTTCCCTGGTGGCGCAGTGGTTGAGAGTCCGCCTGCCAATGCAGGGGACACGGGTTCGTGCCCCGGTCCGGGAAGATCCCACATGCTGTGGAGCGGCTGGGCCTGTGAGCCATGGCTGCTGAGCCTGCGCGTCTGGAGCCTGTGCTCCACAACCGGAGAGGCCACAACAGTGAGAGGCCCGCGTACCGCAAAAAAAAAAAAAAAAAAAACAAAAAAAAACTAAAAATCGAACTACCATATGACCCAGCAATCCCACTACTGGGCATATACCCTGAGAAAACCATAATTCAAAAACAGTCATGTACCACAATGTTCATTGTAGCTCTATTTACAATAGGCAGGACACGGAAGCAACTTAAGTGTCCATCGACAGATGAATAGATAAAGAAGATGTGGCACATATATGCAATGGAATATTACTCTGCCATAAAAAGAAACAAAATTGGGTTATTTGTAGTGAGGTGGATGGACCTAGAGTCTGTCATACAGACAGAAGTAAGTCAGAAAGAGAAAAACAAATACAGTATGCTAACATATATATATATATGGAATCTAAAAAAAAAAATGGTTCTAAAGAACCTAGGGGCAGGACAGGAATAAAGATGCAAACGTAGAGAATGGACTTGAGGACGTAGGGAGGGGGAAGGGTAAGCTGGGATGAAGTGAGAGAGTGGCATGGACATATATACACTACTAAAAGTAAAACAGATAGCTAATGGGAAGCAGCCACGTAGCACAAGGAGATCAGCTAGGTGCTTTGTGACCACCTAGAGGGGTGGGATAGGGAGAGAGGGAGGGAGATGCAAGAGGGAGGAGATATGGGGATATATGTATATGTATAGCTGATTCACTTTGTTATAAAGCAGACACTAACACACCATTGTAAAGCAATTATACTCCAATAAAGATGTTAAGAAAAAAAAAAAAATCTGCCTTCCAATGCAGGGGATGCGGGTTCGATCCCTGTTTGGGGAATTAAGATCCTACATGTCTCGGGGCAACCAAGCCTGCGTACCACAACTACTGAGCTTGCCTGAGAGGCCGCGTGCCACAAACTACAGAGCCCACATGCCTGGAGCCCACATGCCACAACTAGAGAGAAGCCTGTGCACCACAACTAGAGACAAGCCCACGCGCATCTACGAAAGATCCCACATGCCACAACTAAGACCCAATGCAGCCAAAAAATAAAATAAATAAAATATTTTTTAAAAAGTAAACACAATCTTCATGGTACTCTTCATACAAATACCTTTCAATCTTAAAATTAACAAAGCTCCTCTGACTGCAAATGGAATTTAAACCAAAATCTAGTGTGACACCTCTGGTGGGTGGGACCTTCTTTGAAATCGCTGAGAGGAGTCTTTGGTAAAGGTTATCAATCCTATATATATTTATTAGCAGGATTGTTTTCTATTTCATAGGATAGAGTGTCCAGACATCTTTATTTCTCAAGGCTGTCTGAAGGTGAGAGTATTCAGTTCAACAGACTTATGTTGAGCTCCAGCTTTGTGCAAAGACTTGCTTTCAGTTTTGTGAGGACTTCAAAAATGAAGAGGTCCCTACCTTCAAGAGCTTCCTCAGGGAAGAAGAGGTAAATTCATTATTTTTTTAATGCTGGAAAAAGTGAATGCATAAGAGCTACTAAGTATTAAAAGGGCTCAGTTCCAAAATTCCAAAATTCTAAATTATAACATTTAGTTAGCAGAATAATCCACATTAAAAGCTAAATCCACTTTTCTCCTTCAATCAAAATTAAAGTTTCTGTAGGTTGAAAATACAGAAGTAAAATGTATAAGGAAGCAGAAAAGACAAATGGGTTAAGAATACTTAACTGTTAACTAGGCTTTTAACTCTTGAATAAATATGGTCTATCTCTTGCCATTTTAAAGAGGCACAAAGTGGAGGAAGGTAGAGCCTAACAGGGGCTGGATTTTTAACGACAGGCCCTCAAGGACAGCACTGAGGTTGAATCGTCAGGATCTACTGTCTGATCGTGGATCAGTCAGATCCAGATACTGGACCCAAGATGGGCAATCTCTCAGTGGCAAGCTCATACTAAATGGACCAGACCAATTCTTAACCCAGAAAGCCAATCTTAAGTTCTTCATTCAAACCATGACTTATTCCAAAACAAATTTAAGCCTACTTAGAAATATGCAAACATGTTACGCGAAAATAAATCCAAAATAAAAAGATGAGGCAAAGAGCAAATAAAATTAAGAAAGCAAGATGGCTTTGGGAGTAAAGTCAGCCCACAAAGCATAGCAGGAGGTGCGATATTCTTTCTTGAGTAGCCTCCTCGTAGCCGGAATAAAGAGGCAAACACAGTGAGTTACGTGGTGTGCTGCCACCATCCTGGTATCAAGATACGAAAGAAGCCAAATGACAATCAGAAGATTATTCAGAACAAAGGAAGAATAACAGGTTGGGGAGACACATTTCCCCTAACTCTAGGAAAACGTGATATCTTGTTCCCCAGGCAAGACCCACAGCCCAGTGACACGGTTACTAAGTCCTTACAGTCTCCTGTTCTCCTCCTTGGTCAGTGCAACAGAGCTGCTTCTCTGTGTCTGATTTCTGGTGCTCACGCTCCTCTTCACTGACATATGAAGGGTCACCGAGGATATGAGGTGTCTAAGGACACAAACCAACTCCTCGTGTGAGTCTTAAACACACTCTGTCTGGTTCCATCTATTCATTTATCCTTGAATTTCATCAGACTGATGAAATTCAGTCTGCAGCTTATTAGGCAAAATGCACTAGCTGTGAACTAGACAGGTGATTCCCCCAAAGCAGCAGCAGAGCTTCTAAGCCATCGGGGATCTTGGCACAGGTTAAACTAAAAAGAGTCGCCCCAGATACAAATTCTCTATAAGGGATCCTACCGCCAACAGTAGGACACACTCTAAGCTTCTGCACAAAAAAGAGCATGCCTCTTCCCACTGTAAATCAGCAAATGGGAAAGTGTTCTAAGGAAGAAATGCAAAACAGGAAACGAAAAACAAGTATGTTCAAACATATCCATTGTCAAAGATGTCTGTGTTGTTTATTGTTCTTCATTTTTAAAGAATTTGAAACAATCTAAATGTCCAAGAATTGGGAAACTGATAAGTAAACTATTGTGTCAACTCAATGCTATATATTGCTAAAATGATGCTTAAGAAAATTCTGTTGCACCATTGACAAAGGCTCATGATAACAATTTAAGTCTTTTTTAAGGTGCATAGAAACTCATGTATATATATTAGAATTCCAACATTTGGAGAAAAGTTCCTATGCATAGGATTAAAAGGTTGAAAGGAAAATCAATCAAATGCTAAAAATTGTCTTAGAATGATGGGACTATGGGTGATTTTTTTCTTTTATCTGCTTTCCAAACTTTCTTTTATTGTGGTTATATTAGTTTTTTCATAAAGTATGTAAAAATAAACTAAAACATCTAAACTAACTTATGAACTATATCAAACAAGTCTTTAAATTGTTATAGATAGACAGATAATTAGATAGACAGTAATAGAGATCATGAGAGGTCTATATTCAAGAGGATATAAGAGAATCTCTCCCAGGACCTCCCTGGTGGTCCAGTGGTAAAGAATCTGCCTTCCAATGCAGGGGACATGGGTTCAATCCCTGGTTGGGGAACTAAGATCCCACATGCCGCGGGGCAACTAAGCCCGCATGCCACAACTACCGAGCCCGCATGCCTCAACTAGAGAGCCTGTGTGCCACAAACTACAGAGTCCACGCACCCTGGAGCCTGTGCACCACAACTAGAGAGAGAAAACCCGCATGCTACAACTAGAGAGAAGGCTGCGTGCCACAACAAAGAGACCGCGCGCCACAGCGAAAGATCCTGCATGCCTCAACGAAGATCCCACAGGCCACAACTAAGACCTGATGCAGACAAAAAAAAAAAAAAGAGAGAGAGAGAATGTCTTCCTGGGAATCACTTGAAACAAAGAGGAGGGGTAAGGAGACTGATAGCAGGGTAAAGGTCCCACAATAGTGAATGGGGGCAAAAAATAGATACATAATGCGTGTTCTGTTATTACAACCTTATTTTTCTCGGGATATTGATAAAATCAAGGTGCAGCAATAGACCGTGCCATCTAAAACCACTGCTTAGCTAAACAATAGTAGATATCATCATTTCTAAACCTCTCTCCAAAGTGATTTCTCAAAATAACTTCTACTAAACCCTTAATGGCATCAGAGTGGCCCAGAAGTCCCTCTTACTCCCCACATCCCACCAAAGACTTGCTTCAGGGAGAGCTGAAAGATCTTCAGATGTAAAATAAAAGATAATAAATCTATGATCCTGTCTGACCCTGCCTGATTCAATTCCTAGTCTTTAAATGCCATACCTGCCATTAAAAGGGGGAAAAAAAATTCTGTCCATCTGTTGTATTTCTGCTTGCTCCATTAAATGCGTCTATTTTACATATGGTCTTGAGACTTGATACTATTCACAGAAATTTAAACAGACCTTGTATTTATTTTCTAGGGCTGTCATGACAAATACCACTGACTGGGTGGCTTAAACAACAGAAATTTAATTCTTCACAGTTCTAGAGGCTAGAAATTCAAGATCAAAGTGTCAACTGGGTTAGTTTATTCCAAAGTCTCTTTCCTTGGCTTACAGATGGCCGTCTTTTTCTGGTGTTTTCACATGATCTTCCCCCGTGCATTTCCGAGTCCAAATCTCTTCTTAAGGACACCAGTCATATTTAGATTAGGGTCCATCCACGTGACTTCATTTTACCTTAAGTACATCTTTAAAAGGCCCTATGTCCAAATACAGTCACATTCCGAGGTACTGAGAGTTAGAATTTCAACATATGAATTTGGGGGGTGGGGGTCACAGTTCAACCCATACAACTCTGAACCCTACTTTCTAGAAACTCTTCCTCTAAAACATAAACTAACATGAATGAGCAAAAACCAAATTAAGTCAGCACTGAGGAACCCCTGAACTCTGCTGTTTTGGGGTGGAATTAGTCCTGGTATTATATGTGACTTTCACTGTGTGCAGCTGCCAGTTTACCCTTAGACCATCTGAATCATGTAATGAACCATGTCACAAAGGAGTTCCTAGAGTCTTATTGTTCCTGAATCCAGTCTCATGACATGGCACCATGAGCTCTCAGATCCTCCTTGTTGGGCCCTGAACTGATCTTGTAACTGACCTTTGATTCTCCCAGAGCGGATCTTACAAACTGTTAAAGAAAGCATGATTTAATCACTCCTTGAACACTTCTAGACACCCACTGTGTGCATAGTCCCCTTCTCTGCTAGGGGCTAGAGAAAACAAACCCAAGACCACCTTGTGGATTTGTCCCTACCTGCAAATAGCCCTTGGGCTGCTCAGAAGTAACAGCAGAAGGGAGGAGGCTACTCTCACTACATGCACACTTAAGTGTCTGCTGAATTCATAGAGATCATAGGAGAGACAAAATGAAAAGGAAAATACCCCAGACGTCTAACAAGTTAGAGGGCTTAACGGCCTGGCCATAAGCATGTCTCCAGGAGAAACTCCCATTGGTTTTCACACTTTTCCCTTCCAGGGAACAAGTCACAATACTTTTTCCCAAGTCTCGTGCCCTTATCTTTTTATTCTGACTGCAACAGTTTTTCACTAATAGATAGATATCACATTTAAAGCAAATACTCAAAACATGGATTTAAACAAAAGATATTTTGCCACTGTTAGGAGGATCCACATTATGAATCTTCTCAGGGCAAGTTTTCTTCCCCTCCTGCCAATCCAGTATCATGTCTCCATCCCCATCCTCAAAAAAATCAATTTTCAGAAATAAATTTAGGCGTAAATCAAAGTATGCCTGTAGCTTGTCATTTCAACCAATAAAGTAACAAGCATTTGTTAAATGTTTCCCATGTTCTAAGTGTTTGGAGGCACAAAAGAAGCACAAGGAATCTCTCTGGATCCGTTTAAAACCTATTTTGTCACATTGAAAATGTCTCAAAGGTGCCAAAGGAAAAAGAGAGATAGAACTTCAGGAACACTTTTTCCTTTGTGAGCTTTTGAAGCTCATGTTTAATACTACAGAAGAGTTTTTGAAACCTAGGTTCTTAAAGGGGGAAAAAGCAGATAGGCCTGAGGTTTGAAAGAGAGGTTGTAACAGCCACTATGGGGCATTCTTCAGGGAAAACAGTGCTTCCGGTATTTATGAGTTATTCATGAGAAAGGCAGCATCTAGCTGGCTTCCACCGTGGGTGTTCAGGCAAAACTTTCATCCTGGCTGGAAGGCAAGAGCTATAAAGCCAAGTGAGGGCTGCCATGTGTTTCTAGAGGGCAGTTCTAAATTGCAAGAACGTAGAGAAACAGAGGACAGCAGACATCAGAGATAGAGAAGGCTTTGCTGTCTTGTCCACAGAAGAAAATGACATATGTCAGAGGCAGAGCTGCTCAAGGCCTCATTAGTGGAGGTAAGAGGCCAGGGGACCCCTCAATTTGAGAAGATAGTCACAGGAATCGTCTTCTCTACTATAATTTTTAAATCCAAAGGTCAGAATGGTACCACCTCCAGGCTCTGACACAAATAAAACATTCAGAGTTAGTTCGAGACCCTAGAGTATTAAGCAGATGAGGTTTAAAGGTAAGTGATGCACTGAAATAGAACACAGGCATCCCTTGCTTTGCACAGTCCCAAGATGTACAAATTTCAGTTACTATGGTTTAGTTAAATAACACCAGTCATTCAATAAAACAATTCAAATTTCAGTTACCACCGTATATTAACCTGAGTAATCACATAAGATACAAACTTTGCTGCTAACCTTCAGTCCACAAATCATGACATAAGTAACAGATGGGCATCACGATCAGTGACTGCTCACATCACTTCTTTCCAAGGCCGTCAGCAATTGGCCACTATGCATTTGTTATTTCTTTCACAGAGAGTAAAGAGTACAGTTGTGTTAGCTCCTTGTCTCCCAGAGATAAACTCATGAAATATTTTACAAAAAAGATTAAAGTGCAGCAAAGAAACAAAAAGTCGTAATGCTGGAAGTGAAACTGGATGCAACTAGAGGATCTGAAAAATGGCAAAAGAAAAGCAAAGTAGGATGAGATCTAGGCTTTCATGAAACTATGGTCTAAACTGTGTTGACAAAATTCAATGAATATAAAAAACAAGGTCAAGTTGCTTCCAAATATTTTAGTTTAAATTGTAGCAGCAACAGAAAACCAATTATGGCTGAAATGGAGCACTTACTTCTACTATGGATTGAAGGCTGCAATAAAAAAATAATCTAAATCAGGTCAGCTAGCATTCAGGCCAAAGTATTAAAGTTAGCTGCCATATTGAAAGAAAACATTAATTACAGGGAGACCAAAAAAGAACCTTTTACTGCCAGTAAAAGGTTCCATCATTTCAGATGTTGGCATGAATTGATTAATGTTAACCTATCTGATGAAGTGGTTAGCACAAATAAGGATGCTGCTGTGAAATTTGAACCCAGGTTGTAAGGATTAGTTAAAGCAGGCAGTTATGATGCTCTTCAATATGAAAGTGACTGTGACAAAAGCATGAAGATGTCCCAGAGGAAGTGACACTAGCAAAAAAAAAAAACTCAGGTTAAGAGAACTCTCAGATATTTCATGACATTGAAAGTGCAAAGGATAAAGTGTTGAAAGCTGATTCAGGCTTAGAAAGGATTACCACAATTTGCCAAGGCATAAAGAACCGATACATGCTACAACATGGATGAAACTTGAAATAAGTGAAAAGCCAGTCACAGAAGACTACTCAATACATACTATATAATTCCATTAACATGAACTCTCCAGAGTAGGTAACTCTATAAGTACACAAAGTAGATTAATGTTTGCTTAGGGATGGGGGGAAGGCGGAATGGGAGGGTGATAGCTACAGGTTATGGGGTTTTAGCCATCTGTTTAAAGATATCAGAGAGCTGTCAAAATAACCAGGATTTGAAGGGCCAAGATTCCAAAGAAAAGGGAAGCTCACTAAAGTGAGTCCAATATTCTGTTTACCTCTTTTTTTCCTCAGGGAAATGATGGGTCTTAGGGTGGTAGAGGCTGTAGGGGGTGAGGGTGGGAGGGCAGGAGGGAGGGTGAGAGTGGTGAGAAGCCAGGCAGAGAATGGATGCTAGAGGCAGAGATACCAGTAATCTCACAGACTTGGGGAGGGAAAATAAAATCGGGGCCTGCCAACACAGCCAGGACTTAAATTGCCAAGATTCCTGAAGAAGGGAGGCCTAGGGAAGACAGTATCGCCTTCACTGATTTCCCCTCAAAGCTAATAAAACTGGCCATCCTTTTAAGCAAGACCAAACAAGAAAAAAGAGGAAAGGTACAGCTTACCAATAACAGAAATAAAAATGGAAACCTCACTACAGAGTTTGCAAACAACAGAGATGCCAATGGAATTATAGAACAACTTTAGGCCAATAAATTTGACAGTTTAGATAAAATGGACAAACTCCTTGAAAAGTAAAACATCAAAACTGATAAAGGAAAAACACATAAAATATGAATAATGCTTTAACCATTAAAGAAACTGAATCTATCATTTTAAAATCTTTCCACAGAGGAATCTCCATATCTAGTTGGTTTCACTGATGAATTCTTCCATTTAAGGAAGAAGAAACAACAATACTAAGAAAACCTCTCTCAGAGAAGACAATCTACAAATTAATGAATTTATCAAATTTGCCAGTAAACAAGGTCAATATATAACAAAAATAAAATACCAAAAATAAACCATAAGAAAATAAGATTTGAAAAATGATATAATAGTAACTCTCATCTCCCCCCTCCCCAATATAGCTCAGATTTAATTTCTTTAAATAATTATCTGATGATAAATTTAACACCTTGGAGGAAGTCATAAAGTCTATATTTAAATAACTGGACTCCTGTTTATCCAACATACATGAATACATGCATGTCTTCCTTTTAGACAGGCCTTCAAGGAAACCCAACATTCCAGGTGCCACAATAGTTCCAGGTATATCTGCCTGAGTTCTGGGAGAGAAGAAAGGAAGGTAAATCATACAGCTGGTACAATTCACAAGCTCACCTTCAGTTCATTTTCAAGGAGAACCCTTGTTTCCAAGGGACACTGATTCTGTAAGGAGACCTTCTTGGGCCTGGTTGGAGAACCTCTAAGAAATGTAGACAAAAGGGTAAGGGCCAGAGGTCAAGAAGCCTGGCTGGTGAGCCTCTGAATTTGATGGAGAGCCTGCTCTCAAGACTGTTAACAGTCCCCTCCCACCACTGCATCAGTGACTGTTTGGAAAAATGATTATAACAAGTATAACAAAGTGCTATTAATGCCCTTAATAGGTAATGAACATACAAATATCAATCCAAAAGACCTCTAAGACCCAAAATACAAGTGGGCAACAATACTAAACAGAGTTTACAGAAAAAAATATTAATACAAATGTTCAATAACCATCTGAAAAGTGTTTGCCTGGGGTAGAAATCAAAATTAAAATGAGTTATCTGTCTTGCCAAACATATTAGCAGAGATTTTTTAAAATAATCATTTTTACACACAGAAAGAGAGATGGGCACCCTCGTATCTACTGGTTGGTATGTTAATATGTCTTCAAAACTGTAGAAGCCTAACAATAAAAAAGAAATCCAAACAAAGCTAATTCTAATCTAAATGCTATAAAGAAACAAATGCTGTGGGGATGGGGGTTGATATGTCCTAGCCCACCTCCTGTCTTAGTAAGTTGAAATAGCTCTTACTTGAAGTAAGTACTGCCCTCCAGCTATAGCACATAGGAAGACTACTATTTTCCTTTATGCTGTTGACCTGGCTGTTCAATCATGAATCAAGGAATGACCTTAAAAGAGAGCAAATCTACTGGAAAACTATGTTAGAAAAAAGAGTTTGGTAGAACATATTTCAGCATTCAGATTGACAACGTACTCTCAATATACCTCTCTACCACACACGCACACATATACACACACATATACACACACACACACAAATACATACCCACCCACACACACACACACATTCACACTCACACACACATTCACTCATACTCACATATTACATGCACACATAGTTTCCGAAACTGTTTCTTCCCTTTATTTTCAAAACTTTTCAAAACATACCTCCTCTCAATCCTCTAACTTCTCTTTTTTTGTGGGATCTTTGTTCCTTGACCAGGGATTAAACCCGGGCCACTGCAGTGAAAGCACCAAGAGTCCTAACCACTGGACCGCTTGGGAATTCCCTCAATCCTCTAACTTCTTTTCGGCCACTTTCCCCTCTCTGCCAGCTAGTTTTCCTTTGTCTGCCCCAAAGGTTCGGATCCTTGCCTTTCTTCTCTTTAAGGTTTACACCTTCTTGCTGAGTGGTCTCAGATTCTACTATTGCTTCAAGAACTATCTCTATCTCAACAACTTCCAAATACATATCTCCAAACCTGCATGAACTTTCTTCACAAACTACTAGATCTATATAGTTCTTGTATTGCCTTCAAATGTATACATCTAAAATGGAATTTTCCTTTCTTATTCCACCTCGTCTACTTTTTATCCTATATATTTATTCATTCATTCATTGATCCAACAAACAGTTACCAAGTGTCAGCGATTATTGACCACTCCTTTTTCCAAGCTAGACACTTGAGAATCCACCTTCATTATTCTCAGCCCTTCTCCTGCTCAGGTCAACCATGTATTCTAACTCAGATAGGTCTCTTAGATTTAGCCCTTTCCTTCATCTCCACCAACACTTTAGCCCCGGTCCTCCTCATCTCTTACCAGGATGCCTGCAGCAACCTCCTATATGTTTTCCCTGCTGGTGAAGTCGGTCCATTTTCTGCACAGTTGGCAGAATTATATTCCTAAAAAAAAAAAAAAAATCAGGTCATGCCACTCCCTGTTCTTAAAAGCCTTCATAGCCCATAGCAATGGGGTCTGTGGACCAGATGCATGGGAATCAGCTGGGGAGCTCATTAAGCTATTGCTTTCTGAGCCCCAGAGTGACTGCATCCACCTCCTTGGAGAGGAGGCCTAAGGATCCCCATTTTTAACGAGCTCCCAGGTGATTCTTGTGCCTGCTAAAGGTGGAGACAAGTTTCTTAGGCAGCAATGCAAGGTCCTCCACCCTCTGGGCCCGGCTGATCTGAGTTCCTTCCTCTCTATACTGTGCACCCTACACATCAGTCACACTGAACTTGTTGCTCTTGCCTAGACACTTCAGGCTCTCCCAGACGTCCACGCCTTTCTCTATATGCCACTCCTCTGCCTCCTTCACCTAGCAAAGCCTGGTTTATCTTTCTCTGTGAATCCTTCCCTGGCCACCACTCTCTGTTCCATCAGAATCGTCTCTTTCTCATTTGTTCTTCCTAGCCTTTTCCTCACACCTTCATCGTGGCCAGGCACTAGCCCTACTGAATCATAATTTATCTGTTTATGTGGTGGTCTCCCAAATAGCCTATGACCTAATGGTATTATCTGGCAAATTTAAAAATCTTTATAAATGCCTAATGGACTGATAGATTAATTAATTAACTTCATGCACTAGGTCCATTAGTTTATTTTGCCTGGTATGCATTATGCCAGGCTCACGGGATTCAGCTCTGCCTACAATCTACAGTACTATTAGAAAAAAACTAAAGTTTTTTCGTGATCGGAAAAAACCACCATTACCATGTAAACCAGGCAAGCCTCTGGAATTTAAAGGTTCTAACCCTATAACAAGTTAGATCACCAGAAAACTCCCTATTTTAGCCACCCACATTCCTCATAGAATTATAATTTGATGTAATGCCTACTGTCACTGTGATGGTTAATTTTCTGGGTCAACTTGACTGGGCCTTGGGGGTGCCCAGACATTTGGACAAACATTATTCTGGGTGTGTCTGTGAGGGTGTTTCTGGATGAGATTAACATTTGAATTGGAAGACTGAGTAAAGCAGATCGCTCTCCTCAATGTGGGTGGGTCTCATCCAATCGACGGAAGAACTTAGAACAAGAAGGCTGAGTAAGAAGGAATTCCTCCTGCCTGAGTATTTAAGTTGGGACACTTGCCTTTTCCTGCCTTCGGACTCAGACTGAAGCATCAGCTCTTCTTGGGTCTAGAGCCTGCCTGCTTTCAGACTGGAATTTACACCATCAGCTTTCTTGATTCTCAGGCCTTTGTACTCAGGCTGAAACTACATGTTGGCTTTCCTGGGTCTCCAGCTTGCCACATGCAGATATTGAGACCTCTCAGCCTCCATAATCACATGAACAAATTCCTTATACTAAATGTTTGTTTATTTATACACACATCCTATTCGTTCTGTTTTTCTGAAGAGCCCTAATACAGTCACCAAGTGGCCATTTTGAAAGATGTTTCTATATTCTCCCCCGTTGAAAACCTTGTCTATTATGTTAAGCACTCCACTGAAACGGTTAAACACAACGTGAGTGTGCTGCTGATGCCCAAGTGTATATCACTTCCCTGAGCTCCACACTCATGTATCCCACTGTCCACTTCACATCTCAACTGAGTTGTCACATAAATAACTCAAATTGAACATGTCCAAAACACAACTCCTATTTTTGCTCCCCAAACCAGCTTATGCCCAGTCTTCATTATCTCAAAAAATGGACTCTCATTGATCCATGTGCTCAGGCCAAAAACTTAAAGCAATCTCAATCCACTTTTTCTCTCATTTCCTTCATGCAGCCAATCAGCAAGTCTTGTTGATTCTACTTGAATCTGAACACTTAATACCAATTCTACCAGCTTCCTCCTGGACCAGCCACCATGATCTCTCACCCAGACTTTTCCCACAGCCTCCCAATTGGTCTCTTCTTCCACTCTTGCCTCCTGCAATGTTCTATTCTCCATACAGTAGCCAGTGGGAACTAGAATTAGATACTTTAAAAGATGACATAACTCCCTGCTCAAAACTTCCCAACAGTTCCCCAATCACACTTGAGGAAAAAATCTAAATCTCTACGAAGCCATACATGGCTACTTTCTCTAGCTTCATCTCCTACCAGTCCCCTGCCACTTGCCCCACCACTGCTATTTCCCCCACCCCACTATGTGCAAGTCTTCTCCAGTATCACTGGTCGTTTCTCAAATATATCAAGTTTTTTCCTACCTATGGGCCTTGGAGCCTGCTGTGCCCTCTCCTGAAATGTTCTTTGCAGAGCTCACTCCCTCTCCTCATTCAGGTATCTGTTCAGATATCACCTTCTCAGACGGACCTTTCTTCCCCTGCCTTCCTAGCACGATCTACCACATTCATTCACTTTATTTGCCTTCGGAGCATTCACCCACTACCTGATGGTACTTTATTTACTAACTTGTTTGTTGACTCTCTCTCTTCAATGAACTATAAACCTCATAAGGTCAGAGAATTAGTTTTTCTTGTATATCTTCATATCCATGGTGTTTGGAACACATATGTACACAATAAATAAATAAATAAATAAATGGGTGGATTCTTCTTAGTATGTAGTACCAAAAAACATTCAGTATTTGCAAACTGATATGTATCCTCTTATGAGACACAGAAATCATATGATTCATCATGTTTCCCTTTTTCTTAACTTCCAGGAAGCCCAATTCTTAATTTTGTACTCAAGCCCAACAACTTACCTTAAATTGGGTTTCCTTTTTAATTATCTCTCCATTACATGAATCTTGATCTTTTATCATTATTGCAACATTTCATAGAGCTATCTTTTATTATAAACCATCTCGATTCCTTTGTGTAGGCAGACTATAAAAATCAATACATACTTGTCCTCTGTTGTTTTTTTGATTCATGTGTGTTAATACTATCTCTCTAACATGACTAAGTTTCTTGAAAGCCAACCTATATATAACTGCCCTTCATATGCCCTCAAGCACATATCAAGGGGTAGAACTTATATTTCTCAATAACATTCTTTTTTTTTCCTTTTAGGTCCCAAGACTTTTTTTTAATTATTTTTATTGGAGTATAGTTGATTTGTGTACAGCAAAGTGAATCTGTTTCAATAACATTCATAACGTACTGACTTCTTCACTCATTGATTGATCAACAGCACAACCACACTTTGGTTACAAGTG
This sequence comes from Hyperoodon ampullatus, assembly GCF_949752795.1. Classification (NCBI taxonomy): domain Eukaryota; kingdom Metazoa; phylum Chordata; class Mammalia; order Artiodactyla; family Ziphiidae; genus Hyperoodon; species Hyperoodon ampullatus. The sequence continues at coordinate 46,649,492 of NC_136919.1, read as the reverse complement.
AATAAGCTAGGGTCTAGAGAAAATTGTCATTTCCCTTTCAGAAAGTGGACAAAAATTTGTTAGAAGTGAGAGAGCAAGAGTTATGTTATATAAAAGAGAACTTGACTTGGTAAGCTGGACTGGGAGGACATCACAGGCGCAGCTAAGCCTGACACAAAGTTTAGTGGCAGAAAACCTAGAAGAGGTGAAAGGTTCTCCAAGAAAATGCCCTGGTAAACCTGGTGGAGGGGAAGTGAAGTAAGGGAAGGAAAGAAATTTGAGGATGCCTGGAGGTGGGCCTTGAAGAAAAGTGAAGGTATTGATCCAAATCTTGCTAGAGAAATAATGAAGACCCCTTGGCAGAGTGGATGGGGTTGAGGGGAGGCAGGATAAATTTGGGATTAAAGGGATGGGAACAGTGAAGGCTTTGTCATTAGCACTGCTTGAGAACTACCTGGAGGTGGGAACACTAGAGACATCCCTGTGGGATGTCTGATGTCTAGACTGAGGTTAGAGAGACAAAGACAGGAAAAAGAGAGAGGGAGATGTAAAGTTCTGATAGAAATCTGGCAGGACTGCCCCTTCACCATTAATTCTTGACATTCAGCAAAAAGCCCAGCACTAAACATGAAGGCCAGCGGGCAGGAGTAGATGCTGGCATGGTGGATGCAGCAACTGTCCCCACTGGCATCTTTCCAGCCCCCAGGCACTCCACATCTTCACAAAACTCTTTGGGAGCAGCTGCAGTGCTAGACAAGGTTTTAAGTTTCTAGGTATTTCTATGTGGGTATTTCCTCACCCCCCCAACATGCCTCCAGAATCTACAACTTGCATTCCTCACACCAGGAGAGGGCCCAAGACCCTCCCCATTAAATAGGACGGAAAAACAAAAATGAAAAGCAGACATCCCACATCCACAGCCTCTGTTTCAGCACCCAGAGCCTTCTACTGGATACTCTGCTCAAACTTTAATGTCTACATCGAGGCCCAGAAATAGCAGGGACAAAATGTGAAGTTTCATCTGAAAATTGTGCCAAATAACTGCATGTTAATCAGAGTAACTTATATAATATGCCAGAGTTTTGTGGGGGTTTTAATGCTCTCAAAATACAGTTATCTGATGCTGAGACACTTACCTATTCCAGAGCAGGAAACAGATGGTAGCTAGTTTCAACATGTGAGGGAGAGCACTTTTGCTCAGAGGACTTTTTGCCCTAACATTGGACCAGACCTAGAACCACTGGCGTATTCAAAATCCCCTGTGAGCATTCATTAAATGATGCATTATTAACCCCACCAAGAAATCAGCCTACCCTGATGCAAAAGCTGAGAGGTCACTCATAAATCTAATTGGTATATACAGGCTAAATGGAATAAATTCACAATAAATCTTAGGAGAAATGGTCCACTAGCAGCTTGCACTCCCCCCATATCTATAGCGGCACAGCCAGACCCATACAAGATCCACTCCATCATCAACGCGTGTGTTCACTGAACACTTACTATCTTCCAAGCACTATGTTTACATCATCATCTCATGTAAGCCTTCCAAGAACCCTGCAAGGTAAGTACCACTAATCACCCCATTTCACAGATGAGGAAACTCATCAAGATTAAGCCCTTGCCCAGCTGGTGGAGCTGGCATTTGGACCCATGTGTTCTCACTCAAGAGCTCCCATTCTTAGCATTTAAAGCTACACTGTCTCCCAAGTGATGGCACAGGGTCAATAAGGAGAGATGCCAAAGTGAGGTACATCGTCCCTCACAACTGCCTCTAAAGAGAAAGAAACGGTTGCAACTGAACAGGGGAAATGGAGTTCACGTCAGACGTAGAGGAGATGGGACCTCTTAAAGCTCTGAGTACAATAACTCTGAATACAAGTGGCTTTGTTTGTTAAATTAAACTACAGTATCAGCTGATAAAGTATTGCATCAATCGTTTTCACTTAAAGCAGTTTATAACATTTGAAGTTTCCTCCTAAAAAACAAATATTTGGGCTTAAGAAAACACCTTCCAAATGATTTCTGGGGAGGTGAAACATTTGAAAAGACTTTACCAATTGATCTCAATGCAGAGATACTTTTAAAAACAAAAATTCTAAGCCCTGGGTCTCAGCTCCCTGCAGAACACACAAACACACACACACACCATATTCATCACACACACCTACTACACAAACAATGCACTTACACCACAAGCAAACATACACACACACCACATGACACACACACTTATCACCAAAAAATACACCATAAATACACACACATACACCACACACATATATATAATACATATATACCCAACACACAAACCACACATCCACCACATATATGCACATATACTATAAGACACCCATGCCACAGAAATCACACACACACACTCCACACACTAGCAGTAAAGTGGCATGTGCTATTTGTATTTGTGATCCCCTTTGTGCATCCATTTATGGTGTAACTGCACCTTTCATTTTCAATTTAAAGTGTACAGCTCTGTAGGGACAATTGTTTTAAATTTGAGAATACCTGAATTAAATAACAATTTTAATTAATTTTATAGTCAAAAATGCAGTTCAGGGACTTCCCTGGCGGTCCAGTGGCTAAGACTCCATGCTTCCACTGCAGGGGGCACGGGTTGGATCCCTGGTCTGGGAACTAAGATCCCACATGCTGCGCGGTGCTACTGGAAAAAAAAAATGCAGTTTACACTAGCAGAAAAAAAAAGTATGGGGCTTCAAAAATTATGCTCTTAAGCCTACTGAGTCACTGTAATTTTAAAATTTTGAATCTGCCACTAGTGGGAGAAAGGAAATCTATTTTGTAATCTGGCACATTCTTATGATGAGTCTCTTACTGTGACTCATGCCATAGGTGCCCTGTGCAAATGTAAAAGAAAATAACCAGATTAATATGTGAGAAGAATTTCAATGATGGGAGAGAGGCTGTTGGGGTGAATCAAGCCTTTCCCACCCTTCACTGACTTGGAGCCCCTCAGAGTGCCCACATCAGGTTAAAACAATCTCACAGAGTTGAGAAGAACTTCATAGCACACCAGCAGAACAAAAGAGAGGATTTTTCGGGCTTCCCTGGTGGCGCAGTGGTTGAGAGTCCGCCTGCCGATTCAGGGGACACAGGTTCGTGCCCCGGTCCGGGAAGATCCTGCATGCCGCGGAGCGGTTGGGCCCGTGAGCTATGGCCGCTGAGCCTGCGCGTTCGGAGCCTGATGCTCCGCAACGGGAGAGGCCACAACAGTGAGAGGTCTGCGTACCAGAAAAAAAAAAAAAAAAGAGAGAGGATTTTTCAACTTGCCCTGACCTACACTACTCCCTTTGTCCACTGAAGAACACTCTCTTAAACCTAACAGACTATCCTCTATTTCTTTTATTCTCCTAATTAAAAACCTTATGGCTAAACGCAAGTGGCCTCAACTGCCTTCAAGCATAGCATAGCCCTGGGGTGAGGGGCAGGGGTGTGAATGGTGGAGAGAGAAAAGAAGGAAGTCAAGCCATGTAAGCACTGTTATATTTAAAGTAGATAACCAACAAGGACCTACTGTATAGCACAGGGAACTCTGCTCAGTATTCTGTAATAACTTAAATGGGAAAAGAATTTGAAAAAGAATAGATACCTATACATGTATAACTGAATCACTTTGCCATACACCTGAAACTAACACACTATTGTTAATCAACCATACTCCAGGTACTTTCCTGGTGGTCCAGTGGTAAAGAATCCGCCTTCCAATGCAGGGAACACGGGTTTGATCCCTGGTCAGGGAACTAAGATCCCACATGTCGCGGGGCAACTAAGCCCACAGGCCACAACTACTGAGCTCGCGTGCCTCAACTAGAGAAAGAAAACCTGCACACCACAACTAGAGAGAAGGCTGCACACCGCAACGAGAGATCCCACATGCCTCAGTAAAGATCCCACATGCCGCAGCTAACACACACAGCACAGCCAAAAAATAAAATAAAATAAATAAATGGTTTTTTTTAATTCTTAAAAAAAAAGCCTTAAAAAAACCCCTTATACTCCAATATAAAATAAAATTTTAAAAAAAGAAGAAGAAAGAAGTGAAGGAAGTGAATTAATGGGAGATGAGGCTCAGTGGGTTCCTCTATGAGTGGGTTTCTCAAAGGAGGGGTGGGAGTGAAGGAGGTGGAAAGAGCATAGGGCTGAGGAAAGTGGGTGATGCACATAACACAGAAGTGTGTGCCTAATTCTCAATGTTAACATGTGCCAAATAAGCTTACACTAAATACGTTTTGTACATTGACTTAATGAGTTTGGTGTACTTTTCAATTTGGGGTTATCTATAATCATGTAATTATCTCACCCTATTATTTATTGCATTGTGTTTAAGTTTCAGGTTTCAGGGGGCAAAACCGTTGAGAACTTTTTTTTTTTTTGGCCGCACCGAGCGGCATGTGGAATCTTAGCTCCCTACCAGGGATCGAACCATGCCCCTTGCAGTGGAAGCACAGTCTTAAATAACTACTGTATCGCCAGGGAAGTCCCAGAGAACTTTTTCTTTAATTTACTATTGTAGTAGAAATGAGGAATACGTTTTTATATAAATGTTGGTTGCAATTCGCCTTTAAGGAAGGTCTTGGAAGTTTACTGTGAATCATTACGACGCTGAACAATTCATTGTTTCCCTTCCTAAAAACCACTTTAAAATAATATAATTTATATAAACAATATAATTTATCTAAACAATAGTTCGTAAGTGCCAGAGACAACAATTCAACAAAGGGTTTATTGTGTGCTACAGGAAAGGAACTAACAGGATTTTTTTAGGACTAAAAATGTTCTTATCTTCTCCCTGGGTGTCAGGAGCTGGAGGATAGTTCAATCAAGGCAAATGCATCTGTCTTGGAGACTTTTCTTGAACCTTCAAAATCTAGCTTTACTGCTAAGTTGACTTCTGTTATTAAGTGAGAAAACTGTATTTCTGTTATCATAATTTTCTTTCTTTCTAAAGATTTATGTGTTTTTCTAACAACCCAGTTGACATAATTTGAAAATAACACATTTTCAAGGTACAGATAATTTCCATGCTCTGTAATCCATTACAGAGGATTAAACTTAGAGAACAATTTCCTTCATTTAAAAAAATTCACATATCCCTGAATAGAAAAACAGAAAATGAGAAATCAAGCCTCTTACAAATATAGATATGTTTTAGGATGAAGTCAGGGATATCCAATATTACAACTATTATTTAATATTGCCTTGAATATTTTGGCAAATGGGAGTGGGAAGAAGGCAATAAAAAGCAACAAGTATAACTATCAGAAAGAAGAAAGAATTATCACATGATACTCTATCTAGAAACTTTGGGAAATCAATCAGAACTAATTAGAACTAATCAGACTATTCATGAAGGGGCTAGTTATGAAACAAATTACTAACTTTCCTTTATATTAGCAATAGACCAAAAATGTGATGAAAAATATAAATCACACTCCAAGTGCAACAGGATCTCATTAAACATAAAGAATAACCACTAGGAATAAACTTAAGAAGAAATGTGGAGGATATAGATTGAAAGAAAATTACAAAACTATGCTGTAAGTCATAAAGGAAGATTTGAATCAAATTGTTTCCAGAGAAGTGCAAGAGCTGTAAGACCGAAGTCTACCCAGGCCCACTGAGACCCCATTCAAGACCAAAACCAGTGACTTAGTGACACCCAAACCTAGAAAACTAGGCTTCCTGCAGGATTCTAGTCATCAGTCATTGGACAATGGGAAAGACACTATGTCAAAGGCATCACCAGGTTCACCTGTCACCATGTTTTAGTGGTAATGAGATTTCACACACACAAAAATACAATCAAGTGGAGTTGGACTATCTCCACGGATTGCCAGGTTTCCTGGGGTAGGACTGTGTTACTCTATATTAGCAAAAGTAATGCTTGCCACTGTAAAGAAAGATAAGCCCATTTTCTCAATAGCCAAACAAAATGAAAACTACTTTCTTGCTTATTTAGAAGTCCAATCAACCTGGGATAAGGAAAAAGGAGAGAAGCCAGGTTGATGAAGGCCCTTGCCATCTTCAACACATGGCTTTTCGGGTTGCCCTGAACATCAAAGTCTCACCAGCAGATGGGAGAAAATGGAGAATATTGTTTATGAGCCAGCTCTGAATGAGGTGCCCTTCACTTCTGCTCACATTCCGTAGCTACAACTCAGTCTCATAGCCAACCTAACTGCAAGGGAGCCCAGGAAGGGGGCTCGCACTGCCTCCCTAACCCAACTAAAAGAACAGACAATTGGGTTTATTCAACAGGCAAAGAAAGAGCTGCCCAATTGCTGATATCTTCTTCATATAACTGGAGCTTCCCCTTTAAACAGTTAATTTTTTAATTTTACACATATTGATGCATAACAATTTTTCTGTTTCAACAGAGGGGGCAATAATGAAACTTTTCCTGTGGCTCAGGAGCTTGATGATGTATATCAGCTCTCTTCCTGGGACTGTGATCAGGAACTCTTGAGGAATTACTAATACTTTCCCTCTATACTAAAATGCTCTAGATCACTATCTTTTTTTTTTAAACCCTTGGGTCTTTTGAAATGTCTTTTCTGAATCCTTCCTCCGAACAGAATGGTACCTGTCACTTCTTGCTCCTGTCATCACACAGGTTTCTAGCAGTTCATTTCCCCTCTAATGTCCTACTTCTACTAAGGATTTACAATAAGGTAAAAAAATTGAGTGTGAAGTAAAAGCAAAAAGTTGGCTCAGACTGAGGCCCACTCCTGAGTAAAGATTGTGAATTTCTATCACCCGGACCTGCTAGCCTTGACTTTTGTTATCCAGTATCTTTTTGAAATTTTTTCTTCCAAGTTTTTACTGCTTTTAGCAGTTACAAAAAAACAAGTATGTTGGTTTAGGATATGATCCTAGAAAAGAAAACAAAATTATGCCTCAAGGAGAATCACTTTACAAATAGTTCTAACTGTGAAGAAAATTAAATAATAAAAAATAACAAAACTAGAATAATAACTAACAAGGAAAGAGGTCTGCAATATATTGTTAGGTAGGAAAAAAAAAAACCAAGCTGCAAAACAGCATTTAGAGTGTAACCCCATTTTTGTAAAAAACAAAAAGGTGTATTTTTGTACATGCATAGAAAAACCTTAAGGAATGGGGAGTCATTTTCTCTAAGGTGTGGGATTGGTGATAAATTTTACTTATAATGCCATTTATTTATGTGTTTTATATTTTATAAGAAGCAGATTTTTTGTAAGCATAAAAAACAGTAAAGATGTTAAAATAAAATTCGCACTGTCTTCTCAGAGTATAAGCTCCTGGAAGACATGGATGACAGATGAGCACTCCTCTATATACTGCCTACTGCCACAAATAAGGGGATTCTTAATAAACACTAATATAAACACTGATCTTTATAGACTAAAAATACAAACTAGAGTCTTGAGCTCAGAGTCGATCTCATAGACCAGGCAGGCTCCAGGAAAGTGCTGATGACTTTCCCCTTGGAACACTTCTGCCTGGAAACCTGCTGGAGACCATATTAAGCAGAGTTTCAAGAGCCCATCAAAGGAGCTTATGTTAACCAGAGCCACACTCTAACCTATACTAGAATCATGATGAAAATATACTCAGCTGGGAAAAAAACTCTGGATAACTATACTGTGTTATAAAGGTTTTCCAGAATCTACTCCACAAAACATTGATCATTTAGTGCGTGAAACCAACATGCACATAGTAGGCTTTTGCCTCTTGGTGTATACTGAGGGGATCCCACAAGACACCTTCTGCCTAGCATTTTCTCTCTACCCTGCATGAAACTCTATAAGACATTCACAAGAATAAGGCATGAACTCCAGAATACTGCAGTTTAAATGAAAATACATTTGCTAGGAAAGTTATGTATCAGTAAGCTATTGCCCCCAAAATGCTGCTTAACAGATTGACCCCGAACCAAGGGGCATGCACCAAGAAGCATTTATTCTCATGTTCATAAATCTTCAGGTGTGATGTGACAGCTCAGCCTCATGCCGTGGGTGTGTGTGTTGGTTGGGACAGCTATGCTCCACATGCCATGATTCTTCTGGGAATAGTTTTCATACTTAGTCAGTCTTAAAAGGAGGACACTAAGGAAATAGGACAGGAGGAAGGGGGGAAATGGGGTCTAAAAATATGTAGCACTGGACATTGCCTATGAGGGAGGAAAGCCTGGGGGAGGTGCCACAGGAGAGGTTTCTGGAAGAGAACATAATAAAACAGAACACCCTCATGAATGAAATTCACTGATGAAAATTCAGAAATGAAGAAAAACAAGATAAGACAGCAGGAAGACATAGATACATGAGTGTAAAAGAAAATCACAGAGAAAGACAAGTTTTAAGAAACCTGTACATAGAAGTAAAACTGTTCAAGCACAATGTGTTTCTCCATTTGAAACTAGCATTTCTTGTATGGCCATCCCTGATTCATAATCTGAAAGAGGTTGCAAACTGCTATGAGAAAATCTCTGTAAGAATCCTTTCTACAAGAAAAACAAGTGTGCAAGTGTGTGTGTATGTGTGTACAGGTTTTTTTAAATATAATTTTATTATTTTTTATACAGCAGGTTCTCATTAGTTATCTATTTTATACATATTAGTGTATACATGTCAATCCCAATCTCCCAATTCATCCCACCAATACCACCACACCCCCGCTTACCACGTCAGTGTTCATATGTTTGTTCTCTACATCTGTGTCTCTATTTCTGCCTTGCAAATGGGTTCATCTGTACCATTTTTCTAGATTCCACATATATGCGTTAATATACGATATTTGTTTTTCTCCTTCTGACTTACCTCACTCTGTATGAGAGTCTCTAGGTCCATCCACGTCTCTACAAATGACTCAGTTTCGTTGCTTTTTATGGCTGAGTAATATTCCATTGTATATATGTGCCACATCTTTATTCATTCATCTGTCGATGGACACTTCGGTTGCTTCCATGTCCTGGCTATTGTAAATAGAGCTGCAATGAACATTTTGGTGCATGACTCTTTTTGAATTATGGTTTTCTCAGGGTATATGCCCAGTAGTGGGATTGCTGGGTCATATGGTAGTTCTATTTTTAGTTTTCTAAGGAACCTCCATAATGTTCTCCATAGTGGTTCTATCAGTTTACATTCCCACCAACAGTGCAAGAGGGTTCCCCTTTCTCCACACTCTCTCCAGCATTCATTGTTTGTAGATTTTTTGTTGATGGCCATTCTGACTGGTGTGAGGTGATACCTCATTGTAGTTTTGATTTGCATTTCTCTAATGATTAGTGATGTTGAGCATCCTTTCATGTGTTTGTTGGCAATCTGTATATCTTCTTTGGAGAAATGTCTATTTAGGTCTTCTGCTCATTTTTGGATTGGGTTGTTTGTTTTTTTGATATTGAGCTGCATGAGCTGCTTGTAATTTTGGAGATTAATCCTTTGTCAGTTGCTTCATTTGCAAATATTTTCTCCCATTCTGAGGGTTGTCTTTTCCTCTTGTTTATGTTTTCCTTTGCTGTGCAAAAGCTTTTAAGTTTCATTAGGTCCCATTTGTTTATATTTGTTTTTATTTCCATTTCTCTGGGAGGTGGGTCAAAAAGGATCTTGCTGTGATTTATGTCATAGAGTGTTCTGCCTATATTTTCCTCTAAGAGTTTTATAGTGTCTGGCCATAAATTTAGGTCTTTAATCCATTTTGAGTATATTTTTGTGTATGGTGTTAGGGAGTGTTCTAATTTCATTCTTTTACATGTAGCTGTCCAGTTTTCCCAGCACCACTTATTGAAGAGACTCTCTTTTCTCCATTGTATATCCTTGCCTCCTTTATCATAGATTAGTTGACAATAGGTGCGTGGGTTTATCTCTGGGCTTTCTATCCTTTTCCATTGATCTATATTTCTGTTTTTGTGCCAGTACCATATTGTCTTGATTACAGTAGCTTTGTAGTATAGTCTGAAGTCAGGAAGTCTGATTCCTCCAGCTCCGTTTTTTTCCCTCAAGATTGCTTTGGTGGGCTTCCCTGGTGGCACAACGGTTGAGAGTCCGCCTGCCGATTCAGGGGACACAGGTTCATGCCCCGGACCGGGAGGATCCCACATGCCGTGGAGCGGCTGGGCCCGTGAACCATGGCCGCTGAGCCTGCGCGTCCAGAGCCTGTGCTCTGCGACGGGAGAGGCCACAGCACTGAGAGGCCTGTGTACCGCCAAAAAAAAAAAAAAAAAAAAAAAGATTGCTTTGGCTATTTGGGGTCTTTTGTGTCTCCATACAAATTTTAAGATTTTTTGTTCTAGTTCTCTAAAAAATGCCATTGGTAATTTGATAGGGATTGCATTCAAACTGTAGATTGCTTTGTGTAGTATAGTCATTATCACAATATTGATTCTTCCAATCCAAGAACTTGGTATATCTCTCCATTTGTTTCTGTCATCTTTGATTTCTTTCATCAGTGTCTTATAGTTTTCTGAGTACAGGTCTTTTACCTCCTTAGGTAGGTTTATTCCTAGATATTTTATTCTTTTTGTTGCAACGGTGAATGGGATTGTTTCCTTAATTTCACTTTCTGATCTTTCATTGTTAATGTATAGGAATGCAAGATATTTCTGTGCATTAATTTTTTATCCTGCAACTTTACCAAATACATTGATGAGCTCTGGTAGTTTTCTGGTGGCATCTTTAGGATTAGCTACGTATAGAACTATGTCATCTGCAAACAGTGACTGTTTTATTTCTTCTCCTCCAATTTGTATTCCTTTTATTTATTTTTCTTCTCTGATTGCCATGGCTAGGACTTCCAAAACTATGTTGAATAATAGTGGCAAGGGTGGACATCCTTGTCTTGTTTCTGAGTTTAGAGGAAATGCTTTCAGTTTTTCACCATTGAGAGTGATGTTTGCTGTGGGTTTGTTGAATATGGCCTTTATTATGTTGAGGTAGGTTCCCTTTATGCCCACTTTCCGGAGAGTCTTTATCATAAATGCGTGTTGAATTTTGTCAAAAGATTTTTCTGCATCTATCGAGATGACCATATGGTTTTTATTCTTCAGTTTGTTAATATGCTGTATCACACTGATTGATTTGCATATACTGAAGAATCCTTGCATCCCTTGGATAAATCCCACTTGATCATGGTGTATGATCCTTTTAATGTGTTGTTGGATTCTGTTTGCTAGGACTTTGTTGAGGGTTTTTGCATCTATATTCATCAGTGATATCAATCTGTAATTTTTTTGTAGTATGTTTGTCCGGGTTTTGTATCAGGGTGATGGTGGCCTTGTAGAATGAGTTTGGAAGTGTTCCTTACTCTGCAATTTTTTGGAAGAGTTTGAGAAGGATGGGTGTTAGCTCTTCTCTAAATGTTTGATAGAATTCCCCTGTGAAGCCATCTGGTCCTGGACTTTTGTTTGTTGGAAGATTTTTAATCAATGTTTCAATTTCATTACTTGTGATTGGTCTGTTCATATTTTCTATTTCTTCCTGGTTCAGTCTTGGAAGGTTATACCGTTCTAAGAATTCGTCCATTTCTTCCAGGTTGTCCATTTTATTGGCATAGAGTTGCTTGTAGTAGTCTCTTAGGATGCTTTGTATTTCTGTGGTGTCCATTGTAACTTCCTTTTCATTTCTAATTTTATTGATTTGAGTCCTCTCTTTTTCTTGATGACTCTGGCTAAAGGTTTATCAATTTTGTTTATCTTCTCAAAGAACCAGCTTTTCATTGTATTGATCTTTGCTATTTTTTTCTTTGTTTCTATTTCATTTATTTCTGCTCTGATCTTTATGATTTCTTTCCTTCTACTAACTTCGGGTTTTCTTTGTTCTTCTTTCTGTAGTTCCTTTAAATGTAAACTTAGATTCTTTGAGATTTTTCTTGTTTCTTGAGGTAGGGTTGTATTGCTATAAATTTCCCCCTTGAACTGCTTTTGCTGTATCCCATAGATTTTGGATCGTAGTGTTTTTGTTGTCATTTGTCTCTAGGTATTTTTTGATTTCCTCTTTGATTTCTTCAGTGATCTCTTGCTTTTTTAGTAACGTATTGTTTAGCCTCCATGTGTTTGTGTTTTTACACTTTTTTCCCTGTAATTGATTTCTAATCCTATAGCATTGTTGTCGGAAAAGATGTTTGATATGATTTCAATTTTCTTAAATTAATGGAGGCTTGATTTGTAACCCAGGATGTGATCTATCCTGGAGAATGTTCCATGTGCACTTGAGAAGAAAGTGTAATCTGCTGTTTTCAGATGGAATGTCCTATAAATATCAATTAAATCTATCTGGTCTATTGTGTCATTTAAAGCTTGTGTTTCCTTATTAATTTTCTGTCTGGATGATCTGTCCATTGGTGTAAGGGATGTGTTAAAGCCCCCCACCACTATTGTGTTACTGTCAATTTCCTCTTTTATAGCTGTTAGCATTTGCCTTATGTATTGAAGTGCTCTTATGTCGGGTGCATATATATATATATATATATATATATATATATATATATATATATATATACATATATATATATATATATACATATATATATATATATATATATATATATTTTTTTTTTTTTTTTTTTTTTTGCAGTATGCCGGCCTCTCACTGCTGTGGCCTCTCCCATTGCAGAGCACAGGCTCTGGACACGCAGGCTCAGCAGCCATGGCTCACGGGCCCAGCCACTCTGCGGCATGTGGGATCTTCCTGTACTGGGGCACAAACCCGTGTCCCCTGCATCGGCAGGTGGACTCTCAACCACTGCACCACCAGGGAAGCCCCCCAGCTTACTTTTGATTTCCATTTGCATGGAATATCTTTTTCCATCCCCTCACTTTCAGTCTGTATGTGTCCCTAGGTCTGAAGTGGATCTCTGGTAGACAGCATATACATGGGTCTTGTTTTTGTATCCATTCAGTGAGCCTGTGTCTTTTGGTTGGAGCATTTAATCCATTCACATTTAAGGTAATTAACAATATGTATGTTCTTATTACCATTTTCTTAACTGTTTTGGGTTTTTGTGGGTCCTTTTCTTCTCTTGTGTTTCCCAGTTGGAGAAGTTCCTTTAGCATTTGTTGTTGAGCTGGTTTGGTGGTGTTGAAATCTCTTAGCTTTTTCTTGTTTGTAAGGCTTTTGATTTCTCATTCGAATCTGAATGAGATCCTTGCCAGATAGAGTATCTTGGTTGTAGGTTCTTCCCTTTCATCACTTTAAATATATCGTGCCACTTCCTTCTGCCTTGTAAAGTTTCTGCTGAGAAATCAGCTGTTAACATTATGGAGTTCCCTTGTATGTTGTCATTTTCCCTTGTTGCTCTTAATAATTTTTGCCTTTAATTTTTGTTAATTTGATTACTATGTGTCTCAGCATGTTTCTCCTTGGGTTTATACTGCCTGGGACTCTCTGCGCTTCCTAGACTTGGGTGGCTATTTCCTTTCCCATGTCAGGGAAATTTTCGATTATAATCTCTTCAAATATTTTCTCGGGTCCTTTCTCTCTCTCTTCTCCTTCTGGGACCCCTATAATGTGAATGATGGTGCATTTAATGTTGTCCCAGAGGTCTCTTAGGCTGTTTTCATTTCTTTTCATTCTTTTTTCTTTATTCTGTTCCACAGCAGTGAATTCCACCATTCTGTCTTCCAGGTCACTTATCCGTTCTTCTGCCTCAGTTATTCTGCTATTGATTCCTTCTAGTGTATTTTTCATTTCAGTTATTGTATTGTTCATCTCTGTTTGTTCTTTAATTCTTCTAGGTGTTTGTTCTTTAATTCTTCTAGGTCCTTGTTAAACCTTTCTTGCATCTTCTTGATCTTTGCCTCCATTCTTTTTCCAAGGTCCTGGATCACCTTCACTAACATTATTCGGAATTCTTTTTCTGGAAGGTTGCCTATCTCCACTTCATTTAATTGTTTCTCTGGGGTTTATCTTGTTCTTTGACCTGGTACATAGTCTTCTGTCTTTTCATTTTGTCTATCTTTCTGTGAATGTGACTTTCATTCCACAGGCTGCAGGATTGTAGTTATTCTTGCTTCTGCTTTCTGCCCTCTAGTGGATGAGGCTATCAAAGAGGCTTGTGCAAGGTTCCTGATGGGAGGGACTGGTGGTGGGTAGAGCTGTGTGTTGCTCTGTTTGGCAGCGATGAGTAAAACTTTAATCAGCTTGTCTGCTGATGGGTGGGGCTGAGTTTCCTTCCTGTTGGTTGTTTGGCCTGAGGTGACCCAGCACTGGAGGCTACAGGCTCTTTGGTGGGGCTAATGGCGGACTCCAGGAGGGCTCACACCAACGAGTACTTCCCAGAACTTCTGCTGCCAGTGTCCTTGTCCCCATCGTGAGCCACAGCCACGCCCTGCCTCTGCAAGAGACACTCCAACACTAGCAGGTAAGTCTGGTTCAGTCTCCTATGGGAGACTGAACACACTACTTTGTGTGTGCCCTCCAAGAGTGGAGTCTCTATTTCCCCCAGTCCTGTCAAAGTCCTGCAATCAAATCCCACTAGCCTTCAAAGTCTGATTCTCTGGGAATTCCTCCTTCCGTTGCCAGACCCCCAGGTTGGGAAGCCTCATGTGGAGCTCAGAACGTTCACTCCAGAGGGTAGACTTCTGTGGTATAACTGTTCTCCAGTTTGTGAGTCACCCACCCAGTGGTTAAGGGATTTGATTTTATTGTGATTGCACCCCTCTTACCATCTCATTGCAGCTTCTCCTTTGTCTTTGGATGTGCGGTATCTTTTTTGGTGAGTTCCAGTGTCTTCCTGTTGATGACTGTTCAGCAGTTAGCTGTGATTTCAGTGCTCTCACAAGGGGGAGTGAGCGCATGTCCTTCTACTGTGCCATCTTGAACCAATCTCTAAGTGGCAAGATGTACAGGTTTTTTTAAACAAAGCAGATCAGAAACTTCCTAGAATTTGAGCCTTGAATATAAGGATACAAGACTGAAAACAGTACGAGCTCACTCATCATTCTGGTTGCCCTGAGGAGGCTATGTCATGATTACTGCTTCCCAGGTTCTTAGAGTTGCTCCATATTCCTGACCCCTCTGAAGGTCCCCTCTTCCACATTTCCTTCAACTCTGTGAACCATCCTTTAATCCTATCAATAAATATATTTTTTGCTTAGATGAGTTTTAAATTGACTTCAAATTTGAAATCAAATAATTGAAATCAAAGAATTGTACTAGGTACTGGTCCCTTTCCTGTGTTTATCCTCCAAGGAGACAAGAGATAGAAGGACAGAGAGCTAAAGATGCCTTGAAGCAAATAACAAGGAATGCCATCACTCAAGAATCTAGTATCCAAAATCATTTCATGAAAATCACTATTACTATGGCAACTCTTTAATGTGCATTCAGTGACTTTATAATATATTAGCACTTTGATGTAAATCAAACTGTATTGGCTTATTCGGCCTTGACTCCTTTTTACATATAGATTGTTTTATCTCATAAAATTCATCAGAGCTGACTAACAGAGTAAATTTACTTTTTCCTCTAAAATTCCTATTGAAATCACACTATAAAGGAAAGCCTTCCATGTTTCATCTTCCACCATCATTCTATAAACATACCCACACACACTCATAATATCCACTAGAGCCCCAGCTCCTGTCATCAGAATCTGTTCTGATGATCCAATATGGTTAACATGGTTAATATGCTTCCCATTAAATGATAAATTAAAAACCATCAAAGTCAAAAGCCTAATGATTTTTTAATAAAATCTGACTAGTTGGGGGGAAAGTTCACCTGGAAGAGTAACTGTGTAAGAGCCAACAATCATGTATTAATGAATAAATATAACCAATCTCTAGAATAAATCAGATTCAGCTTCAAAAAAAAAAAAGAGCCAATAAAATGTTGGGTATTTTTGGCTGTGCCACCTGGCACGTGGGATCTTAGTTCCCCAACCAGGGATTGAACTTGCGACCCCTGCATTGGAAGCACGGAGTCTTAACAACTGGACCACCAGGGGAGTCCCTTTTGTTTTTGGGGTTTGTTTTGTTTCGTTTTGGGGTTGTGGGTTTTTTTTTTTAAAGAGTCAATAAAATGTTGAAGAAGAAGAACACTGGTCAAACAAGCCATGACCATAGGGAAAGTCAAGGTAGGTGGCAGCAAAGTAGTGCATAGAGCCCCAGGAGGGAGAGCCCTAGGGAGAGCCCTAGGGAGAGCCCTAGGGAGAGGCATGCCTATTTCTCATCACTCTGAGACAAACACCAGCACTTCCATATTATCTGAACCCAGAAAAAGTTCAGACAAACTTTGAGCACCAAAATGTTTCCAAGGCCATATGGCCATATGGGACCACTGAGCATCATGTAACTCATTCATGTGCTACATGACTCTGAGATTCAACGTCTCACTAATTCAGAGAAGAGCTTCAGTCAAAGAAAATAAATAAAAGAGGAAATAAAGGAAGAGGTGAATCCACATACACTGGGGTCAGTGATGTTTTCACATCTTCAGAGAACTTAGAGAAAGTTTTTAAATCCAGCAGTAAAGACAAATAGATTCTACACAGACACTTGGTCCAAAGGATCAGAAAGAGGAAGTGTAAAGAACAAGCCTTAACTACAAGCCACAATCCTTCCAACCTCAGCAAGACCTAAGAGGGGTAATGATGGGCAACAAAGAATGGGGGAGTGATGAGTAGGGAAGGGACAAAGATTCCATGGTTAAGGAAATAAAGCTGGATACTGTGTCAGTTTGCCTCAGCTTCACAGAAGCCTCATACAAGCTTGGCTAGATGAAATGGTAGTAAGGAAGAGAACAGAGGAGAAGTGGGGAGGAAAAGGAGAAGAAAAAGAAGGAAGAATACAGAAATTCTACAAAATAATATGAATGAAAATTGTGGTATGAGTTTAGTAACAAACAGCTCAATAGTAGTGGAATAGGGAGTCCATAATAGACTCACATATGTATTAAAATTTAGCTCACCATAAATGTGGCATTTCAAGTGAATAAGAAATGAAGCCTTGTTTAATAAATGAGTTGGAGTATTTAGCTAAAAATTGAAAAAATAAACATGGATCCCTACCCACACTATACCACAAAATAAATGCCAATGTAATAAAGACCTAAAGTTAAAAACAGAAGTATAAATGTACCAAAAGATAATATGAGAACATATGGATGAGGAAGGCCTACTTAAGTAAAATATAAAATTTAGGAACAATGAAGAAAAAAGAAAGAATGCCTGATTTGGCTACATAATTTTAAACCTCTGTATGATGAGAGACACCGTAAACAAAGTTAAAAGGTCTAAATTTGTTAAGTATTTGCAAAATAAGCAACAAATATGTCAAGAACAAAAAGAGAGGTAACCCAATTTTTTTCATGTGCAAAGGAACATCGACAGAGACTGTTCAATATCTCCAATTCTCATTCTGTGCTGCTTCTATAATAATAAAATTTTATTATTTAATTGGGCGTGTAGTTATACAAAATAAAGATTGTATTTCACAACCTCCCTTAGAGCTTAGTCGCCTGTGGCATGTGAATGAATGCTGGCTGTGGAGTTATAGAGAAGGGTCATGAAGGAGGGTCCAGGAATTTTCTTAAGAAACAGTATGTTTGGGTCCTTGACTCTACATCCTACTGCCCAGAGTGCAGATGCTTCCATCTTAGACCTGAGGTCAAGGTGAGGAGCTGGATTTGAACAGGAAGAGGGACCCCCTTATCCTGTGGAAGGAAATCAGGAATTGTATGCATGTAGATGAGCGGCAGTGAGGGGGATGGAAAGTGAGCAAGATAATTCTTACTGGCCTCAGTTTTTTGATCAAGTAGGAGAAAACACAGTCAGCTAAGAGTAAGGTGAGAACTTAAGGACAGTGGTAGTGACATCAAATATTTATTGACGACAATGAAGGAGGAGCCTGACAACAGCCAATCAACAGAATGAAAGGAGAGTGCTGAGAGCCCAACAAGGGTTCAAGGCCATAGGTGTGGGGGGGGGTGCCAATCTGCAAGGTTTATTGCAAGATCTACTGATATTTTTTTCTAACATTAACTAATCTGAAGATAGGAGTAAAGGAAGCAAATTGTGGCACTGATCCAGGGTTGGGATACAGTAGAGTGGGATGAGCAGTAGGATAAAAATAAAAGGGGTATTTGTGGGAGAATATTTTAGGTGATCAAACGTGAGGGTTCATGGAGAAGAAACAAAGCCCAAGATGGGACCAATAAACTGGGAGGAAGTGGAAAGAGCAAGGGACTGGAAATCTTGATGCTGAAAAACAGAGATAGTAGAAATGAAACTATGAAAAAACTGACAGCTGGGATCAGGATACTTGAGTTTTACTTGAGTCTTCTAAAATGGAGGTGTTCTAGAAGAAGGTAAGTTCCAGAATATGACCATGCAATAGACAGGAGAAGTATAGCACAGTGGTTAAAAGCATGAGCTTTGAAGCCAGAGAGAATTTCTGTTATTAGTTTTATTATTTATCTTCACTTAGCCTTGGTTTCTTCATCACACCTAATTAATAAGATTGTTGTGAGGATTAAAATAATTTACTTAAAAAGCTTTGTTCAGTGCCCAACACATACCAAGCTCTCAATAACTGATCATTTTTAAAAAGCAAAAAAGAGAAAAAACACAGATACCCTACTATTCTGCCTACTATTAAAGAAGATGCACAACACATTATTGGGTAGAAAAAGGTACTACCTTTAATACTGATGCTAATTTTGCTTATGGGCAGCAAACATTTCCAAACTGTAAGCAAATGTCTAATAAAAAAAACAGTGAATAGCCCAATCCAGTTATGGGCTCTTCATTTTCCTTGATTGAAAATGTCTTTTAAAATAAGTGCTTGTTATGGTGAGCAGTACTTCAGTAGGGTGTGCCTATTACAATGAATTAAGTCAGCAATTACAGCAGAAACTCAGCCCCTTCAACTAAGCCAATATTTTGAAAAGAAGCATTTTTAAATGAAAGTTTTAAAGAACCTATTTCCAGATAACAAGTAAAAAATGATCATAAGTAGTAAACAGATAATAGAGCCAGTGTGACTGGAGATGGAAGAATTATTCTTGGTAAAGCTGGAAAGGATGTCAGAGTTACCTAATGCAGTCAGCATCTTCAGTATCAGAGAGCTTTCCCTACTCCATATGCCCTTATCACACCTCCCTCACTCTGTAAATTATTACATGAAGTGTGGGAAACGTATACCTGTATATCAAAGATAGGAAGTAAACCATCTCAGCAGATGCAGTTGGGAGAACAGATAGAGCCCCTGGTGTGGGCTAAAGGAATAACTGCAGACTTGTGATCTGTTAGTTATGTTTGAGTGCACATGGTTTGCTCTGTGATATACCCAAATCCTTTTAACTCAAATGGCTTTAGGCCACACAGCCAAAAGGCAATGCCTGATGTCCGGTGCCTAGTACATAGTAGGTATTCAACGAATGTTAAAAGCCATTTGCTTATTTATGTAGCCAACATTTATTGAGTACCTAATATGTGCCAAACATTGTTCTAGACATTAGAAATAGAACAAACACGTTTTAAATTTTGTTTTTATTTTGGGTTTTTTTGCATTATAAATGTAATACACGATTGTTGCACAAAATGAAATAACACAAAGATGTATCAAAATTTTCTTTGTTGTCAAATATGGGATCAACTATTTTAAATGTTCCATGAACATATGGGGGGAGTATATCTTTTCTCTATTCAAAGGATGTCTTTCTCCTCTATACATGAGTGCACACCTGGGTGCTCACGTGTACACACACGCGCACACACACACGCGTTTACTTATTGTAGCATTCAATTCCTTTATGTCCTTACTTATTCTTTGCCTCCTGGAGATGTCCAATTTTGATATATACATACTAAAATCTCTCACCATAATTATTTTATATATCTCACCAGTCAATAAAAATTAAGATTAAACAACCATACAACAATGAATTGAGAGGCAAGAGCTAAAGTCCTTTGTTAAGCACCAAATGAATCAGAAAAACATTAAACGAATTCTGTCAATAGAACTGTCTATAGCTAAGTACACTGTGAATTAAGTTACAAGATTTTTTTCTTCAGAAAAATGCTCTTTCTGTTGATGTCAAATTAAATTCCTCAAGCACAAGAACTACATATCAGATCATTTACCTCTTCCCAGTCTGCGAGTCATAATTATTTCCCTTGGCTCATTGTTAACGTGGGCTTTTGTACAGTTGAAAATGACTGTGCAATTAGGTAATTCAATTAAAAAGACAAAAATTAGGTTTTTCTCTCAAGAAACAGAAGCCATATGAATACAGTGATGAGAAACCAAAAAGCAATTCAGAAACAATTTTAATTACAGTACAAAGTCCAAAGTATCTGCCTGCATCGTTCATCTTCAAAGGTCTTTTGCTTTTCGTTTTGATAACTCCTCCTCAGATTTTAAAGGAGTAGATAAGGTGAAAAACACAATTATATTATGTGTATAGAGTAGCCCCATCCAGGAAAAAATGAGCCACAGAAGGAGAGAGGATGCCCTGTTGACTGTCCTTGCTATTAGTCACATTGGTTTAAAACCTCACAGACTTTGTAGGGATAGAATACATGGAAAACAGGAGGAAAGAACCCAGAAGGTGGAAACCATGATAATGATAGGTGTTTACAATTATACAAAATGTTTACTTTCCTTAGTCACCACAAATGAGTTGGAGTGTAAATCCGTACCTGGCCAAGTGACTGAAAGTTTAATCTTGAAGTTGACGGTTGCTCCAAACAATTGTGAAGTGAATTCACCTAAAATTGTCACGTGTCAGATTATTTTTCCACTTTAAAAACATAATAGTTTATTAATTAATATAGAAACTACCCTGCTAGCTCCTACCTTTGGAGGAGGGGCTAAATTATTTCCTTTCTCAAAATTCTTTTGAATTAAAAGTGACTTCTTTTGTCAAGAATGTTTTACTTGGTCCTAAGATATATTTGGCATCTACCAAAATGAATCTTTTCTTAACCTGCTCACCTAAGCCGGCTGCCACTGAGCAAGAGAGGTGGAAAGGGCAGGAGAGCAGAGAGAACCTGCAAGTTGTATAGTTCCTTACATCAGAAAAGAAACTAAGAATTCCAATGAATAGATTAGACCAAATCTACAAGAAAGTTTCCTTAGAAGACAACTATTTGCCATAATCATCATAGTTATTTAGTGACCATATACCAAGAGTTTAACTGTCATTATTTTACAGCAATCCTACAAGGTAGACCTATTGTGTCTCTGTTTTACAGGTGAGAAATCTGAGGATCAGAGAAGTTAAACAACTTGTCAGTGTCACACAGCTGCTAAGTGGTAGATCTGGCATTTGAACCCAGCAACTAGGATGTGGGTTGTTTTGGTTAACATGAGAGACTAAGAAAAATCAGTACTGGTCATTGAGGATAGAAAAGGCACAGGTATTTTGCCAAGAGGTGATGTTAAAATCACTTTTAGACTGGCAGCCCTGGAGCGCCGAGGATATTATGGGGCCCCTTCCTCACTGCCCAGCGTCTGGTCATCCAAGTCCAGCCCTGGTGGGTTGCCCATCAAGCTGCACTCACCCCCTGCAGTCCAGCATGATGCCCTGGTCCATCCAGGCAGAGCAGCAGCCAGCAGGTGTAGTCTTCGTTGTCCAGATCTCGCAAAGCCCGGGTCCCTGCCATGAGCAAGCAGCTCCTGCTCTCTGAGAAGGTCTCTCTGAGCCCTCCATGACTCCAAACCCCAGGGAGGTGCCCACACCACCACCACTACCACCACCCCGGGAACTCCTGCCCCAGGTCATCCCCAACACCAAACCCTGGCGAGGGGGCAAGGGGGCCTCAAAGTCTCCAGCGGGAGCCTGGTGGAGGGCTTGGGGCTTACCCTCCGCTAACCCCAGCCATCTGGGACCCAGGACTCCCTCCTGGCCACGGTCTCCTCTGTTCCCCACCTCCTCTGGCTTGAGCCCCTATGGGCAGCCTCTGGCCTACACCAACAGGCCAAGGATGCCTCAAAGCCCCAGGGGCGTTCTCATGGTGAGGATCCTGGCTGGGCTCCTTCCCCTCACTCAGTGCAGAGACGTGGCTCTGCTATCTCAGCCCATCTCCATGGGAGGAGAAGGGAGGGAGGAAGTGGGCAAGAGCTTCACATGGGCTGAGGCGCAGCCCCGGGCCCCTACCCCGCCCACTCTCCTCCGCCCCCTCCTGGGAGGCTTGGTCCACACCTGCCTGGTACCTACTTCCAGGCAGGCCCGTCCATTCCACCTTGTCGCTGGGGGGAAGAAAAGGAAATTTAAATCCAGGGGGCCAGGCCCTGTACTGGACATTTTAGATACTTTATTTCACTTACTTCTCACTGTTTTAACACCTGATTTTACCATAAAGGAAACTGAGACTCCGAAAAGCCAGCCAGAGCAGGGAGGATCCAAACAGCCAAACATGCTGGATCTCTCTACTCTGCCCTTTCCACCTCCGCTTGCTCAGTAGCAGCAGAGGTTTTATTGGAGTAAGTCATTTTTCAGCTATACTTTTACCTTTCTCTGTCCACATGGTTAGAAGGGAAGGATGGAGATGGGAAGCACATGCTTTTATGAAGGGGACTGAGGGAAGAAGTCAGGTTGTTCAAATAAGATGCCCCAGCCTTCAGACTCATTGCCTTCAGCTCAGCCAGGCTTGGTCATTCGCAGCTTGCCTTCTAACATACTTTGACTGAACGTTAAGGCTCAGTAACTGGTTTAAGGGAGATGTTCTGTGTGAATACGTGAGGAGGCACCTGGACATAAGGGAAGAGTTCTAGCTTCTAATTCCCTATTCTCCACCCACTACCTTGGTCTGGGACAGAACCATTCTGAGTTTTTTTTTTTTTGTTTTGTCTTGTTTTGTTTTTTAGCTGCGCTGCACGGCTTGCGAGATCTTAGTTCCTCCCGACCAGAGATTAAACCCAGGCCATGGCAGAGAAAGCACAGAGTCCTAACCACTGGACTGCCAGGGAATTCCCAGAAACACTCAAGCAAACTGAAACTAAATTCCTCAAGCAAAGTGAAACTGAACCCACCTACCTTATGGCATTGCTGCCAAGGTTGGTGACTGTCACAAAGGGAGCCTCAGTGCTGTTTATTTAGTGCCTCCCTCTATACCCAGCAGACCATATTTCCAGGCCCCAGAGGAGGGGAAAAATCTTATCTTGAAGAGACCAGTTTCTATTTCTCAGGGCAAACCCAGCTTGAGAATTCCTTTTGTCCCCAAAGATATGCCTGTCCTCACTGCTCTCCCACACACCTGGGCAGCCTAATGCTCCCTATGCCCATCTCCCTTTCACAAATGAGTTGTCATCTCTTTCTCAAAAAGTAGACTCCACTCTGGTATTCCTCCCACCACCAGTAACTGGAAAACAAGCTCTGCCTTTACAGAACAGTATGCTCAGCAGGTCAGCCTGGCAAACTGGAGTTTCAGAAAGGATTCCTGGAGGATTTTGCGGTGTTTTGGAGAGTGCCTCTGGGCAGATCACACACTGTGACAAGTTCTTTCCAAATTGTGACAATTCAATCATGCCTTCTACAAAGGACTGACTTTTTACACTTAACATGGGTGGTAGCTGCCCTTGCTCATTTTCCCCAAAATCTTGAAGTGAGCTTGGGACAGCGATACGGAGGCAAATGCGTGGTTTTCCGAACACTGCTTCCGTTCTGTGGCACCTGTGAACTGGCAGATAGGCACAGGCAAGAGGTGAGGAGCCTCTGCTGACAGTTATGCTGGAGTTTAAAATGTCTGTGCACATTGAGCCCAGGAAGGCAGCAGCTTCCAAACCCCACCCCCACCAACTGTCAGAGGAAGAAAAACAAACAGCTGGAGGGGGAGTGGAGGTCTCTCACTGTAGTCTCCCTAATTTACATGGCTTGCTGCTAGCAGTTGTATTCTTTTCCCTTGAAATTTCTTCTCTCTAATCATAGGTTCTCATTATCAGAGAAGTGGGACATTGGGAGGGGAGGAAAGAGATGCTTACTTCATATTAAAAAATTTCCCGATCAGGGCTTCCCTGGTGGCACAGCAGTTGAGAGTCTGCCTGCCGATGCAGGGGACACGGGTTCGTGCCTGGTCCAGGAAGATCCCACATGCCGCGGAGCGGCTGTGCCCAGGAGCCATGGCTGCTGAGCCTGCGCGTCCGGAGCCTGTGCTCCGCAATGGAAGAGGCCGCAACAGTGAGAGGCCCGTGTAACGCAAAAAAAAATAAAAATAAAAATAAAAAAATTTCCCCATCAGATAATGCTTTAAACCTTGTAACAGGGGCTTCCCTGGTGGCACAGTGGTTAAGAATCCACCTGCCAATGCAGGGGACACGGGTTCGAGCCCTGGTCCGGGAAGATCCCACATGCCGCGGAGCAACTAAGCCCGTGCACCACAACTACCGAGCCTGCACTCTAGAGCCCCCAAGCCACAACTACTGAGCCTGCATGCCACAACTACTGAAGCCCACACGCCTAGAGCCCGAGCTCCACAACAAGAGAAGCCATCACAATGAGAAGACCACGCACCGCAACGAAGAGTAGCCCCCGCTCACCGCAACTAGAGAAAGCCGCGTGCAGCAACAAAGACCCAATGCAGCCAAAAAATAATTAATTAATTAATTAATTAATTTAAAAAAAAATCTTGTAACAGGACATTCACCAAAAAAAAAAAAAAAAAAAAGAATCTAGACACAGACCTTACATCTGTCACAAAAATTAAATCAAACTGGATCATAGACCTAAATATAACATACAAAACTAAAACTCCAGGAAGATAACATGGGAGACAATCTAGGTGACAATGGATTTGGTGATGGCTTTACAACATGAGTTGGGGCAGGGGGAGTGGGGGGGGAATGAATAATAAATTGCACTTCATTAAAATTAAAAATCCTTTAACTGGGGACAAAATTTTTTGTTGTACAAATAGAACTGAAATGCAAATTCCTATCTGAAGGAAAGAATACTGGGGTTTAAAATCACAGTAAAGTATAAAAGACTAATGGCAGATCCTTGCCTAGGTCATATTGTTTCGTTGCTGTGACAGGTAAGGAGAAAGGAGATGAGAGCACCCAAATACAACTACTCATTTATAAGAAAATACAAAGAAAAAATACATGTGACATGTACAAGGAACAAAGTCTTATTCTAGGGATAAACATACCACTTCCACTTTAGCATCTTGAACATATGCCTTCTCAATGGACACAAGGAAATCTGATGGTTCAGGTCTTAAAATTAGATTAAATATTTCCTTGTTATCAACAGCCAAGGCAGTTTCCGTAAGTCTCAGATCCAAGCCAGCAATCAATTCATAGCAGTAAATATTTTCATTATTTAAAAAGTTCAATCATGAAAGTAACTAACAAATGCAAGAACTACTTTTCTGAAAAATATCACTTTGTAATATAAGCAAACATTCATCAAATGCAATCAAGAAAAAAGGAAGAAACACAAAATGCAAGATATGAGAAATGGAAAATCAAGTGCTCATGGAACATTCTCCAGGATAGATCATATCTTGGGTCACAAATCAAGCCTTGGTAAATTTAAGAAAATTGAAATTGTATCAAGTATCTTTTCCGACCACAATGCTATGAGACTAGACATCAATTACAGGAAAAGATCTGTAAAAAATACAAACACATGGAGGCTAAACAATACACTACTCAATAATGAAGTGATCACTGAAGAAATCAAAGAGGAAATTAAGAAATACTTAGAAACAAATGACAATGGAGACACGACGACCCAAAACCTATGGGACGCAGCAAAAGCAGTTCTAAGGGGGAAGTTTATAGCAATACAATCCCACCTTAAGAAACAGGAAACATTTCGAGTAAACAACCTGACCCTGCACCTAAAGCAATTAGAGAAAGAAGAAGAAAAAACCCCCAAAGTTAGCAGAAGGAAAGAAATCATAAAGATCAGATCAGAAATAAATGAAAAAGAAATGAAGGAAACGATAGCAAAGATCAACCAAACTAAAAGCTGGTTCTTTGAGAAGATAAACAAAATTGACAAACCATTAGCCAGACTCATCAAGAAAAGAAGGGAGAAGACTCAAATCAGTAGAATTAGAAATGAAAAAGGAGAAGTAACAACTGACACTGCAGAAATACAAAAGATCATGAGAGATTACTATAAGCAACTCTATGCCAATAAAATGGACAACCTGGAAGAAATGGACAAATTCTTAGAAATGCACAACCTACCAAGACTGACTCAGGAAGAAATAGAAAATATGAATAGACCAATCACAAGCACTGAAATTGAAACTGTGATTAAAAATCTTCCATCAAACAAAAGCCCAGGACCAGATGGCTTCACAGGAGAATTCTATCAAACATTTAGAGAAGAGCTAACACCCATCCTTCTCAAACTCTTCCAAACAATATCAGAGGAAGGAACACTCCCAAACTCAGTCTACGAGGCCACCATCACCTTGATACCAAAACCAGGCAAAGATGTCACAAAGAAAGAAAACTACAGGCCAATATCACTGATGAACATAGATGCAAAAATCCTCAACAAAATACTAGCAAACAGAATCCAACAGCACATTAAAAGGATCATACACCATGATCAAGTGGGGTTTATTCCAGGAATGCAAGGATTCTTCAATATACGCAAATCAATCAATGTGATACACCATATTAACAAGTTGAAGGAGAAAAACCATATGATCATCTCAATAGATGCAGAGAAAGCTTTCGACAAAATTCAACACCCATTTATGATAAAAACCCTGCAGAAAGTAGGCATAGAGGGAACTTTCCTCAACATAATAAAGGCCATATATGACAAACCCACAGCCAACATTGTCCTCAATGGTGAAAAACTGAAACCATTTCCACTAAGATCAGGAACAAGACAAGGCTGCCCACTCTCACCACTCTTATTCAACCTAGTTTTGGAAGTTTTAGCCACAGCAATCAGAGAAGAAAAGGAAATAAAAGGAATCCAAATTGGAAAAGAAGAAGTAAAGCTGTCACTGTTTGCAGATGACATGATACTATACATAGAGAATCCTAAAGATGCTACCGAAAAACTACTAGAGCTAATCAATGAATTTGGTAAAGTAGCAGGATACAAAATTAATGCACAGAAATCTCTGGCATTCCTGTACACTAATGATGAAAAATCTGAAAATGAAATCAAGAAAACACTCCCATTTACCATTGCAACAAAAAGAATAAAATATCTAGGAATAAACCTACCTAAGGAGACAAAAGACCTGTATGCAGAAAATTATAAGACACTGATGAAAGAAATTAAAGATGATATAAATAGATGGAGAGATATACCATGCTCCTGGATTGGAAGAATCAATATTGTGAAAATGACTCTACTACCCAAAGCAATCTACAGATTCAATGCAATCCCTGTCAAACTACCACTGGCATTTTTCACAGAAGTAGAACAAAAAATTTCAAAATTTGTTTGGAAAAACAAAAGACCCCGAATAGCCAAAGCAATCTTGAGAACGAAAAACGGAGCTGGAGGAATCAGGCTGCCTGACTTCAGACTATACTACAAAGCTACAGTAATTAAGACAGTGTGGTACTGGCATAAAAACAGAAAGATAGATCAGTGGATCAGGATAGAAAGCCCAGAGATAAACCCACGCACATATGGCCAACTTATCTTTGATAAAGGAGGCAGGAATGTACAGTGGAGAAAGGACAGCCTCTTCAATAAGTGGTGCTGGGAAAACTGGACAGGGACATGTAAAAGTATGAGATTAGATCATTCCCTAACACCATACACAAAAATAAGCTCAAAATGGATTAAAGACCTAAATGTAAGGCCAGAAACTATCAAACTCTTAGAGGAAAACATAGGTAGAACACTCTATGACATAAATCACAGCAAGATCCTTTTGGACCCACCTCCTAGAGAAATGGAAATAAAAACAAAGATAAACAAATGGGACCTAATGAAACTTCAAAGCTTTTGCACAGCAAAGGAAACCATAAACAAGACCAAAAGACAACCCTCAAAATGGGAGAAAATATTTGCAAATGAAGCAACTGACAAAGGATTAATCTCCAAAATTTATAAACAGCTCATGCAGCTCAATAGCAAAAAAACAAACAACCCAATCCAAAAATGGGCAGAAGACTTAAATAGGCATTTCTCCAAAGAAGATATACAGACTGCCAACAAACACATGAAAGAATGCTCAACATCATTAATCATTAGAGAAATGCAAATCAAAACTACAATGAGATATCATCTCACACCAGTCAGAATGGCCATCATCAAAAAATCTAGAAACAATAAATGCTGGAGAGGGTGTGGAGAAAAGGGAACACTCTTGCACTGCTGGTGGGAATGTGAATTGGTACAGCCACTATGGAGAACAGTATGGAGGTTCCTTAAAAAACTAAAAATAGAACTACCATATGACCCAGCAATCCCACTACTAGGCATATACCCTGAGAAAACCATAATTCCAAAAGAGACATGTACCAAAATGTTCATTGCAGCTCTATTCACAATAGCCCGGAGCTGGAAACAACCTAAGTGTCCATCATCGGATGAATGGATAAAGAAGATGTGGCACATATATACAATGGAATATTACTCAGCCATAAAAAGAAACGAAACTGAGCTATTTGTAATGAGGTGGATAGACCTAGAGTCTGTCATACAGAGTGAAGTAAGTCAGAAAGAGAAAGACAAATACCGTATGCTAACACATATATATGGAATTTAAAAAAAAAAAAAAATGTCATGAAGAACCTAGGGGTAAAACGGGAATAAAGACACAGACCTACTTGAGAATGGACTTGAGGATATGGGGAAGGGGAAGGGTAAGCTGTGACAAAGGGAAAGAGAGGCATGGACATATATACACTACCAAACGTAAGGTAGATAGATAGTGGGAAGCAGCCGCAGAGCACAGGGAGATCAGCTCGGTGCTTTGTGACCGCCTGGAGGGGTGGGATGGGGAGGGTGGTAGGGAGGGAGATGCATGAGGGAGGGGATGTGGGAACAGATGTATATGTATGACTGATTCACTTTGTTATAAAGCAGAAACTAATAAAAAAAAAAAAAAAAAAAAGAAATGGAAAGAAAACAACAGAAATCAAAATTTCCCCCCCAAGAAGATGACGTATATAATCTTTGCTTTCAACTCTCAAAAATTATTAAAGGGGATCCAGGTCACATCAGGGAGAGTAACCCTTCTCCAAAATCTCCTCCTCCCTTCCCTAGTTCTCCCGACCACTCAAAAAAGGGGTAAGACAGGAATAAAGACACAGACCTACTAGAGAACGGACTTGAGGATATGGGGAGGGGGAAGGGTAAGCTGTGACAAAGTGAGAGAGTGGCATGGACATATATACACTACCAAACATAAAATAGATAGCTAGTGGGAAGCAGCCGCATAGCACAGGGAGATCAGCTCGGTGCTTTGTGACCACCTAGAGAGGTGGGATAGGGAGGGTGGGAGGGAGGGAGACGCAAGAGGGAAGAGATATGGGGACATATGTATATGTATAACTGATTCACTTTGTTATAAAACAGAAACTAACACACCACTGTAAAGCAATTATACTCCAATAAAGATGTTAAAAAAAAAAAAAAGCTCCCACTTCCCAAATGACTCAAGGTCCTCTCCAAATGTTCACCTCCTGTATCTTCTTTCTCTTCCTCCCTTTTCACTATGTAGTTTGGTTTAGCTTCTCTGACTTCTTTTTGTTGCCTCTCCACTTCTCTCATTACTTGAATTCTCTACCACAAAGGATATCTGAAGCCAAAGTCCTGACCATTCTCTCCTGATTTTCAGGTCCTATTTGCTCCTCCACTTCTCCTGATCTTTATGTCTGAAGTCTGGCTTTCAGGCCACAAAGCACTCACACATGAACTAACCTATAAACGTTATCTCCCATTCCCACTCCATCAAAAATGTTTCCTGGATTGTGACCGCCTGGAGGGGTGGGATGGGGAGGGTGGGAGGGAGGGAGATGCATGAGGGAAGGGATGTGGGAACAGATATATATGTATGACTGATTCACTTTGTTATAAAGCAGAAACTAATAAAAAAATTAAATTTAATTTAAAATAAATAAATAAATTTAAAAAAAAAAATGTTTCCTGGAGTCCAAGTCAACACTGAAAAAGTAGCCCTCAGGAACCAAGAGGGTTCATTCCCAGAACTCAAGGAGGGTTCAATATTTGGAAACCTAATATAATATGCCACATCAACATAACACAAGGGAACTCATGGGACTTCAATGGCTGCTGAAAGACATTTGTAAATGCAAGTAGGAAGTTGCTGTGTACAACAATTTTGAACAAAATGTAGTTGATATCTCTGTGAAAGAAACAGAGATTGAGGTTGTGGGCAAACAGAGAAAATATAGTCTTCTAAATCTAGTGATAGGGAAATCATCCAGAACATGAATTACCTTCATCTGTGTCATTCTCAGGCCCAATTGAACCTGTTAAAGGCTTGGAATTTGGACTTGCAGGATGTCTTTCCATCTATAGAGGACTGGAGAAGTGATATGACTTGTTAAAATTATTAGCCATTTTTGGCTTTACCAGTTATTAATATAAATTAACTGAATGTTGATTGCATTCCCTTGTGACCTATTACTTTTTTTAAATAAAACTTGGTTTTTCTCACATTCCCAAAAACATATTCACTGTAGCTAATTAGAAATATTCACAACATAATGAAAATTATGTTACCCACATTCTCACCATCCAGAAAAAAACACTAATTAACATTTTAGTATATATTCTCCCACCATGAGTTTGGGAATATAAGCGTTCTTGGTGTTTAATAAAGACTTAACTTTGGGGCTTCCCTGGTGGCACAGTGGTTGGGAGTCCGCCTGCCGATGCAGGGGACACAGGTTCGTGCCCCGGTCTGGGAGGATCCCACATGCCGCGGAGTGGCTGGGCCCGTGAGCCATGGCCGCTGAGCCTGTGCTCCGGAGCCTGTGCTCCGCAGGGGGAGAGGCCACAACAGTGAGAGGCCCGCCTACCACAAAAAAAAAAAAAAAAAAAAAAAAAGACTTAACTTTATCACCGGTGTTAAAACAATCACTTCTGTGTCCCAAATGACTCAATGGGATATCAGAGGCTACTAGACTAAAGAATTTTAACAGACTCTTGAGGCAAGAGTTTAAACATTTGTCTGCCCGCAAAACACAGTATTAGATGTTCTCCCATTGATAGCAGAGTTAATTTCTGTATGTGGTTTGGAAAAATGCCCTACCAGATTGTTCAAAATAATCAGGGTCAAAGGGATGTACATACACATACACACACACACACACCAGCTGAGAACCTCTGCCCTAAGAAATCGATAGATAATTGATTTGTATGAAAATGTATGTACAGTGAGAGACTCCACAGTTTTCACCTCTCAGAACCTGTGTGACTCCTTCAAAATGTCAGGAGCCCTGGTTTGTAAAGTTCTTTCCAGCTCTAATATTCTGGTACTATCTGAGGTTGGGGCACTTATTCTGCCTGTTTAGAAGAGAGAAGCATTGAAAGAGCTGGAGGACAGAGGTGAAGCTAGGTTCTTTTATCAGAAAGAGGCTTTGGTTGGAAACTGGCCTATGAAAAATGCACACACAGCCCTTTACCTTCTCTGTGGATCACCATCTCGCTTTGACAGTGCTTCCTCTAATATCGAACCATCAGAGAATTAATAATTAAGTCAATGTAAAAATGATGTCACTTTTCAAAGATATGCCCAGCAGAAATGTCTGCTCCCAGTGCTGCTTCCAGGTATACCTGTGATGGGAACAAGAGTTACTAACCTTGGGGTCAACTTAAGAAATGGGAGGAAACGAGATAGCATACTTTTCAATGCCTACCATGCACTTGACATGTCCAAGACCCTCCACTGTTAAGTGCCAGAATCAGATCTCAATCATGGCTCTAGCCAATTTTAGAGTCTATTTAATCTCAAGGCAAATGACCTCCTCTATCAATCATGTATGTTTTATATTCTTACTACACCCTGGTTTTCTGTCAAACTTCTATCTTAATTAGGAGATCAGTTAAACACATATAAACCTTATTTTTAAAACCCTTCTGTATTTTATTTTAAAACACTGATTCTAAAATATAAGAGTTACATAAAACTTCTTCCCCCCCCCCGCAAAAAAAAGGACAAATTAAGACTTTATTGTTCAAATGCTGCCATCTGGTGGCCAAAGATAATAATACCCCTAAAAATAGATACTTCCTAGAAAAGGTATGGAAAACCCCAATAGCCTTTATCACCTTGTTTGTTAGCAAAGATTGATAATCTGGAACGTTATGTGGGAAAATATGAACATTTTTATGTTCCACTAATTCTGATCCATAACAGATAATATGCTCATAGAAATGCAAATCAAAACTACAATGAGGTATCACCTCATACCAGTCAGAATGGCCATCATCAAAAAATCTACAAACAATAAATGCTGGAGAGGGTGTGGAGAAAAGGAACCCTCTTGCACTGTTGGTGGGAATGTAAATTGATACAGCCACTATGGAGAACATTATGGAGGTTCCTTAAAAAACTACAAATAGAACTACCATACGACCCAG
Organism: Hyperoodon ampullatus; assembly: GCF_949752795.1. NCBI lineage: Eukaryota > Metazoa > Chordata > Mammalia > Artiodactyla > Ziphiidae > Hyperoodon > Hyperoodon ampullatus. The sequence goes on along the minus strand of NC_136919.1, from coordinate 46,617,009 downwards.
CAATCCCACTACTGGGCATATACCCTGACAAAACCATAATTCAAAAAGAGTCATGTACCACAATGTTCATTGCAGCTCTATTTACAATAGCCAGGACATGGAAGCAACCTAAGTGTCCATCAACAGATGAATGGATAAAGAAGATGTGGCACATATATACAATGGAATATTACTCAGCCATAAAAAGAAACGAAATTGAGTTATTTGTAGTGAGGTGGATGGACCTAGAGTCTGTCATACAGAGTGAAGTAAGTCAGAAAGAGAAAAATAAATACCATATGCTAACACATATATATGGAATCTAAGAAAAAAAAAAGGTCACAAAGAACCTAGGGGTAAGACGGGAATAAAGACACAGACCTACTAGAGCATGGACTTCAGGATATGGGGAGGGGGAAGGGTAAGCTGTGACAAAGTGAGAGAGTGGCATGGACATATATACACTACCAAATGTAAAATAGATAGCTAGTGGGAAGTAGCCGCATAGCACAGGGAGATCAGATAGGTGGTTTGTGACCACCTAAAGGGGTGGGATAGGGAGGGTGGGAGGGAGGGAGACGCAAGGGGGAAGAGATATGAGAACATATGTATATGTATAACTGATTCACTTTGTTATAAAGCAGAAACTAACACACCATTGTAAAGCAATTATACTCCAATAGAGATATTTTAAAAAAATTAGAAAGTAAAACAAAAAACATTTGTTATTATAAATAACAATGGAATTTAGTATGCTATTATACCCTCAGACCTACTGTAGGACATGCTGTTCTTTGCTGTTCCACTTGTGGCGGGATTCATAGTTTTTCTAACAGGTACAGATACCTATGCCTGATACTGTGAGGAAATGTTATACTTGAGCTCCACTCTTATCTCTCTCAGGCATTTTTTGGAATTGTCTAAAATGTAATTACATACTGTCAACCTCTAGCATGATACCAGGCACATAATAGAAACCCAATAAATGTTTCACTGTGAGTGGAGAAAAAAAAATTTTATTGGGATCCTATTATGTTCCAAGTACACTGAATTTTATTGGGTACATGTCAGAGAACCAAAGAAATAGCATCTGTTCTAGAGAACCTCATGGTCTGGTGAGAAACAGGGTCCCCACCCTGTAAGGTTGCACATTTGTGACCTACATGAGTCCCAGACTCAGGGGTGAGTGTGGGCTAAAAGCTTCCACCTGCAGAGGGTGCCTTTTACTCATTCACATGAGACATACACTAACAGCTTCTCAGGTGGGGTATTCAGATAGGGGTGCCTATTGGGGCCTTTCACCAAAATCTTGGGTCTCTTCCCTAATGCCTGACAAGCTGGAGGGATCACATTTTAGTATTTTACCTATTTCCTCCCCTTGCTCTGTCATGAACATTTTATAGCTGATTCACTGTGTTATACAGCAGAAACTAACACAACATTGTAAAGCAATTATACTCCAATAAAGATGTTAAAATAAGGAAGGAAGGAAGGAAGAAAAGAAGGAAGGAATCAACACACACACACACACACACACACACACACACACACACACACACACGAAAGAATCCATCTGTTCAACTGGCTTTTCAGGCAACTCCCAAAGCCCCTTCCTCTGCCCTGGCCCTGGCCTCCTACCCCCGAAAGAGCAGCCAATGAAAGAGCAGCAATGAAAGAGCAGCCAGTGAAAGAGCAGCAGAGCTGGTGGTCTACTAGTGAGCCAGGACATGGAGGTGCCTCAGGACCCTGGCAACTCTAGCCAGTGTTGTAGGAGTGCATCCTACAGCTTCTGGAGAAGTTTCTGCAAAAGGTCCTTAGTGAGAAGCTATTCAATTTGAATATGATAGTTTTTCCTCCAATCAAGGCAAACAGTACAGGCTGGGGGTCGGGGCAGTGGGTTGTGTCAACTTTCAACCTGTAGCTACGAGAAGCCCAGGATTGTCTGCCTCCGTTTTAGTCTTAGATCCCATGTCAACGGCACGGGGCTAAGGGAGCTACCAGCATTTTGGAAGGATGTGTGAAGTCTATGTGAGTGGTAAATATCTGTTGTTTTGCAAATTGCTCTTCCCTGTTCTGTGTAATTCTAGCGGGGCCATCAGTCCTGTGGCCCTCCACCCATCTCGCCTCAAGATGGTCCTGTTTCTCAAGACGTACGTCCAGAGTACGTCTCCTCCTAAGAGATACAGTGATTAGTCCAGAGATGAGTATGTGACCTAAGCAGAAGACTCAGGGTCCTTTCTATACTTGGGCAGGAATGTCAAGGAAAAGGACTGTCCTCTCTCTCTCTGAGGCCCATGGCTATTTTTATTGCCCCCTGGAGAGAGTCAACACAGGAAAGCAGAACTAAGAAATGGAAAGGGAAAGTTCTAATGATGTCACTTAAACCCCTAGATTCAGCTATGCCCTTTTCTCTCCACCATGGGTCCAGAATCAGCATAAACTGGGGCAGATGAAGACTTCTTTTAAAACTTACTTAACAGTTAAGGGCATGGATGTAAAGAATCTCTGTATTTTAGAAAGCTCATCTGCCAATTTTGATCTTAGTAAAAAAGGAGACCTTAGGGACACAGCAATAGAAGCTAACCAGCTGGAGCCTGAAGCAAGTTATAAGTCCCTCTTACTACTGGGAGGGACTTTAAGTATCATCTAGTCCAAAGCCCTGGTTTTAAATATGAGAAACCAAGACTGAAAGGGAAAAAGAACTTGCTGGAGAGAATACTCACTGAGGCCTCACAGGTCAGATGGGGTTAGTTTAGCAGAGAAGACCAGGATTGATGAGTGCTGTACCTGGGCCTTTCACGTTCATACTTGTTTAATCCTCACAGTCAATCGGGGATTACACATTTTAACTCAATTTCACAGATGATAAAATTGAGGCCAGAGAGGTTAAATGACTACTCCAGTGTCACACAGCTAACATGTGACAGAGCTGAGCTTCAAATACAAGCCTAAGCCTTTTTTTTTAATCTATTTTTGGCTGCATTGGGTCTTCATTGCTGTGCGTGGGCTTTCTCTAGTTGCAGCGAGTGGGAGCTTCGCTTCGTTGCGGTGCACGGGCTTCTCATTGCGGTGGCTTCTCTTGCTGCGGAGCACGGGCTCTAGGCACATGGGCTTCATTAGTTGTGGCTTGCGGGCTCTAGAGCGCAAGGCCTAAGTCCTTTTATTCCTACTCTACCTTTAGATAAAGAAAATATGCAAGACAAGAAACAAGTGGAATTTAGCACTGACGCCATTCCTTATTCTTAAATAAGATGTCAGTACCCTGAGCGCATCTGGGAAGAGTCAAGAAGACTTCCAATACAGGCCAAGATCTGGTTTAAATTGCTAAATGAACCCTTTAAACCTCCAAGTCCCAGTAGGCTTCTAAAAAATGACAAAGTTGAAATAGATGGTCTCAAAATAAATTTGCAAAATGGAACAGGCAAAAGGAATTGAGTAGTGAATGGCCCAGTATCCTAGAACTCCTTTCCCACTGCCCCATGCCCAGGCTGTTTCCTTCCCTGAGGTCTGGGTAGACAGCAACTGCCAAGAGAGGAACTCTCAGGCATTTGAGGATGTCACTGATTTGATGAGTCATTTGACAATTGCTTACATATTGCTCACCTACCAGCCCCTCCCTGAGTCAGAAGCATCAGAACCCTACTCATTAGGAGACTCCAAGACGCAAGCAAAGCTCATTCCTTGGTGGTAGCTTGTTTGTTTAAAAAAAAAAAAAAAGTTAACAGATTAAGATATAAATAATAGATTACTCCATTTCAGAGAGGCTAATGGACTTTGAGAGCCCTTTCCTCCAGCTCCAACTTATGATTTGTTCAAAGCCTATTCTTCATGCTACCATGTAAGACATTCACTTGATCAGTTTCAGGTTCCAGTTCAGCTCTGACTGTCACATCTTACCTACCTTCTCTTTCAGCAAGAGAAGAACTCAATTGTAAATGTGCCTTTTTGACTACAGTTTAAAGTATCCATCCATATTCAACTGCTTTATTTTAATAAAACTGCTGTCTTGCCTGGCTATGATAGGGCCAAGATAAAAGAGGATAGTCCTAATGGAGAAAATACTACAACCTGGCATCACAAATGTGATTTACACGCTTTTGGTCTATTTTTTCATGCCAGTATGCCCTGTACCTTGAGAAGACTCCACCCAATTGCAATGCAGTGATAAATCTGGGTTAAACAGGCAAAGAAAGGTAATTTTTTTCTAGTGATAATGTCAACAATAGCCCACCTGGGGGAGGGGATGACATGAGGCCTATACACCTCAATATTTTGCATCCTTTTTCTGGCCCCTCCAAGTCATTATTTAATTTGTTCTTCTAAAAGAGCTATTATTCAAGCTCACTGAGTAGCCTGGCTGAACAAAGAATTTAGAGGTGGCCACCTCACTTCCAAATTTTCCTTCACTCTCTCTCACATATTATACTATCTGTGATATAGTCTCTCCTTGGTTGCAGTTTATCAAATATTCTCATCTTGATTTTAATATTGATATGCTAAACTATGTAACATTACTGATTAGGTGGAAAATTAAATTGAATCCTTCTGCAATATCTATTTCTTAAAGTTCACTGGGCATTTTATCTGAAATTTAGTTAAATGTTCTGTAATTCTCAAGTGCACTGGCTGGGGCCTCAGTAAAATCTCTGCCTTAGTTTAACAGTACAAGCTGCTACAAGCTGTACTGGGTCTTCAGTCTTGAGATACAATCATGGTGCAGATGATCGGTACAGTTTTCCCCTAGATATTCATTTTGGTAAAGTAGATTCAATGCCATTTATTCATTCATTCATTCATTTAGCCGTGTGGCATGTGGGATCTTAGTTCCCCAACCAGGGATCAAACCCACACCCCCTGCATTGGAAGTGTGGAGTCTTAACCACTGGACCACCAGGGAAGTCCCAATTCAATGCCTTTTAGATAGCTTATGATGAGTGTCAGCCAAGGTTCCCAAAGCCCTCAGACCCACTGAGGATTTCCCTGTTTCCCAAGACTCCTGCCTGAGTGTGGTGGCTAAACTGCAGCCAGCAGTTCCTGGGTCCGGGTTCCAACTCCAGCCAGAGGCCCCCAGGATGTGTATGTACTAAAGGACTGAGGAAGGAGCACTGAGACCAAAGGCGACCATCCCAGAAACATCCTGGAGATGGGATCTGGCCCCTTGTCTTCCACAGTGATCACAGACACCTCCTGAAATCCCAGACACATGATGAACCTTTTCACCAGAGCAGGGGTTCGTAAGTTGAGGTCCACCGACCACTAGGGAGTCTATGGAAGCACTTCAGGGACTTTATAAACTCCCTATTAATGTATATAAAATGTGTATATACACGTTATCCTGGGGAGTAGGCTTGATGGCTTTCATCAATTTTTTTTTTCAGCCGCACTGCGCAGCTTGCAAGATCTTAGTTCCCCGACCAGGGACTGAACCTGGGCCACCACAGTGAAAGCACCAAGTCTTAACCACTGGACCACCAGCGACTTCCCTATCATATATATACATTTTTAATCTAGTCTATGGAAGAGCTCTGTGGAAGTCTCCAAGTTGGCATTACTGGGACAGAGAGAGGCAGTTAGGCCAATTCTGTCACAAATGAGCCCTGAATCTCTGATATCTAGCCATATCCAAACTCCAGGAAATGTCACTGAACCTGCAGAGACTCTTAATGACCATCCCAAGTATGGCCTGGTCCCTGAAGGGACTACTCATCCCTGGATATCAAAGAGACAAACCCAGGAGAGGAAAAAACATATATGCTCTGAGTCTACTATGGCTAGCTACATTCATCAGGGTCCCAAGCCAAGCCTCTGAAACTGACCCCTGGGCAGGAAGAGGGGAATGGGAGCCATTGAAGAGGAGCAGTCATCATTTCAACTTGGCTCCTAAGAGCCTGGGGCCAGAGAGGCTCCCTCCAACCCCTGCAGAAAGGAAGGGCTGGTGGCTACAGCCAGTCACTCTCCCTCATCTAATGCCCAAGGTCTTCCTGGATCCTGAAATAACATTGACCCTGCAAAGGGAAGGAAGACCCATAACTGGCCCAGAAAGCCAACCACAAAATACAGTATGTGCCCTGGCAGGACACAGCCTAATCTGGAAGCTTCAGAAATGCAAGGTGTTTTGAAGCCAAGGGCTGACTTATACTCTGGTTCTCAAAATTTAGTATGAATAAAGATCATCCTGAATGTTTGTTATATAGTGCTGATTCCTAGACCCAGGGGATTGTGATTCAATAGTTCTGGGGTAGAACCCAGGTATTCATATTTTTTAAAAGGAAACTAGTAATTCTGGTCTCAGGAGTCCATGGAGTATACCTTTAGAAAGAGAGTTTCTCTGGGTTCTAAGGCATCAGATGTGGAGAAGGGGATAGATCAAGTGAACCCTCTTTCCCAATCCCCACCATTCCCCCCACCAAAATAAAAGCAGAGCTTCCAGTTACCATTTATCGAGCCCTTCTCTGTGCCAGACACTATGGTAAATCTTTTACATGGATTATTCTATTTAATGCTTATAACCCTGAAGTTCAGGGAAAATAAGTAACTCGCCTAAGATCCCTCAGCTCTTGAGTACCTGAGCCAGGATTGGAACCCAGATCTGAATCCAGAGTCTGTTCTTAACCAACAAGCCCATGATTCTAGAAAGAGTCATAGTGATGACACCAAAGGAAAAGCTATGAAGCCACATCCCCTCCACAGGGTCGAGGGAGAAGGCCATGGGCCACAGGGTAAGGAGGCAACCACTGCAGGAGAGGAAGCAGACAATTGGGCAGGCTCAAAGGTCCAGAGTTGAGCCAGACAGAAGGAACTATTTATTGGATAAGGAACTATTTATGGATAAGCTGGGCTGATAAGATAAGGACTACATTCCTGGAATGCAGAAGGAACAGAGGACAGAGACGAAAAATGTTGGACAAAAGGGCTTTAAAGGAAATGACCAGCCTCAGAGAAATCAACGAAAGCCATTGAAACTTTTGGTCAGCACAGGCCCAAGGCCCCTGCGGGTCTGTGACCTCTGCTGGTTAGTACTGCATTTTACTGTTCAGCTGAGAGGGAAAATAATGAGTTCAGTGCACCAGAACCAAGACCAACTTTGGAGCCCAGGATCTTTTACAGATTTTTAGATCTTCATCCTTTAAAGGGGCATAACAATAGTAGCTATCCCAGAGTTACATACAGTAAGAAGTAAATGAGATCATTTGGATAGAGGACTTAACATAATACCAGAAACGAAGGAGCTGGACAAGTGTTAGCTGCTATAATCACTAATTACTACTAATTATGACTATACCCATGCCCACCAAAAAACCACTGTGGCATCTTGTTTATTTGTGAAAGACACAGGTCAAATGTGGTCTCTGTGGATTGAAGTTTTTCTCTCTTCAGAGAAAAGTTATTGTTAAGATGTTCTTTTTCTAAAAAAAAAACAAGAGCAAAAAATGTCACACCGCCAAATATAACAACAACTCATCAAAAATAATGTTTTAGACTTCGCTTCACCTTTAGTTTTGATGTTATCCAAAAAGTAACTTAATCCAACTGTTCCATCCAAATTTGTTCTGAGGGAAAGCAATGGGGCTCTGTGCAACTTTTCATTCAACAACTATCTTTTTGTGCATCAGAGCTGACTTTGTGACTATTAGCTGACCTCCTGATAGTTTTCAATTACCTAAGAGAGACCCCCAAACAAATGAACTTTATTTTCAGACAACAGATCTAAGCAAGACACCAAGAAGACTTGACAGCTGAACTGTGATGAACATATGGCTGAGTATTTCCATACCATCCAGGAACTCCTGATATTAGAAGAAAACTCCATCCTTCTACCCCCTCACCTAGCCTGTTTGCTCAGAGTGAAGGAGAACTGATGAGACAGACTTCCTGGGAAGAGGAACATTTGGGTGGTTTGGGATAGAAAGCAATGAAGGGGACAGAAGAAACTAAGTCTCCCTATGAAGGAGGGAAAGAGAGAGAATATTACAGACCAGATTGAGATCAAAGAACAAGACCAATCAGTGCCTTCGGGATAAATAAGAGACCATTCTGGCTACTCTGATGAAAGGGTACCACCTGCCTCTGAGGAGGGAGGATAAATGTAAGAAACAGAAATATATAAGCAGCCCTCTGCCTCTATATCCTGTGTTTGATCAGTTTGAACATGGCTTTGCTCCCATTAGTCAGACCTGATGTGGCTCCTGGAGATGGTGGGCCAGGACTATCTCAGCCACCCTCACCAGAGAACACATCCATGACAAACCCTAATTCCTAATTCCTGAACTATTCAAGTCACCCCATATTTGTGGCCACTCAGGAATAGAACAAGCTTTGAAAAAAAAATTGCATGTTTTAATTCAAGAAATAAAAGTTCACACACAATCCAGAACAGGTGTCAGGAATTTGGTCTAAACAATCAGCCACACCTGCTGCAGAAGTTCAGGCTCCACAGAATCACTTTGGCCAGTGCTTCCTGAGATGCTCTTTCAGCTGAGGAATGGAAGGCAGCAGCTGCTGGCACTCATGACAACGGAGGGGCAGCTTCAAGAGCTCACACACCCCATCTTGGACAGTCACTCTGCCAGCCTCTTGTACCATCTCAATCACAGCTGCAAGCAAGGAAATAGAGTTTAGAGCCCAGATACAAAAAAAAAAAAAAAAAAAAAAAGAAAGGAAGGAAGGAAGGAAGGAAGGAAGGAAGAGAGAGAAAGAAAGAAAGGTGAGGGAGGAGGGGGGAGGGAGGGAGTGGGGAAGGAAGGAAGGAAGGAAGGAAGGAAGGAAGGAAGGAAGGAAGAAAATCTGACTCCCAAATATGCCAGGTATCCTTAAAGCTAGTAAACTTGAGGTTACATTCACTATTGGGAAAATGGGCTCAGTCAGGTTCTAAATCTGAGCAACTTATTTCTGAGATGATTACATTCCTTCAGGATACACTCTAAGCAATCCATGTTACTATGTCAAAGGCTTATTATCACAGGGCTTTACCCCTAGTTATCCCTTGATCAATAGGAGCTGTCATCATTAACATCCCAGCATGATGAAGTTTCACAGTATACACACTGGGAAATGCTTCCTTCTGTATACACAGCCTTCCCCTGTTAAGTAACCACTCTTGACGGAAGGCAGCCCCCAAGTTCCTCCTAGCTGAGTTTATTCTCAGGACCACCTCTGAAGTCCCCCATTGTTAAAATAAACAATCTTTTTTATACCCTGACATAACAGCATTCTAAGTCCCCCAAGAAGGCTGCTCACAGCAAAGTGGCAATCCTACCACAGTCCAAATAGCCCAGTTTCTTTTAATGGGGCTCTCTGTACAGGCAACACAAAGTTGTACATGGGTTTTTGAAGCCAAGTTATTTTGGGAAACAAATGAATCAAGTATAAGAACAACTGAGAAGGGCCCTGGTGGGGCAGTGGTTAAGAATCCACCTGCCAATGCAGGGGTCATGGGTTCGATCCCTGATCTGGGAAGACACCACATGCCGCCGAGCAACTAAGCCCGTGCACCACAACTACTGAGCCTGCACTCTAGAGCCTGCAAGCCACAACTACTGAGCCTGCGTGCCACAACTACTGAAGCCCACGCGCCTAGAGCCCATGCTCTGCAACAAGAGAAGCCACCGCAATGAGAAGCCTGCACACTGCAACGAAGAGTAGTCCCCGCTCACCCCAACTAGAAAAAGCCCATGCGCAGCAACAAAGACCCAACACAGCCAAAAATTAATTAATTAATTATTTAAAAAAAAGAACAACTGAGAAAATGAAACAAATGTAAAAACCAAAGAACACTGTTTACCTTGTGATTCGAGGAAGTATTCGGTATTGAAAGAATTCCAGTGTTTTTTGTTTTTAAGGCAAGGAGAATCAAAATCCTGGCTGATCACATGAAGGTGTACATGGCTAGTTGAGAGGAAACAAAGATTGACCATTAAACCCAGCTTAATCAAAATGACAAAAAGTATGGGTATGTAAAATATTGATAGTGTTTCCATTTAACTCCACTCATTCATTCATTCACTTAAGACTATTTAAAGCAACCTAAATGTCCATCAACAGATGAATGGATAAAGATGTGGTACATATACACAATGGAATATTACTCAGCCATTAAAAGGAACGAAATGGGGTCATTTGTAGAGACATGGATGTACCTAGAGACTGTCATATGTTGTGAAGTAAGCCAGAAGGAGAAGAACCAATATATATTAATGCATATATGAGGAATCTTAAAAAATGGTATAGATGATCTTATTTGCAAAGCAGAAATAGAGACACAGACGTAGAGAACAAATGCATGGACACCGAGAGGGGAAAGGGGATGGGATGAATTGGGAGATTGGGATTGCCATGTATACACTGCTATGTATGGAATAGACAACCAGTGAGAGCCTGCTGTATAGCACAGGGAACTCTACTCGATGCTCTGAGGGGAGGGAAAACCAGAAGGGAGGGGAAATGTGTATACATATGGCTGATTCACTTCACTGTACAGCAGAAACTAGCACAACATTGTGAAGCAACTATATCCTAATTTTAAAAAAAAAGACTATTTACAGCTCATGAAGTACCTACTCGGGCCAAGCACTGTACTAGCACTGGGAATTTAGCAGTGAACAAAATGGGAAAGGCCTATGCCCTTACAGAAATTATATTCTAATGATGGGAGAGAAATAATAAATAAGTAAACAGATAAACAAGAAAAATTCAAAATGTTAACATTGCTAAGAAAAAAATAAACAGGGAAATGGGATGGAGAGTGCCTGAGGGTAGAGGCTGCCTCTTTAAGTAGCTAGGGTGTCCAGGGAAGGCCTCTCCCAGGCAGTGATTTGAGCTGAGAAAGCAGTCATGAAAGCAAAGATCTGAAAGAGTGTTTCAAGGAGTGGGGAGACCAAGTGTGAAGGCCCTGAAAAAGGGCTTGGTGCAACCAAGGAGCAGAAAGGAAATATGGCTGGAATGGCTGGAAACAAGGAGCAGGGACTAGGTAGAAGCCAGATCATAAAGGGTCTTATAGGTTGGCAGAGGGTTTGCATTTTATTCTGATTACACTGGGGAACCACTGAAGGATTTTAAGCAGGGGAGTCCTGTTATCTGATTGACACTTTATAAGATCACTCTGGCTACTGTGTGGATAAAGGACTGTAGAAAGGGTAAGGATGGATACAGAGAGACCAGTTAGGAGGCTGCTGCTGCAGCAGTCCAGGCCAGAAATAATCATGTTTTAGACAGGAGCTATAGCAGTCGAGATGACAAGAAGCAATCCAATTTTGAATATATTCTGGAATAGAACCAAAGGGACCAACTAATGGATTGGATGTGGGTTTGGGGAGGTGCCACTTGCTGAGATGAAGAAGCTTCAGGAAAAGCAGGTTTGAGGAAGAAAACCAAGAGTTTGCTTTTGGACTTGTTAAACCAAGTAGGATGACTTTTTGTATAGCTCTGACTCTTAGAATCAGTAATATTTCACATTCTCCCAATAAATCATCAAAACCAACCAGTGCCGTGTGGGAATTTAAAATGGAATAATAAGCAGTAACAAATAAACCTAACTGTATTACAAATGAAAAAGGAACCACACTGAAGGGAGTCAGAAAGAAAATAACTACCTAATTAAGCTTGGAAAACAGTATTTTGACTGGATTCTGTAAAGATAAAAAGAACGTTATACAAAGACTGTACTCTAATAAGTAAAATGTCTTTCTCACCTGGGTGTGGATTAGCAATTCTGCAACTATTTTATGTGTACACTAGGACTGAACAAATAAGTGAACTAATTGTACCTAAAGAGAGCCAAATTTCTCACTGTTGGAGAAAGAAGTCACAAAAAAGGAAACGGGAAGACAAGGATGAACCTGTGGAATTGGACTGGAATCAGAAGTATCAGCATGAGCTCATGGCTTTTCATACAAATGTACAGGTAGGTAAACAGAGAAATAAACAGAGAGGTGCATGTATCTGTGTGGGTTAGGATTCATGCATGTATTTCCTGGCTCCATCTGCTAAGAGGGCCTAGAAGCAAAGACACTCTGGAACCAACTACTTCTCTCTAAAGAAACCTCGTGCCCTAGTCTTGGCTTATAAATGTCATTATCCACTAAAAAGAACTCGGGCTCTTTGGAAAAGTGGTTCATTCCAGGGCTAGAACAGGAAAAATATAAGACAAGCCTGGAACATAGTGTTCCAAAAAATAAGGAGCCAGAAAATAAGGAAGAGCTCAAAAAATGTTTGGGGCATGTCAAAGTGATACAGGAGCCAATCTAAAGGAATTTCCAATGACCAAAGCTGGAACAATTTGAGCAATAAACAGAGGTAGATTAAATTAAATCCTATAGACTAAAATAAATATCCATGAGTCCATACGTGTATTGAATAAATACATAATGGGGGAGAAGGACAGCTCTTCCACACAGAGGAATTCCAATTAATAAATTAGAAGGAATGAGGGAAACATAAAATTACCATTAGGTAAACACCATAATAATAACTGTTGCAGGCAAGATCCACCAATAGCTGCTAAAATCACTGGGCAAAAGTTTGAGGAGAAAATATATAGTAGCATAGTCTTAAACATCTCCCCCCAAGATATTCATCAATTACAAGGGAAAAATAGTAACTTTGAGTAGAGAAACCTGGCAGACACCACCTCAACAAAGTGATCAAGGTGAATATCATGAGCAACAAACCATCTCGACATCATGCACTCCTTGATATGATGCACTGAGAAGGACACACATCATTTCTGTGGTATATTGGCAAAAAAAAAAAAAAAAGGCATAACCTCAATCTAGTCATGAAAAAACATCAGACAAACTCAAATTGAGAGACATCCTGTAAAACAACTAGCCAGTACTCATCAAAAGTGTCAAGGTCATGAAAACCAGAAAAGGAGGAGGAACTGTCACAGATCAGGGAGACTAAGGAGGGACAACAAATAAATGCAATGTGGGATCCTGGAGCAGAAAAAAAATGGAAAGAAAAATGCCTGAAATTCGAATAAGGTCTAGAGTTTAATTAGTGGTGATATTATGGAAGATCTTTGTTCTACTTCATACTTCCAGTTTTATATTTTCTAAGTTGAAAATATATTACTTTTACAATAGAAAAAATATTTAATTTATTACCTTTTCTTTCCTATCTTTAATTTATTCAAAATGATATCATAAAGAGTGATCATAGGGCCTCCCTGGTGGCACAGTGGTTGAGAGTCCGCCTGCCGATGCAGGGGACACGGGTTCGTGCCCCGGTCCGGGAGGATCCCACATGCTGTGGAGGGGCTGGGCCCGTGAGCCATGGCCGCTGAGCCTGCGCGTCTGGAGTCTGTGCTCCGCAACGGGAGAGGCCACGACAGTGAGAGGCCCGCGTACCGCAAAAAAAAAAAAAAAAAAAGAGTGATCATAAAAGGATATGTAACTGGAAACTTTACTTACTGGTCATTTTGCTTCCCACCCACACCAGTCACAGCTCTTGCCTTTAGCATTCTCCTTAGTACAACAGCAGATGCAGAAAACGGACGTGTGGACACAGGGTGGGAAGCAGGGGGTGGGATGAATTGGGAGATTAAGATTGCCATATATACACTACCATGTGTAAAATAGATAACTAGTGGGAATCTGCTGTATAGCACAGGGAGCTTAGCTCGGTGCTCTGTGGTGACCTCAATGGGTGGGATGGGGGCGGGGGAAGGGAGGTCCAAGAGGGAGGGGATATATGTACACATATAATCGATTCACTTCGTTGTACAGCAGAAACTGACACAGCACTGTAAAGCAACTATACCCCAATTTAAAAAAAATATTTTTTTTTGCGGTACACAGGCCTCTCACTGTTGTGGCCTCTCCCGTTGCGGAGCACAGGCTCCGGATGCACAGGCTCAGCAGCCATGGCTCACAGGCCCAGCCGCTCTGCGGCATGTGGGATCTTCCCGGACCAGGGCACGAACCCGTGTCCCCTGCATCGGCAGGTGGACTCTCAACCACTGCGCCACCAGGGAAGCCCCCCAATTAAAAAAAAAAAAAAGGTATGGCCACCATGATTACTACGTGAAAAGGGCTTTGTGATCAAGGGCTGTTAGTCATGAGCTCTGCAGCATTAGGGAAATAGGATTATGGGTGACTTTTTGCCGTAAATTTTTGAATAAGGTTTTAACAATTAAAAAATATTTTTTTAATGAGATACAACATAACTTCCACCCTGTGACCTAGCAATTCCACTTCTGGGTATTTATACAAGAGCAAAAAAATGAAGTATATCCATGATATACACAACAACATGCATGAATCTCAAAATCCATTATGCTGACCAAAAACAGACAGAAAAAGAGTATACATTGTATGATTCCACTTACATGAAGTTCTACAACAGACAAAACTAATCTATGCTGAAAGAAAGGAGAACAACACTTGGGGATTGAGGGGAGGGTTGCAAGAAAGGAGCACAAGGGAACTTCCTGGGAGATGATAGAAACGTTCTGTATCTTGATCACAGTGATAGTTACATGGCATATACATCAAGACTGATCAAACTATAGATCTTATTGTGCATTTTATTGTATGTAAGTTATGCCTCAATTTAAAATAAAGAGTATTGATGGGGAAAAAATGGGGCACAAAAATTTCACTTGTTAAAGTGACCAGTAATCTAAGTCATAATTACCCACCTAATAAAATGTGAAGACTGTTAGGTGGTTAAATAAAATAATCAAAAGAAATTCTGACACATGCTACAATATGGATGAACCTTGAAGACATTATCCTAAGTGAAATAATCCAGCCACAAAACAACAGATACTGTATAATTCCACTTATATGAGGTACCTAGGGAAGTCAAATTCATAGAAACAGAAAGTAGAATCGTGGTTGCCAAGGGCTAGGGACAGGAAGGAATGAGAGGTAGTTCAGGAAGATGAAAAAAGTTCTACAAATAGATGGTGGTGATGGTTGCACAACAATGTGAATGTACTTAATGCCATTGAACTGTACACTTAAAAATAGTTAAAATAGTAAATTTTATGTTATGTATATTTTACCACCACCACCCCAAAAAAAAACAGCCTAAGATAAAGACTCAGAAACCCAATTACTCTGCTTATCTTGTTGCTTAGCTCAAAAGAACTGGAGATCTGCCTTGCTTTCATTCCTTGAAAAGAATCAATCATTCCTTTCTGAATCCTTCGGGTATGAGCCAAAGGAAAACAGGCTCTACACTTTTTTCTCATTTTATTTTAAATCTTAGATCTACTAGGCTGTCATGAAAGAATTCAGTGATGCTTGCCTCCTTCAAAGCAATGGTCCCTAATCATTTAGGGGTTATAGATGCTTCTGAAAAATCTGATAAAAGCCACTGACCACAGTTCTTCACCCGAAGGCAATGAAGCTGCTTCATCTAGTTCATAAGTTAGGCTCTCAGAGTTTACACTTTGAGAAGAACAAAGAACTGTATGTTATCGAATTATAAGCAGAAGTAGGAACTCAAGGCTTATGAGCAAGTCAGGCAGGAGGGTTGAAGTTTCACCCCACCTGCCTTGGAAACACCCTACCCTACTCCCCTGGACCTCAGGGCTATGAGCACAGTCAGCAGACCCAGGCTGAATCCATCTGTCCACCTAGATAGAACCAGGACACACAAGCACTCCCCACAAGGCTTACCTCATGCTGGGAATGGCATGGTAGCCCAATCGGAAGCGGAGTTTGCTAGACCCAGCAAAGTCTGCAATCACTTTTTCCCCGACGGTGTGCATGTGTCTGAGGAGCTCAAGGTGTTCTCCGGTCACAGCCTTCAGACTGGAAATGGAGGCCCATGGTAAGACCAGCCAGTGGTGACGAGCCTTGGGGTATTTATCCTTAATCACCACCACCTGCTCATCTTTGTAAACCTACAGAGGGGCACAAGAGAAGGAAACAGATATCTACAGCGCATCTTGTGTGTGCCAGATACAGTCACATTCATTAACTCACTTAATTCCCACCACAATCTTGCGCAGAAGGTCTTAGTATCCCAATTTTGACCGATGAAAGCACAGAGACTCAGATAAGTTGAGTGTCTTGCACCAGGCCACATAGTTATCAGTACTAAGTGGGAAGTCTAGAATTCCAACACAGATCTAGTTGACTCCAGTCTGCGTTTTCAGTCACCACACTACACAGAACACACAGATCCACTGAGGATCTGATGTAAAACCCCTGCAGGCATGAATTCAAATGCACCCTTCTCACTCTAACACAGCAGACCACAAGATACATGCAAGTGTGCTCCAAGAAGCCCTATCAGATTGCCCCTTGTCACCCCAGGATGTAATTTAAGAACTCAGACTCCTCCCAGGATGACACCTGACTATTAATCCCAGGGCAGCCCAGTAACTACAGTCACTATACATTATCTGACACTCTGTTGAAAGAGACCACACTAAGGTTAACACAACTTCCCTTATAATAATAGTACCCAGAAGTTTAGGAGGAACAAGGCAGAAGGGATATTCATTTGAGAAACTTGGCTTCTCTCCAAAGAACTCCAATTGCTAACTTACTGACAATGAGAAAAGCCACTTGATCTCACAAAACAGCCCAGTAAAACGAATCTCACTCAGAAGGACTGATCTCCTTTGATTTCATTTGTAGTTATGAACTCTGTGAAGTGATCATTTAAAACGTGAAATGTATTTCAATGGCAAAATTTTATTCTGACCTGCACTTTGGGGTCCTCCATTGAAATCTTCAAGCCTTGACTCCAGTGGCCCAATGATTCCTAAAGCAAAAAGGGGCAATGTAAATCACAAATGCGATAGTTAAATTTGTCAGTAGTTAATACTGGACGTCAGCAAAGTCCAACCAAACTTGGAAATAAGGTCAGTCTTTAAGAATTAAACTATATCTCTTTACCTCAATCTTTTCCTTTATAAACCATAAACCATTCCCATTTTCTTCCCATATTCAGAGCTGCATGTCTAGACAGAGGTTGGAAACACCAGAGTGTGAACTGCATCTTCTTTGCCCTCTCCCACTCCATCTACAGCCTAAGTTTCCACTTTGACATCAGGATGTGAATCGCATGATCTATGAAGAATGTTCCAATCTTAACCTTCTATAGATATACACTGACCCATTTTAGCAGCTCAGTGTTAAGCACACTGCCACTATCACCCTACCTTCAAGGGGCTTACCTCAGGAATTCAAGAGAAAAGTACATAAAGGGAATTCACCCAACTGACTGGTGACACAAACAAGTGACTCTTTCATCATGGTTAATAACCCCTTAGGCATGTCTGGGCTTTACTGCGTACAAAACAATTAAGTGGTCATTACACCTCATTTAATCTCCACATCATCTATCAAGCACACTACCCTCACCTTTTTGGTGGATGCATCTTTCTCCTTCTTTGGGGGCACAGAGCACTGGCTAGGATTGCTCCCAGGTTCTAATCTTGTACTGGGCTCAGCTTCCTGGGCAGCATCCCTTTCTACAGAATCACTGTTGCCTGACCTCTTTCTCTTCCTGTGTGTTTCCAAGCCAGGGTTCTTTGTCTCTTCCTCAAACTCTATGATATATGGATAAAGTTCATTCACCAGGTGGAGGACCTGGCCAGGCTGCAGCTTCACCTCTTGGTCTTTCCCAATTATGAGTGAGTCAATGCTGGTGGGATTGACCCCTACCTATGGAATAATCAGAAAATAATTATAATAATAGCAATAACACCATTAGCAATATAGCTACTCCTACGTTCACCACTATGTGCCAGGCACTGTGCTTAATATTCACTTCTGTTACTCTGCCACTTCCACACGTGAAAGAGAAGCCTTTATTGGCTGGCACAGACATTCTAAAGTCAACAGTGTAAGAAAATCATCAAGTATAACATGGAAATCCAAGTTATAAATAGACATACCTGCTTTACCTTGACATATCCTTTGTTACACTCTGCTTTCAACTGTACTGAAAGAGATTGAAAAAAGTTAAACCCAAATGCCATGAAGAACCAGGCACTTGCTCCTGTTCTCCCTACAAGACAATGAAGCCTCACTCCAGGAGGCAATGTGACAAGGGTTTCCTCAAAGGCCTAAGAGCAAAATCATCCATTATTCAGTTGGCTAGGGCTCCAGGTCCTTCCATAAAATGCCCAACAGTGTGCATACTCCTTTAGCTACTGCTAATATCTTTATAAGGCAGCTTCACTGAATCCCCACAAGTCTCCCTATTCCAGAGCCCTTAGCCCACTCAGGATCACAGACTCTGCAGTCAGGAAAGGGGACCCATTTCTCTCACAAGCTCTTATATCTCAGGATTAAATCAAGACTTCCACTATTGTATGAAACCAACAGATGCCTTCAACAGAGAAAAAGGTAAAAGATACGTTCCTGGAAAATTGAAGTTCAGCTGGCCTTGGGTAGGAGTAGAAAGAATAGTCTAGAAAAAGGACTGCAGGGACAGAACAGTCTGAGCATGTGTGGGAAGAAGTAACACTAAATACTTGTGTTCAGATACATGAACAAAAAGCTTCTGGACAGGGTGACATACACATCCCTACAGCTGCTGCTGTGACAAGGCAGACAGACAGCAAGAAGTAGTGTCTGTTTCTGTATGTTTGGCTTAGCCAGCTCAAGCATGGCTTTCTTCTTTTTCCCATTTAGATTAACTCTTGTGGGAAAAACCATAATCAGTGCTCCAAGCCTTAGGAAGCCCTACTATGGCAAACACACTGCAGGGGGAGGCCTGGTAGCAGTGAGCACGTCTGGAGTTTACAGGTAAAAAATGAGGTACATGGTAAACATTTTTCCTAAGGACTTTCATTTCATTAAATCCCACTAAAGACATTTCAAGAGCTAGATGTCATAGTCTTTTAAAGATACCACCCTCTGTGTGTGGCAAAATGTAAAGGATGAAACCAACCCATCACTTCTCAGACATGGTTCCAACCTGGAAATCCCAGAATTCAATTGTCTCACTGCCCAAAGAGGAATCTCCCTGGGCAAAGCAGAGTGCAGAACTCAGTTCCACCACCCCAGAGTACAGGACAGAACCTGCCTGCTCCCAACACTGAATATTAACCACTTTCAGAGGGTGCAGTCAGGAGTGCATGGGGCCCTAGCACTGGTCAGAAGAGCTCAGTTCCTGAGTTTTGTTTATGGCACACAAAAGGTTTTCCATCAGTAGCATCCAGGAAATGTACATCTTCGATTATATCACTATCTGAGGGAACCAAACAT